>NC_138780.1:141631297-142286739 GCF_965119305.1 Pelophylax lessonae | reverse complement strand
GGGATCCCGTTGGCTCATGAGAAAACGGCTTTGCCGTCTACCTGCATTCAATTTTTAGGTATCACCATCGACTCCGAGGTAATGGAGTTTAGGCTCCCGCAAGAGAAAGTGTCTAAACTCAAACTTTGTCTATTGTCTTTGATCCGGAGGCGTAAGGTTCGTCTTAAGGAGATGCAGTCCTTGCTTGGTTTGCTGGCATTTGCTTCCAGGGTCATTCCCCTGGGTAAGCTATTTTCCAGGAAACTGTATGCGACGATTGCGGGTCTCAAGTCGCCCAATTCTCATGTGAGGTTAACTCAGGAGGTCAGGGAAGATATGTTGGTGTGGTTCCAGTTTTTGACGGATTTCAATGGCAAAAGTGTTTGGCAGGAGGAATTTATCCTAGACAAGGACTTTTGTCTTTTTACGGATTCAGCGGGTTCGGTTGGCTTCGCCGCCATTTGGCGCACACATTGGTGCGCCGACCGCTGGTGTCCGAGATGGGTTCAGTTGGGTTTCACACGCAACAGCGTTCTTCTGGAGCTCTTTCCAATTGTGGTGGCCCTGGAGGTCTGGGGCCATCACTTTCGGAACAGGAGATTGATGGCTAGGACAGATAACAGGGGGGTGATGTTTGCTATCAATTGTTTGTCTTCAAAATCCCCTCCTGTTATAGCATTATTGCGTTACCTTGTGTCTAAATGCTTGTCCTTTAATATTTGGATTAAGGCGACTTTCGTCCCGGGCAAAGATAATGGTTTGGCGGATGCTTTGTCTCGCTTACAGATGGAGCGCTTTTTTACGCTGTTTCCGGAAGCGGACGAGCTGAGCTGTCATTACCCGAGCCACTTATGGTACATAGTTTAGACTTGGTAGCAAGGAATGTATTGCGTTCTTTGGCTCAGTCGACCATGGCAGGATACCAATCTGCATGGTCTCTATGGGTGTCGCATCTTCAGTCATCGGTTGTATCCCCGGATAGTTTTTCAGAACATTTGGTACTGTCATTTTTAAATTCATTATTCCATAAAGGGTATGCGTGGTCTCACGTGAACAAAATTTTGGCCGGAGTATCGTTTTTCGTTAAGTTAAGGAATTTCCCTTCATGCATTTCCTTTTTTACGGTACGTCAAGCCCTGAAGGGATATCGGAAAGCGTCTTTTTTGCCTGATTCTAGGAAGCCCGTCACTGTCTCACTTTTGGTGAGTTTGTGTTCAATTACGTCGTCCGTTTGCTTTTCTTATTATGAGTCGGTCCTTTTTCAGGCGGCTTTTTCTTTGATGTTTTTTGCGGCACTGAGAATTTCTGAGCTAGTGCCGACGAATAGGACGCTTAGCTCCGGTCTTTTTATCTCGGACGCAATTTTATCTGACATGACCTGTAGCATTTTGATACGTTTCTCTAAGATGGATCAGTTGGGTGTTGGGAAGCATGTTGAATTGCACAGGTTTCGCAACTCGTCAGTATGTCCGGTGCGTTTACTGAATAAATTTTTGGCTATTAGAGTGGCCGGTTCCGTATTCTTGTTCAATCACCAGGATGGTAGGCCATTGACTGGCTATCAATTTAATGCAGTTTTTAGGAAGTGTCTCGTTCAGTTGGGGCTGGATAAGGAAAGGTTGACTTCCCATTCCTTTCGTATCGGTGCCGCTACTGAAGCTGCGAGATTGGGTCTTGATGATCAATTTGTTAAGAAGTTGGGTAGATGGAAGTCGGATGTTTTTCAATCCTATATCCGCCCTGACACTGTTTGTTAAAATTTTCAGGACGATGTCTGACCATATGGATCATCGGACACTCTTTCGCGCACTGGGCTCGTGCACGAGCCAGAAGACGTTCTTATGGTGAAAACCTTGGCTTAGATCCCAATTATTATAGGATTCAGTGGTTTAGCAAGAGAGGAATGCTGTGGTCGGAATTTCGTCCCGAAATTTTTAGACTTCTGCAGTTTCTCCCCCCCCCCCCCCCCGGATATACTGGTAGTGCACCTTGGGGGGAATGATGTAGGTAGAGCTAGAACTTTGGATCGGATTTTTGCAATCCGGGATGACCTACAATTGTTAAAGTTGTCGTTTCCTTTTATGACCGTGGTTTTTTCGGAGGTCATCCCGAGACTCGCTTGGTTCAAGCATTGTTACTTGAGACCATTTGAAAAAATTCGTAAGCGCGTCAACAGGGCTCTGGAAAAGCTGCTGCGCATAGTCGGGATTTTATCTTTCAGGCATAGGGAGTTAGAGGGTGGTACTAGTGGACTGTACAGGTTTGATGACACCCACTTATCAGACATTGGCCTTGATACTTTTAATGCCAACCTGGGTACTTGCATAGAAGAGGCTGCGTGTTGGGGGTGTGCCAGGCGGGTGTGAGCCGCCTGCCTTTTGGATGTTTCGATATATTTATTTGTTAATGGCAACCTGGGTCGTTGGGACCGGGTTGTTTTCTATACTGCTGTTTTATTCAAGTTTAAAAAGATTTATCGATCTTTAATGTGTGAAATAATAAACGGCCGCGGCCTCTTTCATTCCAAAATTAAGTCTGAAGGTGTCTTATTTAATATTTTAAGATAAGGTTAAGGAAATCCTGCCTACTGCCCCATATTCCTGTCTTCTAAAAGGTGTTGTACATCTGAAAGGAATCAAATTGATCTTCTGTGGTCATTCTTCCTCCTCCACCACTACATCTTTGTCCTTACCAGCAGCAGAAGACACACAGTGGCTTACGTTTATGGTTTAAAAAAAAGTGTCAACCTCGTGGTCATACATTGTGACGTCAACCCTTTCAATCATGTGTGGAGTAATCTTTCCTGTGCGACTCTTTACTGACAGCAGTCCTTCCAACATTGGAGTGAAACGTTTGTTCCTGTGATCAGTTTTCATTAACTTTACAGATGAGAACACACGTTCTACCTCAGCTGTCCCATGGGGAAGGGAAAGCAGAGCTTTTTTTGCAAATTTAACCAGATGTGGGAATTTAGGTATTTTAACCACTTAAGCCCCGGAAGATTTTACCCCCTTCCTGACCAGGGGGTTTTTTGCGATTTTTTACTGCGTGACTTTAACGGACAATTGCGCTGTCGTGCGACTCTGTACCTAAATGAATTTCTCGTCCTTTTTTTCCCACAAACAGTGCTTTCTTTTGGTGGTATTTGATCACCTGTGCGATTTTTTGATCATGCGCTATAAACAAAAAAAAGAGTAAATTTTGCAAAAATAACAATATTTTTCAAATTTTTTTATAAAAATCTAAATTTAACATTTTCGGCCAATTTGTTTTAGGCTACATAGGTTTGGTAAAAATAAATAAATAAATAAATCGCAAAAAGCGTATTTTGATTGGTTTGCGCAAAAGTCATCACGTTTACTAACAAAGGGAAAGATTTTTGTCATTTTTGTTTTTGTTTTTTTTTAACGAGTAATGGCGGCGATCTGCAATTTTTTTTTTTGCGGGACTGCGACATTGCGGCGGACAGATCGGACCCTTGACTGACATTTTTTACACTTTTGGGGTTACCAGTGACATTACTACAGTAATCAGTGCTATACATATGCACTGTTACTGTAAAAATGACACTGGCAGGGAAGGGGTTAACTGTATTGGAGAGGGAGGGGTTAAGTGTGTCCTAGGGGCGTGTTTCTAACTGTGATGGGACATGTGTACTATTGTAAAAACAGAGATAAACGGTTCTACGTAGTAGAACCATCTGATCTCCATTTTTACACAGGGGAGAATGACAGGCGGCTTGTTTACATAAGCCGTCTGACTTTCTCCCTCTCTACCGACGATCGTAGTGTGACCGGCGGACATCGGGTCCGCCGGTCACGCGCGCGGACTCCTCCGTGAACGAGCCGGAGCGGGCGCGCGCTCGCCCGCTATTGGCTCACAAGCCGGTCACAGGCTAGCGACGTAGATCTACGTCACTCTGCCTGGCCAGGGCTGACTGCCGCAGTAAATATACTGTGCGCAGACGGCAAGCGGTTAAGACTGTCCTGATCGAGACTACTGCTTTGTCCTACCATGTGCCAATAAGAATCATAAGTGCGAGTCTCAGTGTATACAAGTTTCACTTTTTGAATTGAAATACTGAAATAAAAATTCTCTTTTTGATGATATTCTAAATTTAGGAGATGCACCTGTATAAATTGTTTTTTTTTTTTTTTGAGCAGAAAAATAAAGAAGTGGTCTAAGAAAGGTCATTACAAAGCACACAATTTATTTTTTTCTTTAACTATATACATAAATAACATACAAAAAAAGAATAATTGCTTTAAATAAATAATGCACTTATTGCTTCTTAAAACTTTTTAGAATAGGATATATATTTTCAAATGCTTCATAGATTTCAGTACGTTCTTTAGCACCTACAAAGAGAGAAAACAAGCATAATTAGCCATGACCAAGAGGATCACTGGACAGTACTTTTTCACCCTACACGATTAGAATAGCCCTTTAACACCCAAAAAAAAGAAAACATACTATGGTGTACAGTTGATGTGCGTCTGGAGCGTGGAAGTTATAATATGTTAATTTAGGCTAAAATGTTAGTTTTGCCTAAATAAGGGAAATGCCAAGTTTTCATTGCCAAGTCCCACTATTTGGGGAGAATCCCCCCCCCCCCCCCAACCACCACCACTATGTCCTGTGATATGTATGCCAAAACAGAAAGCAAGGGGATTGTACAATAGGAGAGGAGCAGCAACAAAACCTCACAGGAGGTTCCATCCCTTCACTATGCAAAAACAAAGTTTTAAATGGAGTTAGAAAAAAAAAAAAAAATCACAACCGTTTGAGAAAGCACATATACAATTGTTTTATTCAAGCAGAAGGATTGGTAATAAGGGTTTTCCAACATCTCGATGCTGTAGATGAAAACATACATGCTTCTAGTAAATCGATTTACAGAGTTGCATTGTGTGCCTACAGCTACTCGTGCATCTACTGCATGCCAAGTAGAAACAATGGCAGCAGGCTTCATTCCCTTCCCTATTACAGGTGCAAAACCCCAATGCCTAGGAGTTTTAGTTGACCATTTATGGCTTAGAAACTAATAATCTGACAACACTCACCTCTCTCTATTCAACCCTGCTACTGTAGGCATTTGCCAGTATAGGTCTTTTTACCAGAATTAAAAATAAAAAAAAAAATAAAAAAAATTCTAAACTAAACTGCAATGGCCAGCAAAACCGCACAAATCAGGAGCATCCAACCACTATTTCTTCTGAAAATTAACACCCCCTTTATGCAATGCACGTGTATTTGTTACTTGATTGAAAGACTCACCAGTTAATACCACCTTTCCGGACACAAAAATGAGTAATACAATTCTTGGTTTCACCATCCTGTAAATGAGGCCTGGAAATAATTCTGGTTCATAACTGGAAGCATATAACATTTGCAAATTAACAAGAGAACCTTTAAGATCCCTTAGATCACAGTTACATTAATGCACATTTAATTAGTACACAGCATTGCAAACCTTAAAAATATACTTTTTTTTGTTAAAAAAAAAAAAAACAAACGCTTACATTTTTTTTTTTTAATATTCACCTTACAAAAACAAACAAATGACACGTTAAAAAGAAAAGGAAGTCCAAAATGTAATATCAAATTTTTGGATATTAGATCTACCTAAATCAAAAGCCCCAAGCCTAGTGAAGTGTGGATAAATGGCAGATATACATAAATCACTCACTGGTTCCTAGAGAATTGGTGTAGCACTGCCCTCGTAAGGACCGCTTGATATTTACTCTGTAGATTCCCCCTGGTTACCAGCACCGAGCCATAAGTCAAGACAAGTCCTTGTTTCTCCTTGCCTCACACTCCAATAATCAATATAGTTACATAGTAGGTGAGGTTGAATAAAGACAATAGTCCATCCAGTTCAACCTGTGTAGGTGTGTGTGACTGTAATCATCTAACATAGCCTTTAATCTCCTGATCCTTGAGATGTAAGTCTAAGAGTCTTTTGAAAGTCACCATACTACCTGCAGAAACCACCTCTTGTGGTAGACAATTCCACAATCTTGTAGCCCTAACAGTAAAGAACCCCCCACGTTGCCTGAGGTTAAAACGCTTCTCCTCTAATCGCATTGTACAATCCAGGGGTATTTGGTTGTTTTGTGGTTTATTTTAAAATGGGGATAGGAGAATGAAATAGTGGAATACTCCAACTTAAACTATTCACAGTGTTTGAGGACTCCTATCTTCTCTGCTTTACTATAGATTTGGAACAGCCACTTTGGATAATTGGGGATTAAGCCTCTTATCCTTAAGAGGACTTGATGAACAACTAGTTATCTTCAGTAGACTCTCCCTATCCTCTCTCTCTTCTTCGGCTGACACCTGTCCACTGACTGGCCTACTAACAGGGGTAGCCCCCCTCAGGTCAGGCCCCTTGACACAAGTCCCTGTACTCATGATACTGTAGTCCCAGGGTCTCCAGTGCCTCCCCTCTCAGTCAGCTCTCCTGGACCTCTTGGTTCAGCTCCTCTCAACCGCTCCTCTGGCCCTCAGGTCGACTTTCTGCAACCACATGGCACCTCTACAGTGGAGGAGGTAGCTGCCACCCCCCCCCCTTCCCCTGGGACTACTCTCTCCAGCCAATGACCCAGCAGCACATGTGCTCCTGGGTTTTATACAGTATCCCAGAATGCACCGAGGCGACCTGCCCTCTGCCAATCACCAGGACTGTATCAAAACCTATGCACCCATTAGTCAGGTTTTTACCCACTGTCCAACATGCCTATTGGATCAGCATCAAACACTATCCAGACTGAATGAATAGCATACTGAGCACAATGAGCAGACCACACTTATAGATCCTGCTCCCCGATAGGCAGAGAGCAATATAGATTTACCTGCAGCTCCTCTGGTAAGCAGACAGAGCTCAAAACGATATTCTCTCACTAGCACCTACCTAGGATGGTGCTACACTGGAATGCAGAGTTTGGCAATTTGGGTTCTCAGAATTGATTTTTCAGCATAACCACATCCAACATCTGTAGCCCTGCCCCCTTAAGGACTGCCAGATTTCACTCCATGGGTCCCCCTGAGTTACCAGCATACAACAATGACAGTTTCAGGTTCTTACTTTCTCCTTCCTTGACTCGCTCCAATCATCAGTCCATGGGGTATTTGATTGTGTTTGTTTTATTTTAAGTAGGGGGATAGGAGAAGGGATAAGTGGGATACTCCAATTTGAACTATAGACAATGTTTGTGGACTCCTATCTTAAGATACAGCCAGGCTGCTGATTCACCCTGCCACTATGGATGAAATTGGATTGAGTCTCCTTCCTTAAGAAGACTTGGGTGAACTGACAATTATCTTCAGGACACTCTCACTAGCATCCCCTTTCTTCTTCACTGCTGACACCCGTTCACTGACTATCCTACACTTAGGGTGGCCCCCCTCAGGTCAGGCCCCTTGACATGAGTCCCTGTACTCATGATACTGTGGTCCCAGGGTCTCCAGTGTCTCCCCTGGACCTCTGGGTTCAGCTCATCTCATCCATTCTTCAGGATGACCTCCTGCGACCGCATGGCACCTCTGCAGAGGAGGAGGCAGCCGCCCCCTCCCTCTTGGACTCTGCTTTCCAGTCAAAGACCCCGCAGCACATGGGCCCTTGGCTTTTATACAGTATCCAAGAATGCACCAAGGCGACCTGCCCTCTGCCAATCGCCAGGACTCTATCAAAAGCCTATGCACCCATTTGTCAGGTTTCCTTCCACTGTCCAACATGCCTCCCTATTGGACCAGTGAAAAACAAACACTCTTCAGACTGAATGAATTGCATACTGAGCACATTGAGCAGACCTCATATATATCCTGCAAAAATGTATGCATTTTTTTTTTTTTTTAGATAGCTGCATTTGTTTTCTTTCAACCTTTTCTTTATTTTTAGCTGTTATAAACATACATCATGTCTCAGGGTGACCACCATAAAAATGTAGCGCTACCCTTGACTAGGGCTGCTGATTTACAGTATCAGGTTCTATTCCTGCTAGTTCTGCTCCAGCAGCCAGGTAAAACGGCAACTTCAAATTTTTGCATCCAGAAATCACAGTCAAGAAGGGTTGCCTCTTTAATGTTCAATAAAGCTGTAACTTGGATGGGTTCAGGGAGTTTTGGGATACTCCACACATTAATAACATTAATAACAATGAGGACACTCTCTTCCTTGTGGTAGCTCTACACACAGACTCGACTTCAAACATATCTACCATTGGTACCTTGGAACCTCGAAAGCCAATTTTACCTGCTGAATTGCTGGTGGGTAAGAACAAGTCCTTCGAGCCGTATGGGGAACCTTACGTCACAGCTTCCAACCATGTTCTGAATTTTAAAGTCGAGAAATTTGGCAGGGAATCCCAGCTTCTGTACAACTCGAGCATACTTTCTTGCTGCCAGCCGCGATTGCTCTTCACTATAAAACAAACAATTAAACCTCCTGAATAATGCTAGCTTGCTGGTAGATTTGAAAGAAAACTCATCTTTTAAGGGGAACAAAATATAAAAACACACACACACACACACACACCTTTCCTAATTTCATTAGCAGGTTTTCATTCTCAGTTTCTAGCCAGCTAAGGTTTTTTACAACTACAAAAGCACCTCTTAAGCCTAGTACACACGGGCTGAATGTTGGGTGGCATTGGCTGGTTCAAAAGAAACTGGCTGACATTCGGCCTGTGCGTACTTGAGTCGGTCCCGGTTGAAGGGACATGGCCAAAAAAGGTCTGCCGACCGGCTCCCTAACGGCTGAGAGCGCTGGCCAGAGATTTGTGGCGAGGGGGGGGGGCAGTTACCCCTGTCAGGACACAGGGGAGATTGCTGTACTACTGAGGTTGGATAGTTAGTACAGCAGCTGCTCTTGAGCTGTTAGTCCCCCCCCCCCCCTTCAGCTTTGCTGGGTTGAATAAAGAAAATACCACTAGTGTGTACGAAGCTTTAGGCCCCTTTCACACAAGCGGATAGAATAGAGAATTTAGCTGTGGATAGATGAAGTTACCTACCATATGACCCTATTCACACACAGGGTTTAGCAGCGGTTTCGTACAGTTAGAAAAAAATAATTTTACTGCGTCCAGGACCGATTTATCGCAGCTATCTGAACATAACCATGGGTAATCGCAGTACATGGTTTCACCTGCGGATAGCGCCGGCAACAAAAGAAAGAGCAGGAAGTGCATCAGAATTACAAGGTAAACATAATCGCTATGGAAATGGCAAAAAATGTTCCACTGCAGCCGCATGTAAACGCAAGTAATCGTAACGTACACCGCAAGTTATCGTTGTGGTTGGAGTCTCGGGATTGCAAGATAACAAAAAACACGCTTTTACCAGCGGCAGAACATCGGCTCGTGAGAAAGGGGCCTTCCATTTCTTTTCTATACAACACCACCTACTTATTACCAAATCACAGATTTTCCTAGAAATGTGCACAGAACGTAGTGAGAGATTACAAACATACATTGCAACAAAAGCTTCATCTTTTGAAGGCGAGCTACAGGTTTCCTATGATTCAAAATGGCTTGTTTGGGCCATTGGTTCCTGCTGACATCACTTGAATCCTGTGAGGAGGGAGTGGGGGGCCAAGGCTGCACCTATGAACACACAGTCCACCTCAGGGAGCAGGTCTGCCCCCCTCGAAAGTGGCTTCCTATGGGGGCACCCACAGAAGAGGAGCCGAGAGCGCCAGCAGGGGAGGTTGGGGCTGCTCTGTGCAATTCCATTGTTTATTATTTCATTTAAATAAAAAAAAATTTTGAAGCATAGTAGGAGAATGCTAGAACCTGCCACCATTTTTTTTTTTTGCAGATGTTCCCTCACTTTGCCTGATAAACCAGAGCTGAAAGTTAGGTTAAAAAAGACAGACGGATCTGCAGACAACAGAAAACTTGACAGGGGTTCTAACCTTTATTTCCCTCTCCAAATAAAAAGGTTTTGGTATAAATACACTTTAAAAACCAGTTACTGGACCAGCGACGTACCTGTATGTCTCTGGACTTCAAGTAGCTATAAACGGGATGCCTGGAGGTTTGCCTGCTCTAGACATCATCCAGGTAACTTTTTTTAAAGCCAGCAGTTGGCTCTTGTAAAAGCAATCCAAGCAGCTAACTAGCCGCTGGATTGCTTTTACAAGCAGCAGCAGGAGGGGACATTGTGAAATACAGTGCCTTGTGAAAGTATTCAGCCTCCTTGAACTTTGCGACATTTGCCACATTTCAGGCTTCAAACAAAGATATAAAACTGTATTTTTTTGTGAAGAATCAACAAGTGGGACACAATTATGAAGTGGAATGAAATTTATTGGATATTTCAAACTTTAACAAATAAACTGAAAAATTGGGCGTGCAAAATTATTCAGTCCCCTTAACCACTTAAGCCCCGGAGGATTTGGCTGCTAAACGACCAGAGGGTATTTTGGGATTCGGCACTGCGTGACTTTAACGGACAATTGCGCGGTCGTGCGACGCTGTACCTAAACGAATTTGGCGTCCTTTTTTTCCCACAAACAGAGCTTTCTTTTGGCGGTATTTGATCACCTGTGCGATTTTTTGATCACGCGCTATAAACAAAAAAAGAGCGTAAATTTTGCAAAAATAGCAATATTTTTCCCTTTTTTTTTATATGAAATTCCCCCAAAAAAAAAATGTAAAAATCAAAATTTAATATTTTCGGCCAATTTGTTTTATGCTACCTATGTTTGGTAAAAAAAAAAAAATCGCAAAAAGCGTATTTTGATTGGTTTGCGCAAAAGTTATTGCGTTTACTAACAAAGGGAAAGATTTTTGTCATTTTTGTTGTTTTTTTTTTAAACGCGTAATGGCGGCGATCTGCGATTTTTTTTGCGGTACTGCGACATTGCGGCGGAAAGATCGGACCCTTGACTGACATTTTTGACACTTTTGGGGTTACCAGTGACATTTCTACAGTAATCAGTGCTATATATATGCACTGTTACTGTAAAAATACACTGGTAGTGAAGGGGTTAACTTTATTTGAGAGGGAGGGGCTGTGTGTGTCCCTAGGGGCGTGATTCTAACTGTGATTGGCTGTGGCTTCAACTGTATGCAGAGTGATCAATGGATCTACATAGTAGATCCATGTGATCAGCTCTCATACAGAGAGGAGAATGACAGGCAGCTTGTTTACACAAGCTGCCTGACTTTCTCCCTCTCCCCCGCCGATCGCAGAGTGGCCGGCGGCGATCGGGTCCGCCGGTCACACGCGCGGGGGGGGTCCGTGACCACGCGGGAGTGCGCCTCCGGCGGCGCGCGCTCGCTCCCTAAACCCTCACAGGCGAGCGACGTAGACCTACGTCACTTTGCCTGTGAGGGGCTGACCGCCGCCGTAGATAGTCGTGCGGCGGTCGGCAAGTGGTTAAGTTAATACTTTGTAGCGCCACCTTTTGCTGCGATTACAGCTGTAAGTCGCTTGGGGTATGTCTATCAGTTTTGCACATCAAGAGACTGACATTTTTGCCCATTCCTACTTGTAAAACAGCTCGAGCTCAGTGAGGTTGGATGGAGAGCGTTTGTGAACAGCAGTTTTCAGTTCTTTCCACAGATTCTCGATTGGATTCAGGTCTGGACTTTGACTTGGCCATTCTAACACCTGGATATGTTTATTTGTCAACCATTTCATTGTAGATTTTGCTTTATGTTTTGGATCATTGTCTTGTTGGAAGACAAATCTCCATCCTAGTCTCAGGTCTTTTGCGGACTCCATCAGGTTTTCTTCCAGAATGGTCCTGTATTTGGCTCCATCCATCTTCCCATCAATTTTAACCATCTTCCCTGTCCCTGCTGAAGAAAAGCAGGCCCAAACCATGATGCTGCCACCACCATGTTTGACAGTGGGGATGGTGTGTTCAGGGTGATGAGCTGTGTTGCTTTTACGCCAAACATAACGTTTTGCATTGTTGCCAAAAAGTTCGATTTTGGTTTCATCTGACCAGAGCACCTTCTTCCACATGTTTGGTGTGTCTCCCAGGTGGCTTGTGGCAAACTTTAAACAACACTTTTTATGGATATCTTTAAGAAATGGCTTTCTTCTTGCCACTCTTCCATAAAGGCCAGATTTGTGCAGTATATAACTGATTGTTGTCCTATGGACAGAGTCTCCCACCTCAGCTGTAGATCTCTGCAGTTCATCCAGAGTGATCATGGGTCTCTTGGCTGCATCTCTGATCAGTCTTCTCCTTGTATGAGCTGAAAGTTTAGAGGGACGGCCAGGTCTTCGTAGATTTGCAGTGGTCTGATACTCCTTCCATTTCAATATTATCACTTGCACAGCGCTCCTTGGGATGTTTAAAGCTTGAGAAATTTTTTTGTATCCAAATCCGGCTTTAAACTTCTCCACAACAGTATCTCGGACCTGCCTGGTGTGTTCCTTGTTCTTCATGATGCTCTCTGCGCTTTAAACGGACCTCTGAGACTATCACAGTGCAGGTGCATTTATACGGAGACTTGATTACACACAGGGGGATTCTATTTATCATCATTAGTCATTTAGGTCAACATTGGATCATTCAGAGATCCTCACTGAACTTCTGGAGAGAGTTTGCTGCACTTGAAAGTAAAGGGGCTGAATAAATTTGCACGCCCAATTTTTCTGTTTTTTTATTTAACAAAGTTTGAAATATCCAATAAATTTCGTTCCACTTCACGATTGTGTCCCACTTGTTGTTGATTCTTCACAAAAAAATACAGTTTTATATCTTTATGTTTGAAGCCTGAAATGTGGCAAAAGGTCGCAAATACTTTTGCAAGGCACTGTAATTGGCTCAGGCTGTTAATTTTAAGACCATCTTCCATTTGCAGTGGACCTAAAGTATTGAGCCAAAGTATACTACGTAGCATAAGCTAGGTAGTATTTTGCCCAATACTACACATATGCTATTGTACTGCTCTCCCGTTTAGGCTACTAAAGGTCTTATTTTTTCAAGGACAATGGAAACTGGACTACATGCAATGTTACCTCTTTGCCCCAGTGCAGACCATTTTCCCAGAGCTGAATATAAGTGCTGTTGTTCGTGGTTCCCGAATCCGCATTATAACTGCCGCAAATCTCTAGGGTCAAGACAAAAGGGCTTAGTATTTGTAAATTAACATTCTATACTGTAAAGTAATTTTACATGCAAGCTCACCTTTGGGTTGTATTCTGCATTTCTGGCATGCAGGGCAATTTTCTTCAAGTCTAACTTGCAAGCTAAATTCACTGTGGACACAATATTCCTGGAAGAAGAGTGCAGGTAGATTTGGGTCTGTGTTAATGGTATGTAAACTTGAGCATTTTTTTTTTTAACAGATTTTAAAGTGTTATGAAACAAAGACTACAATTAGTATTCTATCACCAGGTGTGAACGAAAAATCGTTAATCTGGGAACTGAAGAAAGTGCAGGGAAGGGCAACCAAACTTAGATGTAGCTGGATCATTGCCCTAGAGGTGGAGAAAAGGGTCAGATTAAAGCTGGCTATACAGTACACAGATTGTGTTTAGCCTACAAGCTGCATATACAATATTCAATCTTTGGACAAAAAAAAAAAAAAAAAAAAAAAAGTTTCTAGCGTAATCCATATACACTTTCATGTCCACTTATGGCAGCTCATCATTGTTTAAGCCTTACTTCCTTTAAATCCCCAGATTTACAACACTGATGTCCATAAGGGGTCTCTGCTGCTCCTCCATCCAGACACCATGACAGGAAGTGGAAGTGTATGATTAGCTGGATAACCATTAAAAAAGAAGGAGGAAGAGCCCGGGGCAATCAATTCTTTTTGGAAACGCTCCCCCTCTCCTGGTTCTCAAAAACTACTGTATATAAACTATCCTTGTAAAGCCAGCCATACATGGGTTGAAATTCAGCCAGTTTAGAAGGACAAATTTCAATCCATGTATGGGCACCCTGGTTGTACTTGCCTACAATCAACCTGTTGGGTTTTTCCTGATTGATTAGTGTCGCCAGCTATAGCCGGCAGTACTAGACGTGGTGTTCTACCGTTGGTGAAGGCTCCCCGCAGGCAGAACACAATAGTTGACAGGGAAGGCTTGCCCATATTACCGGTGTATACTAGGGTGCGTGCTTGTCACTAATGCAGAGGCTAAACACGCTATTAAACAGGGCTGCTGCACTGGCTCATTGTGGTTTGATCTACAGCATTCCGTGTACTCTGCTGCCTGTTCCTGTGCTTGACTTCTGTCTCCTGACCTAGCTTGCCTCCGACCACTATTAAACACTACCTGCCTTGACCTCAGCTTTTACCTGAACTCTGCTCTGATCTTCTGCTTTTGCCTGATCCACCTCTCTGTTGCTGACCTCGGCCCATGTCCAGACTATTCTTCTGCTTGGCGTAAATTCCTGATCCGAGGGTCTGCTACTGACCTGGCGAGTCTGAACCTGCATCCTGCTCAACCAGTCTGCTACTGTGCCTCCTGACCAGTACGTTCGTGCCTGGCTCATGCATGCCTGCTCAAGCACCTGCCAGTCTGCTACTAGACAGCTCTGGTCTTGCTGCATCGGTCCGCTGTCAGCTGCCTCTGTCTTCTGGTATGCCCTAGTGGAGCATTGGCTACCTACCTGTGCAGAACTACTGAACTTACTCAGGGACTCCTACCTCACCATGCTCCTGCAGCCACTGTTTCACTCCTTGTGGTTCCTGAGCAGAAGCTGCAAGAGGCCTTCCTTTTCACATCAGGCTCTATAACCAGGTATGCAAAAATAGCGCTGTGGGAGGGATTCCCCCATAAAACACTGACTGTTGATGAAGGAAATCAAGCACTTTGCTTCCACCAGACTGTCTAAATTTAACTCCTATGTCTCTCTGGCAGCAGAGTTTGTCCTGCCACTCTCCTGCTTTTCTTTTCTCCCTAATCGTTCCCTTCTCAAAGTCCTGCACTATTCACATACGGTTCAATGCAGCGCGATTTAACCCCATTCATGTTGAATGGGCTCAAATCGCACTGCACCAGAGGTAATGCATGCACTACTTTTGGTAACTTACTGCAACCAGATCCCATGGTACTTCTGTACCATGCAATCCAGTGCAGGCAAACGCACTGCACTTACAACCTGCTTTTTGGGGGTCATTAACCTAATATTGACATCTGCTGCAGATTACAACTGTACTGCATTTTGAACGTGGTGAGAGAAACGTGCACGAATGCAGTTTTCCCAGAAAGTGTTCTGGTGTGAACGGGGTCTTGGTCTGGACCAGGTAAAATAAATTGAAATATTACAGTCTTTTTGAATCAGTAGGTGGAGCTTTAGGCCAATTATTTTTGTTAAACATTTCGATTTTTTAGCTAGATTTGTTTTAGCTTTAAGCCTCGTACACACGTCCCGAATGTCGGCCGAACGATCGGCCGTCTTTTGTCCGGTGCTGTCCTGTCGGCTGAAAACTGCAAAAGACTGCACATGAATTTTGTCGGCCAAGAACAGCCGACTGCAGAAGTGATGTCATGTGATGGTTAACTTTCCGTGTGTTTTTTCTTTTCTGAGCATGCCCAGTCTTGCTAATCGGCTGTTTGTCGGCCGAATTCTGTACTGACTGGCGAACAATCGGCCGTTCTGGTGTTTGCCAACAAAAATTTTAATGCCTGCACAACAGATTCTGTTTGGCCGAAAAGTCGCTGTCGGTTGTCGGAAGCATCATAATAACAAGCTGACAATCGGCCGATCGTTCGGCAGCCAAATATTTACGGCCGACAATCGCTACGTGTGTACGGGGCTTTACTTAGAACTTTGTGAGCAGTAAAAACAAATCAACCCCCCCCCCCCCCCCATCAGTCTAGTTAAGACTAAGCAAGCAGAATTCTCTGCATGCTAACCCACAGTGCTCTGGGGATCTTATGTAATATTAGGAAGCGCAATAATATAATAAAAAGAACTGTTTTTCTTTCAGAACACCACATGAAGGTTGCTTTTTCAACTTTCTAAATACACTAGATGCCTGGTTGTCACTAGCAGCAGTGCCTGGCATCACCGATCAAGCACAATCATGCAGGAAGTGAAGATAAAACAAAGTCACATATTGCTTGACATGCTGCAGCCCTGTCAGGGGACTCAGGTTCTCAATTTGTTGTGCAGTGATCTGCTTTTTAATATTGCATTTGTCCTGGATCCCAACAGTCCAGTATTTTACAATATCAAACTCCATTATTTGGCTTTAAATTTCACACCAATTATCTGGGGCATAGAACGCACTGTAACTGAGGAATGATCCCAGAGGACTCTGCTACAGGAGTCATTGGAGTCATGGGTGTCATTGGAGTTATAGGCATGGGATGAAGGCTGGAAGCATCCTGGGATTGATCTCTGTTTTCACAGGGGGTGTACGGATGTGAGAGGCCAGAAGCATCCAGGCAAATTCCACTATCCTGCAATTCTGAGAGGTTGCCCTTTTCTTCATGAGGAGTTAGGTCATCAGGCAGAAAGCTCAGGTCCAGATCTGCAGAAAGATCCTTGGACTGCTCCAGATCAGATCTATAGGATGTTTCAGGGATTGGTTGGATATTTAGGTCATCATAGGGAGTCATTGGAGTGTACATCTGAGGAGCAGAGTGAAGGACATCCTGAGTGGAAGATAAAAAAGGGTAAGATAAGATTAGAGGGGACCACGAGAAGAAAAAAAAAAAAAAAAAAAAAAAAACACACACACACACACACACACACACACACAAACTCTAGACAAATTTACAGAAACAGTTGGAACCACTCCTATGTTTTGAGCCTTGTTCATATAGACTTCAACTTGCATAAGACCACTGTTCCACCAGGCATCGGTAAGGTATTCAGCAAAATTGAATCAGCTTTGAGGCCCATCTTAAAACAGATCCCAAAAATGGAGAGGCTGTCACGTTAAACAAGCCATTAGTGGGCTTTCAAGATGCTTCAAGCTGTGCTGAACACTACTGAAGCCTGCTAGCAGTTTGGTTTTTAAAAACCAAAGTTTATTGAAAAACAGAGAAAACATACAATGAAAAACATAAGTCGTAGGAGATATAACAATACATCATCTCAATGACAGTCATACAGTAAAGTATATAAACAGTGCAGTAAATATTGTGCGATAGAACCCACTTTGCAGCCATTTTACATTACACAACAGCAAATAATTACAAAAGTCAGCAGGGTTCAATTAGTGGGCCGCTAGGCCCTGTGCAAGATAACCCTAAGACGTACCCCACTCTCAGGCAGCATAAGTAGATACATGACCTCCCACAATAAAATATTGCGAAACCTTGAGAATACATAAACAGAGTAAAAAAAAAAAAAAAGAAGCCGAAAAGAGAGAGAAGTAGAGGAGGTGAAGTAAAAGGGAAAGAAGAAAAGCAAAAGAAAGAAAGGAACAAAGAGAAGAGAACAGGTGAGAATCCCCCAGAGGTCAGATGAAAGTGACGCACTGAACTAAGCCTGCATGATGCTATCCATTACCAATTGAGCCGGGCCTAAGCCCGGACAATCTAACCAGTCTTGCCAGATCGCATGAAACTTCCTGACCGCATTTCTGTGGCGGTAAGCTAGTTCCCTCAGCAGAACTGAATTCACTCTAGTTATCCACGGTGAAACCGTGGAGCTAATCCAGTAGCTAGCTATCACCTTCCTAGCCAGGTATAGTAATTGTTGGATCATAGTGTAGGTGCCCGGCTGATATGGTTCCGGGTCCAGTAAGCCCAATAGGCACAATAGAGGGTCAACAGACAATGTGGAATGGGACACCTGTGAAATACAGTGCATTACCTGCGTCCAGTATCTGACCAGTTCGGGCATCTCCATATCAAGTGGATAAAAATAACCTCTATTCTGGCTACATTTTGGGCAAAGAGGTGAGTCTCGGCGACCCCATTTAAACAGATGAACCGGTGTACGGTACGTTCTGTGAAGAATGAACAGTTGAGAAAGTTTGGGGGAAGCGGATAGAGACATAGTAGGGAGTATCTCCAGAGCCTGATCCCACTGATCCCCGTCTATAGTACCCAGGTCCTCCACCCATGCAGTCCTACGTTTTAGAGACACCGGATCCTGTATGCACGAGAGAAGCCATTGGTATTTGAAAGAAATCAGACCCCTTTTCTCTGTCGCCTTAATCACAGAGTCTGCCAGTGTTGAGTCAGCCCTACAAAGCGGAGTCACACGCCTCTGAGCCTGCACCGCATGTCGCAGCTGCACATATCTGTAAAAATGCTGGTGAGGGGAGCTGGAATTCCGAATGCAGCTGTTCATAGGATTTAAAAAAGGTATTACCCAGAAATAATTGCGCTATATACGTTAAGCCCAAGCCCCTACACCCCAGGGAATCTTGTAATTTAGCAATCTCAGGATACAACAAATTATCCCACAGAGGGGTATAATCAAGAAATACCACTGTGTTGGAGAAGGTCTTGAGTTCCCTCCACACCCGTCGCAGTAAAACGCCGGTGGGTGCCGAGCCTTAAAGCATAGGTAGATCCATTTCCAGATGAGAAGCCACCGATAGATAGGGATCCGCAAGGGTCAATAATGCGGCCGAGGGGTCCGACAGATCCGCGGAGCCCCACCCCGCCAAATGTTGCAACTACCCTGCAAGGAAATACATTTTGGGCTGAGGAACCGCCAAACTCCCTTTATCCTTGGGGAATTTGAGAGTGGACAGTTTAATTCTAGGTTGCTGCCTTTACCAGATAAGGTCCCGAAACTGGAACTCTACCCGCCTATACCAACGTTGCAGAATCCACACAGGTGAATTGTGAAACACATACAATAGTTGTAGTGCCCAAATCATTTTGATCAGATTCACCCTGCCTACAACGGACAATGGGAGTTTGCACCAGCTGCGGCACTTGGCGCGTTGTTTATCTAGGAAAGGCAGCAAGTTCAAATCTAAGTATTGGGAAGGTACAGGGGAGACTACCCCTAGGTATCTGAAGGAATCATGCACACGGAGACGGTCCAGCATAGGAGAAGATGTAGTAGGTATAGGATCCAGGGGCATCAGAAGAGACTTCTCTGGTTTTACAATTAACTGGGAGAATGATCCAAATTCTTCTATCAACTGCATAAGGGCACTCAGGGAACCAGCCGTATCCCCCAGAAACAATAACGTATTGTCCGCGCACAGGGATATCTTTTCCTCAACTTCCCCCCTACAAAAGCCCATCACCCTCGGACTGCCTCTTGACAAGGGCTGCAAGTGGCTCGATCACCAAAGCAAATAATAAGGGAGACAGGGGACAGCCCTGCCGGGTGCCCAGAAACAAAGGGAACGGAGAGGACAGTGTCCCATGCACTCTAATCCTTGCACACGTTGCCGAATATAGGGCCTGTATCCAGCCAATAAATTTGCCCCCCAGTCCAAATCGTGACAGTGCATCCCACAAATAGGGCCACTCCACACTATCAGACGCTTTGGCCGCGTCCAATGACAAAATGGCCCTATTACTTGGGTTATCAACAGGAATCTGCAGGTTAAGGAAGAGTCTCCGAATATTAATAGCAGTGTATCTCCCAGGGATAAACCCTGATTGATCAGGATGGATTAGTTTAGTTATAACCTTGGACAACCTATTCGCGAGGATACGGGCTAGAAGTTTGATGTCAGTAGTCAGTAAAGAGGTCTGTAGGAATCAGGGAGGAGCGGATCCTGCCTTCCCCGGCTTAAGCAGAACTACAACAATGGCTTCCCTCATTGAATCTGGTATAGTACCAGTGCCCATGATATCCTGCATGGTGGACAGGAGGGCAGGCAAAATGGCTTTACTATATTCCACATACACCTCAGCAGGGAGGCCATTCACCCCTGGTGCTTTATTAGTGGGAGCTTGTGCTAGAGCATTCGTAAGTTTGTCCATTGTGAGGGGGGCATTAAGGGACATCCTATCCTGGCTGCTCAGGTGGGGAAGGGAACACCTATCTAGCAAGGAGGACATGGCAGATGTTGCACCCGCACATTTTGATTGATATAAACGTTTGCGTAAAATTGGCGAAAGACCTCAACTACCTCCTCTGTAGAAGTCACAACCTCCCCAGAGGCGGCAGTGACCACCGTCACTGAACCCTGGTCCTGCTGGGCCCTTGACACCAGGGCCAACATGTGGCCCGTATTCTCCCCCTCCTCAAAGTAGGTTTGTTGCAAGAAGACAACTGAATTGTACAATGCCTGAGCTTCCAACCAAGCCTTATGAGTAGAAGGAGTCGGGTTATCTATCAATGCTGCTTCTCTACGTTGCATTTCACCCCAGACGGTGTCCTCCCACGCCGCAGACTTACCTTTAACACCACCAGTTATCCCTCGTATGATAAGACCCCGCAAAAAAGCCTTCAGGGTCTCCCACATAGTGGACACCGAGGCTGTATCCTGATTGACATGGAGAGAATCCACCAATTCAGCCAGTATAGGGTCCAAGTCAGGGAAAAGGGTCAACCAAAACGTGTTCACCCGCCATAATGGGTGCACTGTCAACCCAGCAATGGATATCCTAACCCAGAGTAGAGCATGGTCGGACACCAAACGGGGCTCATATGCTGAATCCGCGACATGCGGTCACAGTCTCATTTCCCAGGGCTAGATCTATATGGGACAGGCCCCCACAAGTAGCCAAGTAACAGGATAAACATTTATCGGCTGCGTGGTTATCAATCCAAACATCTCTGAGGCCCAATTCCATTAAGAGTTTAGCAAACGCCGTGGGGCGGGAGGCGTGGGCAGGTCCCCGGTGAGAATGGTTAAATTTGTCCAGCGATTGGTCAAATGTAATTATTAAAATCCCCCATAGCCAGTACTGGGGTAGTGGAGTGAGGGGGCCACAAACTGTGCCAGTAAACGCAGGATCTCATGCGAGAAGGGTGGAGGGATATACACAGAAGCCAGGATACATAAAAAGCCATGAATTTTGCACAACAAAAATACCAATCTCTCATGTTTATCCAGCCACTGCTGTTGACGCAAAAACGTCCCATCCCTAGACACCAGAACACTTACTTCCCTTGAGTAGGAGAAGTGGGCAGAATGGTACTGCAAAGGATAAGCCCTGGACCGCAGCAACTGTGTAGTGGTGCTAAGCAAATGAATTTCCCGAAAGGCAGATTAAGGCAGGTTCCAATTTTTTTAAAGTAGCTAAAGATAGCTTTTCGCTTGACACTATCCGCTAGGCCCCGAACATTCCATGTCAATATCATTAGAGGCTAAGGATGCCATATCTCAAAAGGAGCATATACTCGCCAGTGCCTCCCCAGGGGGCGCCCATCCGGGACTCCCCCAAAGAGGCACATATACCATAACAATGTCCCCAAGTGGGGCTTAAAAATACATATCAAATGCCACCAGTAGTAAGGGACCTCATCCTGAAGTTAGAGCCACAGGAATTCAAATCCGAGCAGTCCATGCAGTTCAGACGGAGCAACGGTCAGCCAGTCCGGATAGGGTGTCACCTGTGAAAAGTAAGAAAGAGAACCAAACAAAAGTAACTGGAGTAATGGGGCCAATAGGGCCCAACCAAATGCAGTGTTCTGCCTCACAGAACAATAGTGTCCTCGCAGGACAACAGGATGGAAGAAGGACAAGTTCAACATCTGCATTAGAGGAAAAAAAAAAAAAAAAAACCTTAGTTACTTACCGGTGACGGTATTTCTAAGAGCCTTTCAGGACAGCACCTGGAGAGAGCGCAGCTCCACCCAATCCACAGGAAACACTGCAAATAAAAACTCCTCCTCTTCCACCATGCCTCAGTCATAGAGTAGCCTCCGACATGCTGGAAAACATAAACTACCACAGGTTAAACATTTACAAATTATATTATAAACAAAACCAAGGGGGGGGTAGCTGCTGCTGTCCTGAAAGGCTCTTAGAAATACCGTCACCGGTAAGTAACTAAGGTTTTCTCAGATCGCCTTTCAGGACAGCACCTGGAGAGGATAAGCGAGTAACTTACACTTAGGGTGGGACCACTGCCTGCAGAACTTTTCTGCCGAAGGCTTGATCCTGAGCTGACAACAAGTCCAACCTGTAATGTCTAATAAAGGTTGAATAGCTGGACCAGGTAGCTGCCTTGCAGATTTGATCAGGCGAAGCACCGGCCCTTTCAGCCCATGAGGTTGCCACAGACCTTGTAGAATGCGCCAAGATGCCTTCTGGAGGTTCTTCTTGAGCTACATAAGCCTGTTCAATTGCCCATCTGAGCCATTTGCCTAAAGTGCTCTTTGATGCTTTTTCTCCTATACGGGACCCTGAGAAGATGACAAATAATGCATTTGTCTTTCTAAATTCCTTAGTTACCAGGAGGAACTGAAGTAAGCATCTCCTCACATCCAAGGTATGAAAGGATTCTTCCCGAGTATTACTAGGAGCTGAGGAGAAAGTTGGTAAGACAATTTCTTGTGATCTATGAAAAGATGAAGCAATCTTTGGAAGAAAGGCTGGGTCCGTTCTTAGGACTACTCGATCTGCAAAAATTGTCAAAAAAGGGTCTGAAATTGAGAGGGCCTGGATCTCACTGATCCTCCTGGCCGAGGTAATTGCTATCAAAAAGATAGTTTTCAAAACTAAATTCTTCAGGGAAGCCTCTTTTAAAGGTTCAAAAGGAAACTTAGTTAGACCTTGTAACACAATGGTCAAATCCCATTTGGGAAATACTTTAAGGGCTATTGGCCTATTGCGGGCTAATGCCTTGAAAAAACGAATGATTAGAGTCTCTTGGGACAAAGTCTTTTCGAAAAAAACTGAAAGTGCCGCTACTTGCGTCTTTAAAGTACTTGCTGCTAGTCCTTTCTCCATTCCCTCATGGAGGAACTCAAGCACTGAAATTAAATTTTTTAATTCAAAATTTTTGCTGGAACACCAAAAGTTGTATTTTCTCCAGACTTTCAAGTAAATATCCCTAGTCACCTTCTTCCTGCTGGAGAGAAGGGTGGAGATAACTTTTTCTGACAGGCCTCTGGCTCTCAAGATGTCTTCTTCAGTAACCACGCTGTCAGTTGTAAGCGGTCCAGTTCTGGGTACACTAGGTTCCCCTGTGTCAAAAGATCTCTCCTGTACGGAAGCTTCCAGGGAGGTTCTGAGGCAAGATTCAGCAGGAGGGCGAACCAAGGTCTCTTTGGCCAGTAAGGTGTAATCAGAATCAAGTTGGTCTTTTCTTCCCTGAACTTCTTGAGAACCAACGGAATCAGTTGGAATGGAGGGAACGCGTAAGACAAACGGAAGTCCCATGGATGGGCTAGGGCATCCAAGCCCCAGTCCTGATCCTCCCTGTGTAGGGAAAAGAATCTTTGGACTTTGGTGTTCTGTTGACAAGCGAACAAATCTATTTGGGGAAGACCCCAGACTTCCACGATCTGCATGAATACTTCTTGATTCAGACTCCATTCTGATTCCAACACCTTTTTCCTGCTCAGCAGATCTGCTAGAAGGTTTTGTGACCCCTTCAGATGCACCGCTGTCAGAGAGGCTAGATTTTTCTCCGCCCAGGAGAGTAGCTGTATTGCCAGATCTGATAGCTGTCTGCTTCTTGTGCCTCCTTGCTTTGACACGTAGGCCACTGCTGTCATGTTGTCCGACAGAACTTGCACATGATGGCCCCTGACTGTCTGTTGAAAGGACCAAAGACCCAAAAGGATGGCTTTCAACTCCCACCAGTTGGATGATTTCCTGGACTCTGCTTTGGACCATGTCCCTTGCATCGTCCGGCCTTCCAGGTGGGCTCCCCAACCCCACGAACTGGCATCCGTCGTCAGACGTTTGTTCGTCTGGAAAGTCCATTGCAGACCTTCTTCCAGATTTCTGGAATTCCTCCACCACCACAGAGATCTCTTTGCTTTCGTGGAGATTCTGATGGATTTCTCCAGATGTTCCGGGTATGACCAACTCTGCAGAACGTCTCTCTGGAGAAGACGGGAATGCAGTCTTGCCCACTGTACTGCAGGGATAGCGGCTGTGAGTAAGCCCAAAGCTGCCATGGCCGACCTGACAGTAACCTGATGATTGGTTTGTAATCGAGCAACTGCGTTCTGAGTCTTCTCGATCTTTTCTTGAGGTAGAAACACCTTCTGGAGGACCAAATCTATTCTGTATCCCAGAAATTTTATCTGCTGAGATGGAATCAAGCTGGATTTCTCCAAATTCATGAGCCACCCCAGACTCTCTAGGTGGTCCTGAGTCTCCTGAAGGTGTACCAACGCCTGGCTCTTGGACTCTGCAAAAATTAGCAGATCGTCCAGGTAAGGGACAATTGAAATACCCCTCAGCCTTAATGGCTCTAGGGCATCCGCCATTACCTTGGTAAACACCCTTGGAGAAGATGAGAGGCCAAAGGGGAGGGCCCTGAACTGCAGATGCCAGACCGATTCCCCGAGATTGACCGCCAGCCTTAGGAATTTCTGGCACTCCTGATTTATTGGGATGTGCAGGTAAGCGTCCCTCAGATCCAAGGATGCCATGAAACAGTTTGGGGACAACAGCTTGGTCACTGAATAAATGGTGTCCATCCTGAAGTGCTTGTACCGAATTGATCTGTTTAGGATCATTCGGTACTTGCCTGAGGGTTTTTTCACTAGAAAGATCTGAGAATAAAACCCACGGCCTTGTTGCCCCTCGGGGACTTGGATAATCACTTCCTGTTGAATCAGCTCTTGTAAAAGAGACATCATTGAGGAAGCCTCTTCCGGATCCCTTGGAAGGGGAGTAACATGGAATCTGCTTGGAGGTGTCTCCGAAAACTCCAGTTTGTATCCTTGAGCCACTATATTCTTCACAAAGGGGCTTGCGGATACGTCTTCCCAACGTGGGAGGAACCATAACAGCCTTCCTCCCACTGGAAGACTGTTGTCACTTGCTTTTATTGGCCTGGTCAGGTGGTCTAAAGAGGACTCCACCTTTCCCTTTGCCTTTATGGGAGGTCCATCTTGATCTCTGATCTTGTTCACGACCTCTGTTGGTTTGTTGAACAGAACGAAATCTCTTCTTAGGAGGAGATTTCTTTTTTGATGGAAAGGCTTTCTTCTTATCCGCCGTTCTGTCAAGAATTGCTTCCAATTCAGGCCCGAAAAGCAAGTCACCGGCAAAAGGTAAACCACAGAGTTTCACCTTAGAAGCTGAATCACCTGTCCAGGTTTTCAACCAGACCGCCCTCCTGGCAGAGTTGACAAGGGCTGCTGACCTGGCAGACATTTTGATAGACTCAGCAGAAGCATCGGCCATATATTTTACTGCCTTTAGGAGCAGCGGAAATGAATCCAGGAGATCTTTACTTGCTGTTCCAGCCTCCACATGCCCTTTAAGTTGTTCGAGCCAGCACTCAAGATTTCTGGCTACCACCGTGGAGGCCATGGCCGGCTTAAGGCTAGACGTAGAGGAGTCCCAAGCCTTTTTAAGGAGAGAATCTGCCCTTTTATCCATGGTGTCTTTCAGAACACCCATGTCTTCGAACGCCAAATCCGTGCGGCGAGACACCTGAGAAAAAGCAGCATCCACTCTGGGCTTTTTGTTCCATAGGTGCGCCGTATCCTCTTCAAACGGAAATCTCCTTCTTAGGGATTTAGAGAAAAAAGGGGCCCTCTCTGGGTCCTTCCACTCTTTTTCAATAGATTCAGTAAGGACTTTATGAACAGGAAAAACCCTGCGCTTTGTCTGTTCAAGGCCCTGGTACATTCTGTCATGAAGTGAAACTTGCACCTTTTCTTCTGCGATTTCCAACGTGGTGTAAATCGCTTTCAGCAACTCATCAACCTCTTCCAAGGATAATTTGTATCTGGAAGAACTAGCCACCTCTTCCTTCTCTTCCTCCTCTGAATCCCTGATGGAACAGAGAGCACTCTCCCCCTCATCTTCTGAATCACTTGACACTGCAGACTTAGAAGTAGACGGCTGGGAAGATGTACCACCCGTTTGTTGGGAATCTGATAGAACTTGTGGCGTCCTGGATAACAGGGAACGAACTGAGGACAGGGTGTCTGTGAGTTCTTTAAATGAAGATATGAATTCATTATTCTGCTGACTAGACTCTTCCTTCACAAGGTCGGCAATACATGTTTTACAAAGTGGCTTCACCCAGGAATCTCTGAGTGGATTCTTGCATGAAGGGCATTTCCTTGATGCTGGGGCTCTTGTCTTCACTGTGGCTTTAACCTAGTAAAGAAAAAGCCACCATGAAAGCCCAATAACCACAAATAAAAGAAAACCACCACCTAGTGATTTCTTGCAAGGGAGAAAATCGTGACCCACACCAAAAAGGATCAGAAGAAAAGACTCCCAGATGCATATGTATCCTGTTAGACTGGGAACAGTTACTCAGTCTACAGGGCAGGCTCCAAAGGAGGAAGGAAGAAACCCCACAATAAAAGCTCACACAGTAAAGAAAAAAGAGGCACCACTGCACCTCTCCTACCTGAGCTTGGCCGGCGCTGGCGGTGCCTGCTTCCACCGTCGCTGCAGACTTTTCCTCCATGTTGTTGAAAAGTGCAGCTTGCTGGCAGATCTCTCCATTTAAATACCGCTTCCCGCGTCCTCCTCTGTGGACCGGAAGCGCCGACCTCGTGACCTGCCTCTGACCCCTGCGTGTACTGCGGTTGGAGCAAACGCCGCCACGCCCCCACCGGAAGTCCCGTCCACCGGAAGTGACGCCGCGCGTCCCCGGGATAAGAGCCCGAAAGTGCGGGAGATTCAAATGCCAAAAGCGGCTCCCCGCCCGCCGACCGAAGCGCAGATCTCTGACGCCCGGACCGGATCCTCCGATGGGTTTCAGCTCCCCTGAGCGAACGAGGTGAGAGGCTCCGGAGCATACCCCCTTTGACACTCCAGGGAGGGGAGCTGGGATGGTCTCCAAGCTGAAACAGCAAACACAAAACTGGGCAATAAATCCTCTCCCCCTGGAGAGAGTTCAGCCCTTTCCACATAGCTCCTGCAATGCTTCCACCATGGCGGAGGAAACACAAATGACTGAGGCATGGTGGAAGAGGAGGAGTTTTTATTTGCAGTGTTTCCTGTGGATTGGGTGGAGCTACGCTCTCTCCAGGTGCTGTCCTGAAAGGCGATCTGAGAAAAAAAAGAGGATGTTTTGGAATCAAGCTCAGCCGAGCGGAAAAAAAAAAAACACCAGACGATGGGGTGTTTTTTGGAAATTGTTCCTTTCGTCCTCCATTACAAGATCACACCAATCCAAGGATAATGAATCCGGGCAACTAAGTGGGCGCAGGGTATAACAGGCTACGGCCTCTTCTTAATAGCTATAAACTTTGCACGGCGGCGTTGTACCTCTGCAGAGAAGTCAGGATATAGAGAGATCCGGGCATTGCTGACCAAGAGGTCTGCTGTGGTTCTGGCTTTGGTAAGAATGGCATCCAGGTCCTTGTAATTAAGGAGTTTGAAGAGAAAGGGTCTGGGGGGCGCCCCAGGTGGAGGGGGGGGGTCTAGCGGGGACACGGTGTGCCCGTTCCACAGCAAACATGGGGGAGAAAGAGTCCCTGCCAAATGCATCAATGAGTCAGGTTTCTATAAAAGCTACAGGGTTCTTCCCCTCAAACTTTTCAGGCATCCCCACTGCTCGAACATTATTTCTCCGGAGACGATTCTCCAAGTCCTCCAATTTGGCAGCATCAGCTGAGGACACTGTTTGAATATATTTCTGACTGGTAATGTCTGCCAGTCATCTTCCAGGGAGCTAACTTTGCCCTCCAATGCAGCGGTGCCGTCTGAGTTTTTGCATATCTTGGCGGACGGGGGAGAGTTCCACTTTCATCCCCTTTACCTCCCCGCCAGCTCTGCTATGGTGGCATTCCCAGTAGTCACCGCAGAGAAGATTTCCTGCAGAGTAGGTTCAGGATCTATATCTGGAGAACCTGATGTGAGCCGCATGGTGGGCATAGTGTGCATGGTGGGGTAGGCCAAAGACAGGTCGGCGGGCTCCGGAGGAGTACCACCTCCCCCCATGTCCCCCAAAATCATGTCCTCCTCTACCACATCAGCAGAGGAAGGGTGCTGAGGTAGTTCTTCACCTTGGGGTCTGGAGAAAAGCCTCTGAGCCGCCTCTTTCTGCTTGTCCTTTGCCGAGCAGGCCGCGGCGCCGCCATCTTGGATGCCTGGGTCCACCACCTGACAGGTGCACAGGACCTTTCTAGACATCGCAGAGGTCCACAATACTCCCAAGTATAGGAGGTCTGAGAGCTGCCCGGTAATCGATTGAGGTGAGGAAAAAGTAGGATGGTGAATATTAGCAGGAGATTTGATCAAGATGCCAGCAGAGCTACTGCAGGACACGTCCTCACATGCGCCGGCCACACCCCGGCAGTTAGTTAAAAGCAGCAGTCAGCAATCCCAGGATTTCCATTTCGGAACCCCAAACTGGAGCTTAGCGAAACTAAACTCACTGTTTAACCTGGTTCGCTGCCAGAGCCGTTTCTGCACACATTAAAAAACTAGTTTTAGGCCTGAAGATTACACAAAACCCCCAAACATTATATAATTTCTGAAAGCAGACATCGTACAGAATAAAATGTTGGTAGTTCCAATTTTATGTCACACACAATATTACCGAAAAAGGTCTAGGAAACACTAAATTTCAGTAAAAAACAAAAAATATACTAAAGTGAATTTTAGGGCAAACAAATGCAATGAACTAGTAAATAGATACCCAACAAGTCAAACCTTAAATTTGTGTGCACCCCCAATAAATGGCAACAATCTTCAGTACGCCTTATTTTCTATAGGAAATGCTTCAAAATTTACTTACCTATAGATCATCAGTTTAGTGTTACAGAGAAGGTCTTGTGCTAGAATATTTGCTCTCCGGCGTGCACGGCGATATGCAACATGTGTATTGCAAATTACAATATGTTCGTATGTGCCTATATGTGGGGGCCCTCTATTTTTTTGCAGGGTGGGGGATTTAGGTTTAGGTGTAATAAAAAAAAAAAATTTCTTTATCCCCTACGTAATGATTTTTAGGTGAAAGGTTCACTTTAATTAGACATGCAGGGTATTCTCTGGGCTCTGCTGAATATTTTGCAATACAGATCGTGACGTGACGTAGCTTTCTGAGTCACAGCAAGAAGG
Source organism: Pelophylax lessonae (assembly GCF_965119305.1). Classification (NCBI taxonomy): domain Eukaryota; kingdom Metazoa; phylum Chordata; class Amphibia; order Anura; family Ranidae; genus Pelophylax; species Pelophylax lessonae. The sequence goes on along the minus strand of NC_138780.1, from coordinate 142,257,742 downwards.
GAAAGAAAGCACCTCCCCATATGTTAGTCCTGGGCCCTCACATGGGCAAGGGGAGCTCAGATTACATGACAAGGCGCTGGTACCGGGGGGTTTGCAAGCAATCGGGTGGCATTTACCAGCCCCTTCCCCTTCGGTACCGATCACTTAATGTGTTCATTCATAACTGAAGCAGAGCATTTTTTATCTATTTATTTTTTGGGGGGCGCGTCAGGTTGGTTGTATGGATCCCTGTGGTTTCTAACAGCAGCCCTGTTTAGCACACAAGCATAGCAGAAAAATGGGTTAGGCAGGCTGACTGCATAGCAAGACACAAGGCTTCAATTGTGCTATATAGGATTTTTTTTGTTGTGTACCCATCTGGAAGACTCTGCTATGTGAGCAATCTCCCCAATAGGTTGAAGAAATAGATGTTTGTCTGTGTCCAAAGCCTGCATCCCTTTAGATGTCATTTCCCTGTATCTTAGTGCAGACTTGGAAAATTCAGCTAATCACACAAGCAGGAAAGGACATATCTGGGGAATGCCTCCTGGTTGCCATATTGCATTTTACAGAAAATTACAGGAGCTGCAAACTGAAAAAGGAAAAAGTAATTTTTAATAACATTCAATTGCAATATGACTTGTCGCAAATATATATTTAATTTTTATTATTTATTTTTTATTTTATTAAATTTGCCAAAAGTTTTCCCCACGAAAGTCAATTTACCCTTTAGTCCCGGTTCACACTACCGCGACTTGTCAGACTGGTCAGCCTGACAAGTCGCAGTCCATTCTGTGCTACGGGAACCGTTCTAATAGGAGCGACTCAAGTCTCTCCGACTTAGAAAATAGTTCCTGTACTACTTCGGGGTGACATCGGAGCGACTTGCATTGACTTCCATTATGTGAAGTCCGTGCAAGTTGTGTACTTCGGGGGCGACCTGTGAGGTCGCGTGCACCGCGACTTCCACGGACTTCACATAATGGAAGTCAATGCAAGTCGCTCCGATGTCGCCCCAAAGTAGTACAGGAACTATTTTCTAAGTCGGAGAGACTTGAGTCGCTCCTATTAGAACGGTTCCCGTAGCACAGAATGGACCGCAACTTGTCAGGCTGACCTGTCGCCTGACAAGTCGCGGTAGTGTGAACCGGGACTTAACCACTTTCAGACCGGAGGATTTGGCTGCTCCAAGACCAGGCCCCTTTTTTCAACTTGGCACTGCGTGACTTTAACTGACAATTGCGCAGTTATGCAATGCTGTACCCAAACAAAATTTACGTCCTTTTTTTCCCACAAACAGAGCTTTCTTTTGGTGGTATTTGATCACCTCTGTGCTTTTTATTTTTTATTATTTAAAAAAAAAAAAAAAAAAAAAAAAAAAAAGTTGTCATTGAAATGATATATTGCTCACGCATGCCATGGGTATGTAGCAGGTTTTCCAGGCCAGTGGGACCATGGGTGTGAGAACTGAGACATTGACAACTCCGGCATGTTGGTTTTTGTGGTTTTATTGTAAATAAAGGGGATGGGAGAAAAGAATGAGTGGGATACTCCTTTAGGCTTAACTAAATACAACTCGGGACTTTATCCAAGAAAATGTCTATTAACGCTGCCTTCACGCCAGCCGACGCTAGCCAGCGCTCACTGATGCTTAGAACACACTGTATCTTGACTGAAGTGCTGAATCCTCAACTCTAGGTCCAGAAGACTCAAGACTGAAGCATAGAACTACTGACACTGCTGCACTGCAAAGTCACTGACCACCCTCTCCAGCCTGGCACTGGCTTGAGGTAGCTTACTGTGAATTACTGTATAGCTGCAACTCTCAACTGGCAATCTGCACCATTCAGGGCCCAAACCGCAGATGCCCCCTTTACACTTTAGCTCTTCAGGGTCCACTTACTATGTACCATTTTTGGTAAAAAAAAAAAATTCCAATAAGGTGTATTTTGATTGGTTTGCACAAAAGTTATCACGTCTACAAACTAGGGGAAAGAAGTCATTTTTTTACTAGTAATGGCGGTGATCAGCGATATTAAGAAGGATTGCGACATTGCGGCGGACAGATCAAACCCATAGCTGATATTTTTTTTTTTTTGGGGGGGGGGGGGGGGGACCAGTGACATTACTATAGTAATCAGTGCTAAAAATATGCACGGTTACTGTAATGACGACACTGGCAGTAAAAGGGTTAACCCAGGGGCGATTAAAGGGTTAAATGTATGCTTAGGGTTGTTTTCTAACTGGGGGGGGGGGGGGGGATGGGCTTGTGGAACACAGAGACCGGTGTTGCTCCAATTTAGGATCACAGGAGCTCTGCATTGATTTCTGAGAGAACGGTCTGCTGTGTTTACACAGCAGACTGACGTTCTCTCTTCAGGGGGAGCGATCGCAGGTACCCGGCAGCAATTGCGACCGACGACCCCGTGAATCAGATAAGTAAGCATAGCACTTTACCTGATGTACAATGTAATTGGCCTGGCCTGCACGGTCTTATATTGTGTACACTGCCAAGCAGGCTGCTGGCCTGGCACTATTTATTATTATTATTATTATTATTATTATTAACCACTTGCCGACCGCCGCACGACTATCTACGTCGGCGGTCAGCCCCTCACAGGCAAACTAACGTAGGGCTACGTTGCTTGCTTGTGAGGGTCTAGGGAGCGAGCGCGCGCCCCCCGGGGCGCGCTCCCGCTCCCGCGTGGTCACGGACCCCCCCGCGCGTGTGACCAGCGGACCCGATGTCCGCCGGTCACTCGGCGATCGGCGGGGGAGAGGGAGAATGTCAGGCAGCTTGTGTAAACAAACTGCCTGTCATTCTCCTCGCTGCAAAGACACTGATAAAACGGATCTGGTATGTAGATCCGTTGATCAGTGTCCTTACAGCTAGAGCCACAGCCAATCACAGTAGAAACCACGCCCCTAGGGACACACACAGCCCCTCCCTTCCAAATAAAGTTAACCCCTTCACTACCAGTGTATTTTTACAGTAACAGTGCATATGTATAGCACTGATTACTGTAGAAATGTCACTGGTAACCCCAAAAGTGTCAAAAATGTCAGTCAAGGGTCCGATCTGTCCGCCGCAATGTCGCAGTACCGCAAAAAAAAAAAAATCGCAGATCGCCGCCATTACGCGTTAAAAAAAAAAACAACAAAAATGACAAAAAGCTTTCCCTTTGTTAGTAAACGCGATAACTTTTGCGCAAACCAATCAAAATACGCTTTTTTCAATTTTTTTTACCAAACATAGGTAGCATAAAATAAATTGGCCGAAAATTTTTAAAAATTTTGATTTTTACATTTTTTTTTTGGGGGAATTTCATATAAAAAAATGTGAAAAATATTGCTATTTTTGCAAAATTGACGCTCTTTTTTTGTTTATAGCGCGTGATCAAAAAATCGCACAGGTGATCAAATACCACCAAAAGAAAGCTCTGTTTGTGGGAAAAAAAGGACGTCAAATTCGTTTAGGTACAGCGTCGCACGACCGCGCAATTGTGCGTTAAATTCACGCAGTGCCGAATCGCAAAATACCCCCTGGTCGGAATGGGGGTAAAATCTTCCGGGGCTTAAGTGGTTAATAATAGTAAATGGCACACAGCGGCCTGGTATGGTTCCCATCATGGTTCTGGCGGCATGATAAGAATATCCAGACCAGGAGAGGAGACTGGCTGGCTGCTGCTGGCTTGGAGAGGAGTCTCGGAGGAAGAGGTGTCCTGGGCTGGCCTGGTCAGACAGACTCTGACTGAGTCTGCAAAGTTCCCCACCGCCGGACACGAGTCCGCAGTCCCGCACACAGGAGGAGGGAGGCACTGAGTCTGAGGCAGCGGCTGCATTGAATCACTTACCTCCTGCTCTTGGGCTGGCTCTCTCTCTCACGACGACCGGACCGACTGTCACTGCCTGGCATGCTGCTGCTCTCTGCTGCTGACGGGACTCGGGAGACTCGGGACTCTGGAGAGACGTCTTCTTCCTCGACCTCGATCAGGCGCGCCGCTGCCCTCCTCTCTGACGGCAGGCAGGAAGGTGACGCCGGGACGGTGTGTGACTAACGTACGCACCGTCCCCACGCGACGTCACCCGGGATGTCCTCTATGATTGATCCAGGCTGGAGTCTGGACCAATCACAGCCAGGACAGCACTACAGTGAGAAGTGTCGGGGCGCATTGCTCTGCGCCCCGATGACACCCAGAAGGCCGCCAATCTGCGCCTCTGCGTGGCAGCATGTGGGGTGCAAAACCCCACCCCTCCCATAGCCAGCAGTAGGTCCGGCACCCCTAGTGGGCTTCAAATGGTAATTTTTTTTTTCTTTGCACAGTTTGGAGGGGGGGCTGCCTTATAAACCTGCCGCCACTGACCGTGCAGGTACGGCGATTCGCACAGCCGAGCCAGCCTGCCGCAGTATAAATGTGGCAGGCAGTCAACAAGCGGTTATGGATCCAGGTTGAGAGGTGTTAACATAACTTGTCCCCTCAAGGATAAAGGAACGAGTTTATTTTTTTGTAATAAGTATGGAAATAATTTTTGCATCCAGGGGGGTATGAACTTCTGTCTAAGTGTAAGTTGCAGCGTTAGTTTAGGACAATTGAGAGAGTGTGATCCTTATGCAGGGAACTCATTTATTTCAATAGAACCATACTAAAAAGCAATTTATAAATGCTACATTAACCTCATGCCCACCCCCCACGTACATTTACTGCAAGTAGCGGCTCTTCTGTGCAAAATCACATACAAGTATGTGATATCGCACCTCCAGGTCTGCGGCGCTCACATACTCCGCCGGTGACCAGCTCCCGCTGTGAGTGGACACAGCAGGAACCAATCTGTGGGTCCAGAGGACCCGATGTCTTCCGGGACCCACCGATCGTTCCCAACAGAGGCAGAACAGCGGTCCACCTATGTAAACAAGACAGTTTGCTGTTCTGTTATTAGGAAAGACCGAGATCATGTGTTTCTGTAAAGCAGGAACAATGATCCGTCTTCCCACAGTTAAAGCATCCCCCACACAGTTAGAAAGCACTCCCAGGGAACACATTTAACCCTTTGATCTCCCCTGATGTCAACCCCTTCCCTGCCAGTCATTAGTACAGTGACAGTGCATATTTTCTAGCACTGATGACTGTATTGGTGTCACTGGTCCCCAAAGTATCACTTAGGGTCCAATTTGTCTGCCGCAATGTCGCAGTTTTGCTATAACTACTAGTAAAAAAAAAAATAAAAAAAAAAAATATTCCATAAAAATATCCCATAGTTTGTAGACGCTATAACTTTTGTGCAAACCGATCAATATTGGGATTTTGATTTTTTTTTTTTTTTTTTTTTTAGCCCCGGTTCACACTTGTGCGTGTGTGGGGTTCGCATGTAATGTCGGAGCGCACTGCTCCGACATTACATGCGATCAGCTGTGCGGTGCGAGTTTAGCCATACAGTTTAAAAACCACAGAGGTGATCAAATACCACCAAAAGAAAGCTTTATTTGTAGGAAACAAGAAGGACATCCACATTATTTGGGTACAGCGTCGGATGACAGCACAATTGTCAGTTAAAGTAACGCAGGGACACATCACAAAAAATGGCCTGGTCGTGAAGGGGGGGGGGGGTAAACCTTCCTGAGCTGAAGCGGTTAAGAAATAAATGAAATTTTGGCTCATGCTGACATGCAGAAGAGCAGCGTTTTGGTGTACATTTGACCAGTATTGATAGGGACAGAATTTTCCAGGAATGGTCACTGGAGACACTGCAGGCAGGAAGGAGAACTATCTACTGGGATACTCTAGGTGGCAGCACAAACATGCAGAAACAGCACAGAGATGCAAATTCCCTGCCATGTGTTTCATCGGGTTACATATTTTATCATGATCATGCTTAGCGTTTACCAGACTGAAGTGACTGCATGTTACTTATAGTAATACAATTTCAGAACAGCCAGATTGGCTTGTAATGCCAGACTTTCAGATAGGGATCAAAATTAGGGCCTAGTATGGATTTATCTACACCAATGCTGGCAATACACTAGCCAAAACTTCGTTTGAAAATCTGTCATTTGATCCGATCGTTCGTTTTTAGTCCAGTTAATGGGCACAAATAGAAAATCGGTTTTAACTTTTCAGAGCTGGAAAAAAAAATTGAGGGAACAGTTTGGAAAATTCTGCCAAACGAACGATAAATTGAAAGGGTAATGTGTTTCTCGGCCGAACTGTTTGCACTAGGTATATGTGACAAAATGAACGAAAAACGTCCATTGAACGATTTATCGTTTTGAAATTCGGTTTCAGCTATTCACTGCACATTTGTTACACCTTTAGCTCCTTTTTAGTGGTATTCCGTTCACAGCACAGCAGCCACATATTATTTACGGATGTTTTCCATACCGTTGTTTTATGCACAGCAGTATCAATTTCTTTTGTTGCACTATTAGCATTTTAGATCGTCACTGTGCTTAGACCATAAGAGCCACGGTTTATTTACTTATGAATTTCACTTATACCACTTGATTTATATATATTAAGGATAAGCGCGGCCTCATTATTGTAATACATCTAATTCTGACACCTGTGCAGCAAGTACATGCCCCCTTACTATGCAGAAATTCTCACTTCCTGTTGGGTCTCTGGAACAGGAGGTGAAGGAAAATCTCCCCAACAGAAAAAAAAAAAACACACACCCCTCTGCTAGGGGGTGTTAACCCTTTAATATCTTAAAAAAAAAAAATTTAAATGCTTTTAATATACATACACCAGCCCATTCTGTGTCAATATGTTTATCTTTATATATCAAACATGATCAATTGTCAGGAATGTGTGCTCTTTTAGCAGTCACACAAGAGTGCCATTTATTCTAAATAACACCCCCTAAGCATCAGGGGGTGTGAATTGTAGCAGCCACTACAATTCACACCAGCCTTAATCACTGGTGTGAAAAACAACAGACCTACTAGCTGGATGAAAATAAATCCCATCTAAGTGCCGTTTCACATTTGTGCGATGCGGGAACGCTGCAAATATACAGCTTGTTCCCGCATCGCATCCGCACCCCTGGCAGTTCACACTGCCATATGCGATACGCTGGGGGTGTCAATTAAGGGTTAACGACACCCCCAGATCAGATCGCATATCGCAGTGCGATCTGCAAGTACGCACAGAATCGGATCGCGCTAGTGTGAACCACCATGCGATCCGATTCTGCTGCGGACCAAAAAAAGGGCCTGTGCGAGTTAAGTGCAATTGCGGTGCAAATTCAGCCATACAAACTGTATGGCTGAATTTGCACCACACAGAGATCGCACGTAATTTTAGGAGCAAAGCGCTCCGAATTACATGCGATCTCTGTGATCACACAAATGTGAACCGACACTGAGAATTGATAAGCTGCAAAGTCATTAAATTAGATGACAAACATGCTAAACTTAGAAACAATTCCATCCAATTTACCTGAGCTTCACATTGGTCTAAGTATCGTTCCAGAGAAGATTCCCCATCCATCTTGTAAGACTTCTTCCACACTCAGCAAGAAGTTTCTCACAAAAAAGAAAAATCCCAGGATGCATTATTTCAAAGCTTGGTTGGATGGGCTGCAGAGTTGTAGCTAGAAAGAAAACGATGGTGATTACTTGCTTTCTCCACCTGTTCTAACAAGAGATTTCAGGGTCAGTCCAGCCAGAATAACCCTTTATTATCAATCTGCACTCATGTGTTCCAGCTTGAGCCCAGGTGTCCTAATTGGGCAGCGCCTGTCACTGACCCCTCATGGTGGAGATGGTTCCCTGTATGGTATAGGCCATGAAACATTAGTAACTTTTAAGCCCCGTACACACGTACCGATGGTCGGCATACAAATGTTCCTCTTTTCTCCCCGGGATGTCGGTGTCTGCTGAAAAGTGCAAAGACAGCACAAGGACAGCACAAGAATTTTGTCCGCCGACTGCAGAAGTGATGTCATGTAATGGTTAACTTTCCCTGTGTTTTCTATTTTCTGAGCATGCCCAGTCTTGCAAATCTGCGGTCTGTCGGCCGAATTCTGTACTGACAGGCGAACAATCGTCCGTTCTGGTGTCGGCATACAAAAATTTTCATGTTTGCAAGAAAGACTTTTGTCCGCGGATTGTGCGCAGACATCTGTCGGAGGCACCATACTAACACGCGTACAATCGGCAGATCCTTCGTCCACCGACGTTTGTATGCCGACGATCGGTACGTGTGTACGGGCCTTTATATGGACAAGGGCTTCTTCACATCAGGTGCAGTAGTAATGCATGGACAGCTTTTCCAATACAGTCCCACCGCAAGACAAGGCAAAAAGCCTCGTCTCCTGCTTGGTCAGTTCACACCACTGCACTGCGCTGGTGTGCGCTACAGAAAAGTACAGCATGTAGTATTTTGTTCAGGAAAGCACAGCACAGTGCACGGTGATCCATCACCTCCAACCATGTTGCCACCAGTAGAACTTAACCACTTGCCATCTGCTCACGTTGAGCCTACTGCGGCAAAGTGGTTCGTTATCGTCTGACGACGTAGACCTACGTCGCCAGACACTCCCCTTTCTCGGCGGCGCGCGCGCGCTGCCGGAGGCTCGCTCCCGCTGTATTCAGTCACAGCGGGAGTCGGGCCAGGGGAGGCGATCGTCGGGGGAAACGAGTGTGGAGATCCGCCCGCCTGTGTAAACACAAGCGGGCGGATCTCTGAAGTGACAGGCAGGGTCAGATTGCAGGGTTCAGCATAGTTGAACCCTCGATCTGTCCTTGTGTCACACAGTCACCTCCCCCCCCACACGTCAGTAAGCACCAGACATACATTAACCCCTCCCTCTCCAATAAAATTAACCCCTTCCCTACCAGTGTCATTTTTACAGTAACAGTGCATATATATAGCACTGATTACTGCAGTAATGTCACTGGTAACCCCAAAAGTGTCAAAAATGTCAGTCAAGGGTCCGATCTGTCCGCCGCAATGTCGCAGTACCGCAAAAAAATCGCAGATCGCCGCCATTACGCGTTAAAAAAAAAAAACAACAAAAATCTTTCCCTTTGTTAGTAAACGCGATAACTTTTGCGCAAACCAATCAAAATACACTTTTTGCGATTTTTTTTACCAAACATATGTAGCATAAAACAAATTGGCCGAAAATGTTAAAAAATTTTGATTTTTACATTTTTTTTTTTGGGGAATTTCATATAAAAAAATGTGAAAAATATTGTTATTTTTGCAAAATTGATGCTCTTTTTTTGTTTATAGCACACGATCAAAAAATCGCACAGGTGATCAAATACCACCAAGAGAAAGCTCTGTTTGTGGGAAAAAAAGGACGTCAAATTCGTTTAGGTACAGCGTCGCACGACCGCGCAATTGTCCGTTAAAGTCACGCAGTGCCGAATCGCAAAATACCCCCTGGTCAGGAAGGGGGCAAAATCTTCCGGGGCTTAAGTGGTTAAAGGGTAACTCCACTTTCGTGGAAAAAAAATAGAAAATAAAGAAAAAATAATATAGCGTATACAATTGTGATACAAGCCATATTGTAATTGAATGTTATTAAAAATGACCTTTCCTTTTCAATCTGCAGCAGCTGTAATTTTCTTAAAATGCAATGTAATATGGCTACCTGGAGGCGTTCTGTACACAGAATGTGTACTGACCACGCCCCAGAAACATAATTTCCTGCTTGTGTGATTGGCTCACTGATTTTCCCAGAAGCCTGCCTGAGATACAAGCCAGATTTCTGGCATCCCCTGTAACAGAAATGTCATTTTTGGTGAGATACTCCCAATAGGAACACGTCTAAATGGATACAGGCCAGCAGATATCCTCATTAGTGCTCTGCAGCTGCACATCTAATTGATAATTATGAAACCACTCCCATTAAACCCACTGATCACAGAGGAACAAACAGAGATTCAGAATAGCGAAAAATAGGAATCTGCAACAAATGTTGTTATAATCCTTGCAATGTACATAGATCACCCAGAGGGAAATATTGTTTTCTCAACAAAAGTGGAGTTACACTTTAATGAAATGTCATTTGTGAAATTTTACTAAAGTTCATTTAGGCCTCATGCACACAGGACATTTTTCCTGCCACTTTTATCAGCGTCAGGCGTTTTCTTTTACAGCTTAAAAACGCCTCTCCATGCTATTCTGTGTCCATGCCCACTTTGGATTTTAGAAGCTTTTAGTGGCAGAGGCGTTTAAAGGCAGAAAAATTGCTTGGCGTTACTAAAAGCTGCTAAATGTGCCTAAATGCTAGTGCTTGAGCAATAATTCATTTCAATGGCCAGGCCAATGAAATGAAATAACATCCAAGAGCTTGAGGCCTGTAAAAGCTCCCAAAAGCTTGTAAAAGGCATTTTTCCTGACAGGCTCCATGGCAGGTTATGTTTGGGTATTGCCCCGCCTCCTCTCCTACCCTATAAGACCCCACTCCCATAAATCTTTGCTCCCTTTCAGCATCAGTGTTCCTTTTTTGTCCTCCTCTGGAGCACCTGGAGGGTGCTGTCCTTCCTTGGAACTCAAGTTAGGGTTTGGCATGGAGCAGCCATGGCACTTTGGGTCACTGTACCTCTGCTAAGCCCTTGCTCTTAGCAGGGTATGGAGGGGGCAACCAAAGAAACCTTTGCCGGTGAGCATATGGTGTTGGCCAGAAACCCAGCTGCTGCGGGTGGCCCTGTGTTGCCCAAAGTCTGGTGTGTGTACAAGTCCGTGCCTGGCCTGAAGGTGTCTGTGGGTATACTGTATCTTTCTCTTTACTATGTTTTTCTTGTTGCAGCCTGTCTTTCTCGCTCTGCCTTCCACAAGGAGTCTTCCGCAGCGGCTGCTTTCCAGGCCTCGTCCCTCTGCCGGTCTGTGAAATCGAAGTTTGGTCACGCGTGCGCAGTTCCCGCTGTGTGACAGAAATTGCGCAGGAGCATGCGCAGTGCGCCACTGTTATAGGTGACGTCACGGGGCGCTGTTTTTGAAAAGGGAGAAGCTCCTGGTAGCCCGTGGAAATGCTCATGGACGACTTCCCCAGGCGACAGGAGTACCACCTTAGGGAGGTGACTGGTGCGTTGCAGGTTTTTTGTTTTTTTTTTGCTTATTGCTATTCTTGTTGTTCCCAGTGTCTGTGGCTCTAGCTTGAGGATGGAGACGTCACTACCCCCCCGTGGCCAGCCCTCTCACAGCAGGTACTTGTTAGGGGGTCTCTCCTTGGGTGCAGGCTGAGAGGGGGAGAACGTTGTGTTTCTACTTTTTTATTTTCTTTCTCACTCTCTCTGTTTTTGCTTCTTTTTAGCTCTTCTGGGTCTGATCCGCAGCGCAACACACACAAAGAAGATTGTCACTCAAAATCGCAGCACCGGCATCCCTCCTCTAGGTCCAGGTGCAGATCCCCTTCCAGCTCAAGGTGCCATAGTAAGGACCTAGCCTCTCCATCCAGGTCCTCTTATCACTCTGACTGTCCTCGCGTGAGGAAGTGCTGTTGCTATGCCCAAGTGGCAGGTGAAAGGGGGAGCACAGATCAACCATTGGAGTCCATGGTGAAACATGTCCTTAAGGATTCCCTGACTGAATTGGGGGTCAGCCACCAAGGTATGGCCTCAGACCCACCATGCTCTCCCTGGGCCAGGATTTCCTGGAGTCTTTGCAGTCAAGCCGTCCTTCCGTCTTCCTTTCGGAGAGCGTTTTGGAAGCAGACGATCCCTGTCTGAGCTTTGATTTTGGCATGGTTCCCCCTCTAGTAAAGGCTGTAAGGGAAGCTTTTGATTGGGAAGTTCCAGCGTCCCTCCTCCTAAGCAGAAAAACTTTTTTAAACAGCTAAATAAAGATCGTCTGAATTTCCCACTCTTGGGAGAGCTGGGTGAGATTATTACAGATGAGTGGAGCAAGGTGGAAAGGAAGAATTCCATGCTCTCCAAGATGTGGAAGCTCTATCCCTTCAAGGAGGATGGGGTAAAACACTTGGCCGCAATGTTCAAAGCAATGAAGATATGGGCTGACGGTGTGGATGAGACCCTCAGAAGCGTCTCAAAGGAGGTGGCCAGAAGCTCCCCTATTCAAGAGTTGAAGATGGCATCGGCCTTCTCTTGGGTGAGGCGTCCATCGACATTATCCACCTTCTGGCTCGGTTATGTTATCCTCTGTCACTGGCAAGCGCGCCCTTTGGCTTTGTCCCTGGTTAGCTGACCCTGCATCTAAGCAGGTGTGGTGCCGGATTCCTTTTGAAGGTTCCTCTCTCTTTGGGAACAAGCTGGTTAATGCTATATCTCAGGCCACAGGTGGTAGGTGGGGGTTCCTTCCCCAGGACAGAGCTCCTCAGAGAAAGCAAAATATGGATCGTGCCAGGGAGCCACGCAGCTTAAAACCCAGCAGAGAATTTGGGAGAAGCTGGAAGGCTAGACAGTCCTCTTTCCAGAAGGCCCCTAATGGTAATTTATCTGGCGATCGGTAGGCCACCAAGTCCTTTTGAGATTGGGCCTGCTCAGTCATGTAGGGTGGGGGTTCGCCTCTTCCACTTTCGACATGTCTGGGCGGCCTTAATCCGGGACTCCTGAGCCGTCAGTACAGTCTGTCTGGGGCATTCCTGGACCTTCAGCAGCATCCCTAGACTCAGGTTCATCCCCACTTCACTTCCACCGTCGGCAGAAAAGAGATGGACAGACTCTTCTTTCCTACATAGAACCCCTGATAGCTCAGGGCGCCGCAGTTCCCGTTCCGGAGATTGAAAGGGTGCATGGAATCTACTCAGTGCTCACCTCTCTTCATGGTTCCGAAGAAGAACGGCGCCTGGAGGCCCGTCATAGATCTTATGCATCTAAACCAGTTTATCAGCAGAGAGAAGTTAAAAATGGAGATAAAGTTAACTATTCAGCAGTCGGTCCAACCAGGCGACTGGCTAGTTTCATAGATCTGAAGGACGCCTACTTTCATGTTCCCGTTGCAAGAAGTTTCTAGTGGTACCTTCGCTTCGCTGTTGGTCAGACCCACCTTCAGTTTTCCTGTCTCCCCTTTGGGCTTTCAACATCGCCTTGCACATTTTCGAAAGTCTTATTGGCAGAAGTAGCCTTGATAAGGGTCAGGAGTATCAGGTTGCATCATTACCTGGAGGACCTGCTCCTCCTATCTCAAGACAGGTCCCAACTCTTAGAGCACTTGGGTCAAGTCATCGCTATTCTTCAGGAGTTCGGGTGGGTTCTGAATGTGAAGAGAAAAGTCACCTGGTACCCACGCAGTCCCTGGTGTTTCTTGGGGCTCAGTTCAATACAACAAGAGGCACTATCTCTCTGCCCGAAGAGAAATTCCAGTAATCCGGCACTGGATTTCCTCTCTTTCTCTTCCTCCCATCTCACTGCCTGGCAGTGCCTGAGAGGCATCGGGATGTTGGTAGCCACAGCCCCCATGGTTAAGTGGGCATTTTGGAGGATGCAGCCCTTCCAGAGAGCCTTCTTCCAGCAGTGGACGTCAGGAGACAGGAATAGACACATCTATCTAACCTCGGCCATGAGGGGCTGTCTTCTCTGGTGGCTGCTGCGGGAGAATCTCCTCAATTGCCATTCTATAGCTCCATCTCATGGGTCACGATAACTTCAGACGCCAGCAGTACGGGTTGGGGAGCTCACTGTCTGAAATGGTGCAGGGCAGGTGGGTCTTTCCTTCCCGCAGGATAGTCTTCAATGTCCTAGAACTTCGGGCAGCCTTCAAAGTGTTACAAGCTTTCTGTCATCTGACAAAGGGGTCTTCGGTGATGCTCAGGCTGGACAACACAACAGCAGTGGCCTATGTGAAGAGACAGGGTGGAACTCGCAGCTTGTCCTTGCTCAGGGAAGTGGAGCCAATCGTGTCCTGGGCGCAGAGGAACTTATCCAATCTATCGGCAGCATATGTGCCGGGAGTCCAGGACGTGCAGGCGGACTATCTCTTTCAAGTCCGGCTCGACAACAACGAGTGGGCTCTCCACGGGGAGGTCTTCGAGTGGGTCCCGTCCCTGGGGTTCTCCCCTGAAGTCGACCTCGTTGCGTCCCCATGCAAAAACAAGCTTTCAAAATATTACGCAAGGTTTCCGAGATCCCCAGGCCATCGGGTTGGACGCCCTCACGAACCAATGGAAATTTCGCAGAGCCTATGTCTTCCCTCCAATTCCAATTATTCTTCAGTTTCTGTGGAGGCTCAGGACAGAAGCAGTGAAAGTAATGGCGATAATTCCATACTGGCCCAAGAGGCCCTGATTTCCTCTGCTGACGCTTCTCAGTTATTGGGAACCAATTCCCCTGCCTCTCAGGCTGGACCTGTTGTCTCAGGGCCCTACTGTACACCCATGTCCAGCTCGTCTGCCCCTTAAGGTTTGGTCCTTGAAAGGGGGAGGTTGAAGGCTTTAGGATGACCAGAAGAAGCTATGCCTACACTCTTGAACACTCAGAGAAGGCGCACTAATAGGGTCTATGAGAGGATATGGTCCAAGTTCTTTAGCTACCTGTCTCCTAGGGCTGGCCCAGGGGCAGCGCTTACGGTCCAAGATATCCTGGGCTTCCTACAGACAGGTCTGGATATCCCCTGTGGGTTAGCTCACTCGGAGTGCAGGTTTCGGCCATTTCAGCTTTCACGGGACTGTCTTGGGCCAGACATATGCTGGTCCATCAGTTCTTCAAAGGAGCAGTGAGACTCAGGCCTCAGGAAGCCGAGATTCCCCAAATGGGATCTTCCGCTGGTCTTAGATTTCTTCTCGCCACTTAGTTTAGATTTGGACAAGCCTCTTTCGGTCAAGGAACTTACGCTCAAAACAGTTTTTCTGGTGGCCATCACTTCAGCAAAGAAGATTTCTAAGATTCAAAGCTCGGGCTCAAAGGACCCTTTCCTAACCTTCTTCCCGGACAGAGTGGTCTTAATCCCTATGCTGGGGTCAAAACCCCAAATTACCTCCGTCTTTCATGAAAACCAGGACATTGCTCTTCCCACCTTCAGAGCGAGTAAAGATTCTATTGACCATCCTCTTGATGTGAGTAATACCTTGAAGCACGGCTCCCTTTTTGACAGTCAGTCAGAATTTCTATTTGTTCTGCTTCATAGGAAGAAAAAGGGGATGCGTGCTTCATCCAGAGCGGTTGCTGCATTGATTGTTCAGGCCATTCAGTGAGCGTATAAAGCGAAGGGCTTTGCTCCTCAGGAAGCCGTGACGGCGCATTCGACCCGAAGTGTCTCTACATTGTGGGCAGTCTCTAGGCATGTTGCCCCTGACGTAATCTGTAGGGCAGTCTCCCGGTCGTCTATCAACACCTTCCTGTCCCATTATTGCGTGGAGCCGGCTGCTTTGTCTTCTGTTAACTTTGGTGTTCAAGTACTGTCAGTCAGCGGCTCTTTGCTCTCCCCTCCAGCATTCACGGGAGCGCTGGGCTGTGGAGGGAGAGAGAGGAGCTGTCAGAGGGTCTCAGCATATCACTTTGAAATAGAAACTGGTGCAGGTAGACCAAAAACATGCCTATCTGCTTTTTTAATGTGATACACGCCATTTTTGACAGCTTCCTGCACCATTATAATACGCCATTCCCCTATTTATGTGTATGGATGGCTGTATGCAGCTCTAGGTCATCCCTGACACCAGAAATACACAGTGTCTTTAAGCAGCACAAATATGTGCCTATGTGTATGTAGCATAATGATGGCAGAAAGTTGCCAGTGATAGAATAGCTTTGCGTGCCCAGACAGTACGTGCCCAATTTCCTGCTCCCTCAGGCCAGATGAGTAAGGCATTGCTTCGTCACTGGCAAATGACATTCTACAGTGAGTTTGCTAGGCCTCGCTTATCCGTCTTCAGAGCGATATGTGGAAACAGGTGAGGATCTCTCTTTCCCCGAAATAGCGATTCTATTACTGGTAAGTGTTGCCAGCAAAAGGTTCGCTAGTATGCCATGGGCAATTAGTTTTTAAATATTTTATCCAGCAATGTGCAATTTGAGTACAATACCTCTTTAGGCAGATACAAATTGCTGGGGTGCCACGTTCATCCACAGCTGCACTTGATAATATCTGTAGCACCAGTAGTGGCGTGTTTTTTGGCCTGTACACATGATCAGAAAATTGGGTCACAATTATCGATTTCAAAGTGATCGTACGATAATCTGATAGTTAGTACAGAGCTTTCGAGAGTCTATTACAACAGTTCATCCAATATTATCCGATGGGGCAAGCACGAAAATTTTCCTCATACAATACCAGATCGTACAATTTTTGTTTAATCAGTACAGTTGTCATTTGAAAATACAATACAAATACACTACAACACATTACATCATTTTCAAATGTTTATTCTGTCGTAGGCATTAGATTAATCACCTTCAAAGGCTAAATTCACCTTTGAAACATGTCACATTTTCCACCTGTATTTTCCACCACATTCCTACCCCTTTCCCCCCCCCCCCCCCCGTAACAGTGGGCTGGGGGATCCCCTCTCCACACCAGCTGTCACAATTTAAAGTGTTACTAAACCCAGAACCTGCATTCACTATATCTGGTCTCCCTCAGTACATGGAAATGCTATTATTTTAGTCAATATAAATGGATAAATACTTTTTCTCATAGGCTGTGCTGTATATAGCAGCCTTCTGACTTGTATCAGTTCCTAGTAAAGCTTGTAGGAGTAGTTTTCATTTTTCCCTGACCTTCTGTCTGGACAGTGCTGATTGGCCTTGTGCTGATCACATGCACTCTTCCAAGAAGAAAAAAAATCTCTCTAGCAGTACACACCAAACTGAGCATTTGCAGCCCATCCCCTGGCTCTGTAAATATCAGGGTATTTTTTGAAAACAGTGAGAGAAGAGGAAGATCAGAGAGACAGGATCAAACAACCTTTATACACAATGCGAAGGATTAACCCCCTAGGTTCCACAGTAAGTATAACAAGCTTTACTGCATATAAAGACTGATTTTACTGTTGTGGGTTTAGTAACACTTTAAAACCAGGCCATGTCATTTATGCACAGTTTTTTTAATGAATGAGCTGCAGGTATCGTCTTGAAGTACTCAACGAATTGCGAGGGCATTGGTGAGCGCTCTCCTAATTCATTGATTATTCCTGCAAATCAGTTAGGCTTGGTTCACATCTATGCTTTTAGCAATGCATTTTTAGTTTTGCAGAAACGCACTACAGTCCATTTAACATGATTTCCTATGGGTCATATTCACATCTGAGCGTTTTAAAACGGTGCTTTTTTGGAAAGGGTCAGGGAATTTTTTTACAAGCAGCAGGTTGCGTTTTTGGTTCCATAGACTTTTTATTTATTTTTTATTTATTTCAGGTACTTTTATAGTGCAGTCAATTTACACAGCGCTTTACATATACATTGCACATTCACATCAGTCCCTGCCCTCAAGGAGCTCACAATCTAAGGTCCCCAATTCACATACATACACAGTAGGGCCAATTTTATAGAGGATCCAATTAACTTACCAGCATGTCTTTGGAGTGTGGGAGGAAACCGGAGTACCCCGAGGAAACCCACGCAGGCACAGGGAGAACATGCAAATTCCAGGCAGGTAGTGTCGTGGTTGGGACTTGAACCAGTGATCCTCTTAAAGCTAGGTGAAAGTGCTAACCACTACACCACTGCATTTCAATGGAAATGCAGCAGAAATGCATTAAAAATGCAAGCCTGTGCTGCATTTTTCTGGTTTCTCCTACATGACACCCGACATTTCCTAAAAAAATGCGAAATGTGTCAAAGATACGTTACATGCAAAACCCATCAAAAACGTGTGAAAAACGCAATACACTCCAGGAAAACGCATCGACCTCAACATGCATAGGTGTGAACCTAGCCTAACTGCCTGCCTGTATGGGAAGTATGGGCAGACAGACTGGGGGTCTGCAGGATCCTGGCATTGCATCTGCAATATGCTGATCGTGGGTGCAATACTTTAGGCTACATTCACACCTGAGCGTATCGTTTTCAGGCGTTTTTTAGGCGTTTCTCTGGCGTTTTAATGCATTCCTATGGGACCAGAACAGCTCTTGATCAGCCCAAAAAGATGTTCCTGTACTTTTTTGAGCTACAGGCGTTTTGCTTCAGGAAACAAAATGCTCAGATGTGAACAGGGGCCATTGAAATGAATGGGATTTTGATTGTTGGGCATTTTGGATTTTCACAGATGAGCGTTTTTATGGGCTGAAAAACGCTCAAGTGTGAACAGGGCCTTACAGGCCCCAGTATAAAAAATAATAATAAATGTACATTTTATTTCTGCATTTATTATTTTTATGTAAAATTAACTTTATCCTTTAACTTGAAATAATAAAGATATAAGCTTTTAGAATAATTTAGATCCCTTCTTCATGCATTTTACATTTCTGAACATTAGTTCTGAAACTTGCTGCATAAGAAACAACAGAATGATAATGAAATTATGTAGGTAGCTTCAAATGCAGGGAGATGTCAGTGGCTGTAAAACACTAGAACCTCTGAAATATAGACCTTTAGGCCTCATGAACACTGGGCTTAAAAAAAAAAAAATCCTCTTATACAGGCGTTTGGTAGGTAGATGCTTTGAAACAGTGCAATGACATCACCTGCCTAACCTATGCATTTTGCTAAATGACTTCATCAGGAGCATCATGCTTTTCAGTCTCTTATTCATAATTCCTAAACAAAGCATGTAATGACATCACCTGCCTAACCTATGCATTTTGCTAAATGACTTCATCAGGAGAAGCATGCTTTTCAGTCTCTTATTCATAATTCCTAAACAAAGCATGTAATCTCTTGTAATTGATAATTTCCTTCCACGGCATGCCCAAAGCTTTTTCCATTCACTTCTGCACAGATAGAATATAACAACCACAATGTCAAGCTGTGATTATTAAAAGTCAAAGAAGTCATTTTTTTTTTACTATTGAGAACGATACAGAATATTTATAGCAATCTTAAAGTGAAGCTGTCTTAAAATTTAAAACCCATATCATCCTCACCCATTCTGTACTTGGCACTCTCTGGGGCTTAAAGTTTCCTTCAGCACCACTCCGATTTTTACCACTCTCTCTAAGGTCACTAGTAAATACTGACAGTATCCAGTGTGCACCCAGCTTCCCCCATGTGATGCCCCCGATTATGTCAGATGTGACAAAATGTGTAGGGAGGAGCTTATGCTCTTGATGTCACCACAAATCAGGAAGCTGTCAGATCTGATTCCCGGGACTGGTATTTTACTGCCAATCGCTTTTTTTTTACAATTGTGAGTGGCTAGTCATTTATTTTACCAATAAAATGCTTATGCAGTTTTACACTATGCGAGCCTTCCCAGTTCTTTATTATATTCTTGTGGAACATCTTATGTTATTGGATGGGAGATCTTGGTGAGCACAAGTGGAGATTTGGTGGTGACACATGTTTGCCTACAGATTTCATAATAAAGGAGTTGTAAAGGCAGAAGGTTTTTTTCTATGGAGGAGTGGAAGAGGACTGAGGTGACCACCTGTGAAGCTCCGGTGAACTCCATGCCCAAGAGGGTTAAGGCAGTGCTGGAAAATAATGGTGACCAAACAAAATATTAACACTTTGGGCCCAATTTGTATATTTTCACTTAGGGGTGTACTCACTTTTGTTGCCAGCGGTTTAGACATGAATGGCTGTGTGTTGAGTTATTTTGAGGGGACAGCAAATTTACACTGTTATACAAGCTGTACACTCACTACTTTACATTGTAGCAAAGTGTCATTTCTTCAGTGTTGTCACATGAAAAGATATAATGTAATAATTACAAAAATGTGAGGGGTGTACTCACTTTTGTGAGATACTGTATACCTTGTTCTGCTTCATATTTAATTTGTGCATTACTTTTTTGCAGACATAAATTGGAAGATTTGGTGTTCCGCATGCCAAAGATGTTTGGGTGTCAGAGCATACAGGCAGAAATGTGACGGCTCTATGCTTTAAGAGTGAAAGTGACATGTAGGAATGTGTAGGAAGGCTGGAGGCATTACAAACACATTTTATGCAACAGCAATACCGACTAGTAATTTAAAAATGATTGTGGCCCGCTTGGGTTATTCAAGAAGGCTCACGCAAACAATGACCATACAATACACTGTGTTCAGATCTGTTATTTATATACAGTAGATCTGAATGTAGCAGTGTTCTATGTTATGGCCCATTCACACAGTTTGATTTTGGTCCCTGGCATTTAGCTGTGTCAACCGAAACTTTGGGTTAATGGTCTGAATTTGACAGTATTTTACAGTATGTGTAGCCTCACTCCAGAGACTCTGTGTTATCAGAAAATTATTATGAGTCAGTGGAAGAAGGGGAGGATCAGAGAAGACAGGATCAAACAGCCTTTTTACAATGTGGAGGATTAATTCCTTAGGTTCCACAGTGAGTATAACAAGCAGGCTTTACTGCATATACACACTTATTTTACTGTTGTGGCTTTAGTAACACTTTGAAAGCCCTGTACAGGCAGTCCCTGGGTTACAAACATCTACTTACAAACAGAGGGAGACAACAGGAAGTGAGAGGAAATCTCCCCCTAGGAAGAGAAATTCACTCCTGTAAGAGTTCTCATGGGAAAAAGGTGTCTCCACTGACGCTTTATCACCAATCCTTGCTTCCATGACAACCCAAAATGTACAAAATCCCATTGTCACAGGGACAGAAAGTGATGTGGAATTTTCTGAACAGGGCCAAAGACAGCAAAACAAATGTTATGTGGTTTTAAATGTACCTGTTCCTACTGTAGCACCCTACAGGTAAGTGCTAGGCAAATGCATAGTGGGCTTTGTCTGCCTAACAGCAGGGCCATGATTTCTTTTTGGTTAGAGTGTCATGGTTTCCAGGTGTGTCTGCTGAGAGGGGAGTCTCCCCACTGGCTCTGTGAGAGGCTTCTCATAGGGCAGTGGAGGAAACCCAATCAGGGACACATTCAGGCTTGTAACTACCCCAAAAGGCAGATTCTGCTGCAAAGGATTCTGGGAGTGGGTATAAGTCTGAGGGGGGTGCGTGACTCGCGGTCTTTAGTGGGAAGCATAGTCCCAGGAGGGAGAGTACGCCTGTCTCTCCTCCTGTCAGAGGAAGCGGATGTCTCGTGTGTTGCCTGAGAATCCAGAGAGTGCTGAGTTGAGCTGAAAGGAATCCAGTGTGCCGAGAACCAACGGAGAGAGAGGGGTCCAGTCCCAGGAAAGCCTACACAGGTCATGAGCACTGAGGATTGCCCCTGGGGGTCTGCCTAGTGTTAGAAGGGACCACTCCAGAGAATTTTCTAGGATCCAAGTGTCAGCTAGCTGTAAAGGGGGTGCCTGGTCAGAGGACCCAGAAGTGATAAGGGGGGTACCTGTAGTTTGGGCCCTGAAGAGTTAGTGCACAGTGTTACATAGTTACATAATTGTTGAGGTTGAATAAAGACAATAGTCCATCCAGTTCAACCTGTGTAGGTGTGTGTGGCCGTAATCATCTCTCATACCCCTGAATGTTCTGATCCTTGAGATATACGTCCAAGAGTCTTTTGAAAGTAGCCATACTTCCCACAGAAACCACCTCTTGTAATAGAGAATTCCACAATCGTGTAGCCCTAACAGTAAAGAACCCCCTGCGTTGCCTGAGGTTAAAATGCTTCTCCTCTAATCGCATTGTATGCCTTCGAGTCCTCATGCGATCCTTTCGACTGAACAGCTTTTTTTCTATGTTGAGATCAACATTGAGGTATTTATAAATTGCTATCATGTCCCCTCTCAGGCTTCTCTTCTCCAGGGAGAATAAATCATGCAATTTCAGACGCTCTTCATAATTAAGGTCCTCCAATCCCCTAATTAGTTTAGTTGCCCTTCTCTGGACTCTCTCCAGCTCCAAAACATCCCTCCTGAGGACTGGCGACCAGAACTGGACAGAATACTCCAGATGCGGTCGGACCAGAGTTTTATAAAGTGGTAGGATTATAGTTTTATCTCTGGAATATATCCCTTTCTTTATGCATGCCAATATTCTGCCTGCTTTGGCAGCTGCTGCTTGACATTGCATGCTATTGCCTAGTCTATCCTCTACTAAGACTCCCAGATCTTTCTCCATTTTTGATTCCCCCAAAGGTTCCACCCCTAAAGTGTATTGTGCTTTTATGTTTTTAGTCCCCAAGTGCAAAACCTTACACTTCTCCACATTAAACCTCATTTGCCATGTCGTTGCCCACTCTGTTATTTTGTTCAGGTCATTCCGTAGGATATCTGCCTCATGCTGTGCAGTTATTTTCCTGCCCAATTTTGTGTCATTTGCAAAAACTGATATAGAACTACTGATCCCGTCCTCAATGCTGTTTATGAATAAATTGAACAAGGTTGGTCCCAGGACTGAGCCTTGGGGGACCCACTTACCACCCCAGACCAGTTTGAGTATGTGCTATTTATTACCACCCTTTGGAAACGCCCTTTTAGCCAGTTCCG
Organism: Pelophylax lessonae; assembly: GCF_965119305.1. Classification (NCBI taxonomy): domain Eukaryota; kingdom Metazoa; phylum Chordata; class Amphibia; order Anura; family Ranidae; genus Pelophylax; species Pelophylax lessonae. Next base: position 142,235,383 of record NC_138780.1, on the reverse strand, counting down.
TATCCAAGAGCAAACCCTGCGGTCTATGCCTGCAGACCTTATTTTATAAATTAAGCACTTATGGGGAACTGTATCAAACGCCTTAGCGAAATCCAGGTACACCACATCCACTGGTCTCCCCCTATCTAGCTCACAGCTCACCTCCTCGTAGAATGTTAAGAGGTTGGTTTGACAAGAATGCCCATTTGTAAACCCGTGCTGATTACTGCTGATGATGTTGTTGTCTTTAGCAAACTCTACGATATAGTCCCTTATCATCCCCTTCAGAAGTTTACCTACTATCGATGTCAGACTGACAGGCCTATAATTTCCCAGGACATGCCTCTGGCCTTTTTTGAATATCGGTATCACGTTAGCTTTCCTCCAATCCCCCGGTACATTTCCTGTCATAATACTGTCAGCAAAGATCAGGAACAGTGGTCTAGATATAACCTTACTGAGTTCCTTGAGTACTCTCGGATGTACGCCATCCGGGCCTGGTGATTTATTTGTGTTAATTTTATCCAGCCTTTTCCTGATTTCACCCTCTGTTAGCCATAGCGGCAAGTCCTGTGTATTACTACTAACCATACAGTCATGGTCAGTGTACCCCTCCTTTTCCAGTGTAAAGACTGAGGAGAAAAAAGCATTCAGCACGGTTGCCTTTTCAGTGTCCTCTGTAACCATCCTCCCATCATTGTTAATTATGTGTGCAATATGCTCTGCCCTAGTTTTTTGCTGTTGATATATTTAAAGAATTTCTTTGGGTTTTTTTTTTACTATCCTCCGCTATTTGTCTCTCAAAGTTGATTTTAGCCATCTTGATTTTGTGTTTACTTTTCTTATTTGCCTCCTTGTATTGCTCGAAAGCCGATACTGTGCCCTCTGATTTATATTTCTTGAAGGCCATTTTTTTTCCCCTAATAAGTTTTTTAACATTACAGTTTAGCCAGCCAGGTTTGGCTTTGTCTCTTCTAAATTTATTTCCTATAGGAATGCACTGCAAGATGCATTTGCTTAATATGTTCCAGTGTGTAGTGCATCAGTAAGGAGTTGCAGCCATACAGGAATCCACAGCAAGCTACCTCAAGCCAGTGCAAGGCTGGAGGGAGTAGTCAGTGACTTTGCAGTGCAAGCAGCGTCAGACATTCAATGTTCTACAGTCCTGGATCTTTTGGACTTAAGTCTGAGTTCCAGCACAGCTTTCAGAGATACAGTGTGTTCAAAGCGCCAGTAAGCGCTGGCTAGCGTCGGCTGGCGTCAAGACAGCGCTAACGGGCATTTTTGCTATAAAAAGTCCCGGAATTGTACATAGTCGAGCCAAAGGAGTATCCCACTCATTCCCTTCTCCAATCCCCTAAAACTACAATAAAACAACCAAACAAAGATGCCGGAGTTGTTAATGTCTTAGTTCTCACACCCAGGGCCACAGCTCACATGGGCTGGAGAGGTAATTGGTAACAATGGCAGACCCACATCAGGCCACAGGCCTGGAAACATTGCTACACTACTTATAAACAAATTCATCTTAAGAACAAACCTACAGACCCCTAACTTGTTTGTAACCCAGGGACCGCCTCTAATTTGTTTTTCATGAAATTATTTCTTACTGTGTTTTCTGCCTCTTTGTAATGTACTCCATGAGCTCCAGAACCTTTCCATAACCCTTCACTTTCCTTCATATGAAATGAGCAGTACATATTAGTTGTGGCCATGTGCATTGCTCTATGCACTCTACAAATTCCCAGAGATGTATAGTAACTAAGTAGAACTACTTCACTACTGTACTTAAGTACCGAAAGGTGGTATCTGTACTTTCCTGGAGTAGAATTTTTTTCTCCTACTTCCACTTTTACTTCACTACATTTTTTCGATGATTTCAATACTTCTACTCCAGTATTTTTTTTTGTGCTGCATAGTTACTAGTTACTATTATAAAAATTACCACTGCCAGAATAGTAGATGGCAGGATTCATGAAGCTCAAAACATGTGTATTATCAGCGCATAGGAAAATAAATGCTACTGTATGTATAAATAAAAGCTGCATTTGAAATAATAAAAAACAATATGATGTTCAAACTTTTGACTTCTTTCTTTAATAACTACATAACACAGTACTTGTACTTTTACTTTCAGTACTTGAGTAGCAATTTTTTTTTCAAAACTACTGGTACTTTTACTTTCAGTACTTGAGTAGCAAAATTTTTAAAAAAACTACTTGCAATACTTAAGTACAAAAAATGTTGAATACTTTAGTACTTCTACTCAAGTCACTTTTTGATCGAGCACTTCCACTTCTACTCAAGTCACTTTTTGATCGAGCACTTGTACTTTTACTCAAGTATAGGTTTTGAGTACTTTATACAACTCTGCAAATTCCATAGTCCATAGTTCCTAGTCAATCTCTGGAAGAGACAAAGTTGTCCAGCCAAAATTGTTATATAGATCTTACTATACACTCAGTTTTTTTTTTTATTTTGCATTAGCAAGCTGTCCTCTCCTATCTGTGCGAAATGCTCCATGGCTGATGGTACATTTTATCATATGGTTTGGGGGTGCCCACCTATCAGAAGTTTCTGGTCTGCAGTTACAGATTTCATTGGTAATCTTACGCAATTCCCAATGTCTGTGATCCTTTAATGCCTATTTGGGTATATAGATGAAGATAATACTATCCCTAGCCGCAATAATATTTTATATGCGTGATCTTCTTTTATGCCAAAAAATCCATAGCCATACTCTGGAATTCTCAAACCCCCCCCCATGACGTACGTTTTCGGATTGCATTAATCAATCAAGCAATCCCACTGTATAAGATGACTTATGAAGCCAGAGGGTGCCCTAAAAAAATTCTTTAAAATTTGGTCTCTTTGGGTAGATTCTGAACACACTATAGCTCCTGAAGGGAGTGATATCTCCTGATCTTGTAACATATCTGATTCACCATGTATACTTTGAATGTGTATCCCCCCCCCCCTTTTTTTTTCTATGTTTTGGTCGATATGTACAATTTCCTTACTGTGATGGTTCTGTAATTAATGGACATTTTGAATACCACCATGCTACCTGTTTATGCAAATGTTCTTCACTCTAGTTTGTATTTGCTATCTTTTACATACAATAAAACTTACCTTTAAAAAAAGGTAGCCACCCTCTAACAGGAAGTCAGATCACAGCATCTATGGAGGAGACTGAGAGCAAAAGGCCCCTTTCACACAGGCTTTCTGATCAGGTCTACCTATCAGTTTTTCAGGCGGACCTGATCGGACGCTCCATGCACCCCTAGGAGCAGCGGATGTCAGCGGTGACATGTCTGCTGACACCCGCTGCTATCCGATCCTGTCCGTGAAATCCAGACGGATGGAAATCCTATTTTTCATCTGTCTGGAGGATCGGATAGGATCGGATGAAAACAGGCAGGACGGTCCATTTTCATCCGATCTCCCATAGAGGAGAGTGGGAATCTGACAAGTCTGTCTCTGCAAAGTAAGCAGAGACGGATCTGTCATCCGCCTGCTTAGAGGGGATCAGCAGATCGATCCCCGCTGAGCAAAACGGAGTCGGCCGGGCGTAAAGCCCATATTTAAGGACCCTTAGAAGGGACTTTTTGATTTAAAGTGTAAGTTCTCTTTTTAAAAGTGAACATTTTGCATGTAAAAAAAAGTGCATTTATTTATTTTATTTATTTTTGGAGCCTGTAATGCATTGCACCAGCGATCAGCAGATGGTTGGTGCCATGCAGGTCTCCTGCAGACCTGTCATTGTATCTGTGTGCCTGTATATCCCATAGGGGCAAGAAGATACACTAACAGAGAGAATCAATAAACTACCACAGCCCTCCACAGCACCGTGGTAGTCCACTGAGAACTACAAGTGGACACCCAAAAAGGATGTAGGTACTTGTAGTTCATTCATTCACAGAATTTTGAACGAATGATGTGGCCGTGTGGGTGGAGCCCCGCACGGCTGCGCTGATTTAAAAAACTGACAGCTTGTAGGAGGAGCTTTTGCCCGTACTACTGTCACAGGGAGTGCGGGGAGAGGACAGCGGCTGCAGCACTGGGAACATGTTACATTTTCCACCCTAAAAACGGGTGGAACCTGTAACATGTTCCCAAAGGTGAATTTATCCTTTAAGAATTCAAGCTTAAATAGATTTTTTTTTAAACCAGAAATTAGTGTCAGCTTAACATCTTCAGGACCGCCCTACGCAGATATACTGCGGCAGGGCGGCCCTCCTGCCCGAAATCATGTACCTGTATGTGATTTCATGTACTGAGTCTGGGGTGCATGCGCTTGCTGCTGGCGACCCACTCCTGCTGCAATTGAACACAGCAGGAGCCAATCAGTGGGTCCGGCGGACCCAATGTTCGCCGGCAACCCGCAATCTTTTTCAGGAGAGGTAGAATGTCAGTCAACCTATGTAAACAAGGCAGACCACTGTTCTGTAAGAGGGGAAGATGGAGTTTTTCCTGTTTCTGCTAAGCAGGAACACAGATCTCTGTCTTCCCCCAGTTAAATCATCCCCCCCCACAATTAGAAAGCACTCCCAGGGAACACATTTAACCCTTTGATCGCCCCTGATGTTAACCCCTTCCCTGCCTGTGTCATTAGTACAGTTACAGTGCATATTTTTAATACTGATCACTGGTCCAAAAAAGTGTCAGTTAAGGCCCGTACACACGTACCGATTGTCGGCCGTAAATATTCGGCCAACGTCTGATTGGCCGATTGTTGGCTTGTTAGTATGATGCTTCCGACAACAGACTGCGACTTTTTGGCCGAACAAAATCTGGTGTGCATGCTATAAAATTTTTGTTGGCCAACACCAGAACGGCCGATTGTTCGTCAGTCAGTACAGATTTCGGTCGACAAAAGCCAGATGAGCAAGACTGGGCATGCTCAGAGAAGAAAAAACACACGGAAAGTTAACCATCACATGACATCACTTCTGAAGTTGGTTGTTGTTGGCCGACAAAATTTGTGTGCAGTCTTGAGCACTTTCAACCAACACGACAGCACTGGACAAAAGACGGCCGATCGTTCGGCCGACAATCGGTGCGTGTGTACGGGGCTTTAGTATCCGATTTGTCCGCTGCAATGCCGCTGATCCCCACCATTACTAGTAAAAATAAATAAATAAAAACTCCATAAAAATATCCTATAGTTTGTAGACGCTGTAACTTTTGCGCGAACCAATCTATATACGCTTATTGTTATTTTTTTATTTTTTTTTTACCAAAAGATGTAGCAGAATACATAAACCGATCAAGAAATTTGATTTTTTTTTACTGGATATGTTTTATAGCATTAAGAAAAAAATACTGTTTTTTTTTTCAAAATTGTCGGTCGTTTTTTGTTTATAGGGCAAAAAATAAAAACCGCAAAGGTGATCAAATGCCACCAAAAGAAAGCTCTATTTATGGGGAAAAATTACATACATTTTTATTTGGGTACAGTGTTGCAGGACCGCACAATAGTCTGTCAAAGTAACGCAGTGCCGTATCACAAAAAATGGCCTGGTCATGAAGGAGGGTAAACTTTATGGGGCTGAAGTGGTTAAAAGACCTCCTGCAGCCAACAAACCTTTCTATGCTGAAACTGTGCTATAACGCATAGAATAGGACATCTGCACAACCATTCAGTTTTATGGGAGAAGCTACCTTTGGCAAAATATGACTCATACAGGTTGGAACCAGTAGATTTGCCACGCCACAGACAGAAGGCATTAAAAAAATCCAGTTATACAAGAGAGAGCATGCTATTACTGCGTACTGTTCTGAGTGCTGCAGCCACTTGATCCTCAAGCAACTGACACAGAGAATCTGTATTCACACCTCCTGACAACTACAAAGTGAAAGGTGTCCTACCAGACGGGCTCCGATGTCACATATGTACTGTATATCAGCCAGCCTTCATATTCAAGGCCAGTCCTAGGCTCACATGGGATGCTGGGCAGCATTGAGGGAGGTTCAGGAGCACTGTGGATATTGAAGGCCATTGAAGGGGTCAGTATTAAATAACAGAGTTCAGGGGTCAGGAGTCAGTAATGCACAGGGGTCAGTATTAAATAACACACAGAGTGCAGGGGTCAGGAGTAAGTAATGCACAGGGGTCAGTATTAAATAACCCACAGGGTTCAGGGGTCAGGAGTAAGTAATGCACAGGGGTCAGTATTAAATTACACACAGAGTGCAGGGGTCAGGAGTAAGTAATGCACAGGGATCAGAAGTATGTTACACACAGGATGGATTTAGAAGTAAGTTATCAGGAGTGACACACAGGGTGCAGGGGTCAGGAGTAAGTAATGCACAGGGGTCAGTATTAAATAACACACATGGTTCAGGGGTCAGGAGTAGTAATGCACATAGGTCAGTGTTAAATAACAAACAGAGTTCAGGGGTCAGGAGTAAGTAATGCACAGGGGCCAGCATTAAATAACGCACAGAGTGCAGGGGTCAGGAGTAAGTAACACACAGGGATCAGAAGTAACACACAAAGTTTAGGGATCAGGAGTAAGTAATGTACATGGATCAGTATTAAATAACACACAGAGTTCAGGGGTCAGGAGTAAGTAATGCACAGGGGTCAGCATTAAATAACACACAAAGTTTAGGGGTCAGGAGTAAGTAACACACAGGGATCAGAAGTAAGTAACACACAAAGTTTAGGGGTCAGGAGTAAGTAATGAACAAGGATCAGTATTAAATAACACGCAGAGTGCAGGAGTAAGTAATGCACAGGGATCAGAAGTATGTTACACACAGGATGGATTTAGAAGTAAGTGATTAGGAGTGACACACAGGGTGCAGGGGTCAGGAGTAATACAAATGTTCAGGGGTCAGGAGTAAGTAATGCACAGGGGTCAGTATTAATACACAGAGTGCAATGGTCAGGAGTAATGCACAGGGTTCAGGGGTCAGGAGTAAGAACACACAGTTCAGGGGTCAGGAGTAAGTAACATAGAGTTCAGGGGTCAGGAGAAAGTAACATAGAGTTCAGGGGTCAGGAGTAAGTAACAGAGTTCAGGGGTCAGGAGAAAGTAACACAGAGTTCAGGGGTCAGGAGAAGTAACACAGAGTTCAGGGGTCAGGAGAAAGTAACACAGAGTTCAGGGGTCAGGGGAAAGAAACAGAGTTCAGGGGTCAGGAGTAAATAACATAGAGTTCAGGGGTGAGGAGTAAGTACCATTTAGTTCAGGTGTCAGGAGTAAGTAACATAGAGTTCAGGGGTAAGGAGTAAGTAACACGCAGAGTTTAGGGGTCAGGAGTAACAGGGAGTTCAGGGGTCAGGAGAAAGTAACACACAGAGTTCAGGGGTCAGAAGTAAATAACAGGGAGTTCAGGGGTCAGGAGTAAGTAACACACAAAAATCAGGGGTCAGGAGTAAGTAACAGGGAGTTCAGGGGTCAGGAGAAAGTAACACACAGAGTTCAGGGGTCAGGAGTAAGTAACAGGGAGTTCAGGGGTCAGGAGTAAGTAACACAGAGTTCATGGGTCAGGAGTAGGTAACACACATAAATCAGGGGTCAGGAGTAAGTAACAGGGAGTTCAGGGGTCAGGAGAAAGTAAAACACAGAGTTCAGGGGTCAGGAGTAAGTAATACAGAGTTCAGGGGTCAGGAGTAAGTAACAGAGAGTTCATGGGTCAGGAGTAAGTAACACACAAAAATTAGGGGTCAGGAGTAAGTAACAGGGAGTTCAGGGGTCAGGAGAAAGTAACACACAGAGTTCAGGGGTCAGGAGTAAGTAACAGGGAGTTCAGGGGTCAGAAGTAACACACATAGTTCAGGGGTCAGGAGTAAGTAACTGGGAGTTCAGGGGTCAGGAGTAACACACAGAGTTCAGGGGTCAGGAGTAAGTAACAGGGAGTTCAGGGGTCAGAAGTAACACACAGAGTTCAGGGGTCAGGAGTAAGTAACAGGGAGTTCAGGGGTCAGGAGTAACAGAGTTCAGGGGTCAGGAGAAAGTAACACAGAGTTCAGGGGTCAGGAGAAGTAACGCAGAGTTCAGGGGTCAGGAGAAAGTAACACAGAGTTCAGGGGTCAGGGGAAAGAAACAGAGTTCAGGGGTCAGGAGTAAATAACATAGAGTTCAGGGGTGAGGAGTAAGTACCATTTAGTTCAGGTGTCAGGAGTAAGTAACATAGAGTTCAGGGGTAAGGAGTAAGTAACACGCAGAGTTCAGGGGTCAGGAGTAAGTAACAGGGAGTTCAGGGGTCAGAAGTAACACACAGAGTTCAGGGGTCAGGAGTAAGTAACAGGGAGTTCAGGGGTCAGGAGTAACACAGAGTTCAGGGGTCAGGAGTAATTACCACACAGAGTTCAGGGTCAAGGGGTAGGTAGTGCACCAAAGCTTAGGGGTCAGGCAAGTAACTGATGAATTGATCCTGGTGTCTTAGCTCTCTGCCAGTGTCAGCGATGTCCCTGGGAGACAAGCAGCGGTGTACACATTGCAGTGGGGAGCACAGCTGGGGAACAAAGATCTCACAATGGGGACCGTTGTCCCCACATGAGGAACCTAGTGAATGAATGGAGACACTAGTTCTGGTGACAACCAGGAACTGTCTCAACTTGGATAGATTTCCGCTCACTTCCTGTTTGGGCTGTGGAACAGGAAGTGAAGGAAAATCTCCCCGATGGGACACAGATGGAAAACACTGCCAGGAATGATCTCTTTCTTACTGTATATAGAGAATATTCGGGGTCATTGTTCAGTTGTGGGTTAGGGCCGTGTATGGTGTGAGTTGCGGTGTCACCTTCATATGGTAATAACGATCCAGTATGGATCTCCCCCCGATCTGTACACAGACAATGTAATCTTTATTTCTCTGATCACCGGACACACACATCACAGTACACTGTATAGTCTGCAATGAGGATCGCGCTGCACAGATTTCTCATCACTCTCCGTCCACTCCAGTTGGACCGCCGCCAACCCGGCAATCTCGGCTGAATGGGCGTGGACATAGAGACACGTCGAAGACGTGCTGCTAAGAAGGTCCAGCTCCACCCCCCCGCCTTCACTACCCACGCCCTCCTTTTTACCCTTCTATCCCAAACCCGCCCTTCCTTCAGATCACGCCCTCTATCCACTCTAGTCACCGCCCCCTCCACAGGAACCCCTCTTGTCCTCCTCTCTAGTCTCCGCCCCTCCACCATATCTTGCTCCTTTACCTTCTAGTTCACACCCTTTCCTCCCCTCTATCCCCCGCCCTCTGCTCCAGTCCCGCCCTCTCTTCCCTGCTAGTCTCCGGCGGCCCCGCCCTCCCCTCCTCCCGTCTGGGGATCTGAATGAGAGCAGGGGGACTGGCCGCATATCCAGCGCACAGGAGGCCGAGGGCAGCGTGAGCAGCGGCGGCTCAGAGCAGGTGAGGTCCTGGGCCTGGATAGGCCGCGGCTGGGGCCAAAAGGGAGGTGGCTCCGTGTGTCCTCCCTGTGATACTGCGGGAGAGGCCTGGGAGGGTGGAGAAGGACACCTCACCCCCCCCCCCCCTCCTCCGTGTGTGTTCACCTTCCCCGGGGGACCCCCGGCCAGTGTGGAGGGTGGGGAGCTCCGGAGTGTGGAGCAATCTGAGACCCAGCAGTGATCAGAGCCCAGGCCGTCCTATGGAGGGTCACAGTCCGATCTACCGGAGACGGCTCCGGGGCCCTACATCGGCTCTGATGTGCCTGGGCCTGGCCGGATCTGCTGGAAGAGGGACAGGGATGGGGGAGACATATGATGGGGGACAGGGGGGTGAGGAGGGAATGGGTGTACATTTGATGGGGGGGGGGGGCAGGGGATGGATTGATTGACATATGATGGGGGGGGGGGGACAGGGGATGGGTTGACATATGATGGGGGGGGGGGGACAGGGGATGGGTTGACATATGATGGGGGGGGGGCAGGGGATGGGTTGACATATGATGGGGGGGAGGGGACAGGGGATGGGTTGACATATGATGGGGGGGGGGCAGGGGATGGGTTGACATATGATGGGGGGGGGCAGGGGATGGGTTGACATATGATGGGGGGGAGGGGACAGGGGATGGGTTGACATATGATGGGGGGGAGGGGACAGGGGATGGGTTGACATATGATGGGGGGGAGGGGACAGGGGATGGGTTGACATATGATGGGGGGGAGGGGACAGGGGATGGGTTGACATATGATGGGGGGGAGGGGACAGGGGATGGGTTGACATATGATGGGGGGGAGGGGACAGGGGATGGGTTGACATATGATGGGGGGGAGGGGACAGGGGATGGGTTGAAATATGATGGGGGGGAGGGGACAGGGGATGGGTTGACATATGATGGGGGGGAGGGGACAGGGGATGGGTTGACATATGATGGGGGGGAGGGGACAGGGGATGGGTTGAAATATGATGGGGGGGAGGGGACAGGGGATGGGTTGAAATATGATGGGGGGGAGGGGACAGGGGATGGGTTGACATATGATGGGGGGGAGGGGACAGGGGATGGGTTGACATATGATGGGGGGAGGGGACAGGGGAGGGTAGCAGTCATGGTGATTGTCGGTGGGGCGGGGGGTCACCTGAGTGCAGAGCATGGACTGTCCTCCATCTGGAGCAGTCATTCCTGTGCCATATCCACACATAGGCTGCATGCACACCACCCGCCCAAGACGCTGGATAAAAATATTTAGGGTTTTCCCAGCAGTTTTGGAGCGTTTAGAAGAAGTGTTTAGGAGGGAATAGCATTTTCCATAAAGGAGAGGGCAGCCACCAGCGTCCTTAACAACCAGTAAATAGCTGGTTGTAAGGAGCCGGCCAGGAAGCCGGCCGTCATGTCCTTAACAACGGATGACTAATTAGCTGTCACTGGCGTTCCTAGTGACAGCTGAATGTAAACTAGAAAATGGCCAGCAATTAAATTAAGAAAAAATCAACTGCTGACTAACCCATGTAAGAAAGATCTATATCCTTCTCTATTTTTAACCTGCTCTGGTCTGGTGACGTGATCTGGCTCTTCTGTGTCAGTCAGTGGCAGCTGCAGGGAGGAGGAGGAAGCGCAAACAATGGGTGGGTCATAGTAGCCTATTGGTGATGTCACCACTCCCACTTTGCAGCCATTGTCGGAATGCTCTCTCCCTCCCACTGCAGCTGTCGCACGGGAGATCACATGACCGGACTGGTGCGCCTGAAGATAGTTAAGTATATACAGTAAAACCTTGGATTGCGAGTAACTTGGTTTAACTGTGTTTTACAGGACAAGCAACATTTTTTTAAAAACTTTTACTTGATATACAAGTAGCGTCGCGTCACAACGGCGTATAAAAGAGAAGAGAGGTGAAGAGAGTGTATCAATATGGTTGCATTTCATGACGATACAACATTTAGTAACTCACATGGTTGATTAATAAGAGGCACATCTAAGTATGCCAGCATCCAGGGTAAAGCTGTCCACATAGACCATCCTCTGCACCGCCATCTACGTCATCCCTTCCACACTGCGCTCCACAAGCGCTTCAAGCCTCGCTTTCCAATCGTTCTACTGCAGGGTGGTCTTCCCGATCATGATTGCAGACTGACGGCGGTGAGAGCCGGCAGTGCGGAGGACGGTCTATATGGACAGCTTTACCCTGGATGCTTGCATACTTAGAGATGTATCTGTTTTAATCATCAACCATGTGAGTTGCTAAATGTTGCATCTTCATCAAATGTAACCATATTGCTACACTTCGAGACCTCTCTTCTCTTTGATACTCTGTAGCTCCTGCTGGATTTTGCTGCTAATCCCCTGGAGGAGGCGCCATTTGTGGATGGACATTTTATGGTTACACAACCTATCACATTGCTATCTTTTTTTTATATGGACTATAAACTGAAAGACATGAAAATGGTTGTGGATAGAATCATCTGAGTCTCCATTATTTCTTAGGCGGCGTTTCGCTTTGATATAAAAGTGCTTTGGAATACAAGCACGTTTCCGGAACAAATTATGCTCGCAATCCAAGGTTTTACTGTAAATCTTTCTCACACAGGTTACTCAGCATAGGTGTGGGGGGCTGGGGGCAAGGGATCATTTTTAAGGCTACATAGTCTAGCATGGAATTCCACTTACATTTCAAGATTGTTAATAAAAATGTTTTTCTGCCTAAGGTGTCAAATATACTACATATGTAATATTTATAATGAAAATGTGACCTGTAGTGATCATGCTTATGTACTGTGAAATGTAATTGTAATCATTTTTAGCTGGTGATCTCTGGAAACCTAAAAAATATTTTGGGGATTCCTCTTTGGTAGAAAGGCTGAAATCCGATGTAAATATTCTGATGGAAATGACATATTCACACCCTACAAAGTCGGAGTCAGACTGTACAAGGAGCATTGCATTTTACATATTGTGCAACTTGGAAACTCGTATTTGCTGTCTGTATAATAGAACATAAACGCAACTTCAGACCAGCTGACTCTAAGGTGGCGGATGAAATATTTCACAATATAACACACATACTTGATCTTACTCTAGATACCTCCATGCAGAAAAAAAACTTGAACATCTAAGTGGAGTTTCAGTCTCCTAAGCAATTTTTGAACTAAAGCACCCTGTGAATCTTCATACTCTTACTCTCTAATTTGGATATTGTGATAACTGTCATCATAGTTTTTACTTATAAATCTGTGATCTCTCACTTGATCTCAGCAGGCAGGGGCCATAGAGGATGTGGGCACCTAAGGCCCCTTTCACACACCTGTCAGTTTTTTTGGCAGATCTGAACGGTATTCGGTGCATTCCTATGGGGCATCGGATGTCAGTGGAGACATGTCCACTGACATCCGATCCGTCAAATCTCGACGAATGGAAACCCTATTTTCCATCTGTCCAGCGGATCGGATGGGATCGGACCGACAGTCCATTCCCATCCGATTTCCCCCATAGAGATGCATGGGGAACTGACAGCTGTGTCTCCACACAGTGCGGAGACACAGCTGTCATTCTCCTGCTCAGCGGGGGATCGGCGGATCTTTCCCCCGCTGAGAAAAACGAACTCCGTCCAACGTGTGAAAGGAGCCTAAAGCCCACTCCTGTGTATCTCCTGGATTCAGGTTCAGCTTGCTGCCCAGCATGCACCTCCTAATCTGACAATGCACAGTAATGACACTGCGTGGCACACTTTGTTTTATACAGGTTGCCATAGCAATGATGGTGGAAGTTCCTGCCCCATTGTTAGGGCAACCTGTCATCAACAGAGAAGCTGGAAGACAAGTGTGGTCAGGAAGGCTTCCCGAAAACTCCTGGGATAGATGTCGCCGATATCCCAGGAGTCCAAGGGAATCGTCTAATAAAAAAAAAGTGTAGGCGGCTGGGAAAAAAAAGTATTTACAAATACAAAAAAAATAGAGAATATGCTTTTAGGACTGGGCAAGATTGTGATCCGAAGAACATGTCAGAATAGGTGGAACTCCGCTTTTAAAGTTCATGGGAAACGAGGTTGGGGGTATAGTATGTCCTCTGATACAGAGGAGGCGTTGGGGGATACAGTAGATCTAAACCCAATATCTAGAAATTTCATGAACATGGCCATACAGCGTGCAGAGCCTGTCTAACAACTTTTTTGCGACTTCCAGCTGCTGCCTACAGTCGTACATTGCGATGAATTGGAAGATGCGACTGTACACGGTTATATACTTGGGGTTGTGTAAAGCATAGACATGGACATAGGCTCCAAATGCAGATATGTTCTCTTCTGGTGGGGACGAAGGGTTCCATTGATCACTGTTGCTTTAATTCACATTGTGTGCTGTGGTAGATTTTATTGTGAATTGCACCCTTAGTCACTGTAACACAAAGTAAAGCACTACTATGTGTCGCGGTGTGCTGCATACGTAAAAATGTTGCAGGTCCAATTTTTGGTCCGGCGTGGTAAGTTAGGGTCCATGTACACGGGACGCTGGAAATGGCCGTTTAGGAGCAGTTGGGCGTTTTTTTTTCAGAAGCCCCTGAACCCACCTACATGTTATCTTATCTTTCCATGTACACCAGGTCGTTTACAGTCATTTGCAGGCAGTTGCGTTCAGGGACTTTTTTTAGAACGCAATTATTTGCGTTCGAATGTGTGTTTCCCGGCGTTTCAAACGCACAAACGCGTCCGAACGCTATGACCCGCGTTTAGCGTTTGCGTTTTTCCATTTTAAAGGGGAATAATTTTTTTGACCTCTAGGAATGGTTCTAAACGCAAACGCCGCTAAACGCGGGTACAAACGCGACCGAACGGACGTTTTAAACGTCCTAAAAATTCCAGCATTCAAAGGGACTTTTAACAACGTCCCGTGTACATGGAGCCTTAGTCAACCATTCAAGTTAATAGGCTGCCTTAACAAAATGCATATTAATGTACTTTTATTATTGCATCACAGTGGACCACCCTGGTGTGAATAGGCCCTTAGGGGCTGTGTCTACATGCATTGTGTTTGCCTTTTGTCACCATCAGAAAACCCTCCCTGAAATACCACGTACCCATCACTTTAGTACATGCATGTATATCGCAGTCTTGTGACTTCTATCACTGTCTGGTTAAAGCTCGTAGGAGAAGTTTTCATACTGCACTGGCTGTCCTATCAGGATGCAGGACCCCTGACCCTCGGTCTGGACAGTGCTGATTGGCCCTGTGCTGATCACATGCACTCTCCCAAGAAAAAAAAAAACTCTCTAGCAATACACACCAAACTGAGCATGTGCAGAGTACCCCCAAAGCTCTGTTCTATCAGCAGATAGATTTGGACTGTGAAAGAAGGGTGAGATCTGAGAATATAAGATCAAACAGCCTTTTTACACAATGCAGAGGATTAACCCCTTAGGGTCCACAGTGAGTATAACAAGCATGCTTTACTGCATTTACACACTGATTTTACTGTTGGGGGTTTAGTAAGACTTTAATGATTATCAGTGGAAAGATGGAATGCTGTCCATTTTCTGTATGGTCACCATCTGCTAGGGATGTTTAGGTAGTATGGCCAATTGCTTGTATATATATCCTGTCCCCCACAAGCTCACATTTCTCCTCCAGTCTAGAAGTTACTATGTAAAGGTAGAATTAGAACCTTATTGTCATATGTAGGCTGTAGATGCTGGCATCCTTGAAATCGTACATACATGTAATAAACCAATTGGCACTGGGGCTTACAATTGCAGCATGCAAAGCCCATGCATCTTTTTTGGTCTCTACATGACGCAGACCTTACTTTTATATAACATGGTTATCATTTGTTTAATACAAATCTATTCTTCTATATAGACATGGAGTATAATCCCATAGATCATATAAAATGAAGTGTTATGTACAATTAAATTAAAATTGGTGGTTTTTCCTATTTTATCCATATACACATGATTGGCGCATTTTGTAGCAGTAAAAACGCCGGTTCTTAAGCATCTCCTGTTTGTATTTCCTACCAATACTTTATTGCACCAGATGGTATATGTATTTATTACCAGGATAACACAATTAATCTTTCCCTCTTTCACTCCTATACATTGCTGAGGAGGCACATCCATTCTTATAGAATGGGGTAAATATTCAAACCACTCCTAATCTTGCTGCTGTTCAGCATCTTCTGCCTCTGTGTTGTCCACGTTGTAGAAAGATGGGACACCAGGGGCTGAATCCACTTCAGTGTAGAAGTTAGGCCCCTTACACACTGGGCGAAATCCATCCAAGCGGATTCGCCTGCTCAGACGGGGATCTCAGATGACCAGTCTGTGTCCGCTCTGCAATACAGCACGGACACGGACACGGCCCGCTGTTCTCTGGGTCAGTCAGATGGAAACAGACTGCATGTCCATTTCCATCTGATTGTCATCCGATCCGCTGGACAGATGGTAAACGTATCGCCATACGTCTGTTTTTAGCGTACTGGATCGGATGCCGATGGTGACAGTGGACACACGTCAGCCACATGGAAAACAATGGGTGGTCTGATCAGGTCTGCCTAAAAAAACGGACAGGTGGACCCAATTGATCCGCTAAGGCCCCTTTCACACATGTGGACCGTTAAGATCCGCCTGTCAGTTTTTCAGGCGGATCTGAACGGATGCCCCATGCATCTCTATGGGGCAGCGGATGTCTGTGGAGACATGTCCGCTGACATCCGATCCGGTCCGTCAAATCCGGACGGATGGAAAGCCTATTTTCCATCCGTCTGGCAGATCGGATTGGATGAGAACGGACAGGCGGTACGTTCTCTTCCGATTCCCCCATAGAGGAGAGCGGGGATCTGGCACCTCCGTCTCGCACACAAAGCAGAGACAAAGCTGTCATCTGCCTGCTCAGCGTGGATTGGCGGATTGATCCCCCGCTGAGCAGAGAACGGAACGGACAGGTGTGAAAGGGGCCTTATGCTAAGGAGATTTTGGAGATCTCCATGTTTGTGGACAGTGCGTCAGTTTTGTATAACTGTTTTCCATAAAAGATTTCTGTAAGCGATGCACCATTTTTAATTGTCACTTGCTTTGACTGGGTATGCTATGGGTTAACTAGCCTAACGCATGTAAAATCATTATGTACAGTTGAAAGTCCAGGAATGATTATTGGAGTCATGGTGGAATTCACTGCCAATAATGTCAGGTGATTTTTTTTCTTTTTGTAATAAAATATTTGGTGTGTGTGTTTGACCTTTTTATAAAGCGCTGAGTATGCTGGTACTGCATGCATCAGGGCCACTTATACTTTGGTTTGCCTCTGCTTGCATTGTGTATATGTGACCAAGTTGTCCCTTCACACTGCTGCATGGGTGCAGATAGTTTGCTAAACGCCCTCTGCAAACGCAGCAACACTCTGTGCTATGGCCGCATACTAACTGGCTGATTAGCTGCATCCAGTTTGTGTGCAGGGAGAACTCTGCAAAAATGCTGATCCTGGCTACATGCTTTCTGCACCCAGGGTCAGTTGTAGACTCTATTCTCATGTAACCACATCTGCACCAGCCCTTGAGAGCGAAAAGTGTAAACTGTCAGATTTGTACACAGCGTTTGCAAGCAGGGTTAAGGAACTGATGGCAAGAATCTATGGATGCGGTCATGTGAACATAGCCTTAAAGAATAAGTTCTCCTTCCTGAACATTTTACACGTTCCACTCGTTTTTAGTGCTGAACATGTACATGTTCCCGTAGCGGTTTCGGCGATCCGTGCTATGTGTGACAGTAGTACGGGGAGAAGTTCCCCATGCAAGCTGTCACTTTTTGAAAAAAGCGTGGCTGTGCAGGGCTCCGGCCACCCGGCCGCATCATTCATTCACAGAGTTCTGTGAATGAATCAACTACAAGTACCGACATCCTTTGCCGCTGTCGGCTTGTAGTTCTCAATGAACTACCACAGCGCTGTTGAGCACTGTGGTAGTTCTTTGATTCTTCCTGTCGGTGTATAACTGCCTGGCCATATGATGTACGGGGCAGACAGATTACATTGACCGTCTGCAGGAGTCCTGAATTGCACTCGCGTTCTGCTGATTGTGGGTGCAATGCTTTCCAGGCTCCAAAAAAAAAAAAAAACGTAAATGCACAAATTTAACCTGTACAAAATATCCATTTTTTTTTTCTCTTTCGTCCATTGACAGACGCAGCCTCACCTTCATGAGCTGTGTGGCTGCCACACAGCTCATGAAGATGAGGCTGCGTCTGTCAATGGACATCAGAAAAGAGATTTTATGTTAGGATCTTACAAAAATTCTACTTTTTTTTTTTACAGTGAGCTTATCCTTTAATCAGAACTGGAGGTTACTTTGAGCCTTTGGTGCTTACCTGAGCAAAGCAGTGAGCAATGTCTATTCTTGCAGTAGGATATGTGATGCACGGAGGCCAAGAATAGGAAAATCAAGGCAGAAATAGACTACAAAGGATGGCTGTCCTTTTTAGCCAAACACAGGAACTTCCTGGTATAAAAACAATGCTATATGTGGAGGAGGATCTCAAAATAGCCACCTTTTCACACTCAGGCTGGGTAGACACAATTGTATCTTCATTTTAGGAGTGTCAATGAGCGTGGCTATACCAGCAGTTTTTTGTTTCTATAGCACAGGTTTAAGCATCACCTAGAACTACAAATGCCTCTGATGCTTGAAGGCCCTCTGTCTCTTATGTGAAGAGATGGGGCAGCACATTGGCTTTGTGGTATGTGCATGGAGTTTGCTTGTGGGTTTCCTCCCACACTATAAAGACATACTGGTAGGTAGTTGGCTTTTGTCTAAATTGACCCGTGTATATGTGTGTGGTCTAAAAATCCCAACTGCAGCCTCTTGGGCAGACCCTGGTAATTGTGTCTAGTGCATAATGCCCCATACACACGTGCAGATTATCCGCAGACTTTTGTCTGCAGACTTACCAAAACCATATAATATGAGGTCAAACCTAAACACTTTCAATTTGTATGCAATCCGGCAGGCCCTTGCACTACATAGAAAAGGTAAGTCTGCAGACAAAAAAGTCTGCAGATAATCTGCACGTGTGTACATGGCATTAGTATTGAGTTTAAATCCACGCATGTCCACTCAGTAAAATTTTATTCCTGCAGAGGTTTAATTCCTAATGGCACCTATGCCACATTTGGCGATGCGCAGGTTTTCGCGAGCACCAAACCGCATGTTGCAGTGCTATGCGGCTCGGTGTGGCATCCTTTAAAGGCTAAGGTCGGCCATCTTGCTCCCTGGAAGGACGATTAACCATACTATCATGCTTGATTTTAAGCTATATATGTGGGTGTTAAGCCCCGTACACACGTACCGATTGTCGGCCGTAAATATTCGGCCGCCGAACGATCGGCCGATTGCCGCCTTGTTAGTATGATGCTTCCGACAACCGACAGCGACTTTTCGGCCGAACAGAATCTGGTGTGCAGGCTATAAAATTTTTGTTGGCCGTCACCAGAACGGACGATTGTTCGCCAGTCAGTACAGAATTCGGCCGACAAACAGCAGATGAGCAAGACTGGGCATGCTCAGAGAATAAAAAACACACGGAAAGTTAACCATCACATGACATCCCTTCTGCAGTCGGCTGTTGTTGGCGGACAAAATTCGTGTGCAGTCTTTAGCACTTTTCAACCGACAGGACAGCACCGGACAAAAGACGGCCGACATTCTGTACGCGTGTACGGGGCTTTATTCCTTATTTTATCAAACTGTCATTACAATATTATGCCATGTGGATTACCCTTCAGTTTCATGTCTGGCGATTCGTGAGCATCCTGTTGGAGGAGTTCTATTCAGAGGGCTTCACTTCCTGGCTTTATCTATTCATTTCTGTGGCGCATATCCAGTGACAAGCGAGGTTACCTGGGAGGTCTGGATACTTGGCTTGGTTATTGTAAACAAAGCACAATAGACCACAATAGACCACGTCCTCTGGTAAGCGCGGTTGTGGTTTTTTTTTTTTTTTTTTTTTTTTTTGGTTGGTGACACTTCCTTTTTCTTTCCTTCATCACTTTCAGGGCTGGAGGGAATTTTTTCATCCAGGTTGTTTCATATGCAATTGCATAGATTGCTCATGGACATTGCTATGGGATTACACTTTATGGGACAATATATGTGTGCGTGTTTATTTTATGTATTTTCGCTTTATCGCTGCACTATTTTGATTGCACTATTTTGATTGCTTCTTTAAGTTCACCTCCTCCTTTTTTTTTTTTTTTTTTTCTAAATTCCAGCTCCCCTATGTACCAATATAGCATTAATGTACTTATTTTGCAAAAATAAAACAGCTTTCCATTTATTCTACACCGGCTTACCTCGCTCTCTTCATAGCGGGTAAACACACTGCTTGATTACTTCTGCCATACTTCCTGGGCAGACTATAGGTCATGACACACGAAGGGGTTGATCAGCTGAGGGTAGATGATGTAGTGTGTGTGCTAATGGGATCAGCTGGTCAACTCCTTCCTGTGTCATGACCTATAGTCTACACAGGAAGTAAGGCAGAAGTAATCGAGCAGTGTGTTTTACCCGCTATGAAGAGAGTGAGGTAAGCCGGTGTAGAATAAATGGAAAGCGGTTTTATTTTTTGCAAAATAAGCACATTAATGCTATATTGGTACATAGGGGAGCTGGAATTTAGAAAAAAAAAAAGTGAACTTTAGCCTTTAACCACTTCAGCCCCGGAAGGATTTGCCCCCTTTCTGACCAGGTCCTGTTTTGCGATTACTTTAGTGGACAATTGCGCGGTTGTGCGACACTGTACCCAAACAAAGTTTACGTCCTTTTTTCCCCACAAATAGAGCTTTTTTTTTTTGGTGGTATTTCTACACCTGTGCGTTTTTTTTTTTTTTTTTTTTTTTTTTAACGAAATAATTTTTATTGATTTTTATAAAAGGAACAAGTCAAAGTGTACAAACAGTTGAGCAGTCATACAAGAAAAAAACACTGTTAGATCAGCAAATATCAGACAAATTCACTAATACAATTTACAGTGCTGTTATTTGTGGTTAAAGAATGAAACTAGTGAGACCGCTCTTCATATCTTAAAAACATTAATCACATAACATAAGAGAAAAACACTTTAATTTTTGCGTTCTAAACAAAAAAAGCGACAATTTTGAAAAAAAAAAAATATATATATATTTTTCACATTCTGCTATATCACATTCCCCAAAAAATTGTAAAAATGTAATGCCGGCGATCTGCGATTTTTAGCAGGACTGCAACATTGCAGTGGACAGATCGGACCCCTAACTGACATTTTTGACACTTCTGGGGGGACCAGTGACATTACTACAGTAATCCATGCTAAAAATATGCACTGTTACTGTAATAATGATACTGGCAGGGAAGGGGTTAACATTATGGGTGATCAATGGGTTACATGTATGCCTCATGCTTACTGATGTGTTTGGATAGTTCTTCCATAAAACATGGGGGTATTAAAGGTGAAACTCAGCCCATCCACTACAGACAAATACTGCCTCTCACCTCCTGAGTTCAACCTGAAAGGTCACACAGCATAATCCCAAGGCATCTGATGTAAATTCCTGTATACAAATCCCGGCATAGACAGGAGCGACTCCTTGTGTTTATATGTGAACACAAAAGACACAATCTAGCGTTCTCTGTATATTTAAATGAAGATAAAAATCCTACTTACAATGAAAGCGTTAGTAGTAAATCCGCAAAAGTGGCTGCGGGTGACGTCATACGTTGCTCCTCCTCCCGTACAAGTTACGTCCATGGGAGGGACTTCATCAGCGTGATTGGAGCAACGAATTAAACCTGCTCTTATATGCACGCTGCCATGACTACAGAACGCTAAACAATCTACCACACTAAGGAGGAAGGGTACGCCCCCCCCCCCCCCCACCTTACTGACAAAACCAATCTGTCTTCAGATTAAGTACCTTGGAAGCTCCAGGCTAATGTCTAATGCTTACTGAAATCACAGATGCAAATTATGGACATAGCCTACCCACGAATCTTTTATGTATTTGCAGCATAAAGGGGAATTCTTCCACCAATTATATTTTTATTCCTCAAAATTATAGGGAATCCTTACCTAATTTCACTGAACAAATTTTTATAGCTGGCACCTATTTTTTTTTTTTGTTTTTCTGTTGATCTGAATAGAAATAAATATTCCTTGGCTCCTTTATAGGTAATATGTTGGGAAAGAAATATGGGAGTTGTCGATGGATTGATCTTGGAGGCACAATTTATTTATTTCCTTTAGTGAGTCACTATCTTGGAACAAGCATATGCGTATTGGGTGTCTAGATGGAGCTACAGTCAATATAATCACCAGTGGAATTACATATTAACCAGATTATGCACATTTGTCCTTTCATGTTTTGATTGCTCACACTAGGAGTGCCTACATCACAACTATCCATAGACATGAAAAGACACGGGACTTGTGCATTACCATTGGCTGCTCACAGGAAGAATGAGCACTTTTTTTTTTTTTTTTTTTTTTTAACAGATACAGGTGAAAAATTGCCCCCTTTACTTATACCTAAATCTTTTATTTTGCCTGAAATTCTTCTCTAACATCGTCTGCTTGTCTCAGCAGAGGTTAAAGTGGTTGTAAAGTGTCGTTTAAAATAACAAACATGGTATGCTTACCTGCTCTGTGCAGTTGGTTTTGCACAGAGCAGTCCGGATCCTTCTCTTCTCAGGTCCCTCTTCTGTGCTCCTGGCCCCTCCCTCCTGTTAAGTGCCCCCACAGCAAGCAGCTTGCTATGGGGGCACCCGAGCCGAGTCACAGCTCCGTGTATGTATTGAGGATGGGTTCACACTTGGTTTGCATGCGGCTCACAGCAGAGGTCCGCTGTGTCCCTGTTCTGTGTTTCAGGGCCGAACCTGGACCTGAAACTGAGCCAAAAACGCACAGAACCCCTGTGCAATCCTCTCCTTGGCCACCCCGGAGATTTGTGTCAGTCTCCTGTTATGCGAATCGGGTGCGGGAAAACCTGCATCCAATTTGCATAAGTGTAAACCCAGACTTAGACATGGAGCCGCGACCCACCCCCTCTCTCCTGTTTGGGTGACTGACTTGATTGACAGCAGCGGGAGCCAATTGCACCACGCCGCTGTTTTAGCTAATGAGAAGGAGAGTCCCGGGCAGCTGAGAAACTCCTGCAACATCGCTGGGTAAAGATGCACTCGGGTAAGTATTAGGGGGGCTGCTGCACACAATCCCTTTAAGGTAAATTTATGGGTGAAATATGTGGGCTGTCATTGCTGATTTCTTCTTGGGGCTCTTTCAGAGGGGTGGCCGGGGATGGAAGGAACAGAAAAACAGACGGCCACAGTTTATCACTCCCTGGTCACCCACCCAAATTGTAATAATACAGCCGGGCAGAGTTGTACTCCTGATGCGGCTATGGCATGCTTGACAGTTTAAGTGTCGCCACACTGCAACTGCAAGCTAAACACTCGTCTCGCAGTTACAGCAGAATCCTTTAGGCCCATTTTACACTTATGCAACGCGATTTTGCCGCGACTTTGCAGCGATTTTGAAAGCGATGGCTATATACCTCAAAACGCATTAAAACGTGCCAAAGTAGTGCAGGAACTACTTTGAAGTTGGTGCGACTTCAAAACGCACTGACATGAATGGGGCTCATTGAAAATAATGGAAAACGACTTGTCATGCGATTTTGCGGTCCAAAATCACGGGACAAGTCACACTAGTGTGAAAGGGGCCTTAATGTAAAATTGTTGTTTGGCAAGTTTAAAAAACAAAACGGGGTGATCAGGAGGTACAAGTAGTGGCTCCTAAACACCTGTCAGCTGTTGCTATACTGCCCTCTGAAAAGTGATACATTGTTGATTGCTTTTCAGGGAAGCCTTAGAAGATGTTAATATGTCTGTCATACTCCAGTGGCTTAATTTTTTTTCCCAAAGCACTGCCCTGAGAAAGATATAGATTTGTGGTTTTGACCTCGCTTGCTGCATTTTTGTTATGGGCTGGCAAGTCAGCATTGGCATTCGAGGCAGCCACTCAACTGGCATTTTCGGAAGTAAGTCAGCAGTGACTGCCTTCTCTCACTACTGGTTTCTTTAATAGGTTAACAGCATGCTTTCTTTCTTGCTGCAGAACTGTGACTTTAGAGCTACTGGCTCAGTCATGTAGACATAACAAAATGGTTTTGCAGCAATGTATGGTTTCCAATAATCCAAAGACTTCATGTAATGCTCAGCATGCAGAAGAAATGACAAAGACGTCAGTATGGGGCTTGACAGTCACTGGAAAGATTTATTCAGATTTGCAAATATATTGGCATCTATAGTCATTAGCTCAGTGTGGTTCAGAAGGCATAGCTTGCATGATCTCATGAAGGTACGCAATGCCTTGGGCATATGTCCTCTGATTTCCAGCCAGCTGGAGTCACGGGTAATTTGACCGTGAATTGTCAGACCTGAGGTTGAGGTGGGTCATAATTGAAGAAACAAAGCGTGTAAATATTCTAAATTTCTATATTCTTTAAATATGCCAAAAACGGGAATTTAAAATGAGCTGTAATAAAATACATAAACCAATGCTGTCTTTGGTAAAAACCACATGTCAAAAGGATCAGCAGATCCAGAGTTGACAGCTGAATTTAATTGCCAATCTCTTCTTTTTCCTGCGTTCATTCAGATGCAGCCGCTGTTTGCCAGCTGTCAGAATACAATAGACAGAGCAGAAGATTTGTGTGGATTGAGGAAGGCTGAATAAAATATATCAAATTGTGTTTGTCCAACTTTAGTGGTAGAGTGGAGTTAAAATATTACAGCTTGCGTTTTCACCTTTCTTTACAGTAGGGATCTCCAGAATTTGTGAACAAAGGGCCAGTTTACTGTCCTTCAAACTTTACGGGGGCCGGACTGGCCAGTAGGAGTAGAAAAGTCTTGGCGTCGGTGGGAGTAAACAATGGCCTATATTTGGAATTAGGTGGAGTAATCGTACCCCATTGTTGGTATTAATGAAAGGAATAGTGGCCCAAAATTGGTTTCAGTGGAAGAAATAGTGTTCCATTGTTGGTATCAATGGGAGAAATAGTGCCACATTGTTGGTATCCATGGGAGGAATAGGTAGTTTGGTGTGTTGATGGAAGGAGATATACAAGAAAAGCCCACATCCCTAAAAGCTCAACAATGGACAAAAGTAACCCTCTAAGGCTCCATGTACACGGGACGTTGTTAAAAGTCCCTTTGAATGCTGGAATTTTTAGGACGTTTGAAACGTCCGTTCGGTCGCGTTTGTACCCGCGTTTAGCGGGCGTTTAGCAGCGTTTGCGGGCATTTGCGTTTAGAAGCGTTCCTAGAGGTCAAAAAAATTATTCCCCTTTAAAATGGAAAAACGCGAACGCTAAACGCGGGTCATCGCGTTCAGACGCGTTCGGACGCGTTTGTGCGTTTGAAACGCCGGGAAACACACGTTCGAACGCAAATAATTGCGTTCTAAAAACAGTCCCTGAACGCAACTGCCTGCAAATGACTGTAAACGACCTGGTGTACATGGACAGATAAGATAAAATGTAGATGGGTTCAGGGGCTTCTGAAAAAAACGCCCAACTGCTCCTAAACGGCCATTTCCAGCGTCCCGTGTACATGGAGCCTAATGGGATTTTTTTAGGGCATAAAGATTAACATAAGTAAAAGATTTAGCAACATTTTATTCAAAATAATGAAAAGACAGAACAATCATAAAAAATGATGCAGTTAATGGTGACAATGGATAAAACAATACACAGAATACCATTTAACAACAGTCAAGAATCATCTGACAGTGGATATTCGACGCGTTTTGAAAACAAACGTTTTTTTCTTCTTCAGGGAAAATGTTTAAAGTGCAAATGCTTTCTAAAAATGTAGAAAAGATGGTAATATACTGCGCCAACCTCAATAAAAAGTCGTATACTAGCAGCAGCTAACACAAATCCTGAATAACAGATCCATAAAATAGTAAAATTAGGTGTAGCGCTAAGCAGGTAACATGTATAGTCCTTGTTTTGTCCACAGAGAAGTGTGAGTACAGAGACCAGTGATCAGCAAATCACTACCGTCAAGATTTGCTGATCACTGGTCTCTGTACTCTCCCTTCTCTGTGGACAAAACAAGGACTATATATGTTACCTACTTAGCGCTACACCTATTTTTACTATAAATGTAGAACATTACCAATTATACATCAAAGAACATCAAAAACAAAAGGTTAATTTGCTAGTACACATGAAAATAGTCTATATTTTGTGTATATGCAAATGTACTGACCTATGCATGAATATATCACACCTGCATGTACCGCATCATTAAAAACACAGGGATGCGTTTGCCATTGCGTGCCGTCCAGAATTCTCCCGAGTAACTGCAACCACAAGGGGCAAATGTGGAGAACCAAAGTATGACTATTGTTTCTCTGAAAAGAACAATCTGCCAAGAATAAACAGTGTAGTCGTGATGCAAAATGATCTAGTTTATAAATTATATAACGAGTTAATCGGCCTTCTATGCCTACCTGGACTTAGTTATTCAACAATTAGACCACTGCAGGAATTCTAACCTGAGGCATGAGACGAAGGGAGGAGGGAAGAGCACCAGAAAATAGAGGGCCCAATATCAATGTAGTTTACATAGATCTGTAAAAGAAGTGAATAAAGTAAAACTAGAAACTGCTTTTAGATGCCAATAGACTAAAGCCCTGTACACACGCACAGATTGCTGGCCGTAAATTGTCAGCCAACGTCCGATCGGCCGATTGTAGGCTTGTTAGTATGCATGGGAGGACTGGGCCAGGGAGCAGGGGGGCAATTGCCCCCTGGGCTGCTCTGATTTTCTGTAAAAAGGCTGCATCGCTTCTGCCACAGACATGCCTAAAGGATTCCTGGTGGAGAGAAGTAAAAAGTCCCCGTCACTGACCTACTGAGTGCTGGTTGAGAACATGGACAGAGCGCAGGCCTCCCTCCCCAGCATGGATGGTGTAAACTGTGTCTGAGCAGAGGCCGATTCCATGCCCCACTGGAGACTCTCCTCTCCTGGCCAGCCCCAACCTCCCCCTGCTGGTCAGGTTGGGAATCCGGATTCAGCCGGTGAGTAGAGAGTACCTGGAGCAGGGCTTCAGTCTGAAATGGGGGGTCAGGAGGACAACGGGAAGAGGGAGAGTGGGAGGAGGGCCGAGTCACTGCATCATGGGCCTCTGGTTGCCCCCTGGGCCGAAAGTTGCCAGTCTGCCTCTGTTAGTATGATGCTTCCGACAACCAACTGCAACTTTTCGGCCGAAAAAAATCTGGTGTGCATGCTATAAAATGTTTGTTGGCCAACAACAGAACGGCCGATTATTCCTCAGTCAGTACAGATTTCGGCAGACAAAAATCAGATGAGCAAGACTGGGCATGCTCAGAGAAGAAAAAACACACGGAAAATTAACCATCACATGACGTCACTTCTGAAGTTGTTTTTTGTTGGCCAACAAAAGTCCAGTGAAAGTCTAGAGCACATTTCAACCAACAAACACTGGACAAAAGACGGCCGATCGTGTCCCATCCTCTGTCAGATGATTCTTGACAGTTGTTATATGGTTATCTATGCATTCTTTTATTCATTGTCGCCATTAACCGCATAACTTTTTATGATTATGTCTTTTCATTATTTTGAATACAGTTTTGCTATATCTTTTATTTATGTTGATCTTAATGCCGTAAAAAAATCCCAGAGGGTTACTTTTATCCAATGGACGGAATAGCGCCACATCGTTGGTATCAATGGGAGGAATAGAGCCATGTCGTCGATATCAATGGGAGGAATAGCGCCACATTGTTGATATCATTGGGAAGAATAGTGCCACTTTGTTGGCATCAGATTGGTGTCAGTGGGAGGAATAGTTCCCTATTGTTTGTCAGTTGGAGGAATAGCGCCCCATTGTTGGTGTCAGCTGGAGGAAAAGCGCCCCATTGTTTGTGTCAGCTGGAGGAAAAGCGCCCCATTGTTTGTATCAGCTGGAGGAATAGTCCCCCATTGTTTGTATCAGCTGGAGGAATAGTCCCCCATTGTTTGTATCAGCTGGAGGAATAGTCCCCCATTGTTGGTGTCAGTAGAAGGAATTATGCCCCATCGTTGGTGTCAGCTGGAGGAATAGTGCCCCTTTGTTGGTGTCAGCTGGAGGAATAGTGCCCCTTTGTTGGTGTCAGCTGGAGGAATAGCGCCCCTTTGTTGGTGTCAGCTGGAGGAATAGCACCCCATCGTTGGTGTCAGTGGCAGTAACTCTGCCCCTGATAGTGGGGGGAGAATAAAGCCCCAAGGGCAAGATAAAAGCAAGCAAAAGGCCACAGTTTAGAGACCACTGATATACAGTGTGTACTTCTACAAATAACTTCTATTTAGCTCACACATTTTTGCTTGGTATGAATAATTGTTTTGCTTTAAATACAGAACAGAAGTGGTATTGGTCAGCAAATACCCTGTAGCAGGGTGTCAAACCGAAATCTAGTCTGTTAACCACTTGCCGACCGCCGCAAGTAGATTTACTGCGGCGGTCAGCCCCTCACAGGCAAAGTGACGTATATTTACGTCACTAGCCTGTGAGGCTCTGGGGAGCGAGTGCGCGCCGCCGGGGGAGAGGGAGAAAGGCAGGCAGCTTGTGTAAACAAGCTGCCTGTCATTCTCCCCTGTGTAGAAACCCTGATCATACGGTTCTACTATGTAGGACCGTTGATCAGTATAACTACAGCTCAAGCTACAGCCAATCAGTTAGAATCACGCCCCTAGGGACACACACAGCCCCTCCCTCTCAAATAAAGTTAACCCCTTCACTACCAGTTTATTTTTACAGTAACAGTGCATATATATAGCACTGATTACTGTAGAAATGTCACTGGTAACCCCAAAAGTGTCAAAAATGTCAGTCAAGGGTCCGATCTGTCCGCCCCAACGTCGCAGTACCGCAAAAAAAATCGCAGATCGCGCCATTACGCGTTAAAAAAAAAACCAACAAAAATGACAAAAATCTTTCCCTTTGTTAGTAAACGCAATAACTTTTGCGCAAACCAATCAAAATACGCTTTTTGCGTTTTTTTTTTTTACCAAACATATGTAGCATAAAACAAATTAGCCGAAAATGTTAACTTTGGATTTTTACTTTTTTTTGGGGGGGAATTTCATATAAAAAATGTGAAAAATATTATTGTTTTTGCAAAATTGACGCTCCTTTTTTTGTTTATAGCGCGTGATCAAAAAATCGCACAGGTGATCAAATACCACCAAAAGAAAGCTCTGTTTGTGGGAAAAAAAGGACGTCAAATTTGTTTAGGTACAGCGTCGCACGACCGCGCAATTGTCCGTAAAAGTCACGCAGTGCCAAATCGCAAAATACCCCCTGGTCTTTTAGCAGCCAAATCCTCCGGGGCTTAAGTGGTTAAAGAATGGATGCATCACTGTGATACAACAAAGATCTCTCCGTTACTCCACAAATGGTTCGCTGTGGTTTGTCCAGAAGTAAGATCAGTATGGTGTATAATCATATGCCTTGTCTCTATGTGGGAGACTGAAGATGAAGAAATGAGGGAAAGGAAAATGGGAATCCGAAATGGAAAAGCAGATCATCATTATGTAGGTTGGAAGTTGTTTGGATGAGTGAATACTTGCTGCAAGTAGCACCAAGTTTACCTAGTCATTCAGGGATCTTTTTGTGTTCCCCCAAGGTTTGTAAAGCTGCCCTAAGAATATTGATTCCCATACATAAAGTTTAATAGATAACTGTAGTTTTGCCTAAGCTACAGGCCACAAACTGGTATTTACTGTGCCATGAACTTTAATTACTTTGTGACCAGCTGGCCTGTGCTGTTCCTGGTCCTGATACATTCTCTAACTCAGGCATGTCCAACCTGCGGCCCGGGGGCCGCATGCGGCCCGGAACCACAGGCAATGCGGCCCACTGCCCCCTGACAATTTTTTTTTTTTTGCTGGGGAGGAAGGAAGTCGAGTCGGGGGCACGGCCACAGAGGTTTCCAACTAAAGGAATCCTCCACTAGTTGTGTTAAATTAGTGCTGGGGGGGCGTGGCAGCACGGGAAGGGCGCACAGCAGCGTTTTATTACTTATATACCTTAACTATAGTATATATTTTATATGCGGCCCGAGAAAATTTCTCTACACTCGATGTGGCCCAGAGAAGCCAAAAGGTTGGACACCCATGCTCTAACTCTATATCTTCAATCTTATGACATCCCAGTTTCTATTTGGGATGCAGGAGGGAAGGCGCTCTCTGTTGTGTGTTGTGCAGCAGCTCAACACAATGCCCATTTTTTTGTGTATCTCTAACGAAGACTGACAAAATGACCAGGTGTGGTATGTAGACGTAGGTCTTGAACCCTTATAGGGACTGGCTTGGCATGTTATAAGGTTTATGCTGAAGTTTGGGTATGGTAATTTTTACATATTTGCATTGTTCCAGCCTGGACCAGTAAACGTATGTTTGTGTCATACCTGGGGAGTCTATAAGCTCTAAATCACTGTAGTAGGCAGTTCTACTACAGTGATCTCTACTAGCTATTGGGTCCTGTGCTGAGCAGCTGCTCTGCTGCATTGTGAACGCAGGAGGTTGTTCTATGGTTGGACAAGGTGGAGAGACTGGATGGTGATATCCAATCAGGGAATACTTTGCATTCATTAAACAGTAAAATCAGTATATATATATATATATATATATATATATATATATATATATATATATATATATATATATATATATATATATATATATATATATATATATTGTGACAGGAAGTCAGGTAAATCTGGGAATGTAGTCACTGAGAGGAGACACATTCCCACCTGCTTTGAAAGTTCACTGATACTATAGGGTGTTGGCTGCAGAGAGAGCCAGCAGGAAGTTGAAAACCATTCAGCTGTTCAGAATGAGGAGATCAAGGCCTCTATAATTTGTCCAGAGAAAATCTATTGAGTGCTGCCTCCTGTCGCCGTGTGGGCTGGGAGAGGAAGGCAGACATACGTGTACCTCCCGACGCCGTGTGGGCATGGGAGAAGGACTGCTGCCTCCTGTCGCCGTGTGGGCTGGGAGAGGGGGACAGTCGGATGTGTGCCTCCCGACAAGCTGGTGAGCATGGGAGAAGACCCCCTACAGCGATGTGAAGCTAAGGAGGGTAACCACGAGTGAAGACGTCTCAAAGGTGAGAAGACAAAGTGTTCCATGTGAAGAGTGTGAAGAGAAGTGTTCCATGTGAAGAGTGTGAAGAGTAAAGGGACCTGTTAAATGAACTGTGTTCAATGTGAAGAATCTGAAGAGTAAAGGATCCTGTTATAAATGAACATGTGCTGTGTGAAAGAAAACAAAGGGACATGTTCAATGGACAATGTTTGTGCTGTGTGAAAAGCAAACAAATGGACATTTGAGTGTCTGCTGTAGGATCAGCAGGGTCGGCCCAACAGTAGGTTGGAAAGACTTCTTAGGTAGGTTCCAGCTGTGAGAAGGTAGCCGCCCACAGAGGCAAGGATTTATTTTCTGTTTTATTTTATTTTGGATGTTTTGCTGCATACAGCCTGGTGAAGAAAACACCATTTAATAAACCACACTGTTTGTTTGCAAGCACTAATCGGCTATCTCTCTGTGAAAACGCACCCCCAAAGGGGTCATCCACGCCTACCACCGAGCTAATCCCTTACAATATATATATATATATATATATATATATATACAGTAAAGCATGCTTATTATACTCACTGTGGAACCTAAGGGGTTAATCCTCTGCATTGTGAATAAAGGCTGTGTGATCCTGTCTATTTGATTCTCTTCTTCTTTAACTGACTCCAATCCATCTCCTGATAGAACAGAGGAGTCAGGAGGCTGCACATGCTCAGTTTGGTGTGTATTGCTAGAGAGTTTTTTTTTTTTTCTTGGGAGAGTACATGTGATCAGCACAGGGCCAATCAGCACTGTCCAGGCAGAGGATCAGGGGAAATGAAAACTCCTCCTACAAGCTTTAAGCAGAGACTGATAAAAGTCACAAGATTGCTATATACTGCTTAGAAAAGGGATTTTGTTTATATTTACTAAAATTAAATGTATTTCCGTGTGCTGTGGGAGACCGGATATAGTGAATGCAGGCTCCTGGGTTTACGAATGCTTTAAGAGAATGCAAAGTATTCTCTGAATGACGCCTGTATTGAGAGTGACCTCCTGTGTTAAGTAAGCAGCAGGGCAGCTAGGACCTGGAAGCTAGCAACAATCCCTATAGTTCTGTTGCCTACTATGGTAAGTTCCAGCTAACCTGGAGAACACACAGGTATGGCACATACATGTTTACATTGGTCAAAGCTGAACCAATGTAACAGAGCAAAAATTGCCATACCTTAACTTCAGCTTTAAACATTTTAATTTCGTAGGTGCCTCCAACTTTAACAGAACCTGTATCTCAAGTTAAAGCAGTTGTAAACTGCTGCACATGTTTTTTTTTTTTTTTTTTTTCTTCCCTTCAAGACAAAGACCTAATGTGCTAGTATGCGTCACATACTAGCACATTATGTGAAACTTACCTGCAAACGAAGCCTTCCAGCAATGTGATGTCATCGCTGGAGGCCACTTCCATCTGGTCTTGGCCACTTGCACCTGTCTTGCTTCCGGGTTCATGCACTCCGGCTCTGTGACTGGCCTGAGCCGCGATGACGTCACTCCCGCACATGTGTGTGGAAGCCGCCAGTCACGGCACAGGGCTCTGAAGGAATGGCATGGGTGGCCGTTCTTTCAGAGTGCATGGGCCAGTGATATCACTGGCTGCTAGCTCAGTAAATATCTCCTAAATGGTGCATGTTGGTAAGCTTTGTTCTAGGCTTACCTATAGGTACAATTTAAAGATGGAGGTTTACTTCCTCTTTAAATGCAGCGCTGCATGATTGGAATTGGATTGTGCAGTCCAGCTGAAGCTCTGCCTATAGGGCCCCTTTCTCACGGGGTGGATCCGCTTGACGGACTCCACTAGCTCAGCAGAGATCGCTCCTCTGTTGATCACCGCTGAGCAGGTGGATAACAGGTCTGTCTCTGCTCACTGTGCAGAGATGGACCTGTCAGAGTCCCGCTCTCCTCTATGGGGAGATCTGATGAAAACGGACAGCATGTCAGGTTATATGGTCAAAATTGACGCTTTTCGATTATATTGTAGCAGAGTTGACTCAGAACAAAGTACCCCAGGAGGCATGAACTGTACTTTTTTATATACTAATATGGGCTCTTTCAGACGGCCGCTCCGCTGCTTTAGTCGGCTGCGGGACTTTTTTTTTTTTCATGGAGTGGATAACATGTGTGTCATCCGCTCTGTGTGTCCGCATATCATCCCATCCGTTTGCGGATGATATGCCAACATAATGTAAGTCTATGGGCATTGCGGATGTCAGCGGATGACACCGCTGACATCCGATTTTCCTTCCTTTCAGTTTCTGCTTATTGAGGTCCCTGGGTCAAGGGCTGGCGGGCAGCTCAGAAAAAGGAAGTTATATTTACCCTTTTAACTTTAACTACTCATCACTTATGACAAGCTTCCTTTAAGCAGCAGGGATCACTAAAGGATCCAAAGGCTGCGATTTTACAGACAGGCCCGGCCCTTAGAGCGGCCTTAAAACAGGTTTTTCTATTTTTCATTTTTCTCTAGTTAATATTGATCGTGCATCTGAACCAGCCTGGACCATTGTAGCTATGTACATTCCATATCTGGCCGATGGCCCTGGAAGGTGGAAATCACTAAAGAAGACACCGCTATTCCAATGATCTGCACTTATTTCTGAGTTCTGTGCTGAGTGGCCGACCTGATACAATGAATACAGGAGTTCGGCCACTTGGCACAGGCACCATTCAGAGATCGCTTTGTATTTTCTGAATAAATGCAAAACGGTCTTTTTGATGAAGCATGTAAGTGGAGGTAGTAATGCTCAGGATGCGAACTCGCAATATTACTCCCACCGCTCTGGATGTATTTTTGGCAGTTTAAACTCTGGAGTGTCTTGGAGTCATTCACAGCTGTTTCCATCACTGCATGCTAGATCTCCTTTGCCAGCTTTTCCTGAAATGATAGTTGCTGCATCCATTTGATGACCTGACCCCAGACGGGAGTTGATTTTCCTGGTTGCATTCTATGATTTAGGGTCCTTTCACACGGGCTTTCCACCTGGCGGACTCAGTTTTGCTCAACGGGGATCAACCCGCCGAGCAGGCGGATGACAGGTCTGTCTCTGCTCAATGTGCAGCGACGGACCTGTCAGGTCCCCAGCCTCCTGTATGGGAGATCGGATGAAAACTGACCGCCTGTGGATGGAAAATAGGGTTTCTATCCATCTGGATTACACGGACAGGATCGGATTGCATAGCAGTGGGTGTCAGCGGACATGTCACTTTATTGTTTCTATTAAAAAGTGTTATGTGCACTATCCAATTCTATGTCACCCTGATGTTGTGTAGTTTATATATATATATATATATATATATATATATATATATATACACACGGCAAATTAAAAAAAAAATGTAAATTTATTATGACAACATAGTAAAAGTGTTAAGTATTAAAATCGTATCATATGACAAAAATGTATTATAGCTACAAAACCAATTTTCTCCTTTTAAAGGATCTGCTACTGCCTTCAGAGTTATAGTAGATTCCATGCTTTGGCAGGCTATGATGGGTGGCCATAATATTATGGCTGATCGGTGTGTGTTTGTGAGTGTGTCTAATAAAAAAAAAAAGTGTGTATATGTATATATATATGTGTGTGTGTGTGTGTGTGTATATATATATATATATATATATATATATATATATATATATATATATATATATATATATATACATACACACAGTGGGTACGGAAAGAATTCAGACCCCCTTAAATTTTTCACTCTTTGTTATATTGCAGCCATTTGCTAAAATCATTTAAGTTCATTCTTCTTCCTCATGAATGTACACATAGCACCCCATACTGACAGAAAAACACAGAATTGTTGACTTTGTTGCAGATTTATTAAAAAAGAAAAACTGAAATATCACATGGTCCTAAGTATTCAGACCCTTTGCTCAGTATTTAGTAGAAGCCCCCTTTTGATCTAATACAGCCAGGAGTCTTTTTAGGAAAGATGCAACAAGTCTTTCACACCTGGATTTGGGGATCCTCTGCCATTCCTCATTGCAGATCCTCTCCAGTTCTGTCAGGTTGGATGGTAAATGTTGGTGGACAGCCATTTTTAGGTCTCTCCAGAGATGCTCAATTGGGTTTAAGTCAGGGCTCTGGCTGGGCCATTCAAGAACAGTCACGGAGTTGTTGTGAAGCCACTCCTTCGTTATTTTAGCTGTGTGCTTAGGGTCATTGTCTTGTTGGAAGGTAAACCTTCGGCCCAGTCTGAGGTCCAGAGCACTCTGGAGAAGGTTTTTGTCCAGGATATCCCTGTACTTGGCCGTATTCATCTTTCCCTCGATTGCAACCAGTCGTCCTGTCCCTGCAGCTGAAAAACACCCCCACAGCATGATGCTGCCACCACCATGCTTCACTGTTGGGACTGTATTGTACAGGTGATGAGCAGTGCCTGGTTTTCTCCACACATACCGCTTAGAATTAAGGCCAAAAAGTTCTATTTTGGTCTCATCAGACCAGAGAATCTTATTTCTCACCATCTTGGAGTCCTTCAGGAGTTTTTTTAGCAAACTCCATGCAGGCTTTCATGTGTCTTACACTGTGGAGAGGCTTCCGTCGGGCCACTCTACCATAAAGCCCCGACTGGTGGAGGGCTGCAGTGATGGTTGACTTTCTACAACTTTCTCCCATCTCCTGACTGCATCTCTGGAGCTCAGCCACAGTGATCTTTGGGTTCTTCTTTACCTCTCTCACCAAGGCTCAGTTGATAGCTCAGTTTGGCCGGACGGCCAGCTCTAGGAAGGGTTCTGGTTGTCCCAAACGTCTTCCATTTGAGGATTATGGAGGCCACTGTGCTCTTAGGAACCTTAAGTGCAGCAGAAATCTTTTTGTAACCTTGGCCAGATCTGTGCCTTGCCACAATTCTGTCTCTGAGCTCTTCAGGCAGTTCCTTTGACCTCATGATTCTCATTTGCTCTGACATGCATTGTGATCTGGAAGGTCTTATATAGACAGGTGTGTGGCTTTCCTAATCAAGTCCAATCAGTATAATCAAACACAGCTGGACTCATATGAAGGTGTAGAACCATCTCAAGGATGATCAGAAGAAATGGAAAGCACCTGAGTTAAATATGAGTGTCACAGCAAAGGGTCTGAATACTTAGGACCATGTGATATTTCAGTTTTTCTTTTTTAATAAATCTGCAACAATGTCAACAATTCTGTGTTTTTCTGTCAGTATGGGGTGCTATGTGTACATTCATGAGGAAGAAGAATGAACCTAAATGATTTTAGCAAATGGCTGCAATATAACAAAGAGTGAAAAATTTAAGGGGGTCTGAATACTTTCCGTACCCACTGTGTGTGTGTATATATATATATATATATATATATGTGTGTGTGTGTATATGTATGTGTATATATATATATATATATATAATCCATTGTTTTCATTTGCAGTTGCCCACAATTAGACATTTCTTTGGCGTGGATTCCTAGTGAATGTGCCTGTTTGGTTTTCTTCCTTACTCACTACCTTGTTATGTGATCGGCTCGATATTAGTGCCAAATTCTATTTGCGTTGTATCCCATAACAGCACAGTTCAAATACTGTCTAGCAACCGCACACAACTCTGTAACGTTATCTCCATTACACCGACTCTGATTTGCATTAAACGATACGGCTGTGTAAGTTTTATGGAAATAAGTTTACATTTGGGTTCAGTTTACATGGACAGCTGCATGCTTGTCATTTACCCGGACACATCTGTGTTCATTCCTTCACTGACCTTTTATCTTTTTCAATGAAAAGGATGCCACCTGTTCTGTTTTAGAACTTTTCAAAGTTAGAGGCGCTCCAATTGAAAAATAGAAAAACCTGTTTTAAAGCCGCTCTAAGGGCCGGGCCTGTCTGTAAAATCGCAGCCTTTGGATCCTTTAGTGATCCCTGCTGCTTAAAGAAAGCCTGTCATAAGTGATGAGTAGTTAAAGTTAAAAGGGTAAATATAACTTCCTTTTTTCTGAGCTGCCCGCCAGCCCTTGACCCAGGGACCTCAATAAGCAGATAATGGCTTGATACGTTTGTACGCCTTCCTGTGTATTATACACACAGTTAAGCCCTGTACACATGATCAGAATATCGTACAAAAAAATACCACTTTCAAAGTGATAGTACGATAATCTGATCATTAGTACACCGCTTTTGCCCAAAATTTTCCAAAGGGACAAACATGAAAATCCTTCTTGTATGATACCAGATTGTACGGTTTTCATTAAATCAACCCAATTTTCATCCAAAAATACAATACAAATAATTACATCTCTTCCAAATTTCTGTTCGGTCACGGGAGAATTATCGTACTTTAGTAACCTATTTGTTTTGGATATAGAGTCTAGCCTACAAACTATCATTTGTCCGATAAGCTTATTGTAGCTATATATTGTGGGTAGGATTATTTAAAGCACAACAATTGTGTAGCATTGCAAAGTAGAACATTGAACCTGGGTGTCTAATGAGCAAATTACTGCCACCTTGCACATACATATTATATAAATTGCACCCAGGACTGTTGAGCAGTTAGAATCCTATATCAGGCAAGAATGAGACCACTTTCCTCTCCCAGAACTCCAGCAACTGGTCTCAAATCCCAGACATTTAGGCCCTTTCACACATACGGTCCGTTCAGTTCATCAGTTACGTCAAAATGCATCCGTTTTTCATCCATCCACTACCAATGCGAAAACGGATGAAAAATGGACCGTTTGTCTGTGTTACATCCGTTTTTCCTCCGATCCGTTTTTTTTTTTTTTTTGGCGGATAAAAAATAGGGCATTCATCCATTACAAAAAAACGGATAGTGACGGAAGCGGATGAAAACGGATGTTAACTGATGATCATCCGTTGTCGTCCGTTTTTACATAGAGATGCATCGATGTCTGTTTTTCATCCGTCAACGGATGGATGAAAAACGGACAAACAAACCGTATGTGTGAAACGGGCCTTACTGAGTGTAAATGTCTGGGAATGGAGTCTTTGTTAGAATAGAGTCTTTGTTAAAAGAAGCCGAGAATGCTACACCATGGTAGAAAAAAATAGTAGTTACATTTTAAATTTACTATTTCAAGAAAAAAAATAAGATAAATTAGAAATTGATGGCAGCAACAGGTCTCAAAAAAGATGGGACAGGGACTGTCCCAACTTTTTTGAGACCTGTTGATGCCATCAATTTCTAATTTATCTTATATTTTTTCTTGAAATGGTAAATTTAAAATGTAACTACTTTTTCTTTTCTCTAGGGCATTGATGGCAAACCTTGGCACCCCAGATGTTTTGGAACTACATTTCATATGAGGCTCAACTACACTGCAGAATGCATGAGAATTATGGGAAATGTAGTTTCAACACATCTGGGGAGCCAAGGTTCGCCATCACGGCTCTAGGGTGTTCTGCTTTTAGAAAAAGTATAATATATATATATATATATATATATATATATATATATATATATATATATA
Organism: Pelophylax lessonae; assembly: GCF_965119305.1. Lineage (NCBI taxonomy): Eukaryota > Metazoa > Chordata > Amphibia > Anura > Ranidae > Pelophylax > Pelophylax lessonae. The sequence goes on along the minus strand of NC_138780.1, from coordinate 142,197,356 downwards.
TATATATATATATGTGTGTGTGTGTGTGTGTGTGTGTGTGTGTGTGTGTGTGTGTGTGTGTGTGTGTGTGTGTATGTATGTATGTGTATATATATATATATATATATATATATATATATATATATAGTGTGTGTGAATATATATATATATATATATATATATATATATATATATATATATATATATATATATATATATATAATTTTTTTTAAAGGTTTGCAAAAAAGCAAAAGCAGCTCTGGCTGTGAAAGGGTTAAAGTGTAAGTACACGTCCCTCTTTTGCTCTTGCCATAATATGGCTTTACGTATAGGTAGTGGTAAACATCTCCTAAATGTGCACCGTTTAAGAGATATTTACGTTATGCAGCCAGTGACATCACTGGCGCATGCGCTCTGAAGGAACGGCCACCCATGCCGTTCCTTCAGTGCCCTGTGCTGTGAATGTGGGAGTGACGTCATCGTGGCTCTGGCCAGTCACAAAGCCGGAGTCTGCGGACCCGGAAGAAAGACGGGTGAAGTTGGCAGCCCCTGCAGCGCTGACTTCTCAGAGCGGGAGGGCTTTGTTTAATTAACTTTAACATAATGTGCTAGTATGTGATGCACATACAAGCACATTATGGCTTTACTTTGCTTATTCCCCAAAAAAAAAAAAAAAAGGCAGCGGTTTACAATCGTTTTAAAGGGTAAGTTCACCTTCGGGACCATGTTACATGTTCCACCTTTAAGATTTTAGCTGGCTCTTAGATTCAAAGCAAAATTTGTCAATGTCTACTATATACAGTAGTTTCCCACACATTCTGGTATATAGTTTCTCATTCCTCTAGAAGGAAAGCGCCAGCTTGACTTTGAGTATCTGACAATCTGTACACTCCCATGTGTGGCACACCCAAAGGAGTGTCAGCTGCTGGGGCTAAAGTACAGAAGGTGCGATCTTCCCTGTCCTACCTGTTCTGTTTTCAATTTTATTATTTTGGAACTTCTCTTATGTCTTTTTATGAAGAATTATTCTGACCTACAGGTATTGAGGTATGATGAATGTTCGACAAGGGCTTCCTTGGGCCAGAGGAAAATCCCTTTCATGCATATCTTCCACCATCAGGGCTTATGAAGAATTTCTTACCCATTTATTTGGGCTGCATAGCTGCTTCCTCTAAAGAGTCGGCCAAGAACAATAGTCAGCTGGCTGACATTTTCCAGACTATTGCATCAGTTACAGTTGTTGTCTGGTTTGACAGTTATTGCATTTAGAATGGATTGTGCGACACTGTTTGCCATGGACCTTTTAAAAGGATATTTCTACTGCGGTACTATGGAGTCTGCCATGGCTGAATTCTTTCTGAAAATGCTAGGGGCCTGGCTGTCATGCTGAATAGGTGGTTTCAGTAGTTCACACATATGTAGAAATTTTTAATTTACTTGTCTGCATGCTTTGTTCTGCGTCTGTGACTTGGTGGTGAAGTCTTTGGATCAGCTTGGAAAGTGATTCCATGTTCTTGTGTCTCAGTAGAGGTTTATTAGTTGTATACAATTTTCTTGTTTTCATTTCCTTTAGGCCCCTCTCGCACTTGTACGACCTGAAAGTCACGCAACTTGCAATACCTGTGTAATCTTGAGGTCTATGGACTTCAAGTCGCATCAAAGTTGGAACGAAGTAGTGCAGGGACTACTTTGAAGTCTCTGCAACTTGAAGTCACACAGATGTGATTGGTACTCATTGGAAATCATAGGGTACGGCTTGTCATGCAGCTTTGCAGTCCCAAGTCGCAGGACAGGTCGCACGAGTGTTAAAGGGACCTTCGATATACCTTCAGCTACGGTATATAGGGCAAGGGCCTGCCTAATTGCATACAAGTCAGGTTTGACCACCTATGGTTTTGGTAAATCTGCAGACATCTGTTAAGAGTTAGGCCCCTTTCACACTTGTGCAACTTCAAAGTCGCACGATTTGACCACGACTTTGCCGCAATTTTGATGCGAGTTTGACTGGGCTTGAATGTCTTTGGACCTCAAAACACATCAAAATCATGCCAAAGTAGTGCAGGGACTACTTTGAAGTCATTGCGTCTTCAAGTCGCACAGATATGAATGGTACTCATTGGAAATAATGGATGACTTGTCATGCGATTTTTGCAGGCCCAAATCGCATGACAAGTCGCATAAGTGTGAAAGGGGCCTTATTTTCTAACATTATTGTAATCTAATTGATTTATATTTTGTGTTTTTTTTTTTTTTTTATTTATTTATTTATTTTTTTTTTATGCAGAGTTGATTTTAGGTAGTTGTTTCTTCTAGGAAAATGAATGATTAACTGAATTACGTCTGTACGGAGGAAGCAGAGGGATCTTCTTTGCGCAATGTTCTTTCTGCCGATTAGATTTGTATCATAGAAAAAACACGTATACAAGTTTGTTCTGATGGTTTCCTTTGGGGGCAGAGAATTCTCAGAACAGAATGGTCGGCTTATGATGACCGTGGAAGTAGACACATTATTCTTGATTGTTCTTTTTTCCATCAGCAGGTTTATTTTTTTAAGATTGAAATGTAGCACATTCGCTGTTGTATTGTAACCACATCATTTGTATTGAGGTAGGATCCAGGCTGATAGAATTCACTCAGCCAGTATCTGGGATAGCTGTCCTGTAAGGGGCTCACGTGGGTGGCAAATTAATATGGGTGACAGTAAGCCGACATGAAATGAAAACTCATGCCAGAACTATATGAATGTTGCACCGCAGGCAACTGCAATACATGCATCGCTGACCATTTGCAAGGTCCCTGAGCTGTGCTTTACAGCACATATGTACTAGAAACATTCAGGCTTCTTAATAAAGCACCGCAGAGAGCAGTGATGTGGATTAATCCAGGGAAACCAGTCATCAGAAAGAACTATGTACCATTATTCCTTATTTAAATGGTAACTTAAAGGGGACCTTCACCCATTAAAACCGCTCCTTTGCGCCTGGTTCCTCCCCCGTCCCCTTCTACAATTGGGTATCCTTTTCTAATTCTATATTCTTAGGTGAAAATGATGTATGTTTTCAAAGAAGAACTTCAGTCAAAATGTAAAAATTTGAAAAAAAAAAAAAAAAACTTGTAGCACTAAAGTAAACTGTTAATTAGAATTAAGGGCTTAATATTTGAAAATATGCTGTATTTACAAGTGAAAGTGTTATTTATGCAGTGCTGAGCTATAGTGTGATGTGATGGCAACCATTTGTAGTATGGGCAGGTGAAGCCAGTGGGCGGACTCTTCCTGGAACAGTTAGGCTCCTCTCCCGCTGCTGCCGCCACCGCACACGCTGCTCCTCTCCCGTTGCTGCTGCTGCCGCGCACGCTGCTCCTCTTCCGCCGCCGCGCACGCTGCTCCTCTTCCGCCGCCGCGCACGCTGCTCCTCTTCCGCCGCCGCGCACGCTGCTCCTCTTCCGCCGCCGCGCACGCTGCTCCTCTTCCGCCGCCGCGCACGCTGCTCCTCTGCCGCCGCCGCGCACGCTGCTCCTCTGCCGCCGCCGCGCACGCTGCTCCTCTGCCGCCGCCGCGCACGCTGCTCCTCTTCCGCTGCTGCCGCCGCCGCGCACGCTGCTCCTCTTCCGCTGCTGCCGCCGCCGCGCACGCTGCTCCTCTTCCGCTGCTGCCGCCGCCGCGCACGCTGCTCCTCTTCCGCTGCTGCCGCCGCCGCGCACGCTGCTCCTCTTCCGCTGCTGCCGCCGCCGCGCACGCTGCTCCTCTTCCGCTGCTGCTGCCGCCGACCCGCACGCTGCTCCTCTTCCGCTGCTGCCGCCAACCCGCACGCTGCTCCTCTTCCGCTGCTGCTGCCGCCGCCGCGCACGCTGCTCCTCTTCCGCTGCTGCTGCCGCCGCCGCGCACGCTTTTCCTCTTCCGCTGCTGCCGCCGCCGCGCTCCTCTCCGGCTATTTTTTTTACAGCCTGGAGCTCCTCTTTAAGTATCGGTGGTAATGGCATTTTCCATATCTTTAACTCTAAAGCCCTTCTCACACGATCGGACCTGTCCGTTTTTCAGGCAGACCTGATCGGGCCACCAATTCTTCTCTTTGGGAAGGTGAATGTCAAAGGACATGTGTCCGCTGACACCCGCCTGGCATCTGATCCGACAAGATCTGCTGAAAACACACGGATGGCGATACATTCACCATCCGTCTAGCGGGTTAGACCGTTTTCCCATAGAGAGGAGCGGACTCTGATGGGTCCATCTCTGCCCAATGAACGGAGACGGACTTGTCATCCACCTGCTAAGCGGGAATCAACGGAGCGATCCCCGCTGAGCTAGCCAAGTCTGTCCAAGCGGATCCCCCCATGGGAAAGGGGCCTAATTGAGGAAGGCTCAGCTGGAAAAATCTGTAAAATTTAGGGTTTCAGCCATTCTCTACACAACTTTATTGCATAAACATCCCTGCTAGGGTGATACAGGTGAGCATGTTGATTACTTGGCCACTGAAAAAATAAAATGTCTGCAGAGTTCCAGTTCTTTTCTGACCTTGTTTCTGTTCCCAACATTCCTTGGCATTTATCATTCTAGTAAATTGGTATTTTATGCAACTCTGAATGTATTAGCAGCAATCATTGTCCATTTTCTTGGATTCCTGATCTCTGCATGTCATAATATGAACATTCCAGTGTTATTGGCAGGGCCTGACCCTTTTTAATCACCCTTTAACTTTCCGGGGGTTGAGGTTTATCAGTAATGTGTGAGATAAGCTGGTTTACTTTTGGTGTTTGATAGCTGAGCTGAAACTCATCCAGGGTCACTATGTGCTTGTCTGGTTTGTTGGGCAACTTGTGATGTTTGCTTATCTGATTTCTCCATCACTTGCCTGCCCAATTGTTTGTGTATGTGTTTTTTTTTTGTTGAACTTGAACCCAATGGACTGAATGAGAGATCGCTGTACTAACTAAAGCCCCGTACACAAGGGCCGAATGCTGGGCGACATCAGCCTGTATGTACGGCAGCCGGTTTGAAAGAAGCTGGCCATTTTGAAAACCAACAGCCGACCAGATCCTGATCAGTCCTCACAACCAATGGCAGAGACTGCTGATAAGAGTGTTCTGACGGGCGGGGGTGGAGAGTCCCTTGTCAGAACACAACAGCTCAGCAGGGGAGATCGTTGTACTAACCCTGCTGGGTTGAACAAAAAACTCCTAGTGTGTACCCAGCATAAACCATCACCTTGTAAAACAACCCATTCAGTTTAAAATAGATCTGAAAGGCAAAACATGTTTGTATAGATGTAAAAAAAAAAAAAAAAAAAAAAAAAAAACATTATAAATACCCCCCCCCTTTTTTTTTTGTAGGTGATCCCATTCCCTTTGTTCTCAGCTGCATATGAGCTGGGGGAGGAGAAGCAGCAGCAGCATAGCTAGAGAACTGATCCCACTCTGCTCTCATGCCTAGTGTGGTCATTTTTTAATAGGAAAGCAAAGGGATTAGTTGGAACTCCAGGGATGTCACACAAAGGAAGTAATACAGGATACTCTCTCATACAAGTACATGGTACAGCAGGCACATATCAGCAATATGAAATGTTGGGGTAACAAACACTTTAAGCTAGGTTAGTGTAGCAGTCTGTCGCTTGGCCACACTTATCAGGCATTGGCTGCAAGCACTGGTTGGATGCTTCGGAAGGACAGCTGTACACATAGTGCGAATTTCAGCCGATTGCTGCTGAGCCAGCCAATATTCGCATTGTGTGTACCCAGCGTAACCACTTAAGGACCGCCCGCCGCAGTTAAAAATCAACATTTTTTAACATTTTAGGCCAATTAGTTTTCTGCTACATATTTCTGGTTTAAAAAAAATCGCAAAAGGCGTATTTTGATTGGTTTGCGCAAAAGTTGTAGCGTCTACTAACTACGGGAAAGATTTATGAAATTTTTATTTTTTTATTTTTTTTACTATTAGATGCGGCGATCTGTGATTTTTAGCGGGATTACAGCGCACAGATCGGCCCCCTAACTGATATTTTTGACACTTTTGGGGGGACCAGTGACATTACTACAGTAATCAGTGCTAAAAATATGTACTGTTACTGTAATTAGACTGGCAGGGAAGGGGTTAATACTTTGGATGATCAAGGGGTTAAATGTGAACCTAGGGGAGTGTTTCTAACTGTATGGGGGCGGGGCTTGTGAAATGATCACAGAGACCTGTGTTCCTACATAGAAGGATCACAGGAGCTCTGTGATCATTCTTCTCTCTTGGAATGGTCGGCTGTGTTTACAACAGCTGACAGTTCTTCTCTCTCAGCGGGGAGCGATCGCGGCTGTCAGGCGGCAATCAGAGCCACCTGGTCCGTGCATCAGAGTCCTTGCTGCCGAGTGTATTGAATTGTATTGTAACTGTGCTGTCTGCCACCATGTTGTAAAGCGCTGTGCAAACTGTTGGCGCTATATAAATCCTGTATAATAAAAATAATCAATCCTGTATAATAAAAATAATCATAATAATATTGCCAGTGGGAACAAGGAACGAAATAAAAAAAAAAAAAAAAATTTTTCGTTGAAGGTTGACTTTAATGCACAGGAAAGGATAGCTGATTTAACCCTTGTAATATAATGCACGCATTTGTTTGTGTTAAAAAAAAGAATGCATTGAAGCTGAGCTTTTTCTAAATGATGCATGACATGTCATTTTTGTTAGACTTGGTGGGAATTGTTGAGTCATTTGTAACCTTGGTGTGATAACCGTGTATTGTGATGCGGGTATACACGCATGGAATGTGAATGCACTGCAGAGAATGTAGCTGACTGTGAGGAGGGCGATCAGACGGCAGTAAATGGACAGGCGGAGCTGGGACATATTTCCAGGAAAGGGCTAGGCAGGCAGTAACCTGCTGTATTGCTAGCGACAATTAAAGGTTACAGTACTAGTTTACACTGGTCGCATTGAGATGAAAGTTGACGCACGATATGAGAAAAGCACTTACAGTTGTTCATCAGTGCAGTAAAGTGTTAATCAAACATTTGTTCCTAGCTAAAATAATAGGTTATTAGGCACATCTCTGCAATACTAGGGGTGCACTGACTTTTCTAGTCCTGATACCGTTACCTGGCTTTGTGTATCTGCCGATACCGATCCGGAACTATTGTTTTGTTATAACAATTGTGCATTCAAAATCTAAAATCTATGTAATCAAACTTAAAATTAAAAAGAATAAAATGTAGCCACAAGAAAAAAAACAGTTTATTGCTTGAACATACAATAGCAATCAAATCGTAAACATGTAAAAAATATAAAGTGCAAAATATGTGTGTGTGTGTGTGTATATATATATATATATATATATATATATATATATATATATATATATATATATATATATATATATATATATATATATATATGTATGTATTATAATATAAAATATATGTGTACATATACACACAGTATACAGTGTAAGGGTACTTGCATGGATTTGCTTGTAGGCACTGTCTGTAGCTGAGCCCAGGAAGCATGCGGCTGCAGTACAGAGCAAAGCCACTGCTTCCTGTGTATGGCTCCTCCATTCACAGGCGGAGTGCATCTGATATCACTCCGCCTGTGAGCCGGTGTAACGTGAGAATTACCTACCCCTCGTCACTTCCGGCCAGAAACAGCTGAGCAGCGCAGCAGTGCGCATGCTCAGAGCCCCGGATACCTAAAGGAAGAACAGAGGAGTTTACTAGTGCGCATGCGCACTAGTATGAAGAGATCACGGTGTACCGTGAAAAGAACCTACCGACGCGGCGCTTACATAAAACAGCTGTGCAGAAATAGGAGTGATCTCCGCTCCTGTCCCGGTCACTTCCCTGCTCTCGGCAAGTAAATATAAAAGCGGCTTTCGGCTCCGTGATTTATGTTTTCATACAGCCGCCGCCGCTTTTATATTTACTATCCGAGCTCAGGGAAGTGACAGGCACAGGAGCGGAGATCACTCCTATTTCAGCAGAGCTGTTTTAATGTACCCGCTGCATTACATACAGTGCCGAGTACCGGAAGTGACGAGGGGTAGGTTTTTCTCACGGGTAGGTAATTCTCACGGAACACCGGGCCTATACAGGAAGTAGCGGCTCCGTGCAAGTAACCGATGAGCCAGTACTCAGCAGACACCGCGGTAGGTTCTGCTGCAACTAAACCGGATCGGCCCGTGGATCTGTAAATTTTATTTATAATCCAGCTATTTAGGCAGTATCGAGGCTGATATCCGATCCTAATATCGGATCGGTGCAATACAGGCACATTTCTCCATGTTTTGTCTTTTTTTTTTTTTTTTATATAAACTCTGAGGTACCAAAAAACACTGGTTGATTTGTCCAGAAAGAGCTGACAGCGCCGCCGAGAGTATTAACTGGGAGCAAACGCCCATGGTTGCTTTTCACCTATAGGTAAGCCTATAATAATAGTAAATATCTCCTAAACGTGCACTATTCAGAATATATTTACTTGTGAAGCCCCAATGATGTCAGTGACGTATGCGGTCTGAAGGAACGGCATACCCGTGCTGTTCTTCAGAGCGCTGTGCCGTGGACAGCGGCTCATGTGCGCATGCGCGGGAATGACGTAATCGCGTCTTGTCCAATCAAAAGACCGGAGCCTACTAACCGGGAAGGAAGACCGCTGGAGGGCTTTGTTTTAAGGTAAGTTTCACATAACGTTCTAGTATGCAATGCATACTAGCACATTAAAGCTTTGCCTTGCAGGGTGTTTTTTTTTTTTTTCAATTTTTAAAAGTCTGCAGTTTACTACTGCTTTAGGTTTAGAGTTGTTGGTTCGAACAGCAATCTAGAAGCTTACTGGATTTCTCACCCTTTTTTATTTTCACTTGTCTGAGTCCACTGTCACACACGCTCTACAGCTCCTTTTCCATGGGTGAATTCTGGTGATCCACTGCTACAGTCTGATTCTCGCTGCTTGCCCTCTTCGTGATGTTAGAATACCTCTGGAGTCTTTTGGACCCTGCTGACAGCTAGCCAAAGTTTGCATATCACCAGGAAGCGATTTGGGCATCTGAAGTCCTCTGCAGTCCAGAAGAAAGTTTTTGTCCAACATGTAATGCTGCATATATGTGCAGCGTCATGGAGGTAGACACACTTTTATGCGTCCATGACAGCCAAGGCTTCTCTGCTGAGCACTTGCTCACTGCATGCTCTCAGCATAGTGACCAAGCTGTCAGAATCCTCCCCAGTGTGATCGGGAGCCGGCGGGGGTGGGCTCCTGATCATGTAACTACTGTGACAGCCAATCAGTGATCACATGATTGGGAAGTTCAACCTGCCCAACGACGTAAAGGGCTGCTGAGACTACGGTTATGCAAATGTCATCTAAAAATATATATTTTTTTATAAAGGAAATATATTTTGCACCGTTTTCACTGCCCACCCCATGTCTGTTCATGTGGCAGCATTTCTTCTAGTAGAACATCCCTGCATCCTACTCTACAGTGGAATTTGCATGAAGCTTCATTAGCATCTTGTAACCTGTTGTATGATGATGGACTGGAAAGCTAGATGGATATGTGTACTAAACTGAAAATAACGTGACTAATAATAGCACTGCGATTGCCTCCTAAAAATACACTTCTGTCTTAGTGGTCATAGTTCATACACAGGCAACGCTAATTCATATTTAGTGTAGTTTTACACCAGAAAATGCGAGGTGCGCAGAAGATCAGCAGAGTAGCTGTTTTTTTTAGGGATATTCTAAAGCAGGGCTTTACAAATTTGCTTGAAATCTAGGAGCCAGTTAGTTAGGAGCCAGTTTTTTTCCGCACATGCCGAATGGCCGGCTTCTGTCAGACTGGCTGCCATACACTGGTGGGTACTGCTGGTGGGAAAGGCTGGCTTCTGAGTAGTGATCGACCGATATTTTTTTTTTTATTGCTGATACCGATGTCATGACATCACTTCCGGGTTTTTTACATGGAGACCCGATCAAAGCCGAATGTCTTCAGCGGCCATGCAGGTAGGATGCCCGTGTCTCACGGTGGGACGGGAGACCCAGGCGAGCCATGGGAGGGGGGGAGACGTCCCCTCCCGCTCCTTGTAATGACAGCCGAGCGGCTTCTCAGCCGCATCGGTTGGTATTACAAGACAGCTGACCGTCGGCTTTGGACGCCTGTACCGGGGTGATGCCTCTTTCCCGACAGCACTTTCCCGAAATATCGGCAATATCCGTAATCTCGGGGGCATATCGGCCCCTGATTTATTGGCATTGCCGATAATCGGTTTATCCCTACTTCTGAGACACGTGCCAGACAACAGAGAGTGAGGAGCGGCGCTAGAGGGAAGCATACAGAGCCGATGCTTCCTGTGTATCTCCTCTCAAAGGTGGAGTGCAATTGATATCACTCCGCCTGTGACAGGACGGATACGGAACTATACAGGAAGCATCGGCTCCATTCTGTCACAGCTGACGGACACCGTTCTGTTGCCAGACATCCCAAATCTCTTGCCGCAGTGTAACCCAGGCACCAAAAGAAAGCTCTATTTGTGGCGAAAAAAAGGACATCAATTTTATTTAGGTACAGGGTCGCGCAGCCGCGCAATTGTCCGTTAAAGTAGCGCAGTGAGGAATCGCAGAAAATGGCCTGGTCATTAAGGGGAAAAATCTTCCGGTCCAGTAGTCAGTGCTGTATCTTGGCCTAGGCCAACAAGGCCCAGGCCTAGGGCGGCACTTTGCAGGGGGGCAGCAAAAAAGTGGGCACTGATAAGCTTCACTGATGGGGCTGCATTGATATTCGGCCCTAATGGGCTGCACTGATGGTCACTGATGAGGCTGCAATGACTGCCACTGATGAGGCTGCGCTGATGGCCACTGATATGATGCACTGATAGGCTGCACTAATGGCCATTGACGGGGCTGTACTGATGGCCACTGATGAGGTCGCACTGATATGCTGCACTGATCGCCAGTAATGAGGCTGCACTGATAAGGCTGCACTGATGAGGCTAAACTTATGGAAACTGATGAGGCTGCACTGATGGGCACTGAAAAACTGGTTGTAGTCTGTGGTTTACAGATAACAGGGCGGATCATAAACAGGAAGGGGTGTGGCCTTTACCAGAAGGGGTGGGTCATATTTAAATTAGGGGGTGCCCAAGTTTAGCCAGGCCTAGGGCAGCACAAAACCTAAATACACCACTGCCAGTAGTGGTTAAGCTGATATTCTTTAAAGCCTAAAAGGCCGCACACACGGGCCGAGTATCAGGCGGTTCAATTGAAACCAATGGCTGATAGCGCTCACGGGAGTGTTCTGTCAAGGGGGCCGCCCCCCTATCGGAACACAATAGCTCAGTGGGGGAGAACGCTGTACTAACATCGGATTGTTAGTATGGGATCTCCTCCCCTTCTCTTCAGATTTTTTTTCGTTCAGCCCTCTGGGTTGATTGAAAAAAAACGATAGTGTGTACCAGGCCTAAAACGGTGTTCCAGCTGGGAAAAAAAAAAGTCAGCAGCTACAAATACTGTGGCTGCCAACTTTTAATATATAGACACTTACCTGTCCAGGGAGCCCGCGATGCCAGCACCCCAGCGGATTTTTGGATCTGCTGCCGGTGCCATTCGTTGGAAGAGAAGCCTGCAGTTAAGCCTTTTGGCTTCACAGCCGGTTCCCTACTGCCCATGCACAAATAGAGCCAAGTAGCAGGGGAAGGAGGAGGGGGCTGATCTTCCGAGGGACGGCACTGTGTCCCAGAAGTGGGAAAGGGTACTTTTGCAAAGACAGGTATCTGTTCCCTCCCTCCCCCCTGAAAGGTGCCGCATGGCACTGGAGGGGAGGAGGAAGCAGATGAGCAGAAGTTCCACCTTTTGGTGGAACTCTGCTTTAAGTGCAGCCAAATATCAGAAAAAATCAGCACAAGGGACATAACTTAGTAGGACATATCCTTTTGTGCTTATGTCTCTTCTGTTAGAATTCCTCCTCCGTCCTGCCCCCCCACCCCTGCTATCATCTTCTGGTGCAGTGGGGGTTAATGGAACTAAAGGAATATCAAAGGGTGTCATTAAGAGAGATCGGCTATGCTCGCTGTTTCCTCCCAGCTTCTCCATTTATAGAAACTGAACTTCAACTTCTATTAATGAAACAAGATCTATGAATGGAGGCGGCGAAGCTATCAATCATCCACTTGTCCTCTATTCATTGTTTTATTCATAGAAGCTGAAGTATGGCTTCTTTTGCTTTGTACATTGGCGAAAGCCTGTGCCCATGTTTACCCACACGGGGATGCACAGCTGTTTTAAGCACCTCTGTTAGTGGTAAATGGTTTGATTCAGCACTCTGCTACATCTTCAAGGCTGTTTGTTCCTTTTATTCATTACGTTTTTTACATATATTGTGCATTCACATAGGTCCCTGCCCTCAAGGAGCTTACAATCGAAGTAAGAAAGGCTGGTGCCATGGAAGTCTGCTAAAACATTGTTTATTTTCATGTGGGTGAACAGTCAAACTTCCATGGCACCAGCCTGCCTTCCTTTTTTTGCATGTATTGCACATGGAGGTTTGCAGAGACTTCCCAGGCGGAGTGCCGTGTTCTTGAGGCTGATAAGGCATTACACATGAATCAGTAGCTCGGGTGCACTTGTTCCATTTATAGTCCAAGGCGCGATTCACACCTATGCATTTTCCTTTTGAGCATTTCAGCAGTGGTTTTTGCTGTGCTTTCTGCATTTGCGGACATGTGTTTTGCATTTTTGATTCTTATTTGGCCAATTTGTTATTATGCAAATTACATAATGCAAAATGCGTCAACGCGCTAAAATCGCACTACGTGCTTTTCTGCTGATTCTCCATTGAAGTCTATTGAAACAAAAAAAGCAGTGTTTTAAAAAAAGTCCCTGACCCTTTCCAAAAAGGCAGAGGCACAAAAATGCCCTGATGTAAACCTGTTCCATAGAACCCATGTTAAAAATGTCCTGCGTTTCTGCAAAAGCATGAAAAAAATGCATTAGTGTGAACCGAGCTTAAAGTGGGAGTTCCACCCATTTTTAATTAAAACGACTTTTACCAATGGAAAGTTTTTTTTTTTGCTAGTAAATACCTTAATTTCTGCTTTATCCTCTTCTCACTTCCGGGTCCGGTCGGGGATTACGTCATTCGGCGATTCGCAGTGTGTGCTGGGATGTATCTCAGGCCATGAAATCTCGCATTATTACACAGGAGATGAGCTGTACTGCGTGCTCTGCCCCGCCTCCTCTCAGTGAGCTCAGTGAGGATATAATGCTTTCAGTCCTCGCTCACTGAGAGGAGGCGGTGCGGAGGCGGGGCAAAGCATGGCCTCAATACAATACATTCAGTACAGCTCACTGAGAGGAGGCGGGGCAGAGCACGCAGTACAGCTCATATCCTGTGTAATAATGCGAGATTTCATGGTCTGAGATGCATCCCAGCACACACTGCGAATCGCCAAATGACGTAATCACCGACTGGACCTGGAAGTGAGAAGAGGATAAATAAAGCAGAAATTAAGGTATTTACTAGCAAAAAAAAAAAAAAAGATTTTCCATTGGTAAAAGTCGTTTTAAAGGGGATTACATAGATCTAAAGTCACTAAAATGGGTGGAACTCCACTTTCAGGTTCCTAAGGTTGCCCATACATTTATACAATTTTCCTTAGGTTTACCAAAACCATATAATAGGTGGTCAAACCTTAACACTTTCAATTTGTATGCAATCAGGAAGGCCCTTGCACTACAAGAAGTTGAAGGTAAATCTAAAGGAAACTGAACAAGAAAATTGTATAATTTATGGCCAGCTTTCCTCCCATTCATACATACACATACTAGGGCAAATTTGGACAGGAGCCAACTAACCTACTAGCATGTCTTTGGAGTGTGGGAGGAAACCGGAGTTCCCAGAGGAAACCCACACAGACACAGTGAGAAAATGCGATTTGTGATTTTAACCAATGACCGAAGTGCTGCTAAGCGAAAGTGCTAACCACTACACCACTGTGCTGCCTGTTTTGTTGAAAAAACAGACTTGCAGGATCACCAGATAAAAATAAAAGCAAGCCTAATAAAAATGAATGCAGCCATCATATCTAAGAATTGGTAAGCTGCAATATAATAAATGTTTGATTTAGGGTTTAATACTGCTTTAACCACTCACTTAAGGACTAAAAGAAAGGTTTGGTTGTAGATAAACTAAAAACATCCTTGTGGGTTTATTTGAGAGCTGCAAATGTGAAGAGATTAAAGGGCGATTGAGGTCCTCTCTGGCATTGCACATTCTCTTGAATTGTGGTCAGCTGTGGGTTTTGGTGCTTTGCTCGTCTCAGAAGTAACCATAGGATCATTTCCCTTTATTTCTGCCCACTTGTGGGATTTCAGGGAATAAACAGATCACGGCTAAGTTTATCCTCCCGTCTAGTCATGTGCGATGGTCTAGTGCAGTCCATGGCTCTTGCATTGCATGGTGTGCTAATTATGGGAAGATTCTGGTAACGTGCATCGACCTAGGAAGCCTTTTAAAGCTGAACTCCAGGCCAACAGTTGAATATGCAGATGAAACTTATACAAATCCTTTGGCAGCTTGCTTATTTTTGTCTGTTGATTTAAGCAGACAAAAATGGTTAAGTGATTAGTACTTCCACCTAGCAACACTACGGTCATCTGTTATGGCACTTTTCCACTGCAAGTACCGGCTTGGCTCTGTTTGGTTTTCCACTGCATGGTACCGCATGGTACGGTGTTGGAATAGTTCGGTACGGTTTGCTTTTCCACTAGAGTAAAGTGGGTGGGATAACAACGATTCTCTGACCAATCAGTGGCTAGTAGTGACAAACAGTCAAGGCTGCATGCAAAGGATTGTGGGATATGGTACCGGTACGGCCCTCTTGGAACCAAAACTGAGGTGGTACTGTTTAAGCGAGCCGTACTGTTCGGTTCCACGTAGTGGAAAAGCCGTACCATACCGAACCGTTCTAACACCGTACCATGCGGTACCATGCAGTGGTAAAGCGCAAAAGCGAGCCAAACCGTTGGGTTTCTAATGGCGCTTTTCCACTGCATGGAACCCAACTACGGCACTATCGGCCTGGAGTTTGTGTTCTCCCTGTGCGGGTTATTATTTTTGACCAGGGCTAGACAAATGGCAGGTCGCCATGGTAACAAGAAGTATTGTCCTGCTGCCCGAATGCTCCCCACACTCTGCATGCATGACTCCCCCCCCCCCCCCCCCCCCCCCCCCATGTATCCTGGGCTCCACTGGCCCATCTCTCCTCCCCTTCTAATTGTGGACCCGGAAGTGACATCACTTCCAGGTCTCCATTGTCAGTTTCTCCTGCCCTTCAAGGCTGGGAAAGAATGTAATGCAGTGTGATCTGCATTGCATTACATTTAGTGGTCCACAGGGGAGACATCCAGGGTCTTTTAGACCCTGGATGTCTCATTAAAGAGAACCTGTCGCCAAAAAAAAAAAAAAAAAATCACATAGGGAACTTTTTGATCCCCTATCTAATAGGGGGGAAAAAAAGTAGATTTCAAAAGAAAACCTTTTTTTGATTGTAAAAAAATTGAGGCACCCCTACCCCCACATATATGCATGTACAAACATAAACACACACAGCGGAGAGCCTATGTCTGAAAACATAGTTTCATATCGGTGCGCACCCCAGAATGATAGCAATAACTCTAGCACAGCACCAGAGGAAGTCATCTTCTTTAATTGTACCTACAGGTAAGCCTATAATGAGGCTTACCTGTAGGTACTGTAAATATCTCCTCAACTTACACAGTTAGGAGATATTCAGAGTGCATGCAACCGATAACATCATTGGCGCATGCGCTCTGAAGGTCTGGCTTACCGTGCCAGACCTTCAGAGCTCGTGCCGCAAACTGTGGCTCCCACGCACGAAAGTGATGTCATCGCGGCTCCAGCCACTCACAGCGCCGGAGATGGCGAACCCGGAAGAAACACCAGGGAAGATGTCAGCTGTCTCAGGGGTGTGTGGGTGCCGCTGGAGGGCTGCATTCTAAGGTAAGTATTTCTTAATGAGCTAGTGTGCGATGCCTACTAGCTCATTATGCCTTTGTCTTGCAGGTTTTTTTTTTTCTCTCGAGGTTGACAACCTCTTTAAGGTTTGACATGTTGGGCATCTTTTTACTCGGTGCAACCTCTGTATATTTTGCCAAGCAATTGGATAATTTATTGTGTTTTTATGCCCCTAAACTTTGAAATTTAATATATTTCTCCTACGTTCGCTGACGGACACAGCTCCTGGTATTCATAACCATTGGGTATACTGCCCCCTACATGAGTAGGTCAGTAGGCAGAAAAAAATTCTGGCTACAACCATGGGCAGTCCTTTTCTTTCTCTTTTTTTTTTTTTTTTCTGCCTATTTGGGAGTTATGACCTAGTTCCTTGCTGGGATCTTTGTCCTGGCAAAAATTTTTAGATGGGAAATTTTTTCCTCTTGGATTTTTCCTGTGAGCTGCCAGACTGGTCGACGAGCTGGATAATTAGATCCAGTGGTTACCCCAGTCTGGCCAGCGAGTGCGCGCAGACCTCAGCTCTGCCCTAGGTTGGCAGCGACAGAGCCCCGCTGGACAGGGGCTGGCCTGCAAGTTAAACACCTTGCATAGGCTGCATAAGACCAGGTTTCGGCCAAGTTGCAGCGTTCCTCCTGGCTGAGTGGCTATAGCAGAGAGCGGGAGTATACCCCCTGGGATTGCCCATGAAGAAGCCAGAATTTTTTTCTGCCTTGTGTCCTATTCCTGTAGGGGGCAGTGTAACCCAATGGTTATGAATACCAAGAGCTGTGTCCGTCAATGAACATCAGAGAAATGGATTTTACGGTAATTCAAAAATCCAATTTTTTTACCCTAACATTTTTGTGTTTCCTAGATCTTTGCAGTAATATTGTGTGACATAAATAAATTGGAACCATCATGATTTTATTCTCTAGGGTTTCTGCTTTCAGAAAATCTATGTTTGGGGTTTTTATGTAATCTTCAGGCCTAAAATGTATTTTAAAACTTGTGCAAAAAATGCAAAAACTACTCTGGCTGTTAAAGAATAAGTTCACCTTCGGGAAAATGTTACGTGTTCCACCCGTAAGATTTGTTTGTTTTAAAAAAGAAAAAAACTGGCTCCTAACTTTTTTTTTTTTTTTTTTTTTTTTTTAGCTGGCTCCTAGATTTAAAGCATATTTGTTAAGTCTTGATTTTGACCCTTCCAGAGACCTTTCACTTAACAACAATATAAAATGCAATGCAATGAGCATGAAAATCATGTTCCATGCACTTCAGTGCCCATGAATTTTTGATGCGTTGGCTTGGGTTTTTAATGTGCAGTATGGTGTAAATATACCCTAAATGTTCTAGCCTACACATTATCCTGAAATTTCTTCCTTGCAGAATTTTGCAAGGAAGAGTCTGTCTGAGCTGTTGTAGATATGGCAAGGTGTCCCAGTTCTTATTTTCCAGTGCTGGGTGGCAGAGGAAAGTCCGATACCCTTGAACTGTTGGTCGTAACCGTTTGATACATGTGGATTAAAGTGGTTGTATCCCCAAAAAAACAAACAAACCCTGCAGGACAATGGCATAATGTGCTAGTTTACATTGCATACTAGCACATTATGAAGTCGATGACGCAACCCCTACGGGGGAGGAGCCTGCACGTCATTACGCTGATCCCGGAGGTACCAGGAAGTGTCTGAATGCCGAGATAGCTTGCACTGCTTAAGTGCAATACAATGTAAGTGCGATTTCAGCAAATGTAATAGCCCCTTATTGAGACAGAGAGCACTAGATCTTCTTTTTTATCTCTTCACCGATGCCATATACAACTTGAAAGATTGTTTGGAGGCGGTGGCAGGAGGGCTTACCAGGTGACTGTGATTTTACCCTATGTGTGTTTAGACTCTCATGAGTCTTTCTTTGAGGTGAGCTGCTAATCTTACCATTGTCACGTGGAATCACTTGGAGTGAAGCATGCAGCACTTTAGCGCTGTGAGTGGCCGGAGCCGCGATGAGGTCACTCCCGCGCATGTGCGCAGGAGTCATTTTCCGGCACTTCCCGGCAAGCAACTCTGAAGGTCCCCCGGACCTTCAGAGCGCATGCGCCGCTCGCGTGTGGGAGTTCACTTTCCGGCAAGGAGCTCTGAAGGTCCGGCAAGATACGCCAGACCTTCAGAGCGCATGCGCCACTGGTGTCAGCGGCTGCATGCAGGGTGAATATCTCCTAAACTGTGCAGGATTAGGAGATATTAATTTTACCTACAGGTAAACCTTATCATAGGCTTATCTGTTGGTAAAAGTTAAAAAGCAGAGTATACTACCTCTTTAGGGCTTCTTTTTAGGGGTGGGGGAGAGACAAGGAATAGTTGACACGCTGCCCTTAGTAACTGTCAGATTCCAGCTGTCACTTTATTGGTGCAGGCCAGAAAATCAGTATGATGTGTATTACGCCTCTGTTTCCTTCCTTCAATTGTACATAGGGATTGCTATAAACAAAGTGGCATAGCAGATCTTGCCAATTTCACTTGCTGGTTATGCAAGTCATATTTTTTTAAAACCACTTCTGCAGACTTATTGTTTACTTAAACAGTGCTTGCATTCAAGATGGTTACCTAGAATAGTTGTTTTGTTGTTGTGCGTCAACCTGTGCTTGAGGCAGAACAATGCAACAGTTGCAGTTTAGTTCCCGTCTCCCTAGCTGCTGATCACCTTTTCTTTGCTCCTCAACAACTTGGTTCAGCCACTAAAAATAAAGAAATGTGGCCCAGTGTAAGCTCTGAGTTAACCAGTTAAAGCTCAGATAGACTTTTCCTACCTCCATGTGACACCACTAGCCTTCAGTGTGACATCACCGGGCCAATCACAAGTTTTTGCTTTTAGCTATACTTAACGCGGAGCTCCACCCAAAAGGGAAAGCTCTGCTTATTTGCCTCCTCCCCTCCCCTCTCTCCTCTGCCACATTTGACACCTTTCGTGGGGCAGCAGCCCCTGAGAGCCAATTGAAAAATGGGCTCAGGTGAAAACTTCGCTGTATTCGTGATCGGGTAAATATCCTAATATTAAGTCAGTAGCTACAGTATTTCTGGTCGGATCACCACAGTGACCTGAGCGCAGAAGTTTGCCCCCCCCCCCCATTTTCCAGCACCTAGTAGGCTGCGGTACCATTCAGAAAGCGCAGTGGGAAGTAGACTGTTGGTTCCCCTTAGGATGCCGGCGCATAGACCCGATTGCAGATTGAAGAATCGGCTCCGGTGGGGGCAGCCCTGGACAGGGAAGTGTGATATTAAAAGTCAACACCTACAGTTTTTGTAGCTGATGACTTTTAAAGTGCTTGTAAAGTCTGTTTTTATTTCTTTTTTTTATAAAACTTAACAACTCTGTGTAATGGTTTTGCAAAGAACAGCCCAGATCCTCCTCTTCCCGGATCCCGCTTCGGCTCTCCTGGCCCCTCCCTCCCTTTGAGCTTGCTATGGGGGCACCCGAGCTGATGCACAACTCCGTATATCCATTCAGACAGGAAGCTTTGGTACGGCCCCACCCCCTTACTCTCCTCACTGGCTAGTTGACTTTAATTGACTGCAGCAGGAGCCAATGGCGCCGGTGCTGTGTCTTAGCCAATGAAGAGGGGAGTCCCAGAAGGCTGAGACAGTCGTGGACATTGCTGTATAGAGATGGGGTTCAGGTAAGCATTTGGGGGGGGGGGGGGGGTGGGGACTGAGAAAGGCTTCTGTACACAGAAGGTTATTTATCTTGAAAATCACCGTGAAATTGGCCCAAGCCCCAAAAAGGGTATATATATATCACAAAAATACAGAGAAAGTATGGGTTTTAGGGCCCAATTGAAACAGGAAAACCAAGAAACCATATTAATAAAAAATTGAACATTTTATTTTTATTTAGATCATATAAAAATATAGTGTGTAATACATGACGATTACTGAACACCAAGAAACAAATCCCCCATCTATTCACCAAAATCAATTAAAAACCACAGCACAGAAATATACCCCTAATAGGGGCTAATACATGCTTCAAGCTGATGTTGGTGCGAGAAGTCTCTGTTGTTATACGGTTTGAAGGTCCCAATGAGCAATGAGACCTTTGGAACTAATGAGGAACCAAGGTAGGCAGGACAAGCGGCTCCTCATTAGTTTGGTCTGGTGTACCATTTTGGTGCTTACAAGATATTTATGAACACAGAAGTCTAGATGTTCTGCCCATGAATAACACGATATACAGCAAGAAATATCGGTATTGCTCGGTCTCTTTGGCCCTGACGAAGCCCGATGCGAAACGCGTTGGCTCATTGGGACCTTCAAACCGTATAACAGAGACATCTCGCACCAACATCAGCTTGAAGCATGTATTAGCCCCTATTAGGGGTATATTTCTGTGCTGTGGTTTTTAATTGATTTTGGTGAATAGATGGGGGATTTGTTTCTTGGTGTTCAGTAATCGTCATGTATTACACACTATATTTTTATATGATCTAAATAAAATGTTCAATTTTTTATTAATATGGTTTCTTGGTTTTCCTTTTTCAATTGGGCCCTAAAACCCATACTTTCTCTGTATTTTTGTGATAGTTTTTTTATCTTAATGCATTGATTGCATTAGGATAAAAAAACTGACTTTACAATCCCTTTATTTTTTGAGGAGACACGGGTGCTCCTTATTAAGATAATGGCTGTGGCTTAGTAAATTGACTGCCTAGCCCAGCTATTCTCAACCAGGGTTCCATGGAACTATGAGGTTCCTCCAGAAAATGCTAGGGGTTCTTTCACCTGCAGCTGATTGTCGAATGTTAACCACTTAAGCCCCGGAAGATTTTACCCCCTTCCTGACCAGGGGGTATTTTGCGATTCGGCACTGCGTGACTTTAACGGACAATTGCGCGGTCGTGCGACGCTGTACCTAAACAAATTTGGCGTCCTTTTTTTTCCCCACAAACAGAGCTTTCTTTTGGTGGTATTTGATCACCTGTGCGATTTTTTTTTTTTTTTGATCACGCGCTATAAACAAAAAAAGAGCGTCAATTTTGCAAATTATAATTTTTTTATATGAAATTCCCCCCCAAAAAAATGTAAAAATCTAAATTTTTTAACATTTTCGGCCAATTTGTTTTATGCTACATATGTTTGGTAAAAAAAATCACAAAAAGCGTATTTTGATTGGTTTGCGCAAGAGTTATCGCGTTTACTAACAAAGGGAAAGATTTTTGTCATTTTTGTTGTTTTTTTTTTTAACGCGTAATGGCGGCGATCTGCGATTTTTTTTTTTTTTTTTTTTTTTTTTTTTTTTGCGGCACTGCGACATTGCGGCGGACAGATCGGACCCTTGACTGACATTTTTGACACTTTTGGGGTTACCAGTGACATTTCTACAGTAATCAGTGCTATACATATGCACTGTTACTGTAAAAATACACTGGTAGTGAAGGGGTTAACTTTATTTGAGAGGGAGGGGCTGTGTGTGTCCCTAGGGGCGTGCTTTCTACTGTGATTGGCTATGGCTTCAGGTGTATGAAGAGTGATCGACGGTTCTACATAGTAGAACCGTATGATCATCCTTCATACACCGGGGAGAATGACAGGCAGCTTGTTTACACAAGCCGCCTGACTTTCTCCCTCTCCCCCGCCGATCGCCGAGTGACCGGCGGACATCGGGTCCGCTGGTCACACGCGCGGGGGGGTGCGTGACCGCGCGGGAGCAGGAGCGCGCCTCCGGGGGCGCGCGCTCACTCCCTAGACCCTCACAGGCTAGCGACGTAGACGTACGTCGCTTTGCCTGTGAGGGGCTGACTGCCAACGTAGATCTGCGTTAGGCAGTCGGCAAGTGGTTAAAAGGAAATTAAATCTTGAACCATTTTCAAATGGCATTCGAATGTTATGAGAACTTTTTTAGCAATTTTCATTTGAAATTCTGCTAGTGTACTGTGTATCCCGCTTTTGTTGTGCATGTGTAGCTTATTATAGAGTTAGAAGAAGTTTGCTGGCAGGCAGTCTCCTTTCACATTTGTGCGACCCCCCCCCCCCTAAGTAGCAGGATATGTGAAATGCTATCTCTATGAGAGCCGTTCCAATCAACATTACTGAAGGTGCTATGACTTCAGAAAAGGTTCCTGCACTGCTTTGATCTGACTTCAATGCCAGAGTGTAAAAGTCTTATCTAAGTCTATTATTGCACTAAATTAAAAAAAAATCGTGCAACTTTGGAATTGGCTAGTGTGAAAGGAGCCTAGAACATTTGATGGAGAGATATGCAGTCTCTTCTACAATCACCGTTTGCCTGCTTGCAATTTTCCAAAAAAATACTGGACAAAATTATAAACGCAACACTTTTTTTTTGCCACCATTTTTCATGAGCTGAACTCAAAGATCTAAGAAAACCAAGATTCATCCGTTAAGAGAACATCTCTCCAAAGTGCCAGATGCCATCGGATGTGAGCATTTGCCCACTCAAGTCAGTTACGACAACGAACTGCAGTCAAGTCGAGACCACGATGAGGACGACCAGCATGCAGATGAGCTTCCCTGAGAGGGTTTCTGACAGTTTGTACAGAAATACTTTGGTTATGCAAAACGATTGTTGCAGCAGCTGTCTGGGTGGCCAGTCTCCGACAATCTTGGAGGTGAAGATGCTGGATGTGGAGGTCCTGGGCTGGTGTGGTTACATGTGGTCTGCGGTTGTGAGGCTGGTTGGATGTACTGCCAAATTCTGAGACGCCTTTGGAGACGACTTATGGTAGAGAAATGAACATTCAATTAACGCGCAACAGGTCTGGTGGACATTCCTTGGCCTTTCTATTCCATGGCCTTTTTATTGTGGTCAGCCTAAAGGCCCGTACACACTTGACGGAAATCGGACGAAATATCCTCTCGATTTTTCTCTCTCATGCTCAGTGTTCATAACCGTTTTTAGTTGACAGTGCATAATGTTCACGAAACTTCTCGTCCGTTTTTTTTTTTTTGGGACATTTGTTCCTAGATTTCCGGGTCGTGAGCAACTTCAGATCATGCGCGGCCTTTCATATCCGATTTTTCGCGGACGTACTGCATACACATTAAACGAAAATTGGTCGTCTGGGGACAGACGATAACAATTTTGGTGTTTGTCCCTCCGTTTTTTTTTTCGTTGAAAATGTTGGCATCGGCTGCTGAAAGTTGTGTGCACACTAGCCGAAAATTGTATGATTTTACCTCGGACGGGAATTTTCGGCAGATTTTCTACAAGTGTGTACCCCACTTTAGGCAGACCTGTGCAATAATAATGCCGTCTAATCAGCATCTTGATATGCCGCACCTGTGAGGTTGATGGATTATCTCGGCAGAGGAAAAGTGCTCACAATGGCCCCTTTCACACAGGCGGACCGTTCAGATCCGCCTGTCCGTTTTTTTTGGCGGATCTGAACGGTCCCCCCATGCATTCCTATGGGGCATCGGATGTCAGCAGAGACATGTCCGCTGACATCCGATCCATCAAATCTGGAAGAATGGAAATCCTATTTTCCATCCGTCCATCGGATGAGAACGGACCGACGGTCCGTTCCCATCCGATTTCCCCCATAGAGATGCATGGGGAACTAACAGCTGTGTCTCCGCACACAGCGCAGAGACACAGCTGTCCTCCAGCTGCTCAGCGGGGGATCGGCGGCTCGATCCCCCGCTGAGAAAAACGTCGGTGCGTTCTCATCCGATCCGCTGGAAGGATGGAAAATAGGGTTTCTCTGTCGCTCATTGACAGACGTAGTCCTCTTTGATTCATATCAATTGGGTTATGCTGCCCTCTACAGGAATAGGACTAGGCAGAAGGAAAACGTTCTGGCTCCACCTTAGGGGCAGTCCCAGAGGGTATATCCTCTTCCTGTCTGCTGCAGGAAATCAGTTTTTTTCTGTCTAGTCAGGAGTAAGGACCTAAGCTCCTTGCTGGGATCTTTTGGTCCTGGCAAGATTTTTTAGAAAACTTTTTTTCTTTTTTTAGGCTTATTCTATTTAAGGGTCGGGATCCCCCGTTCCCTGTTAAGGCGCACTCTACGTGGGCGCTTAGTGTTTCCTGGACCTTCCGCCATCAGGCGTCAGTGGTTCAGGTTTTCAAGGCGACTACTTAGTCGTCGGTTCATACCTTTACAATATTGTATAAGGTTTATGTGATGGCATCGTCAGATGCCTCTTTTGGCCGCAAGGTTTTGCAGGCCACAATTTGAGGAGACCGGCGGTCTAACTCGAGGGTTTTTTTCAATTGGATTTTTATTTGAGTCTCATCCCTTTAGTCTGATGAGCCTTTGAACTTCTAGTTGGCACCGGTTGGGCCTTCTAGATTGGATTTGATTTTCGTCAATCCCACCCCTCATTTGTGGCACTGCTTTGGGACGTCCCAATTGATATGAATCAAAGAGGACTACGTCTGTCAATGAGCGACAGAGAAAATTGGATTTATGTAAGATCCTACCGTAAAATCCTTTTCTCTTAGCTCATTGACAGACGTAGTACCCGCCCCTCTATCATTGAGTTGGGTTGGGTTAAATTCTCTGACACTGCTTTGTGACAGAACTGATTTCCTGCAGCAGACAGGAAGAGGATATACCCTCTGGGACTGCCCCTAAGGTGGAGCCAGAACGTTTTCCTTCTGCCTAGTCCTACTCCTGTAGAGGGCAGCATAACCCAATTGATATGAATCAAAGAGGACTACGTCTGTCAATGAGCTAAGAGAAAATAATTTTACGGTAAGATCTTACAAAAATCCATTTTTCCATCCGTCCAGATTTGACGGATTGGATCGAATGTCAGCAGACATGTCTCCGCTGACATCCGATCCCCCATAGAGATGCATGGGGGGACCGTTCAGATCCGCCAAAAAAACGGACAGGCGGATCTGAACGGTCCGCCTATGTGAAAGGGGCCTAAGTCCCCTTTCACACATATGGTCCGTTTGTCAGTTTTTCATCCATCCGTTGACGGATGAAAAACGGACATCAATGCATTTCTATGTAAAAACGGATGATCATCCATTAACATCCAGTTTCATCCGCTTCCGTCAATGTCTGTTTTTTTTTGAATGGATGAATGTCCCATTTTTCATCCGTCAAAAAAAACTGATCGGGCGAAAAAAAATGGTTGTAAACGGACCAACGGTCCGTTTTTCATCCGTTTTTTGCATTGGTAGTGGATGTAAAAAAAAAAGACGAAAAACTGACACATTTTGACGTGACTGAACTGATGGACTGTATGTGTGAAAGGGGCCTAACACAGATTTAGACAGATTTGTGAACAATATTTGGGAGGAAAAGTCTTTGATCTTTGAGTTCAGCTCATGAAAAATGGGGGCAAAAAGAAAAGTGTTGCGTTTTTATAATTTTGTTCAGTATAGATTCAATTTTAGGTGGTTTAAGCATACTTAAACAGCTGTTACTTTCTAATCTAGATATGCTTTGATTTTTTTTTTTCTAACTAGGTCAGAGTTATTCTTGAAAAAAATGACCTTAGAATCTATTTGTGTATTGGGTGGTCAGTTCTGTGTCTAAGAAAGGTGCTGTGCATTAGTCAGAAATGGAGTTTCTAAGAATGATGGGGCAGCTTATGAAACACTCTGCAACATGACTTCACACGTCTCTACAGGAATCCCTGTTCGTTGCCTTGCAAGGAGGCTTAGCAGGAAGCCTTCCGGTCATATTTATACTTCATTACTCAGCAGTATTTTACACAACGGCTCATTATAGAAAGTTCCTGGTTAGACCAGCTCACGGAGGAAGTCTCCTGCAATAGGCAGCACTTAGTGGCATTTCTCGTCAAAGTAGAATGCTAGTGACAGTGCTTAAAGGGTAACTCCACTTTTGTGGGGAAAGAAAGTGGCAAATAAAGAAAAAATATAGCATATGCAATTGCGACACCATTCATATTGTAATTTAATGTTCTTAAAATTAACTTTCCTCTTCAATCTACAGCGTTGTAATTTTCTGTAAAATGCAATGTAATCTGGCTACCTGGAGGTGATCTGTATACAGAATGTGTACATAACGCCCCCCCAGAAACATAGTTTACTGCTCGTGTGGCTCACTGATTTTCCCAGAAGTCTACACTAAGATACAAATCAGATTTCAGGCATCCCCTGCAACAAAAATGTCATTTTTGGTGAGATTCTCCCAATAGGAATCATGTCTAAAGGGATGCAGACCCTGTGATTCTTTTTCTCAGTAGAGTCCTGCAAGTGCAGCAGCTGATTAAAAATTATGAAAGCACACCCATTAGATTCTCTTTCCACTCTGGTATCTTGTGACACCTCCCTCTCCGCACTGCAAGCGGAGATGGAGCTGTCATCCGCCGGCTCACCGGGGATCGGCGGATCGATCCCCGCTGAGCAGCACAGATCCGCCTACGGAGGCGGACCGTGTGAAAGAGCCCTTACACCTTCATTCATTCTTCAGTGTGCAGCTCCCCCATTAGCTCCCATACTTAGAGGTTGTAAACCCATACAAACATTTTTTTTTTTTTTCGACCTGAAAGAGAAACCCATAATGAGCTAGTATGCATCGCATACAAGCTCATTATGAAATACTTACCTACCTTAGAACGAGCCCCCGCCGTGCCATCCGCTTACCTGTATGATGGGCGACATCTCCAGTCGCCCGTCTTCCGGGATCGCGGCATCCGGTCATCTGATTGGCCGGAGCCGCGGTGACGCCACCCGCGCGCAGGAGCCGATGGTCAGGGCATGGGACTCTGAAGAAACGGCACCAGCGTCCGTTCCTTCAGAGCGCATGTGCCAGTGATGTCACTGGCTGCATGTAAGGTAAATGTCTCCTAAACGGTGCATGTTTAGGAGATATTTACAGTACCTATAGGTAAGCCTTATCATAGGCTTACCTATAGGTAAAAGTTGCAGAGGAGGGTTTACTTCCTCTTTAAGGCCGATCTCAATCCAGCAATGTGCACGAGAGCAGCAGCTCTCCTGGGTCTCTCCTTCCTCATTGGCGGAAATGCAACAGCAGGAGCCAATGGCTCCCGCTGCTGTCAATAACAGCCAGTGAAGAGGGAGCAGGAGGTGGGGCTAATCCGCACTCTGTCTTATAGACACAAAGATTGGGGCTCAGGAGCGAGCATGTATGAGTGCCCCCATAGCAAGCGTTTTGCAATGGGGGCCCTCAGCAGGGGGGGGCCCAAAGCGCCATCGGGGGAAACAAGAAGAGGAGGATTGCGGGTCAAAAAACATTGCACAGAGCAGGTAAGTATAACATGTTTGTCATTTAAAAGGTGCCTTTACAAAAGACTATAAGGGTGTTATGGTATTGGTGTGTTGGGCCCGTTTATCAGTCACTTGTTGCTGAACTCCTGGAAGACCTAGTGTGGGTGCTGGTTCCCAAGTGATATCAATGTATGTTGGGTGAGGAGAACTTCACCTAAAGTTTGGTCATACACAGAGTCAATTTGCTCAGTGGTTGGTCCTGCCGGCACCCTCCAGGTTGACATTTTTAGACTGAAAAATGGGGGCTGGGTGCAAAATTATTGGCTGAACAGTGCCAGCAGCCAGTTACATGCAGCTGTTCAGATATTATGACAGCCGGCTGTCAGAATACAATAGATGAGGTGGGAGATTAATCCTCTGAATTAAAAAAAAAAAATAAAAACTTTTTTGGCCAGCTTGGGACGCTGTAGTAAAGCGATTTCCCATGTAGGTAATGACCAATAGAATGGGTTGTGCTCTTCTCTTTTAGTTGTAGTGCATCCAGGAGTTCAGTCGTTACTTACATCTGTGTTTTCTCTGTACTTGGATGTACACTTACAAACCAGCAGCTGGGAGGGAACCAAGGGTTTAAAAGGACAGCTTAAAGAACACACTGGTTTACAAATGAGCAGCAGAATAAACAGAGCTGTGAAAACATTCAGGCTGATTTAGTTAAGCCTATTTAAAATGGATAACAAGTTTATGCTGCGCTGCACTTCATGAACCCAGCGACCAGCCGCCTCTGGGGGATTGGATGTGAAAAGTGATGCACAGCGCTTACAGGGCCAATAAAATTTCAATACTTCCATTAGCAAGATGGCTTTAAAATAGAAGTTTGGCATATTTTTTTATTTTTTTTTCTAGAATCCTACTTCCCTAGGTGGATGTAGCATTGATCTTCTGTCGGCTCTAAGACTGAGAAGTGAGCGATCAAAGACCGCTGATCGCTCGGTTCATAGAGCTCTGTGCTCTCCTCCCCCAGAGCACTGTGCTGTGGAGGGGGAGAGGAGGAGCGGCTGGCTTGGGCGGATCCCAACCATATTGTCACAATCTTTCACCAGCCTGGAGCGGCTCTGTGACATCAGCCTGACAGCAGGCTTCAGCCTACTGTTTGCTAAAAACGGGTCACAGGAGTGCCAGACGAATGAGCTTTGGCTGTACTTCTCCCTTAAAGAGTACATGTCACAGGTACACGGTGGGGGAGATTTATGCTAATTGGATTTCCTTTGATGTCGCTCCAATCTACCTGGTGGATTATTGTGACCTGCTCCTTTACCACGGCATATAAGATACCATAGTTGACTGGGTGTGCCACCATCAATTTACATACCACTTGTATTTGCACTGTTTGGAAGCTTGGCCTATCCTTCTGCTGTTCCCATGGCCGGGGGGGGGGGGGGGGGGGTGTTGCCTCGCGACAGCCCCTGGGGTAGGTGCTCCCTAGGATATTGGGATGGCTTTTTGAGCAGATTTATACCTTGCTTGCATCAACTCCTGATGAAGTGGACAGGGATCCACGAAACTCGTAGCGTCTTAGATATCAAGAAATTCTGTTTTTTACATCGTTCGTAATCCTATATCTCCATTTGTAAACCTTTATGTACATAAACACCAGGATATTACGAATGTATACGGTCATCATGTATGTGAATCTGCTCATTTTTATTTTTAAATGTTTATCATATTTGAAAATTTGTCATGTACCGTATTTCCAAGACTATGGAATATTTAATACTTTTTTAATAAAACTTGAAATCATGTATACCTTCTATTACTATTGTACAAGTGATTTGCCTCATTTAAAGTTCCACGACCGATAGTTCTCTTTTTTTTTTTTTTTTTTGTGTATTGATTTAGGGGTGGAGGCATTTCTCTTTTGGTGCCATAGAACTCTGTGATTGGCTACAGCCGATTTAGCAGATTAATGACCAAGATCATAATGCAAAGATCCGTAGAGTGCTGTGATCACAATGGAGCTCACATTTTTCCGGAACAGTCGGAGCAAATGATAAAATATTGTATTGGCCGTTCTGGATAATTGAACATTACACATTTGCCCTAAAACAAAAAAAAAAAACAATAAAAAAAAAAAAAAAGGTTTGCTGTATAATGTTGTCATATGATCTTGTAGGACAGACATCCCAGCACTATATCTCCTTCAGAACAATCCCCTACTGTCACCCCCCCTATGTATTATGATGGCATGTCCCTGACAATAGTGTGTATAGTCTGGATCCAATCACTCTTCTGCACTCAGCCAGTTTATCCAGGCTCTGCCAGGCTCCCACTGCCTTGTAAAAGCAAATGGGAGCATAATAAAGGGAGTTTTTGTCCAGGCTAATGAGCGACAGCCCAACCATCATGAAATCCTTTTGCTCTTCACTTGATTAACCTGATCCAATCAGACTATTTGCTGAACACCATAATCTCAGCGCTTCAAATGCCCTCTAGGTAAATGCTTTTCATTCTTCCGCTACTGCTGCAGCAGACATATGTTCTCGGGGTTTAAAGGGACCGGCTGGTGAACTTCGAGTACAGTTCTTTAAACTACAAAGCTGAGTAATAGCTGCTAAAAATACTTTCAGCCTTTCCCTTTGATGAAAGAAGAAGAAAAAAAAAAATCACGGCTAACAATTCCTTTTAATACTGTGTATAGCGTGTGTAAAGTAAGAAAGCTAATTACTGTGCGTTCTGTTAGAAGTCAGTGAATCTAAACCACAACCCTTGACTTGCATATTCCTGGGCTGGGATCTAAGTGGCGGCCCATCATAAAAAATTCAAGCCACTCGAGCTCCGGTCCCCTTTCATGACCAGGCTATTTTGTTTTCTATTCAGCACTGCACTACTTTAACTGGTAATTGCACAGTCATGCAATGCTGTACCCAAACAAAATTTCTATAACTTTATTCGCACAAATAGGGCTTTCTTTTGGTGGTATTTGATCACCACTGGGTTTTTTTAGTATTTGCAATCTAAACGAAAAGACCGAAAAAGGAAAAAAAAAAAAGTTTTACTTTATGCTATACACAATATCCAGTTAAGAAAAAAAAAATAACTAAAATGTACTTTATTAATCACAGACTATCTGCAACTGACATTACCAATGACACTAAGGCCCCTTTCACACGAACGATCCAATCAGATCCGCCTGTCAATTTTTTAGGCGGATCTGATCGGATCCTCCATGCATCCCTATGGGGCAGCAGATGTCAGCGGAGACATGTCCGCTGCCATCCGCATCCGATCCTGTCTGTGAAATCTGGACGGATGGGAACCCTATTTTCCATCTGTCCAGGGGATCGGATGAGAGCGGACAGGCGGTCCGCTCTCATCCGATTCCCCCATAGAGGACAGCGGGGCTCTGACACGTCCCTCTCGGCACACAGAGTGGAGAGGGAGCGGTCACCTGCCCACTCAGTCCGCCAATGGAGGACCCTAATGCAGTGATAATATACAATGTCCCTATACTAATGACACTGGTTAGGGTGATCAAGTGATTAGATGTGTGCCCAACTATGTGTAATGTGTGTGCTGGTTTCACTACAGATCTCTCACTTTCTCATCCCTGCTTTACCAGGAATGAGAAACTGACCGATCGCCCCCTCTGTACAGCAACACAGAGCTCTGGGCTGTTAATGCATACAGCCAATCAGCAGGTCCCAGGCAGCAATTTATGGGTTATAATTCTTTAACCTAGAAGCCCGACAGGTTCAGATTGGGTCAAAGATGGCAGTTTTGTTATTTGGTTTGTTAATCATTTTCTTACATTTTGAAAATGTATATTTGATTTAAATCTGTTAAGTGGAATAACCATTTTGACCATGTTTTTCTTTTTCCAGTAAGAAGAAATACTACACAAGATTAAGAAAGCACAATGGAGTTTTACGAGTCAACCTATTTTATTGTCCTGTTCCCAATTGTGGTGATCACGGCCCTCCTGCTCTTCTTCTGGCTCTTTATGAAGGAGACGTCATATGATGAGGTCCTTGCCAAGCAGAAGAAAGACCAGAAGCTGCCCCCTGCTAAAATAGACAAAAAGAAAACCGACAAAAAAAAGAACAAGAAGAAAGAAACTCAGAACGGAAACCTTCATGAATCAGATTCTGAGACGGCCTTACGCGAATTTGAATTGGGAGATGCTCTGTCCAGTGAAGAGGAGCATGTAGTTCCTATAATTCCCACTGAGACCATTGGCAGTGTCAGGGAGCGCAAGAAGAAGGAGAAAAAGCCACCAAAGCCAGTGGTGAAGGAGCCAGTTAACAAAGAAGTCAATGGGACAAAGGTTCCTGTGAAGAAGCCGGAACCTGTTCCTGTAACTAAACAGCCAACTCCACCACCTGAAACGACTGGTTCCAAGAAGAAATCCGGGCAGAAAAAGCAGAAGAATGGACAAGGTACTGAATATTTTCTTTTTTCTTAAACTTTTTGTATGAACATTCCAATGTTTCGCTTGCATCTCAGCGGAGCAAAGAAAATACTTTAAAGTTCAGTAGGGGCTATATCCACAGCTTAAAGTATTTAAAATGTTCATAAAAGAAGTTATACTTACCAGCTCTGTGCAGTAGTTTTGCACAGAGCAGCCCTGATCTTCTCTTCTGGGGTCCCCCACGGGTGCTCCAGGTTCCTCCTCCCTGCCGAGTGCCCCCATAGCGAGTGTCTTGCTATTGGAGTACTCATTGGTGCTGGTTCCCGAGCTGCTTAAGGCACACAGAGCGCAGTTAATCCCCACCCAATCCTCACTGGCTGTAATTGACAGCAGCAGGAGCCAATGGTTCCCGCTGTTGTCTGAGCCAATGAGGAGAGAGCGAGCCTCTGCTCTTGCGCAAATTGCTGAATTGAGATCCTACTCAGGAAAGTATTTAGGGGAGCTGCTTCCAGAAAGTTTATTTTTTTTTTTACCCTAATGCATAGAATGCATTAATGTAAAAAAAAAACCTGCCTTTAGAATCGGGGGGTTTGTTCCTAAACTTTACTAACATGATAAAAGACAAGTATGGGATTTCTTTTTTTTTTAATTGTACTTGCCTAAGTGGATGCAGCATGGCCCTGATGCTGCATCTTTCCCCCGCTGGTACGAACCCTGAGGACTGAGCGATCAAACAGTGCTGATCGCTCGATTCTCAGAGCTCCCTGAGAAGAGAGCTGGTGACTCAGTCAAAGGCTTTCTGCTCCCCGCCCAGGCTCACTGGATCGCTGGACTGTGGAGGGAGTGGGAGCGGCTGGCTCAGGCTCTCAGTGGCAAGCTGAGAGGCTGAGCTGGGTGCTAGGCCAGGCATTTGGGCAAATCCCAACCATATGGTTGTGATCTTTCCCAAGCCTTGACCTGCTCTTAACTTCAGCCAACAGCAGGCTTTAGCCCGCTGTCTTCTGAAAGCAGGTAACAGGAGAGCAGAATGAACTGCACTCCTGTGATCCACAGGAGAAGTACAGCCAAATGAGCTTTGGCTCGACTTCTCCTCTAAGACTCAGCATGCACAGAGTAGTAATACTTAGACTTAAAGCACTTTATGGCAGGCCTATACATAAATGCATTAGGAGAGCATGCACAAAATAAATGATTTGGGCCCTAATTTTTAAGTAACTTTCAACTCCTTGATTCTTCACTTTTGCTCAAAGATCAGAGTCTCTCTTGATTGTCCCCCCATGCCTCTTCCCCTCACAGCATCATATACTGCTTTTCCCTGCCTCACCACTCCTCTGCAGCTGCTGGCAGTGGGAAAATGAAGTGCTGTGCAAGCTACAAACCGACTTTTCTGAGCTTAGTTAGGGCGTTTTTACTCCTATCCGAACCAATGTTACAGCGCTGGCCTAATATTGCATTTCCGTCAGCTGAAAGTAGGTGGAGTGAGGAAAGGTGAGTACTTGATGCTAAGGGGTGACAAGTGACACTTTTTAATTTGTTCTG
The DNA here is from genome assembly GCF_965119305.1 of Pelophylax lessonae. Taxonomy (NCBI): domain Eukaryota; kingdom Metazoa; phylum Chordata; class Amphibia; order Anura; family Ranidae; genus Pelophylax; species Pelophylax lessonae. Next base: position 142,164,287 of record NC_138780.1, on the reverse strand, counting down.
TATTGGCAAAAGAAAGGTAAATTTTAAAGCAAACCTACACCTGAAATGTATATGAGGGCTGCTGATCTTTTTAAAATGGCCATTCCTTAGCTGGAATGCACACTCACTAGCTTTAAGTTATTTCTGAAAAATCTGTTTCAAGTTTGATTATAGATTACAAGAAAACCCTCTTGCTGCAGCATGAAACAGCTATTATGGATGGTGTAGGGGTGTGACACCTCTTTTACTTAGGCTTTAATTTTCCTTCATTAGCTTTTTTTCTTCTTTTGTTCAAGCAGGTTCTTGTCATTTCAAAGAATATTGGGTAGTAACCTCTAGGGCAGACATTCTCAACTAGGTTTCCTCCAAGGGTAGCTAGGGGCTCCTTGAACTGTATCTGGTTGAACTCCCGTTTCATGGTGCCTGCATCGTTCTGGGGCCAATGCCAACTGGCAGTTAAATGCACAGTTTAGCTTTAGATTTTGCCATCTACAAGGGGGACATTCTTCCTACGGACCGCCAATGTAAAGAGCATTCTTGCCACTGACCTCCAATGTAAGGAGCATTCTTGCCACTGACCTCCAATGTAAGGAGCATTCTTGCCACTGACCTCCAATGTAAGGGACATTCTTCCCACTGACTACCAATGTAAGGGATCATTCTTCCCACTGACCTCCAATGTAAGGGTTGTTGTTCCCACTGACCTCCAATGTAAGGGTTGTTGTTCCCACTGACCTCCAATGTAAGGGTTGTTCTTCCCACTGACCTCCAATGTAAGGGTTGTTCTTCCCACTGACCTCCAATGTAAGGGATGTTCTTCCCACTTACCTCCAATGTAAGGGATGTTCTTCCCACTTACCTCCAATGTTAGGGGTGTTCTTCCCACTTACCTCCAATGTAAGGGGTGTTCTTCCCACTCACCTCCAATGTAAGGGGTGTTCTTCCCACTCACCTCCAATGTAAGGGGTGTTCTTCCCACTCACCTCCAATGTAAGGTGTGTTCTTCCCACTCACCTCCAATGTAAGGGGTGTTCTTCTCACTCACCTCCAATGTAAGGGGTGTTCTTCCCACTCACCTCCAATGTAAGGGTTGTTCTTCCCACTCACCTCCAATGTAAGGGTTGTTCTTCCCACTGACCTCCAATGTAAGGGGTGTTCTTCCCACTGACCTCCAATGTAAGGGGTTTTCTTCCCACTGACCTCCAATGTAAGGGGTTTTCTTCCCACTGACCTCCAATGTAAGGGGTGTTCTTCCCACTGACCTCCAATGTAAGGGGTGTTCTTCCCACTGACCTCCAATGTAAGGGGTGTTCTTCCCACTGACCTCCAATGTAAGGGGTGTTCTTCCCACTGACCTCCAATGTAAGGGATGTTCTTCCCACTCACCTCCAATGTAAGGGGTGTTCTTCCCACTGACCTCCAATGTAAGGGGTGTTCTTCCCACTGACCTCCAGTGTAAGGGTTGTTCTCCCCACTGACCTCCAGTGTAAGGGTTGTTCTCCCCACTGACCTCCAGTGTAAGGGGTGTTCTCCCCACTGACCTCCAATGTAAGGGGTGTTCTCCCCACTGACCTCCAATGTAAGGGGTGTTCTCCCCACTGACCTCCAATGTAAGGGGTGTTCTCCCCACTGACCTCCAATGTAAGGGGTGTTCTCCCCACTGACCTCCAATGTAAGGGGTGTTCTTCCCACTGACCTCCAATGTAAGGGGTGTTCTTTCCACTGACCTCCAATGTAAGGGGTGTTCTTCCCACTGACCTCCAATGTAAGGGGTGTTCTTCCCACTGATCACCAATGTAAGGAACATTTTTCACCACTGACCCACAATTAAGTGGTTGTAACAGGGGTTTCCAGAGACCTGAAAAATATTTTAGGTGTTCCTCTGGAGTAAAAAGGTCGTGAAAGGCTGCTTTAGGGCCTTTACCCAGGAAGCCCTGTACATTGAGCATGTTATCAATGTTTCGTTCCCTTAAACTTTTTTCAAATCAGGTTTCCAAGTTGGCGTTTGATTTTTTTCTTTTTTTTTCTTATGCACCTATTGGTTTTTAAAGAGTTCCTAAACCCAGGAGCCTGCATTCAGTATATGTGGTCTCCCACAACACACAGAACATGGAAATGCAATACCTTTAGTAAATATAAACTGCTAAATGCCTTTTCTCGTCAGCAGTTAGAGCAGTCTTGTAACTTCTATCAGTGTCCAGCCGAGCACTGGTTAATGCTTGTAAGAGGCATTTTCATTCACCTGTCCTATGAGGCTGCATGACCCCTGACCCTCTGTCTGGATAGTGCTGATTGGCCCTGTGCTGATCACATGCACCCTCCTGGGGAAAAAACAAAACTATCTAGCGATGCACACCAAACTGAGCATGTGCAGAGTGCCTCTGAGGCTCTGTACCAACCTTTCAACCAGGGTTCCTTCGAGGTTTCTTCAGGGGTACCTTGGCAAAATGCTCACACATTGTATACAAGGCTTCTTGTGGCTGAAGCCTACCATTTAGTTACACAAAGCCACAGGTTTTCATTGTGCACCATTACAACCGTCTAGCTGCTGGCATCCTAACGACAAATGGCATCTTTAGTTGATATGGAGGATGACAGTCGCCTGCACAGCATCCTTGTATCCCCCTCTCCTTCCCCCTCTTCATCAGCATTGGAGTCACATTAGCTGGAGAAAAACTGAGGGAGAAGAGAAACATTGGAATACTAGTCAGTACCAGTTTACAAAAGTGTATTTGCTTGGAAGAATAAATCACCTCTAATGTTGGGTGTCCTATGTGTGGATGTTGCTGCATTATATAAAATTATTAGAATAGTTTTTACATTTTAGAATGGGGTGGGCTGTCCATTTTTAACCACTTCACCTCTGGAAGGTTTTTACCCCCTTAATGTCAGGCCATTTTTTGCGATTTGGCACTGTTACTTTAATGAAAATTTGCGCGGTCGTGTGACGCTGTACCCAAATGCAATTGATATCCTTTCCCCCACAAATAGAGCTTTCTTTTGGTGGTATTTGATCACCTCTGCGGTTTTAAGATTTTGCGCTATAAACAAAAAAAATAGCGACAATTTTTTTAAAAAACAACACTATTTTTCACTTTCTGCTATAAAACATTCCCCCCCAAAAATTTAAAAAAATCTAATTTTTTTTCAGTTAAGGCCAATTTGTATTCTGCTACATATGTTTGGTAAAAAAAAATCCCAAAAAGCATATTTTAATTGGTTTGCGCAAAAGTTATAGCATTTTTAAACTACGGGATGGATTTTTGAACTTTTTTATTTATTTTATAAGTAATGGCGGCGATCAGCGATTTTTTTGCGGGACTGCGACATTGCGGTGGACAGATCGGATCCCTAACTGACATAATTGACACTATTTGGGGACCAGTGACATTAACCACTTAAGCCCCAGCCCTATTTCGGACACTTTTTGTTTACAAGTTAAAACCAGTATTTTTTCCTAGAAAACTACTTGGAACCCCCAAACATTATGTATATTTTTTTAGCAAAGACTCTGGAGAATAAAATGTCGGTCATTGCAAAACTTTTTGTCAAGCGGTATTTGCGCAGCGGTCTTTAAAACGCCATTTTTTTGGAAACAAATTGAAAAATCACATTTCACTGCATTTAAAAAATACTAAACAGTAAAGTTAGCCCATTTTTTTTGTATATTGTGAAAGATGATGTCACGCCGAGTAAATAGATACCCAACATGTTACGATTTAAAATTGGGCCCCCCGTGGGATGGCGACAAACTACGGTCAATAGAGATCTCAATCTGCGACGCTTTAAATTTATTTAACGGTTACCAGTTTAGAGGTAGAGTGTAGCTCTTTTCTTTTTAAATTATTGCGCACGCTCTGGCGATCGCGGCAATACCTCACATGTGGGGTTTGAACAGCGATTTCATTCGCGGCTCGACTTGCGTATACGTTTTTTTTTGAGCGCGAGCTAACGGTGATGGGGGCGGTGAAATTTTTTTTTTTTTTTAAACTTTATTACAGGTTTTTTTTAAAAAAAAAAATCTGATCACTTTTATTGCTGTCACAAGCAATGTAAACATCCCTTGTGACAGCAATATGTGTGACGGGTACACTTTATGGTGGGATCGAGGGTCTAAAAGACCCTAGACCCCTCCACTACACTTCCCTGTATGCAAAAAGCCGAAAACTGCATTTTTGCATACAGCCGTTTTTAAATTTGCCGCCTTTTGCAGCACAGTAACCCGGAAGTGACGTCATGGACGCCGCCTCCGGGTTACGTCATCGGAGCCCCGATCGATGCCGTTTCCGGCATTCATCGGGACTCCATCCAGCCGGCAGAAGTGCCGGCTGGGTGCTCGGGGCTCCCGGTGGGACGGGAGCCCCGGGCAAAGCCGCGGGAGGGGGGGGGGGACGTCCCCTCCCGCCCCCCCCGGGTAACGATCGAGCGGCTCCTGAGCCACACCGGTCGTTACCGACGGAAAGCCGACCGTCGGCTTCAAACCACGGTACCAGGATGATGCCTCTAACTAGAGGCATCATCCCGGTATAAACCCGCAAAGTGTACCGACGTATCGGTACGTTGATATGCTGTAAGTGGTTAATACAGTAATCAGTGCTAAATATGCACGGTTACTGTATAAATGACACTGTCAGGGAAGGGGTTAACACTGGGGATGATCAAAGGGGTTAATGTATGCCTAACTGTGCTTAATCACTGTGAAGAGGAAGGGGGCTCTGTGACGGGCACAGAGAGATCGGGGTTTCAGCTTAGTTAAAACTCCTGATCTCTCTCTGCCTGTGTGACAGAAGACTCGCCTGTTTTGTGTGCATAGGCAGGCGGGTCTTCTGTCAGTTTCTCTGATGATTGTGGGAGGCTGGCGGTGAGCGCGGCTTCTCCTCTCGCGGCCCGCCTCCTGCTCCTCTCGCGGCCCGCCTCCTGCTCCTCTCGCGGCCCGCCTCCTGCTCCTCTCGCGGCCCGCCTCCTGCTCCTCTCGCGGCCCGCTTCCTGCTATGTCTAAACAGACTCACTGTTTGTACTCACGGTCGGACCTCGAAAAGGGTTGGCAGCTTCTGCTATGACCATTTCCAGATGGATCAGACAGAAAGTGATTCCCTGTTAGGGCACACTCTACTTGAGTGCTTGGTGCCTCCTGGGCCTTCTGTCATCTGGCATCAGTGATGCAGGTTTGCAAGGCGGTCATCTGGTCGTCTGTGCACAATTTTAAAACGTTTTATAGAGTGAATGTGTTGGCATCTGCGGATGCTTCTTTTGGCCGATTTTTTTCTGCTCTTTTACCACCCCTAATGTTTCCCACTGCTTTGGGAAATCCCAATGGTTAGGAATCAGGAGCTGCGTTCGTCAGTGAACGAAACAGAAAATAGAATTTTAGATTTACTGTAAAATCCATTTCTCTGATGTTAATTTATGGACACAGTGGAGCTGGCTTTCTTCTGACACTGCTTGTAACCAAACTGAGTTCCTATAGCTGAGTATGGGTGTATACTCCCTGGGACTGCCCATAGGTGTAATCAAGTTTTTTCCTGCCTATTGTCATACTCCTGTAGGGGGCAGTATAACCAATGGTTAAGAAGAATCAGGAGCTGTGCCCGTCAATGAACATCAGAGAAATGGATTTTACAGTAAATCAAAAATCCAATTTTTACGCATTTCACCAATAGAAAAAGAAGGTCCGGAAAACGCACGCGATTTTACCACGACTTTACTGTGCTTATGTTTTAACATAAGTTGTGCCAGTATCAGAGTGAAATCGATAGTTTTGGGGCCTTCATTCTTAGATACCTCTAAACTGATGACCTGCAAGGGCTTTTTAAAGCGTGGCCTATGGAGACTTTTGGGTACCATAGTTTTTGCAGTTTCACAGGTGTGGCTTCACATGTTTGGCAACTATTTATTTGACCAATCTTTTATATTTTACCAAAAGATTGTATTTAATATTGTTTGCACTAAAATTCATGTAAGTGTATTTTTTCTTGAAAATGTGTGTTTTGGTAAATAGCTGGACAAATATCTTGCAACAATTTTGCAACTACCACATTTTATTCTCTAGGGTCTCTGATTTCAGAAAATAATTTTGGGGGGTTTACGGTAACTTCTGCTAAAAAATACAGATTTTAACTTGTGCAAAAGAAAAAAAATAATAAAACATTGCTCCAAAATGCAAACGGTTAAGCCCAGTATTCCTTCATTGTGCTGTTAGTTCTGACTCTAACCAATAATTATATATTATACTTGCATTCTGGTTGAAAGCTCGATTCACCAAAAATTGAAATCCACAGGAATTCATGCAGACATTGAGAAATCATTTCAATATACTCCTATAAGAATAGCCTATGGCCATTTGGTATTTTTCTGAATACAACTGCTGACACTTCCAAGGCTGTCAGGCTTACCATGTGTTTTGTTATGATTAGATGACGCCCCGATTAGCCCAGAACCGAAAAATGAACAGGTGGTGCCGTCCAAGAAGCAGGAATCGGTCATTCCTCTGGCAGAGGTGAAGCCGCAGGAATCTGGGTTAGGAAGGAAGTCGGCTCCGAAAAAGAAACAGAAAGCCGAGAACCGTAAGTAGTGTTAGAGTGGAATTAGAAATAAACCAGCGTCTTGCGGGTCACCATGGAAACTCACCAAGAATGTCTTTTGTGGTATTACAGATTGTTGGGTAAAATTGCTGTCTATGCATTTTAAAATGCAGAGTTACTGTATATTTGGAAAGTGGCAGTGCAGATTGTCTAGTCAATTTTGTATTTGAACGCACTCATTTGTTGGTAAGCCTTCATGTTCTTTTATAAGGAGAAGCTTTGTTAACCCCTTGTCACCCAAGGTATGTTTTTAAAAATGACTGGTATTCAGGGGCTTTTTTACATGAACGGGGGAAAAAAAAAAAAAACAGCATGCAGCGGGCACCCTCCAAGCCCCCCTAATATTCACCTGAGCTCCCTCTCAATCCAGCTATGTGCACAAGAGCTTAGCTTCTCCTGGGTCTCTCACTCTTCATTGTATGAGACAGCAGTGGGAGCCGTTGGCTCTTGCTACTATCAATCACAGCCAGTGAACCAATGAGGAGCCACGGGTGGTCGAGCCCCGCTTCAATGTGTTTTATGGACACATAGAGCGGCACTTGGTAGCAAGCATGCACCAGTGCCCCTAGAGCAAGCGATTTGCCATTGGGGGAACTGGCTCATTAGGAGGAGCCAGGAGCCCCGTCTGGGGACCCAAGAAAAGGAGGATCCCAGGCTACTTTTTTTTTTTTTTTTTTTAATGAGCTTTTTATACCACTTTAAAGCAATCTCCTGGCTGCTGCTGTAAACCTGGTCTAAATTGTTTAGAGCCAGCGCATAGTTAAAGCCTAACCCAGGCCATACTAGTCTTATTATTATTATTATTATTATTTTTTTTTCTAAAAGACCCCCTTGCAGGAGTTAGAAAATAAATGGCTCACACTGTAAAACTCAGCACCTCTCATGCTGTCCCATGCAGTAATTCCCTTCCTCCTGTAGATGTTCTCACTTTGACATCCTATGAAATGCAGGGGTCCTCTTTACCAAGAGATCTGTGTCCCAACATCTCTCCTTTTTTTTTATGTTTGAAAGCTTTAGATAAAAAAAAAAATAAACAAAATCTATCTTGGGCTTTCCTGCAAAAAAAAAAAAAAAAAATGTTAAAAATGTATTTTTCGTTCATTGACTTGCACAGCTCCTGATATTCAATTTCCTAACCATTGGATTATACAGCACCCTACAGGAGTAGAACACTAGGCAGAAAATAATTCTGGCTACACCCAGGGTCAGTCCCAGGGGGTATACTCCTCTGTTATAGCCACTCAGTTTTGTTTCTGCCTATTCAGGAGTAAGGACCTATTCCATTGCTGGGATCTTTGGTCCTGGCGAAACTTTCTAGATAGAAATTTTTTTTTTCCTCCTGGATCTACAACCAAAGGTACCTGGTGAGGGCTCCTGCCATGGCCCCCTGGATCTGTCCTTGAGGCCTGGTCTCCCTCCTGGGTCCCTGTAAGCCTTGTGGTGCCGTGCGGGGCTGCCATTTTTTTGTAGCCTGTGTGTTTTTATACATGGCGGCCATGTCTGTGTAGACCGGTGGCCATTTTCTTGTGGTTTGCCATTGGAAATAGCCACAGTCGTGACAGTGGAGCCCTGTCTCCGGCGATTTCGGGAGTGGGAGCCCCTCCTCATCCCCTTGTGCTTACTCCTGGATCATTTTACTTCCTGATCGCTGCATGTGTAGTGTAGATTCCCCTGGTGGCTGCAGGTGCCTGTTTCTGTGGGAGGTGAGTCTGGTGGGGTCCTCTCCCTCTCTTCTGAGGATTGCTTGGTGCTTTGTGCCTGGCTACCGGGTGGTGCTGCCAGCGTCGGAGGGGGGGGTTGTCCCTTAGCAGTGTTTTACACTTTTTGTGGGGTCCTCCTGGTGGACTCATGTAGTCTTTGGAGCAAGCACCTGATCCCCTCTGTGAGGCTGCGGGGCCCTCCGGGTCCCATCCATCTATCCATGCACTGACGGCGGTCCTGGAGTCCCTTGTGTCATGGGTGGAGATCGCTTGCAGGCGACGGGCTAGCAAAAAGCACCCCCTGTCTCATCTGTCTCAGATCCTGAATCTGATTCGGCCGCCACGGACGTGGGTCACCCTGCTGGGTCTGAAACCACGCTCCTGGAATCCTCTACCGCGCCCGAGAAGGCGCTGGTGGATGCACTGATTGTGTCAGTGCGTGAGACCCTGAAGGTGGAGGACGCAGCTGAAACTTGCAACGGAGGCACAGGTGCCTTTGGGCACTCACAAGCCATCCAAAGTAGCAAAGGTGTTTCTTTTCCCTGCCTATTTTGACAGAATTGTTGCTAAAGAGTGGGGATGACCTAAGCATCCTATGGCGTCCCTAAGTGCTTTACTAGGTGTTATTGTATGAGGAGTTGCTTTTTAAGAAGTGGACTGTGCCACCAGCGGTGGAACCTCTGGTTTCCAGATTAAACAAGGCAACCATGATTTCCGGTTGGAGTCCCCAGCCTTTAATTATCCAGCTGACCGGAAGGCGGAGGCTGTGGCCCGCACTATGTACACACTGGCTGGTTCGGCAATGAGGCCGGTATTCACCATTGCCCTAGTGTTGCCAACTCTGACCGAGCTAAGCTCCTACACAGTGACCTGGAGGGGGAACAGCTCCTGCCTGCCTTGGCCGAGCTGACGGACCAGCTGGTTCAGGGGCTGCAATTTATCTGTGATGCCTCTTTGGATGCAGGTCCCGTGATGGCTCGCCTCTGTTTTGGCAATGGTCCTTAAGAGTGTCTTTTGGCTCAAGTGCTGGTCTGCAGATCAGACTTCAGAAAAGGCCTTGACTGATCTTTCTTTTCAAGGAGGTCGCCTGTTCGGATCTACCCTGGATGACATAATTCTAGGTAGCCTGTGGAAGAGTACTTTTCTTCCACAGGCTACTAAGGGCAAGGAACCTCGTCCAAGACATGGGCCTTCCTTCCCAGCTCAAAAGTTTTTTCGTCCCTTAGGGTTGACTGACAAGAACTTGAAACCTATCAGGGTCTCCCGGGTGCAAGACAATTGGGTCCACAAAGTCATTCGGTCCGGCTACAAGATCGAGTTTCGCTCTTGGGCCCCCCCCCCCCCCCCCCGGCAAAGTTTTTCCCTTCCAACTTGCCCCTGTCCCCAGACCGCTTACAGGTCCTCTTTGGGGTGGTGCAAGACCTGTTTCTTCAAGGGGTGATTGTCCCGGTTCTGACCTCGGACAATTTTCAGGGTGTTTACTCAAATCTGTTCACAGGAAGGAAGGCAAAGTGCGTCCATTCCTTGACCTCAAGTTGCTAAGCTGCTTTGTGCGGGTACAGAAGTTCAGAATGGAGTCCATTCAAACGGTGGTGGCATCCCTGCATCAGTGAGGTTTCCTTGCCTCTTAGTGATATAAAGGATGCCTACATTCAGATTCCAATATGTGCCAGTCACCAGCGTTTTCTCCGCTTTTCTGTGGGAGAGGAGCATTATCATTTTGTGCATTACCCTTTGGTCTGCACCTGCTCCTCCTTCACAAAAGTGTTAGCCCCGGTGCTAGCTTTGCTACGCCAACGGGGGATCGCAGGACTGGGCTACTTGGACGATCTCCTTCTATGAGCGAAGTCTCTCTCTGCTCTGTTGGAGAACCTGGAGATCACAATACAAACTCTGTGGGAGTTTGGCTGGATTCTGAATTATCAGAAGTCTGCTCTGATTCTATCCATAAAAGCTGGACTATCTGGGCTTGACTCTGGACTCAGCCTTAGTCAGAGCACTCCTTCCGCTGGACAAACTCCCAGAAATTGCAGGCTGCAATTCGCCTCCTGCTGACCAACAAATGGTCATCCCTCCGGACTTGCATGCAGGTGCTGGGCCTTATGGTGTCTACCTTTTTTGAGGCAGTTCCATTTGCACAGTTCCATATGAGGTCCTTGCAAAGGGAAATTCTGACTAAATGGGACAAAACTCTGCAGTCTCTGGACAATCAGACCTGGCTGAGTCGGGGCACGGAGGAGTCCCATATATAGTGTCTTCCTTCTCCGGAGCTTCAGCTGGGAAAAACCTTCCTCCCCTGGTATTGTACAGTGGTCACCACAGATGCCAGCCTGGGGAGGCATCCTCTGCAAGCATTCTGCTCAGGGAATCTGGATGCTGGAAAAGTCCAGACTCCTGATCAATGTCTTGGAACTTTGAGCGATCAGACTGTCTGGATCATTGGATGGATCCTCTTCAGGGTTGTCCAGTGCGAATTCAATCAGACAATGCCATGACTTTGCTTATGTCAATCACCAAGGGGGGCACAAGAAGTGTTCTGGTGGCTCTGGAGGTAGCTGACATTCTAAGGTGGAAAGAATGGTTAGTTCCAGCCCTCTCTGCCGCACAGATTCCCGGGGTAGAAAATTGACAGGCGGATTACCTCAGTCGGCAGGCGTTGGACCACAGAGAGTGGTCCCTTCATCCGGAGGTTTTTCATCAGCTATGTCTCCGGTGGGGCACCCCTAAGGTGGATCTGTTGGCGTCGTTGCTCAACAGAAGCGTGCAGAGGTTTGTGGCTCGGTCAAGGGATCCTTTGGTGCACGCCAAAGACACGCTGGTGGCCCCATGGGGTCAGGATCATCTGATTTACGCCTTACCTCTTCTCAAGCCTTTGCCCAGACTTCTAGGCAGGATCGAGGCAGAAGGGATTTTGGTCATCTTAATGGCTCTAGACTGGCCTCGCCGGGCTTGGTACACCGATCTGATGCGGCTGGTCACTGACGTTCTTTCGCAGCTTCCTCTTAGGGAGGATCTGCTGTCCCAAGGACCAATCTTCCATCCTACTTTACAGTAACTGGCTTTGACGGCTTGGCTGTTTATCGCCAGGTGCTGAAGGATAGGGGTTTATCTGAGTCTGTGATTCCTACACTGTTGAAAGCTAGGAAATCTACCATCGTACGTGGAAGACGTTCATTGTGTGGTGTGAGTATTTTGGGGTTCTTCCTTGCTCCTTCTCGGTGGCTCGGATCTTGACCTTCCTTCCACGTGGGGTTAAACAGAAATCGGCCTCGAGTACCATCAAGGGCCAGGTGTCGGCTTTGGCGGTCGTCTTCCAATGACCTTTGGCTACACACTCCCTGGTGCGTACCTTTCTTCAGGGTGTCCGACATTTTGGTTTCTCCAATGCGGGCTCCGTTGCCGCCTTGGGATCTTAATTTGGTGCTTTCAGCTCTACAGAAGCTTCCCTTTGACAATATTTGGGAGTTTCCCCTGCTTACGCTGTCCCAGAAGGTGGCCTTTTTAGTGGCTATCACCTCTGCGTGCAGGGTGTCCGAACTGGCGGCTGTATCCTGTCCATCTTACCTGGTGGTTCTTCGCCCCTTTCCTTTATTCCTTCCAAAGGTTGTCTCTGATTTTCATTTAAATGAAGACATTGTGTTAGTTTCCGTGTCCCAGGCCTAAACATCCTAAGGAAATTGCCTTGCATGCCTTGGATGTGGTTCGGGTAATTGGGGTATACCTGGCAGTTACGGAGTCTTTCAGGAACTCAGACTTTGTGCTCCCGGATAGACCTCAAAGGGTTGTCTGCTTCCTCTGCAACAATTTCCAGATGGATCGGACAGACAGTGGTTCAGACTTATTCCATCAGGGGTCAGGTTCCTCCTTTCCCTGTCAAGGCGCACTCTACTAGGGCACTTCGTGCCTCCTGGTCTTTCTGTCTTCAGGTGTCGGTGACACAGATTTGCAAGGCAGCCACTTGTTCGCCATTGCACACTTGTGCGCAGGATTTGATTGACAGCAGCAGAAGATAATGGCTCTGCCAAAGTTTCTGTCAGAAGAGGAAGAGAGAGAAGATCTGAATCCAGGACAGAGCTGGATCGCGGACAGGCTCAGGTAAGTGTTTAGAGAGTGTTTAGGTTAAAATAAAAAATAAAAAAACACCCAGACTTTAGAACTACTTTAACTTCTCTATCATGGCGGAACTCTGAGAGAGAATGACATTCCTTTCCTTGAGAGTCCCTTGTCCAATTGGCAATTTTCATGGGATTCTGCCATGATTGCAGATGTTGCCATCACTCTGTAGGCAAGCTTTTATGCCATAGGCCTTTTTTAGACCACACTCTATTTGATCTCTCTTTGACATCTTGGCAGAAGTTGTCTTCTGGTGCTGAAAAAATTCTCAGGGTGTTTGGATGCAAATACAATGCCCCAACCCAGTTGCTGTGGTTTGACCAGTTCCGGTATTTGGGTATCCAGGTCCCATGGGATTCGGCAAGATTTTCTGATCTTAACATACTTCCACAGTTGTCCCAACTTCGTGTGAAGTGTGCATCCTGGACGTCCTTGCCCTTGAATCTCATGGTGCGCATTAACCTAAAAATTATTTTTCTCCCTATATTCCTTTACGTTTTTCATAATTGCCCGACCTGGATACCCAATTGTCTTTTTAGGGATGGAGAACAGTGTGTGGGGACTTTGATTTGGTTGGGGGGTGCTCTCCTTAGGCAGGCGAGGTCGACCTTACTTCTCCCTGCACGGTGTGATGGCCTGGCATTACCTGGTCTTCGAACCAATCACTGGGTGGCTGTCCTGGTCACTATTCTTTGGTAGTTTATGCATTCCCATGCTAACGCAACGGTGTGCCATGAGGCTGCCGCTCTGGGTTCCTTCCAGGAGTTAGAAAATTTGGTATATCGGGGGCCTCGGGCCTACCCTATCTTGCCGTATCCCACTATGGTTACACTCTGGATCTGGGTGGTAGCTAAGAGGAGATTTCTTCAAATAACTGGTCTCCCTTCAACCCGTTATGGGGTATACCCAATCCTCCTGCATTTTCGTTTCCTTGCCGACCTGCAGCTCTGGGCCAGATACGGGATTAAGATTCTGCAAGAAATTTTGTCAGCAGGCACCCTGCTTCCCTTTCCCGACCTTGGGGCCAAATTGAAACTACCAGGTTGGATGTTTCAACATTTTATATTACGCCATGCCGCATGAGCTCAGTTTCCGGTTTCTTTGAGCCTTGCTATGGACCCTATAGATTAACTCCAAACCCTCGTCCGCTCTTTACCTCGATTTGCTTTGCGGTGACTCCCCCCAACATGGAACGACTATGAGATTTGTGGAGTACTCGCCTAACAGGGAGGACTGGGAGAACTGTTTGAGGATAGCACTAAACTTAATTTCTTCACAGGACATATTAATTCAGATTAAATTCCTACGTAGGGTTTACTACATGCCCCAGAGACTGCATAGAATATATCCCCAGAGATCACTGGAGTGTTCCAGATGTAGGGAAGGTATATAGGTACATATCTTCACATGTTCTGGGGGTGGCTCGTTTCTGGGGAGAGGAGGTTGAACTTTAAACTACGGTCTCCAGCTGGCCCTCCCGATCACTCCTGAACTGTTGCTAGGCATTCAGGATGATGAACAGAGGCCTAGATGCACTAAACTGCTAATCTCCTATCTGTTTTATTATGCTAAAAGAGAAATTGTACTCAAGTGGAATTCCCCCCCCCCACCCTTCAGTAGTTTCCTGGGAAAAGTCTATTAATTCTGCTCTTCCAATGTAAAAGTTGACATATATCCGCAGAAATTGCCCTAAGAACTTTGATAGGGTATGGCAGCCATGGACTGTGTAGGGGAGGAGGATCCTCTCCCTTGCTCATTGTGCACTTGTCATTGTGGCTGCGATACCCTTCAAATGTGTTTCTTGAATGATTTTGCGGATGGGCACTGTTGTAAATTTTCCATTAAGCTTTGTCTATGCTTGATTCTGTTATGCTTCTTTCTTCATTGTCAGTGTGTAATCTATTTTGCTTATTTCCATGTTCTTGACTTTTTGCCATACCTTTGTTTCAATAAAGGAACATTCTGTTTGTAAAAAAACAAAACATACAAGCCCCCATAAACCCCTGCACAGTGCTATGCATGGAACCTTTCCCTCAGTACCCCTATATTATGAGCAGCTGATTACTCAGGATCAGTGCCTTTGAGGAAGGATGTTTACTGGGCTTGCCCTTGATAAGCAATGGCCAGCTCAGTATACTTGCCACCTCACCGTTCTTCCTGCATAATAATTGAATTAGGAGCACTAAATTAAACACAATGTTGTCTTTCTGATCTGGCTGTGCTCTGCCATCTCTGGTGAAGACGAAGTATCCAATTCGATTTTCTTGCAGTAATTTGTTGTAAATTATGAAAACCATATGGAGTTTAAAAAAATTACAATTCTGTCTTCAGTTTCAGCACTCGTTGATGAACCACTCATTCAGCCCACTGTGTATATTCCCCTGATGGACAACTCTGACCCACTTTTTGTAGAAAAGAAGGAAGTTTTGAACTTTGAGAAATCGGAGATACCAGAAGTGACCCAGAGGAGTGGTGGTAAGAAGGGCAAGAACGTTACCGACAAAGGTGAGCACAAAGGTAAGGCCAAGCTTTTTTTTTTTGGTAATATTATTACTTTATTCTTTATTGCGGACATGACCATTGGTATAAGTTGTCCTTTAAGGCGTGACCCTATCCCTGAGTTCAACCCACTGGCCTCTTTCCGCAAACTTCATTCTGCAGTCCTGCACAGCCTTTCTTTAATTAGCCAGGTTGTCTTTATTCTGCATATCCCTGAAGCAACTCCATTCATTCCTATGGGGAGCCAACTCATGGTGGCCTTCAGTGGTCTTGTAGAGTATGGCTCTCCGCATAGGAATGAATGAGGAAAGACTATAAGCACTGAACTTATTCTCTCTGGAGAAGAGACGATTGAGGGGGGATATGATATCAATGTACAAATACTGTACTGGTGACCCTCGCATAAGGAACAAACTATTCAGAGTAAGGGAATACAATAAGACACTTGGCCACTCACTAAAACTAGAGGAAAGGCGGTTTAACCTTAAAGTACGTAAGGGGTTCTTTACTGTCAGAGCAGTAAGGATGTGGAATTCTCTTCCGCCAACAGTTGTATCAGCAGGGAGCATCGATGGTTTCAAAAAACTATTAGATGTGCACCTTAAAGACCACAACATAGAGGGGTATACAATGTACGGTTAACAGCAAACACACACACACATTATAGGTTGAACTGGATGGACTGATGTCTTTTTTCAACCTCACTAACTATGTAACTATGTAACTATGTAATTATGTAACTATAAATCAGGTAGTGAGGTAATGTGTAAGATGAAGAGAAATTCCAAAAGGACGATTTCATGAAGAATAAAAAGAAACCTGTGGCATGGGGCAGAACTGCACAGATTAGATTGCTAAAAACAGGCAGAGGAAAGGTTTTTTTTTTTTTTTTTTTTCCTCTCTATGCCTGATGATCTGCATTTGGAGGTGGAGTTGTTGTTTCCGAACTGCCTGCAATGCTGTCCTGTTACAAACATGGAGGTTGCCATTGCAGCGCTCTTTATGAAATTAGTAGCTACCTGGCTGTCGCGTGGACCCTGTTGCTTCAGTTCTTTGAGTCACTTACCTGGAACAACTATGCAGAAATGTACCTCTGGGTTTTTTTTTTTTTCCTGACTTTCCTCTAATGCATACGTAACTTAGGTCAGTGATTCAAAGTATTAGCGGATTGGCATAACAGCCAGTCACCTTGGACTTTCTGAGGAAGGGCAGCAATGACAGCCTTTGTTTTTTTCATGGCAGGTTTATTTAAAAGGATTAAAGAGAACCCTTTTCTTTTGCACTATGTTGCAGTAAGGAAGGGTAGGAATGGATGGATTCCATTTTTTTTTTTTTTTTATTGTAGTGCAAATTTAAATTGTTCTTTTTCTACTTAAACTGTTACTTCAGGCCCAAATTAAAGCAGAGCTCCACCCAAACAGGGAAGCTTTGCTTCTTTGCCTCCTACCCCCACCCCCCTCTGCTGCCACATTTGACCCCTTTTGGAGGGGAGGAGGCAGAGCAGGTACCTGTTTTTCGAAGGTACCCGCTCCCACTGCGAACTCAGCTGGATATTCTGCCCCCCATCTCCTCCTCCCCCCCTTGCTGCCAGGACATTCACAAAGCATGGCGCCTTTCGCTCATGCACAAAAGGGAACTGACAAAGTTTCCCTTAGGCCGAGATGGTGGTGGCAGCACCCGAGAGGCGGTTGAAAAGTCTGCTCTGGTGAAGACCCCACTGGAGTCATGGACAGATAAGTGTCCTAATTTTAAAAGTCAGCAACTACAGTATTTGTTTCTCAGTCTTAACAATAAAATTACATTGAAGTTGAATCCAATTTAGTTTTAAGAGAAAAAAAAATTGCATACGTATGTATAGATACAGTTAGTAGAAGCACTGTAAAAGAGTAAGCTTGCTATCAAAAAAGAGCAAATGATGATGATTTAGTGTTCTGTTGCTCCTTTGTCCAATGAGAAGGCTGGAGGCAAGGAGCTGAACAGACTGCATTGCTTAACTAGTGTAGAGAAAATTTAGGTCACCAACCTGAGGTTCTAATGCCTGGCCTGGTTATCTGGAAGGGACTGGCTGAACAAAAACATGTAGGCATTAAAAAATATAGCAGTTTGCCTGGAGTTCAACTTCAAATCATTGTTTTATTAATAGGCCCTGGAGCTTTCTTAGGTAACAGCATTGAAGTGTAACACCTTGGGATACCTGCAAGTATCTGTGATTAGCCTTCAAATGATTATAACCCTATTGGATTCTAGGCCCAGACTGTACATTGGCCCCTATCTTGATCAGATATACCCACTGCGGTCAACTGCCAGCACCTGTGCTGCCCACTGAAGTTCTGTCTTTAAAAAGTTTAATGGCTACTTTATGATTTAATCAATATTTTGGGGGGAAGAGAGGGATTTAGATTTGATCAATACAGACTATAATAAGCACACCAGTTATATGCTTAGAAAACCTTTAAATCATTAAAGATTTGAGAAATTAACATTCTTGTAACTGGCAGTTCTAAATATATTCAGTGGTTGTAAAGGCAGAAGGCTTTTTTATCTAAATGCATTTTCTGCATTCTATCCAGCCATGTTGTAGGAGTGTCTTGGTTGCCCGGGACTCCTCTCCTCTTTGGCTGATACAGCAGTGTGGTGCCATTGGCTCCCGTTGTCAATCCAAGTCTGAGAGTCGATAAGGAGGGAAAGAGGGCGGGGGCTGAATGGACACAGGGAGCTGTGGCTCGGCTCCGGTGACCCCATAGGAAGCTTCTTTCTGGGGAGGCAGGAGGCAGAGGCCAGGAACACAGAAGAGGGACCCGAGAAGAGGAGGATCTGGGCTGCTCTGTGCAAAACCACTGCACAGAGCAGGTAAGTATGACTTGTTTGGTATTTTTAACAAAAATAAGTAAATAAATAAAACAAGACTTTAGTATTCCTTTGGGCCCTTTCACACGGGCGCTCCGTATGTCCGCAAATCATCCTATTTTTTGCGGATGATTTACGGACATAATGTAAGTCAATGGCATTGCGGATGTCAGCGGAATACCATCCGCTGACATCCAATTTTCTTCCTTTCAGTTCTGTTCCGTTTTTTGGAATGGAACAGAACCCTATTTTTCCTCCGTTCAAAAAACAGGAAGCAAAATCGGATGTCAGTGGTGTCATCCGCTGAAATCCGCAATGCCCATAGACTTACATTATGTCCGTATATCATCCGCAAACGGATGGGATGATATGCGGACATACGGAGCGGATGACACAAGTGTCATCCGCTCCGTGAAAAAAAAAAAGTGCCGGAGCGGATCGCGATGCGGTCTGCTCCGTGTGAAAGAGCCCTTTAAATGCATGGCACATGGTTTGCAGTGCAGTTTGGTTCATGAGAGGTGATTCTAGTTACTACTAAGAAACATTTTTTATATCCTCAGAACATGGAATCTCGAGATTCTACCTTTTCCTAACTCAGACTAAAAGTTGCCATTGCGCTGGAGATTGATGGCGTGTTTATATACCCAGTCTAATTGGGGGGAGGGGGGGTGGGGTGGGACAGAGGTGTTCTATATATTTGAACACTTTTAGCCTTCAAAGATGAAATGACCCAATTGAGATATCGCCATCAAACCGAACATACCCCTCTCGGATTATTTAAAATGGGACAGAAAGGTAATTTGTTATGTCAAAGTGGCAGATCACTAAAGAGACATTCTTTCATATTGTGTGGGAGTGTGGCAAGGTTAGGCCCTTTTGGTCAAAAGTTACACACATTTAGAAGTTTTTTGTAATAAAGTTTATAACCCATTGATGTGCTTACTGGGACTCATTGATGATAGTTATGAACAGGGTTACCAGGATATTTCTTGGGTTGTTTTTTTTTTTTTTCCTAGGCAAGAAAAAAAAATATTAAAAAAAGTAAGGCGCTGCCCTATATACCCCAAAGCGTACAGTCTGTAGTGACTAAACCATATACAAAAGACGTAACATAAGTGAAGAAAATGTCCATATAATGGTAACTGTCCAATCATGTGCTTCAATCTTCAATACAACAGTGCACCACCAAGTGCATATAAGAAATGCGCACTCACCAAAACCATAACTCCAACAAAGTGACCATCGAGCGGGTTATGATTAACCTGCAAAAACTTCTACCCACATTCCCCTTTATTTTTCTCTCTCCTACTCTGTGTCACTGTAATAAAATGCTCCAGAACGGATAACAAGAAGAGTGTATATAGTGTAGTATGCTTTTTTATATAAATCAAAGTATAAACAAGATAAGTCATATATACTCACATACATGTGAAAAGAAACAGGCATTTAACAGCTTCCCAGCTGCCGGATATCTTAAATTACCACTTGCAATCCCAGAGCCAGCTTCCGTTCCACAGACCCGAAAGTGACGTAGGGGTAAGACCGGAAGTGAGGTAGATGACTTGTACCTCGATGCATTTCGCACAAGTACGCGTCATCAGGAAGTAAAGTTGTTTTCACTAAGAAAAAATGATAGCACTAAAACGGATATACTGTACACAGATGCTATTAGCTTAACAGAATGGAAAATCAAAAACAATGACATAACAATGTACAATAAGACAAATCTAGATAGAATGTCCAAAAATTTTTTTGGTTCAGATGAGTAAAATAACAGGAATCCCTAGAACAACAGAATGATGTAGAAACGGGTTATTAATACAGCTGAGGCCTTAAAAATCTTTTTATATTGTATTTTCCGCGGTGATAAACGACAAAGGCAGCGTACCTAAGCAGATCACATATAGTAAAATAGAAGCAGTTGGTAAAAATAATGGTCATATTTGTTTTAATTGCACTGGGTAATGTTATGCTTTTCCTTTGGGTTAATGAGAATGTTTAAAGTTATTCTAATGAAAAAATGTAATAAAAATAAAATAAAACAAACCTGTCATACATATCTGCAATGGCTTTGCAAAGAGCTGCCCACATCTTCCTCTTCTGGGGTCGCCCGACAGCACTCCTGGCTCCTCTCCCCTTCTCAATGACCCCATAGCAAGTCCCTTGCTATGTGGGCACTTTTGCGGGCTTGTTCCTGAGCCGTGCGCTTTGTTCCTATTGCCACACACAATGCTGCTTTGCCTGCCCCCCCCCGTTCTCTCCTCACCTGCTGTGAGGAGAGATGCTGCTCTTGAGCACAGTGCTGAATTGAGATGGGGCTCAAGTAAGTATAGTGAGGGGCTGAGAGGGAGCTGGCCATAAAAGGTTTTATATTCTAATGGAAAAAATGCATTAGAGTAACAAAAAAAAAAAAAAAAAAACTTCTACCTTTTTAAAGAAACACTTTAACCACTTGGTGCCCGCATGGACATTCTCCTATTCTCACAGGTGTGCGGGTGGCATGCTTAGTAATCCCCGAGTCATTGAATCTCCACTGATCGAGGTAAAGGGCAAATCACATCGGGCCCTTTACCACATGATCAGCTGTCAGCTAATGACAGCTGATCGCGGAAGTAAACAGAAGCCAGCTATCGGCTTTCTTTTCCTCTTACGCTGTCAGCGTGAAGAAAAGAAGAAAGCCATTAACCGGCTTCTGTTAGAGGGACATCGGTCCCCTTAGTGCCCACCAGTGTGGCTAATCGGTGCCCACCAGTGCTGTGCTGCTAATCAGTGCCCACCAGTACTACAGTACTACCTATCAATGCCCATCAGTGCTGGCAATCAATGCTCATCAGTGTCATGTATCAGTGGTGGTTACCAGTGCCATCTATTAGTGCCGCCTCAGTGCCCCCTATCAGTGTCACCCATCAGTGCAGCCTCATCTGTGCCCACCAGTGCTGCCTCATCGGTGCCCCCTATTAGTGTACATCAGTGCTGCCTCAATAGTACCACCTCATCAGAGCCCATCACTTTTTTTAATTTCGGTCTTATTTTTTGCAAATAAAAAAAACCCAGTGGTAATTAAATACCACCAAAAGAAAGCTTGATTTGTGTGAAGAAAATAATAAAAATGTTCTATGGGGTTATATTGGGATTCAAAGTGTGAGAGCGCTGAAAGCTGAAAATTGGCCTGACCAGGAAGGGGGTAAAAGTGCCCAGTAAGCAAGTGGTGTTAAGTAAAAAGTACTGACATTCATCCTTAGGCATCAGGATCACGGTTTACGGCATACTGAACCTAGGAATGTTGATAATGTACGCTGCAATATGCAAATAATGATTACAACTTTGTATTAAAGCCACTTCAGCTGTATATGGCAGTGTAAAAAGGTGAACCGTATAACACTATTCTGTACTGATTTCTATGTATGAACATTTACGGCAATAAAAAACTTTCGGGGAAAAAAAAAAAATATATATATATATATATATATATATATATATAAATGTTCTGTGACCTGTCTCTTCTCTAATGTCAGTAAACACAGAGCCTGGATGTATAGGACTGAGGAGAATCTTGCAATAATCTGGTTTAGAAGATGTGTCTGATATGTTGCTATCTGGAATCCATGTTTTTTGGCTTTTCGGAGCTAATCCATTTGAAACATTTTTTCTGTATAGTGTAGTGGCCCTTCTATAATATCATATAATATCAGTTTTGTTCCTATCTTTCAGAAAATGCAGAGGTGAAGTTTAAGGATTTTGTTGCAACCATAAAGAGCATGATTTTCTCAGATGACGAGGCTATGTCTGTGGTGGAGATGCTGAAAGACAAATCCAGTTCTATAAAGGACATGATACATAAGGTAAGGTGACGCATGTTGCCGCATTATTCACTGAAACTGAATTTTGTGAGAAGTGTTTCCTGTAGCTAGAGGATGCCTGTCATTGGGAAAAGAAAGGAGCTGCTTTAAAGAAGAACTCCAGGTTTTCACACATTTTACTAGCTGGCCCAAACTAACTATGTCTGTCACTAACCTGCGAGGCCGCTGGATGTGTTGTATAAACTCTGTGTAGGTGCAGCTACTTACAGCATATTCCGCACTGTGTTCTGGGTGCAAACCAAGACTTCCGGTCTCATACCCAGAACACAAGTCCCTCCATTCAGAGGGAGTCATGTATTCTATCAATAAATTCAAAACTTTCTCTGATTGGCTGAGTCAGAGAGAAGGGCTGATGTCACATCTCTGACTCTGCCAATCAGGGGAAGCTTTGTATTGATAGAATACATCACTCCCTCTGAATGGCTGAGCTCCAATGCTGTAGACTCACCTGTGTTCCGGGTATGGGACAGGAAAGTCTCTGCTCATATCACAGTGCTGGAATGCTGTATGTAGCCACAGCTACAGGTTATACAGCACATCCAGTGGCCTCATAAGTTAGTGAGGGACACAAACTATGTGAATTGTTTGAAAACCTGGAGTTCTTCTTTAAAGGTAGGCATTCAGTACCCTTTGTGTAGCTAGTAGACTGGAAGATTGTTGGCTTGGGTTTTCTTTCAGATTTGCAAATATATATTTAAACAGCAGGTATGTCAATGTATTTTTTTTTTGGTGTGGTGGCACATGTGCTGCTTTTCCCGTTTCTTTCTTGCTCTCTACTAGTTCAACAGTTTAAATTAATTTTAAGCCCCAAACTATTTATTGTAAGTCATTGTGGTTACACGACTTTATCAGTTTTGTAAATTATTAAACCATTATAGGGCTAAAACATTTCAAATTTTAATAGTCTTATACATAGAGCCTGCTTCTCTTCTGTGCCCCAATCAAATTTTAAAATCCTTTTCCAGTTTTTTCTCATACCTCTTATAGACCCTGTGATGTCATAACTGGGACTCTGTGTTACCTTATGCTATACACAGAGATTATGACTGGTGGGAGGAACCAGCAGGCAGCTCCCTGTCTCAGTACTTTTCTTAAAGCGGAGTTCCACCCTAAAAAAAAAAAAATTTTGCATCAGTTAGCATAAAAACTGAAAAAGAATTGGATAGTTAATATTTTTTTTTTTCCACTTACCTTGTTTTTAATGAAAATAAATGTACCTTCCTTCCTTTTCCTTGTCCTTGTGCGGACACGGCCCCTGACGTCACTTCCTCCTTTGCATTGCGTCCTAGGAGATGAGTGTCATCAATCCCAGGATGCAATGGGAACGGCCCCGGCCGCTACTCTGATTGCTGATCGCAATCTACAGCGCATGCGCGAGATTACGATCGGCATTCTGGGTAGCCAGGAACCAGGAAGGAGGACACAGCGGGGGACACCACGGCTTCAGATGCCCACACCAGAGATGGCCGCGCTCTGCAATCAATTTTAAAGGTAAGTATCTTTATTGTAATGACCTGTAATGTGGGGTTAGTGTTAGGATAATTGGGGATAGTTTAGGATTAGGGAGGTAAAAAAATGTGTATGTAGCCGGAACTCCGCTTTAAGGGCGCTCATCTCTGATGCAGACATAAGCTGGGAATTGTGCAAATATCAGAATGCCTTTATAGATGGATATCAGTCTGGAGGAGTGGTTGTTTCTTGGCAGGCTGTATTTGCATACAGACGGCTGTAGGTAGTGTCCACAATGATATTTGATTTGCTGCAGCTACTAATGTACACTGTAAGATGCTCACAGTGTAACCAGCGTAAGCAATTTTTAAGGCTGGCATTCAGATTTTGCGAGTATTTTATTAATTTTACTATTTGAAATTTGTAATGAAAGTGTGCTAGTAGTTTTTTGTCAGCATGTAAACAGCCATCAATAGTCTTTAGTAATTGTCTTTATAAGATGACTCTAAATAGTTTAGCACCCTGTTCCAGATAAGTATGCATTGCCATGTGTAGTAGTATAATGTACAAGTATAGAGCGTGCCACTATTATTTTGCTGTTTCTCAAAGTTGATTACTATTTACTGATAACTTGTGAATGAGAGCAAGAATTTCTCTCAGCCCATTCTTTCCAGTGACTATTTCCTGATGGTGTTTCCTGATTAACTAATAGAAATCTGAAATGTGGGTGGGTTTCATTTCAGGGTTGGGTGAACTCCAGCTTTTTGGAACAGTTTGTGCCAGCCTCCGTCGGAAATATCACAATGGGTTCTGTAGACTATGTCATTTGCCTATTGTAGTTTTGTTGGCAGTTGATAGTGCAAAGGAAAAAATTCAAAGGCGCTTCTTTATGGCTGAAAACTTACTGGGTTTACTGCATCCATGTTTCTTTTTTTATGCGTTTCCAGGCAGTTTACAAACCTTATTAGAAGCGCTTTCATATAGATGGTAACGCACGGCTGCATTTTAAAGAACTCCAGATTCAGCAAAAAGCAAAATATACATTTTTGACCATACGAATATGTGCCTACCCATGCAAATACAGGGACAACATGCAAACTCCATGTTGGTAGTGCCATGTTTTGGATTCAAACTGACGACCCTAGTACTGCTAGGTGGAGGTCCTACCCACTGTGCTGCCCAGCTTAAAGGAAAAGTTCACCTTTGGGAACATGTTGCATGTTCTACCTGTTTTTAGTATGGAACATGTAGCATTGTCCTAATGCTGCAGATGCTGCCTGATTTATCCTTTAAAGGCAAGTGCTTGCCATTTGGCCATATCTGGAGTTAAGATACCTTTTTGGAAAAAATTAAAGGGGTGTATCCACTCTTTGGACTAGTTGATAGGAAAAAGGTGTATGATAAAGCTGCGGCCTCCACTTAAACAAATACCTGGGCAGAAGGTAGTGTATGATAGGAAATGTTAGTGGGTGTGGCGCTGCTCGTGCTGGGTGTTTTACAATACTCAGTGTGTTGCTACGCCAATAATATGTGGGCAATAATATGATATATATATATATATATATATATATATATATATATATATATATATATATATATATATATATATATATATATATATATAACATGTATGCCAATAATCTAAAGCAAATCACAAATTCAATGTATAAAACAATGATAGGTGACTCATTGTTTTATACAAGTGAAAAAGTGACATGTGCATACAAATAATATGAAAACATTCAGTTTGAAGCAATAGTGACTCAGTGCAAAAGTGACATCTGCATGCATATTCGTGCCGGTGTCTTCACTCGTTCGTGCTCTCCCTTGTGTACTGCACTCGCCAGAAAGTCCTCCACACCTGAGGGGGGAATCCAGCATTCACAGCACCAATGGCTGTATGTTCTCTCCTCTGTGTAATAGTTGGCTAACACACGATCATGCTCCAGTTACCCCCGCGGTCTCATACATGTATGGGAAAAGGTTTAAATTATATTAGAAAACTCTGGTAGTGCATTTACACTATTCAGTAAGAGCCAAGCAGTGTAAAATCACAGAATTAGGAAGTCTGGGATGCCGATGCGCTCCACGGAAGCAAACCGGAAGTGATGCAATGACGCTGTGGCTCCGCCCTACGTGATTTGTCACTCAGACGTCATCGGGAGTGGCATCAGGGAAACCTGAACAATGATCCGGGGAGCACAAAACAGGAACAAAAACTTTTTATTAAACATTATTATTATGAGCCACATATTATTGGTGTAGCAACACAGAGTATTGCAAAACACGCAGCACGAGCAGCACCATGCCCACTAACATTTCCTATCATAAGATACCTTTTTGTAAGTTGCATCTGCTCGAACACACGTTTAATTAATTTTAGTTTTTTTGTTCAGCTGCGCCACTTTCTTAGATTGCTACTTTCCATCTGGGCTAAAGGTTGGATTAAAATATGGGTAGTAAGTCTAATAGATCATTGTTGTTGAAGCTTTTCTCTCTGGTTCTTCATTTCTTTTAGGCTAATAAGGGAGGCCCAGCTGCTGCATTGCAGTTGCAAGAGAAGGAGAAGCAGCTGGCTTCTGCCAGGGATGAGGCTGCAATCATCAAGGAGCAGTGCAAGCAGCTCACACAGGTAATGTGTTCTGTCTGATCCATGCGCTCTAGCTGTGTCTAAAATAATTATCTCAGGCATTAGACTTTTATTGGATCTTCAGTTATGTTTTAGATCACTATGTGAAACTTACTTTGTGTCTGCATTTGTCTCCTTCCTAAAGAAGCCCTTTGGTAATGACCAAATACAAGTTTATTCTGAAAAGCCTCCTCGTATTGCTAAAGTTTGCCCATCCTGTCTCCTTAACAGTACTGTTGCCCATTGAGACATTTCTTCATAAAGTAGTAATGGGCCAAGAGGCACATTAGGGAGCAGGGCTTAGCAACAAGCTTTGACACTACATCGAAGTGTCAGCTTCTGTCAGAATGGCATGTAATTTGGCCAATTCTGAAAGATTTTTGTAGCCCTTAATGTTTTATATTCCAGCCTTTTCAGGTGTTTACTTTCCAGCTCTAGGTTTTTTAGCAGAAAGACTTTTATCAGGTGGGAGAGTGGTTCATTAACTCAGGGATGTTTGATGACCTGTGTTGCAAGTGGTCGAGGTTGGATGTAGGCCTCCTAGCCTTCAGGTTCAACAACAAACTAGACAGGGTTAAATCCAGTTTTCTCTGTCGCTCATTGACAGACGTAGTCCTCGTTGATTAATAACAACTCGGGTTATACTGCCCTCTACAGGAGTAGGACTAGACAGGAAAGAAAACGTTCTGGCCACACCCTAGGGGCAGTCCCAGAGGGTATATCCTCTCACTTCCTTCTACAGCAAATCAGTTTTTTTCTGTCTAGTTAGGAGTAAGGACCTAGATGCCTTGCTAGGATCTTCGGTCCTGGCAGGATTTTTTTCTTAGAAATATTTTTTAGACCGCTTTTTTCTCCAGTGTTCCTGTGAGATCTTCAAGCAAGAAAGCTGGAACTGGGCGACGGGCTGGATGTTGAGATCCAGTGGTCACCCCAGTTCAGCCTACGAGCGCGTGCAGGCCGTAGCTCCGCGCTGGGTCGGCCGCGACATAGTCCCACTGGACGGGGACTGACTCTGCAAGTTAAACGTCTCGCTTAAACGCCAATGACCATGAGTCACGGCGTCCGTATTGGTCGACAGCCCTCCCACCCCGGTGGAGAGGGGTACTGTCAGGAGTTGGCGCCCGCCTGGTTCCGGTATGGTGAGTAGTATGTTCCCCCTTTTCCCCCTAATGATTTGTGGTGAACGCGGGCCCCTCTCTGAAATGGTAAGGATGGGTCTCCCCTCTATCCTATAATATGTCACAGATCCCCCTATTTGAGTGTGATTTTTGTGAACAAGAAACCAGGAGGCTTGGTTTGGGAGCTGACAATCTAATGTCATTTCAAAACTGTAAAGATGACTGAAGTCAGTGGCAGTACTAGAATATTACTGTGGTAGCATAAGGTATCCTACCTGTCAGAGGTGTTCACAGGGCGATGTCTATGCATGTATAACTGCAGTCCAGATCGCATTCCTCCAGCAAGGGCAGGCTGCCTTCCGACGGGGGTCCGGTACCGCCGACCAGGCTGATCACCATCCAGGGTGAAGTTTGGGGGGCCGATGCACTCCCGCAGGCCGCTAGGCCGAATACAGCATCCCGCAGGCCGCTGCTAAGCCGCCGCTATCCTAACAGCCCGCCGCCATTGTCTTGCAGAGCACACGAGGCCGCCATATTGGCGTAGCCTCGTGTCTCCAGCATGGGGGCGGCCATGTTTGAGGGGACCAAACACCTCGTGGAGCCAGGGGGAGGCGCCGGAAGGCGTGTTAAGGGGCGGAGCCGCCTCCTTTACCCAGGAAAAAGGGCCAAAGACTTCCTGTCTGTAACAGGACAGCACTGAGCAAGCTGATGAAAACTTCTGTGCATCAGGGATGAGCCTTGGGGTCTCTCTCTCTGTGGGGTCCAAAAAGGCAGGTAACACTGAGGGGCGTTGTTGCGACTGGGGGATACAAAAAAAAAAAAAAAAAAAGTTTTTTACTTTGTCATTTTTTGTCGCTGGCAAATGTCTTGTATAATCATTGACCCTGCCGCTTAAGTATCCCCACCTGATCCCCTCAAGGTGGCCGCAGGACCCTCCAGTACCCCACTTGTTTTTAATGCATTATCGGCAGTTTTGGAGTCTTTGGTATCCCGGGTTGAGGTGGCCTGTCAGGGACGGGGGTCAAGAAGCGACCCCCGCCTACCCCTATTTTTTATCTGATACTTCAGATACGGATTCGGAGCTGGTCAATGCAGCTGCAGGTCCCTCTTATGGGGCTGTTGTCTCAGGTAATGTCTCCTCAGCAGTGAGGAGAACGTTTCTGCCTCCGCCATAGCACAAGAGTGGTGGATGCACTAGTTGTGTCCGTCCGGGAAACCTTTAGTCTTGAGGTTACACCGGCAGAGGTAGCTGAGACTGAAATTCTTTTTTGGTACTTGTTAGCCTACCAAAAGGGCGAAGGATTTTCCTTTACCCAAATGGGGTCGTTTTGAAACGAACCCCTGTTATTTCCTAACGCATGGCTAGGCGCTATCCGTTTGAGGAATCCCTCTTTAAAGGATAGACGGTACCACCTGCTGTCTTGCCACAGACTGTTAGGATAAAAGGACCTCGTAACTAACGAGGACCTTCCCTTTCTGCTCATAAAGAGTTTGTTCGTTCCGCGAGGGCGGGCGATAAGGCGAAACCCTCCAAAGCCGAATACAGCCTGATGCGCCCCTACCCATCTCTGGGGTGGGGGGATGTCTTCACCGGTTTCCGGATCCATGGCTTGCCAGAACCCCAGACTAAGGGGTTCGCGAGGTCAGAAGGTCAGGATACAGGATCGAGTTTCGATCACTTCCACCGGTACGATTCTTCCCTTCTAACATTGAACGGTTTCAGGGGTTCTATTCGAACCTGTTCACAATGCCCAGGAAAGAGGGCAAGGTGCGTCCAATTCTGGACTTGGGGAAAGATGGAGTCCATCCGAACAGTGGTGGCCTCCCTGCATCAGGGGGAGTTCCTGGCGTCCATAGACATTTAGGATGCCTATCTTTAGATCCCCATCATCGCAGGACATCAGCGTTTTCTTCGCTTTCCCAAAGATCATCCCTGGTTTCCACCAGGAGAGTGAACTATCTGGGCCTAATGTTGGATACATCCTGGGCAAGAAAGTTTCTCCTTGCGGAGAAACTCCAGAAGGTTCAGTCAACGATTCGGATGTTGCTGTCCGTCAATTGGCTGGGACTGATGGTGGCCTTCTTAGAGGCAGACCGTATACCCAGTCTCATACCCGAATTCTCCTGAAGGAGATTCTTTTCTAATGGAATCAGAATTCTGATTCCCTGGACAATCGGATCCGGTTGAGCGAGCGGACCAGGAAGTCTCCGATGCTCAACCAGGGGAAGTCATTCCTTCCGATAGCATCCAGGTTACCAATAGGGTATTGGAACTGAGAGCGATCAGATTTTGTCTGATTTACTGGACCGAGCAGCTCTAGAGCCGCCCGATTCGGATCCAATCGCACTATGCCACGGTAGTGACTTATGTCAAGAAAGGGGCACTTAGAGTGTCCTGGTGGCCATCGAAACGACTAGCATCTTTCATTGGACGGAACGGTTTGTTCCGGATCTCCCCGCAGTGTTCACTCCGGGGGTGGGAAATCGGCAGGCAGATTTTTTCAGCCATCAGATTCTGGATCAAGGGGTATGGCCTCTTCATCCAGAGCTTTTTTACTAGCTGTCCCTTCATTGGGGCGCCCCGGATGTGGATCTGTTGGCACCTTGGCTCAACAGGAAGGTGCGGAGGTTTGTAGCTCGCACCCGCGATCCTCTAGCGGACGCAGCAGAAACGCTGATCGCCCCGTGGGAGCAGTATCCGCTACGGCATGCCTTCCATCCTCTCAAGTTACTGCGGGAACTTCTTCGCAGAATAGAGGTGGAGGGAATTCCAGTTATTCTGGAAATTCCGGACTGACCTCGTCGAGCCTGGTACACCGACTTGGTGAGGCAAGTCGCGGACGCTTCTTGGAGACTTCCTCTCAGGGAGGATTTGCGGTCTCAGGGACCGATCTTCCATCTTGCTTTACAATCGCTGGCTTAATGGCCTGGCCATTGAGACCCAGGTACTGAAGGACAAGGGAGTGTCAGCTTCAGTTATTCCTACCTCTAGTTAAAGCTAGGAAAGCGACTTCCAGCACATGGTCTTATATGGCGTGGTGTGAATCTTTTGGATTTCCCCCACATACCTATTCGATGACCCGAATCTTGGTCTGTCTGCAACAAGGGGTTGAGCAGAAACTGTCCTTGAGCACTATCAAGGGTCAGGTTTCAGCGTTAGCAATCTTCTTTCAGAAACCTTTGGCTAATCATTCCTTGGTGCGGAATTTCATTCAGGGGGTGCGACATCTGGCTCCGCCAGTGCGCGCACCCTTACCGCCTGGGATCTTAATTTAGTGTGGTCGGTTCTTCAGGAACTTCTCTTTGAAGATATTAGGGAGATTCCCTTGCTTACATTTTCCCAGAAGGTGGCCTTGTTGGTGGCCATTACTTCTGCACGCAGGGTGTCAGAACTGGCCGCATTATCTTGACGTTCCCCATATCTGGTGGTTCATAGGGATAAGGTGGTTCTTCTTCCAGATCCATCCTTCCTTCCTAAGTGGTTTTCAGAGTTTTCATCTGAATAAAAATATTGTGTTACCTTCCCCGTGTCCTAAGACTATCCATCCTTGGGAGTTTGCATTACACTCCTTGGATGGGGTTCAGAAGGATACACTTGACTACTACGAACTTGTTTTCGTAAGACGGACTCACTTTTTGTGATCACGGATAGCCCTTGAAGGGGGTTGCCTGTGTCTGCCGCGACCATATCTAGATGGACCTGTCAGACGGTGGTACAGGCTTATTCTATTAAGGGTCTGAATCCTCCGTTCCCTGTTAAGGCGCACTCTACTCGGGTGCCTAGTGTCTCCTGGGTCTTCCGCCATCAGGCGTCAGCGATCCAGGTTTTCAAGGCGATGACTTGATCGTCGGTTCATACCTTTACAACATTTTATAAAGTTGATGTGATGGCATCGTCAGATGCCTCTTTTGGCCACAAGGTTCTGCAGGCCACAATCTGAGGAGACTGTTGGTCTACCTCAAGGGTTTGTTGGGTGTTTCACTTAGGTCTCATCTTTTTACTCGATGAGTCCTTGATGCTTCTGGTTGGCTCCGGTTGGGCCTTCTGGATTTTGATTTCTGTTATCCCACCCCTCATTTGTGGTACTGCTTTGGGACGTCCCGAGTTGTTATTAATCAACGAGGACTACGTCTGTCAATGAGCGACAGAGAAAAATGGGTTTTTGTAAAATCTTACCGTAAAATCCTTTTCTCTTAAGCTCATTGACAGACGTAGTACCCGCCCCTCTGTTTTTGGGTTGGGTTAAATTCTCTAAACACTGCTTTGTAACATAACTGATTTGTTGTAGCAGGAAGTGAGAGGATATACCCTCTGGGACTGCCCCTAGGGTGTGGCCAGAACGTTTTCTTTCCTGTCTAGTCCTACTCCTGTAGAGGGCAGTATAACCCGAGTTGTTATTAATCAACGAGGACTACGTCTGTCAATGAGCTTAAGAGAAAAGGATTTTACGGTAAGATTTTACAAAAATCCATTTATCCTTGTGGAAAAAGTGGATACCCCAGTTGTTCTGTGGGATCAGTACACCCTGATCTGTCTCTTTGCTCCCCCAAACTTCTTTCTAGTCTGATCTGCACAATCGGAGGGCATTCTAGTGATCCACATTGCTCAGGACAGACTGTCCTAAGAAAATGTGGCATGCTGGCTTGGCAGAACTTCAGGCAGACTCTCCCTGGTCACTGATAGTATCTTCTGTCACAAAGGCAGATTTGCCTTGCTGCTTCTCGGTTGCTGGTTTTAACGGCAAGGTTGTTAAAACCTAGGTTTTATGGCAACAGCATTATGTGGAGTTTGTGATTCCTACAATGCTCAAAGCTCAAAAAACATTCAGAGTTTTCTACTCAAACCTCTTAATGGTGCCAAAGAAGAGCAGAAATACAGTCTTGGATGTAAGGGACTGAACGTTTTTTTTTTCCAAAATCTTGCAAGTTCAAAATAGATTAGATCTGTTTGGTAGTGTCGTCTCTGCATCAGGCAGGTTTTCTGGCATCAGATGTAACAAGGATACATGCCTCTATGGACCTAATTACCAGGGTCACCAGCAGTTCTTATGCTTTGCAGTATTGGGTAAGTGTTTTCATTTGCAGTCTTGCCCTTTGGCCTAGCCACAGCTGCTTAGATGTTTCCCACCATGAAGTCAAGAGGGATACCAACCATGGGGTTCCTGGATTACCTTATTTTGGCCGAGTCTTACATGGAGCTGGGCTCTAATATATCCATCACCATTCATACTCTGTTGTCAAACCAGCACCTAATGTTACAGACCAGCAGTCAGTGCATCTGCCAGTCAGCGCTGTTAGCGTTGTAATAGACATAAGAGATACTGAAGCTAATTGAGCTAGACCAGGGACCTGTGACTAGGGGTCTCATATTTTATTAAACTTAAGAGGAGTACCCCGACACTTTAAAATATGTTTCTCTTTAAGTAGGGCAGAGTTAACTTGTGTGTGCCAGTCCTCAACTGTGGGAGGCAAAGGGGCAATCCATTTCAGGAGAATACCTTTACGGGCAGTAAATAATGGCCTAGAGAGAGCAGTTCTAACATGGGGATTGTAAAGTTGTTCATCTAAAAACCCTAATATGCAAGTCAAAAGATCATTATGTAGGAGCACTTGAAATGTCTGATTAATAATAGTAATTATTGTATTCCAATATTGCACTAGCTTGGGGCATTTCCAAAACCTATGTAAATCATCAGCTGGGGGATTACCACATCTAGGGCAGTCTGGACTTTCTCTACGAGGCCATTTATGTTGGCTTTGACGGCTTGGCTGTTTGAAAGCCAGGTGCTGAGGGATAGAGGTTTGCCTGGGTCGGTGTTTCCGACGCTGCTGAAGGCTAGGTAGTCTACCTCTAGGAAGATCTACCATTGTGCGTGGGAAGCGTACATTTCGTGGTGTGAGTCACTTGTTCATCCTCGTTTTTTCTCAGTGGCTCGAGTCTTAATCTTTCTTCAAAGGGAGGTTGAGCAGAAATTGGCCTTGAGTACTATCAAGGACCAGGTGTCGACCCTGGCGGTATTCTTTTTACGGCCCCCTGGCCGCTCACTCCCTGGTGCGTACCTTTCTTCAAGGGGTTCGACCAGTACGGTGTCTCTACTGCCTTTGGATCTGAACTTGGTACTTTCAGTCCTCCAGAAGCCTCCCTTTGCAATTATTTGGAAGATTCCCCTGCTTACGCTGTCCCAGAAGGTGGCCTTTTTTTGGTGGCTATCACCTCTTCTTGCAGGATGTCAGATTTTTTTTTGGTGTTATTTTGTTGCATCTCTTACTTGGTGGTCCACCGTTCTTTTCTAAAGTAGTTTCTGATTTCCATTTGATTGAAGACATTGTGTTGCCTTCCCTGTGTCCCATGCCTAAACAGCCTAAGGAAATTGCGTTGCATGCCCTGGATGTGGTTCGAGCGATTCAGGTGTACCTGGCAACTACGGAGTCTTTTCGGAAGTCAGACTCACTATTTGTGTTCACGGATGGACCAAGAACAGGACTGCCAGCTTCTTTTCTGTCCATTTCAAGATGGACCAGACAGTGACCCCAGGACAACCTCATCTGTGACGAAACACATCCGGTCGCGACCTGCTGAGGTCACCGTGTGCTATCCCAGGATGGGAGATGTTGTGAGAGCCGGCTGACTTTATTTTACTGCGGTTCACCAATCGTTGTTTTTACTGCCTTCTAGTTTTGGATGCTTGTAAGTGCAATTCTTTTAACACTAATAAAGTATATTACAATTTTTTTCATTGCGAGATACATCTTTAGCCATTGGAATTGGAAGAACTGTTTTATTATGGTCTGGGATCTCAACTTTGTCTCCTAATTCAGAGTCTGTTGGTGTAGGTTTCTCCATTCCCTGTAACGCCGCACTTTATCTGGGCGCTTAATGATTCCTGGGTTTTTTGTCATCAGGCGTCATTGACCAGGTTTGCAAGGGGCCACTTGGTCGGCGGTGCATACTAACAAGTGGATGGGTTGGCATCTTTGGATGCTTTGTTTGGCCTCAAGGTTTTCAGGCTGCTGTTTAGAGGGTCTGTTCCTTCTTTGCATGAGTAATGTTCAGGTGGGCTCCAGTTGTTTTTTGTTGAGCTACTGTTCCCTGGTTGGCTAATGTGTAAGCCTTGGGAATTTTTTGCGGTTCCCACCCCTCGTGTTTGACACTGCTTTGGGACGTCCCAATGGGCAGGAATCCTGAGGAGCTGTGTCTGTCAATGAACGAAAGAGAAAATGGGATTTTTGACTTACCGTAAAATCCATTTCTCTGATGTTCAATGACATAGCGCCCACCCCCCTTTGGAGTTGTAATACTTCTGACACTGCTTGTAACAAAAGTGCCTATAGCAGAGAGGGGGAGTATACCTCCTGGGACTGCTCATAGGCGTAGTAAAGTTATTTTTTCTTTCTAGTCTCCTACTCCTGTAGGGGGCAGTATAACCCAATAGTCAGGAATCCTGAAGAGCTGTGTCCCTCATGAACATCAGAGAAATTAATTTTATAGTAAGTCAAAAATCCCATTATTTTTATATAATTGTAATACATTTGACTTTTGAATTAATATCATCAATTTAAATGAAAATTATATTGTCAGCCTTTATTAGCACCTTTAGCGCAAGAAAGCTAAAAAAAAAAAAAATGCATCCCTTTTAAAATCTGTGTATGTCTTCACCACACCAAAAAATGCACTAAAATGCATTAAAAACGCAGCAAAATTGCAATAATAAAGCACCTGTTACGTTTTTGGTGTGGTTTCTGAGTCATACGTCCTATGAAAAACACCAAAAGCACAGGAAAATTGCGTGTGTTTTCAGTGCCA
This sequence comes from Pelophylax lessonae, assembly GCF_965119305.1. Lineage (NCBI taxonomy): Eukaryota > Metazoa > Chordata > Amphibia > Anura > Ranidae > Pelophylax > Pelophylax lessonae. The sequence continues at coordinate 142,129,708 of NC_138780.1, read as the reverse complement.
TTATCGGCACCGAAATGGCTGCACTCCAAGTAATATCAAGATTCTGGTTTATTGACCGAACATCCCAATGTGGCAAACAGGTAGACGCGTTTCGCACACTAGTATGTGTGCTTAATCATTACAAAGAATGCTGTGGGTGGGTGGCTGGCACCCTGCTGGGGGTGGGTGGCTGGCTGGCTGGCACCCTGCTGTTATATTTCCTATCTCTGCTCCTGTACGCCTGGGTGTTGTTGGTGTTCCCACCCATCTGGCCTGGTTAAAAACCTGTTGTGGCAGGAAAGCACTGAAGTGACAGTGTTCTAAAAAAAAAAAAAAATGCATTCCTGTAAAAGCAGTTCCAGTGTGCCATGTTTCGAAAGTGACCTTGTGGTGACAGGTTCACTTGAAATCTTCTGTATCCATGAAAAAGAGAAACGTCCATGTTGGGTGAACTGCTGATTCTAAATAATTCCATTTTTGATATATGGCATCGTTCTGGGATTTGATCTCATGATTCTAGATGAAGACAGAACATCATGCAGGCAACAACTATCGTCAGAGGGATGGTAGCATGGCAGCACTGTAAAAACAAAAAAACTCATTATGGGAGTTTTTAAATAATGTAAGCAGTCATGCTTGTGCTTTTAAAAGGGATTCTGTTTTTTTTTTTTTTTTAGCAACTTGTCATATGATGCCTTGCCCCGTTATTTTAAATGAAGTCCATTCTTGGCAAAATTCCCGTTAATTTTGACTGTCTGATTTAGGAGTCCATTCAACGTCTTACATAAGACATCTTGACAGTCAGTGGTGCGTAAAGAGTGTATTATTCCTTGTCTTGCTTATCATAACCTGTAGCTTTTCATATTTTCTCTTCAAAGGAATTGGTAGCTGAGAAACAAAAGTCAAATTTGGTTGAAGCAAAGGCTCGGGAGCGGATCAGCGTGCTGGAGAAGGAAAATGGAGTATTTCAAAACAAATTACACGGTAGCTTCCAGGATGCTCAGCAAATGCAAGTTAAGGTAAGGAGAGTGAAGCATTAGAGTGGTGCAGTAAAGCTGTTTTTTAGTAGTGATTGACCCAATATATCAGAATCGGCCACCAAGGTGGTTGATATTGACGATATTTTGCAAAGTGCTTGTACCGGAGGGATGTCCATAGCCGAGGGTCGGCTGTCTTGTAATGACAACCGATGCGGCTGAGAAACCGCTCAGCTGTCATTACAAGGAGCGCCGCCTTCCACAGCTCTCCCGGGTCTCCCGTCCCACTGGGAGACCCGGGCAGCCAGCCTGCACGGCCGCCGAATACCCGATCAAAGCCGCATTTGGCTCTGATCGGGTCTCCATGTAAAAACCCGGAAGTGACATCACTTCCGGGTACTCGGCGCCAGATTTTAAAAAATGACAGCATTCAAAAAGCCAAACTTGCCGTTTTGATTGCTTTTAAGTGCAGAGGAGGGGTTTGGGGTCTTTCAGACCTCCCAGATCCCTCCACAAGAGTACCTGTCAAGTGATAAAAATACAAAAAAAATTAATAATTTTTCAATGTACGAAAATATCGGTCGATACCGATATGCAATGGCCAAAATATCTGTATCGGCAACGAAAAAACGAAATTGGTCGATCACTAGTTTTTAGGATGCGCTATTTTTAGTAAATCGGACATTCTGGGAGTCACATTTTGGAGGATGGAAAGCTACCCATAGTCTTGTTATGGACCGCCTGTTTGAATCATGTGCTTCTGATGTGTCCATTCAGATTGCTTATTATATTACTTCTTTTAAACTAGAACTAGTCATCTTTTAAACTAGAACTAGTCTTTTCATTGGAAGATTTCCCCCCTTTTACCTTTAAGGATAGCTCAACATTTGGGATTTTCTTTCAATGATAACTGTAAACAGGGAAAATATAGAGGGCGAATCTTCAGGTGCACAGATGGCAATAAAAACCTAATATGTGTTTTAATCCACCTCCACTCTATCCAAAGCTAAAGAAAAGTTTTGCCTGTAGTTTTAAGTTAAGAAATTGACAAAATTAATTATTAGTGTTGAGCGGCATTATTAAAGTACTATAAATGACTGTCCCCTTGCAGGTTAAAGTAACCATTTCTCTACAATCCTCTTTTATATTAAGGTCCCTTTTTTCTTTTGCAGGTAAACATTTGATATATACCAAACTTTTTCCCATGGTTTAGGTAAAACTACAGCTTTTAAAATATTTTTGAAATCCCAGAGTTCAGCTTTTAAGAATTTTAGTTTTGTTAATATAGATGTTTTTGAATGGGATTTAGAGAGAATTTGAGGTAAAGCAGGACACAGTCTATGTAGTGGAGTGGACAAATATGGCGGCTCCCATGAACCCCTACATGTACAAATGATACCGAGATACAAGGGTTTAATTTCAGATATTAACCAATATTGGTGAGATTTACAGCAAACTTTTTTACATTTTTCATGTGTACCCTTAAAACTCTTTGAAAAGTCTATGCAGAATTTTCCCTTTAATTAAGATCCTACAATTAAGATGTTTTTCATGTGTAAAAACTCTGTAGCCTTATATGAATGGACCTCTAGATATTGAGCAGATTTGTGACTCTCGGGATTCTTTTTAGTTTTTCTCCATCATACCTAAACCCAGTTTTTCTTGTGCAGACTTGTTTTAGTAGTGTAATGCTTCCCTAAACTTGCTGCATGCTACAGCACAGTGCCTCATCATTGGCTGCTTATTGGTGACCCATCTTGCCCCGGTGTTACTCTAAATAACATTAAGCACAGATGTTATGTTTAATGGATATGGACTCAACTGTGGCTCAGCTTCCTCTAATACCAAGACAGAATGTAATCTGAGAACAGATGGTGCCTTTGAGGCATCCTAGGCATACCTGTGCGTAGCTGCACAGTTATAAATAAATTGTGTCCTCCCTTAGAGCAAGAGGCCAGTGTGTGTACAGCAAGTCACAATGACACCTTAAGGCGTCATGCACACTAGAAAACTAAAAACTGGCTTTAGAAACGCTGGACCAGAAATGCCAATGTTTTTATGTCTTTTTGCTTGCATTTAGCAGCGATTAGCCTAGTGTGTGAGCTACATTTAATAGCTGCAGCGTTAGAGTGGGTCACCAGCGTCCTTAACAACCAGTGAATAGCTGGTTAAGGAGCAGCCCGGAAAGCCAGCCGCAGTGTCCTTAACGATGGATGAGTCATCAGCTTTCAGCTGATAGCTGAATGAAAAAAATAAATAGAATACCCTTTTCCGAGCATGCAACCTTCCCGAACCATACCAGACCATATGCCCTCAACATGGTGGGGGGCGCTTTGGGCTCTGGCCCAACACCCTCCCCCCCCCCCCCCCAAAGCACTTTGTTCCCCTGTTGATGGGAACAAGAGCCTCTTCTCCGCAACCCTGGCAAGTAGTTATTGGGGATCTTTCCGGAATCTGGAAGTTATTAAAGAGCTGCCAAATGTCAGAGTTGGCAGACAGCGAGAGCTTTTGTCGAGACCAGAGGTGGTTTTTTTTTTTTTTCCTTTTTTCTTTTCGGGTAGGCGGTGGCAGCAGGCATCGACAATGGCTCTACATTGGGAGCCTTTTTTTTTTTTTTTTTTAAAGATAAGGAATTGTCGAAAACTTGTGTTGGCAGGCACATGACTCTTCTGTGACAAATAGTTTGCCTGCTCAAAAGTGTTCTGAATTTGCCCTCAGTTCTGCTTTAATAACAGCTCTTAATCTGCTAGGGCTGCAGTGCCATCTGATGGCCTGAAGATCTAATATTGCATTTAGGCCTTGTCTATTGATATTATCTACTGTAAATGAAGATATATTTGCAATTTTTCTTTGAGGAACATTATTCTGAAATTGTTTAACAATTTTAAGACACAGCTTTTCACAAATTGGTGAACCTCTGCCCATCTTTACTTCTGAGCCACTCTGACTCTCTAAGGCTCCTTTCACACTATCCGTCCATCGGACGGATTCCGTTTTTCTCAGCGGGGGATCGAGCCGCTGAGCAGGAGGAGGACAGCTGTGTCTCCGCGCTGTGTGTTCCCCATGCATCTCTATGGGGGAAATCGGATGGGAACGGACCAGCGGTCTGTTCTCATCCGATCCGCTGGACGGCTGGAAAATAGGGTTTCCATCCGTCCAGATTTGACGGATCGGGTGTCAGCGGACATGTCTCCGCTGACATCCGATGCCCCATAGGAATGCATTGGGGGGAACGTTCAGATCCGCCAAAAAAAAATGGACAGGCGGATCTTAACGGTCCGCCTGTGTGAAAGGGGCCTAAGACGTTTTTTTTATATCCAATTGTGTTACTGACCTGTTGCCAATTACCCTAATTAGTTGCAAAATGCTTTTTTTTTTCAGTTCTTCCATGTTATTACCATTTAACTGCTTTATTTTTTGCTGTGTCCCAACTTTGAGACTTGTTGCTGCCATCATTTTCAAAATTACCCTATTTTTTTTCTTAAAATGCTACTTTTGATAGGTTTTCTATTGTGAATAAAACATGGGTTTATGAGATTTGCAAATCTCTGCATTCGGTTTTTATTTTAATTTTACACTGCATAAAAACTCTTGAGGAATTTGGCTTGCAGGATCACAGAAAACAAAATTGAAATGGAAAAAAAAAAAAAACGAAATAAAAACCTTGGTTTTAAACCCTTCCCTAATCAATCCAAAATTATATTTAAAAAAGGTTTGTTGTAGCTGGGTGTTTGTGTTGTCATATTGGTGGATATATATTACTGCAAAAGAAGAATTATATTTTTACTAGCTTACTGCTTGTTTACTTTGGTATAGCACAGTAATAAGATGTTGTATAGGTGGAATTAATCTGACTTTTTTCACCCTGTGTGTAGTTCCAACAGGTGCGTGAGCAATTGGAGAACCAGCTTGCCCACTTGAAGCAGGAGAATGGTATCCTAAGAGATGCAGTGAGCTCAGCCACCAATCAGATGGAAAGCAAGTAAGTTTACTTCTGCAGGCAAGCCCTGCGTTGTGGCAGATCACACTCTAGACCAGTGATGGCGAACCTTTTTGAACCCATTGCCCAAACTGCAACACAAAACCAACTTATTAAATTCAACGTGCCAACACTGAATTAAACCTGCCAGTGGCTGTGTATAGGGGGTGGGACTGATTACCCCTCAGAATGAGCCCTAAGGGACCAAAAAGGTACGGTTCTGCCCATAAAAAACTTTTTCTGCTTTTTCAAGGGAGGGAACGCTCCGGGGTACATAAAGCTCTCTCCTGTCACTCTCTCTGAGGATTGGCGAGTCCCAGCCATAGATCATTGGCTGGGAACTGCTGATCTCCATGTGCTGGAGCCAGTGATAGCACAGCTGTGCCCGCACGCCCCCTACCTGGAAATGCAGTATCCCATATATATATATATATATAAGCAGTAAAGCTACAGTGCTTGGTCGGCACGTGGTTAGACACTTTTCTGGTTATCACAACTAATTTCAGAAAATTTGGTAAAGGTGTGTTCTTTCAAGATCTCCTCACGAGGCGCGATTTGAATATCTTGATATTTCTAGGTCCCAACATATGAAACGCACCAGCAGGAAGTCTCTTACTTTTATATCACTACTTCCATTAGTATTGTGTGCTTAATATCGCCTCAATCTCCATTCATTTTATCTCTAACTGTATCTACAGTAGGCTTTGTACATCACTAAAAATATAGCATTTTTGTCAAGGGTGTGCTATTTAGTGCTCAGTTTTTAGATCAGTCATTTTAATAGCATGACTCTAGTAGTATAGGATATTTAGATATAGAATATAATACTGAAAAGCCTTGTTTCTTTTTCCCTAGGCAGTCTAATGAGCTTATTAAGCTGCGTCAGGATTATAGCAGGCTCATGAAAGATTTGAATGATAAGAACAGCAGTTTGGCTCAGGAGGAACAGCATAAGAAGAATCAGGAGCAGGTGGTGGCAGGGTTGAAGGTGAGAAAATATGTCCTGTTCATGAGAAGTTCTCAGTACTACTTGGACAGAATGTGCAGTAGAATAGTGATTGCGCACATTTTTAGAAAATGTTTGAAGCTCAACTCTAGTCAAAACGTATTTCTTTCTCGCTCAGTAAGACACAGGAATTCTTACACTGTTGGGTTATGCTGCTGTCCCCAGGAGAAATTTACATTGGCAACAAAAAAATGTTGATTATCACAAGATAATGCTGCCCACAACTATTATGCCTCAGTTTTTTGATAGTTTAGGCATGTGGGTATATTTTTTTTAGCTCTGCTCTTTTCTGTTTGTTTGGTATACTTTGTCTATTAACAGCCAGAAATGTTAAATCCCTGAAGTCTCTCCAAGTGGCCACTAAGCACAGGTTTTTCCCAAATTTATACATTTTTTTTTTGCTGTGACAGCTCTGAATTTCTGGTAGCTTCTCCAGTCATCTACAGCTCATTTATGCATGCTGGTGTTCTCTCTTCGACCTTTCAGTGGTCATCGGTGACTACCCGTTTTGCATTTGTTTACACAGACTCTTTTCAGGTCACAGCAGTATGTATGGGTATTCCGTGTAGCGTTCTCATTTTAGAGCTGAGGCAGTTTTTCTGTCCCAACCTATTTTCTGAGTTCCAAGCAAGTCTATGCAAAGTTGAGGGTCCTCTGTTTCACATTCCAAGACTACCTATATTTGTATTTTTAAAGCCAAGGAGAAGCAGGCGTCGGGGAAAGTAAAATGGCAACATTTGCCTCTTCGATGGCCCTTAGTAGAAAAATAAAGTGGAGGCCTCCCTAATGTAGCCAACTTGTAAAGTAAAAACAGCAAGTCTATAATAGAGGAGAAAATCACTCAACATAAAATGTTTTGAGGGAACAGTCTGTGGGGGCTTTTTTAGACCCTGTGGCTTTGGCTGCCCAGAAGTATCAGTGGTTCAGGTTGTTCCTGAACCTTAAGGATCAATTTATTGTTTTGGAGTGTCAAGTTCTAGTCCTGGACTGCTAAAGCTAGACTCAGATTGGAATCCTGCGAGCTACCCCCCTAATCTAGATTTTACAACTGCCGCAAACACCTCACTCCTCCTTTAGAAAGTGCTATGCTAATGCTAAAGCTAGACTGTTTATTCCACAGAAGGCACTTTAGATCTCAGATTTAAGCTCCTCAGTTCAGGAGTCGTGCAACACTCTTCTTTTTGGTGATAGTCTTGGGTGCAGTGGTAGCCACCTTCGAGGCAGTTCAGTTTCTTAAAATCATTCCAGTTCCTGGACAGATCAGATTATTTGGCAATGAGGACCAGGTTGTCTCTGGCTTGCTGACTCGAGAATTTGGTTTTGGTTGTCTCTGGCTTGGTCACTCGAAAATTTGGTTTTGAAATAGAAACGCTGTCATTCCCATTGTTTAAAAGATCCTCCTGATGGATGCCAACCTGTCTGGCTGGGGAGGAGTCCTGGGCACCTTGTCAGTGCAAGGACCTGTTTGTCAGAGGAGTCCTCCTCTCCTGATTAGCATCCTGAAGCTTCAGCAATTTGGCTGAGTTTGTAACATTGGGACCATCCTGCAGGTGGGTCATCCAATCTGGATTAAGTAGGTTAATGGCAAATAAGGTAGATTGCATCCTGTTCTGGGCAGAAATGTCACACTCCAGCCTTGTCCTCTATATACATCCCAGGTGGGGCCAGTTGGCAACAAACTTCCCAAAAGTGTTGCATGTCCTTTGTCATGATGGAGGAAGCTGGATGTTAACTACCTGGCCTCAGGGTACAATGAAAAAAAAAGCAAAGTGTACACGTTTGCAGATTTAGGGATTCTCTAGTGGATGCTTTGGTGACTCTGTGGGATTGATACAGCCTGGATTTTGTCTTAACTCCACTGAAGCTTCTTCCTCCTCTTCTTTGCAGGAACAAGTTGGCGTGCAATAAGTTTATACTCATTACTCGGGGCTGGCCCATATGGATGTTGTACACAGATCTGGTATGATGCTTGGCAGATCTGTGGGCTTTACAAGATTGTTCCAATCTCCTGTTTTAAAGACTGGTTTATCATCCAGCTTTACTGTTGCTGGCTTTAATGACATGGCTGAAGTCCAGTTTTTATGAATAGGTGATTTCTTTGATGTTAACTTCGTGCAAGGTCTTTAATGGACATGGAAGGCATACTTTATTTGGTGAGAGTCTTGGGGCTTCCACCATATGAGTTTCCCCATAGGATGAATCGTCTCAACCCAGCGTTTGGCTCCTAGCACTAACAAAGGTCCAGTTTGTGCTCTTTCCAAATTTATTCAGACCTTTGTTCTCTCACTCCTTGATAGACCTTTGTATAGGAAGTCTTCGAAGTGTTACTGGTCATTTCCCCATGACTTATTAGGGTCTCGCTTGAAAAAAAAATAAAAATGCGCTTTAAGATCTTCTTTTCCTTACTCTAACACACAAGGTTATATTCCTTGTAGTCATCACCTTTTGTGAGGCAAGTGTCTGAACTGAATTAAATATGCAGTATGTTTTTTTTTTTACGCATTGTATGTGTTGTTTTTATAAGGATAATATCAATGTGAGGTATGTGATGTCTTTTTGGTGAGGAGGCTGCATCTGCATTTCATTTTATGATTTTTATTGTAACATGATGATTATTATTATTATTATTATTATTCTCAACTGGCAGCCTCATCGTGCAAGGATCTTTTTTTAGTTTTAACAGGAACAATGTGGTGTCATAGACCAGGACTTCCCTCCTGCTTAAGTTAGTTTTTGCTATTTATCTCAACAGTACATAATTTTTCCATCTGTCTACCTCCAGTTGACTAAAAGATATTTTCATCCATTGCCTGAATGTGATTCAAGCGGTTTCCTTTAGAAAGACTGATTTTACTTTTTCTCTTTCATTCATTGATGGACACAGCTCCCATATCTTCTTGACCATTGGGTTATGCTGTCCCCTACAGGAGTAGGACACTAGGCAGAAAAAAGATTTACCACACATATGGGGCAGTCCCAGGGGTATACTCCCACTTCCTACTATAGGTATTCAGTTTTTTTTTTTCTGCCTAGTTGCTGCTCTGTGCTGACCGGGAGTGGTGAGTTCCTGTGGGTGCCCTGTGGCTCTCCCTCTCTCTGCTATAGCAGCGATTTTAGTTGTGCTGGGACCTGTGGTGCCGCTAGCGTGGTGGTGGGGGTCACTCAGCAGTGTGCTTTTTTTTTTTTTTTTTCTTTCTCATTTTTGCCTGTGTGGTTTCCTGTTTAACATGAGTCCCTGGAGCACATTTCACCCCCTGATCCCATCTCAGAGGCAGCAGGCCTTTCTGGGTCCCAGTCCCCACCCTGTTTCCTGTGGCGCCGGCTCTGGAGTCCTTAGTGTCCAACGTCGATATGGTCCTGCAAAAGCGGACCAGCAAAAAGCATCCACCGCCTTCACCTGTCCCCTCACATTCTGACTCTGATCTCGCCACCGTGGACGCGTCTCACCCTGCTGAGTCTGCATCCACGCATCCTGAGTGCTCTGATAGTAAGGATGATTCCTCTTCTACTACAGCCGCGCATGAAAAAGCCGTGGTGGATACACTATTTGTATCAGTGCGGAAAACTTTAAAAATGGAGGATGCAGTTGCGTCAGAGGCACAGGTCACTTTCGATATCCGAAAATCTTTAAAAGCGGAAAGGGTTTTTCTTTTTCCCACATATTTTGACAAAATTGCCAGTCAGGATGCCCAAAACGCGATGTGGAGGAGTCTCCAGCTTTTAAATACCCTTTTGATAGAAAGGCGGAGACCCCTGTCCAGCACATGGTTACTATGGCCGGTTCAGTCCTTAGGCCGGTGTTCAGCATTGCCTTGGTGTCCCAGACCTTGATGGAGTAGGCAAAGACCTGCTGACAACAAGCCTTCTGCCTGAAGGGGCATCCTCAGCTGTATCGGGGTGGGGGGGGGGGGGGGGCGACTTTGTTTTTTTCCCTGACCCGTTGACCTCTCTGATTCGGTTTTGCTATAAGATCGAATTTCGGGCTTATCCTCCCAGGGAGGTTTTTTCTTTTCAACTTGCATTTGTCCCCAGACCGCCTGCGTGGTCTCTTCGGGATGGTGTAAGACTTACTACTGCTAGGGGTGTTTGTACCGGTTCCAATCTCTGAACGTTTTCAGGGTTTTATTCAAACTTGTTTACAGTTCCCAGGAAGGAAGCCAAAGTTCATTCAATCCTGGACCTCAAAGCCCTGAAACGCTTTGTGCGGGTAAAGAAGTTTCGGTTGGCCTCTATCAATATCAAGGACGCTTACCTCCATATCCTGATATATATCAGGCATTAGCGCTTCCTCCGCTTTATCATGAGCGAGGAACATTATCAATTTGTGGCGTTGCCCTTTGGTCTCGCCTCAGCTCCTCAGGTATTCACAAAAGTGTTGGCCCCGGTGTTAGCGTTGTTGCGTACGTGGATGATCTTCTTTTGCAAGCAGAGTCTCCGACTGCTCTAAAGGAGAACCTGGACATCACTGTGCAGACTCTGCAGGAGTTTGGCTGGACATTGAATTTCCAGAAGTCTGCTCTGGTTCCGTCTATCAAGTTGGACTATCTGGGTCTGACTGGACTTGGCCTCAGCCAGGGTGTTTCTTCTGCTGGCCAAGCTCCAGAAGCTGCAAGATGCCATTCGACTTCTCTTGTCCACCAGTCGGTCGTTTCTCAGGACTTGCATGCAGGTGCTGGGCCTGATGGTGTCTACCTTCGGGGCTGTTCCTTTTGCACAGTTCCACACCAGATCTTTGCACAGAGAGATTCTTACTGAGTGGGACAATAATCCGCAGTCACTAGACACTCTTTTTCTGCTGAGCCATGGTAAGGGTGGCTGAATCCCTGATAGGGTGGCTTCACTCTCCGGCTCTTCGACAGTGAAAATCCTTCCTTCCCCTGTACTTTATGGTCAATCACCAAGGGAGCACCAAAAATGTCCTAGTGGCTCGGAAAGTAGCCGGCATTCTAAGGTGGGAGTAAGTTTTTTTTTTTTTTTCCCGACCTCTGCCGTGCATGTTCCCGGGGGTGAAAATTTGGCATGCTGGTTACCTTAGTCGACAGGCTTTGGACCAGGGAGAATGGTCTCTTCAGCCGGAGGTGTTTCATCGGCTGTGTCTCTGGTGGGGAACTCCCGAGGTGGACCTATTGGCCTCTCGTCTCAACAGGAAGGTGCAGAGATTTGTGGCAAGGTCTTGGGATCCTCTGGCTGACACCACAGACGCACTGGTGGCTCCTTGGGGCTGATATATGCCTTTCCTCCTCTAAAACTTCTGCTGCGACTTCTGCGAAGGATCAATGCTGAAGGAATTCCGGTCATCCTAGTGGCCCCAGGTTGGCCTTGCTGGTCATGATATGCGGATCTAGTACGGCTGGTAGCCGATGTTCCTTGGTGACTTCCTCTCAGAGAAGACCTGTTGGCCCAAGGGCTGATCTGCCATCCTGCTTTACAGTCGCTGGCCTTAATGGCTTGGCTATTAAAGGCTAGGTGTTGAAAGATAGGGGGTTGTCTAACTCGGTAATTCCCACGCTGTTAAAAGCTAGGAAATCTACCTCTAGGAACATTTACCATCGCGTTTGGAAGTTGTACATTGCGTGGTGTGAGTCTCTGAGAGTTTCCTTTTCATTGGCTCAAATTTTGACGTTCCTCCAAAGATGGAACAGCGCCTGGGCTTGGGTACCATCAAGGGCCAGTTTTCGACCTTGGCAATTTTTATTTTAACTTCCCTTGGCTACACATTCCTTGGTTCACACCTTTTTGTTCAAGGGGTTCATCACTTGGCTCCACCTGTGCCGTCTCCGTTGCCTCAGTGGGAACTTAATTTGCTATTGTTTGTTCTTCAGAAACCACCTTTCGAAAATATTTGTGAGATTCCTCTGCTTATATTGTCCCGGAAGGTAGCCTTCTTGGTGGTGATTACTTCTGCACACTGAGTGTCGGAACTGGCTGCTTTGTCTTGTCGTTAACCTTTTTTGGTTCACAGAGATGAAGTAGTGCTTCGCCCTTGTCAGTCGTTCCTTCCTAAGGTTGTCTCTGGTTTCCATCTGAATGAAGACATTGTGTTACCTTCTCTGTGTCCTAAGCCTAGGCATCCTAAGGAGATTGCCTTACATTCTCTGGGTATGGTTTGGGCAAACAGAGTGTACCTGGCAGCTACCTAGTCATTTAGGAAATAGGACTCGATATTTGTCCTTTTATGGATGGTCCTCGCAAGGGGTTGGCCTCATCTGGCGTGACCATTTCCAATGGATCAGACAGACGGTAGTACAGGCCTATTCAATCAAGGGTCAAGTTCCTGCTTTCCCTGTTAACTACACGGGCGCTTAGTGCCTCCTGGGCCTCCTGCCATCAGGCGTCATTGATGCAGATTTGCAAGGCGGCCACTGGTTGTCTGTGCACACTTTGACAAAATTTTACAAAGTAGATATGTTGGCATCTGCAGATGCTGCTTTTGGCCGCAAGGTTTTGCAGGCTGCTGTTTGAGAGGACTTAGTGCTCTATGAGGGTGTATGTTTGTTTTTTTTTATTTTTCAGGTGGGCTGCAGTTGTTCCTGGTTGAGATCCATGTTACCTGGTTGGCTAGGTTTAGCCTTTGCAATTTTTTTCTGCTGTGTTTTTCCCATCCCTAATGTTTGACACTGCTTTGAGATGTCCCAATGGTCAAGAAGATTCTGGAGCTTTGTCTGTCAATGAACGAAAGAGAAAATTAGATTTTTGTCTTACCGTAAAATACATTTCTCTGATGTTCATTGACGGACACAGCACCCACCCCTCTTTTGAGTTGGGGGTATTTTTCTTCTGCAACTGCTTGCAACAAAACTGAATGCCTATAGCAGGAAGTGGTAGTATACCTCCCAGGACTGCCCCTTCTGTGTGGTAAAGCTTTTTCCTGCCTAGTGTCCTACTCCTGTAGGGGCAGCATAACCCAATGGTCAAGAAGATTCTGGAGCTGTGTACGTCAATGAACATCAGAGAAAATGATTTTATGGTAAGAGGTAAGACAAAAATCCAATTTTTTTTTTTTTTACATCCTGGATGGTGCCCATAAGGATAGTACACTGGCTTCTCATTTCTCCATGCTTGGGAGGCTTAGACAGACCATCATCTAAGCTTATGGTCTCCAACATTGTGTTCCATTCCTTGCTGTCAAGGCACAGACTACTTAATCTGTGGGTGCTTTTCAGCATCAAGCAACGGTTTCCCTGATTTGCAAGACTGTCTGCTACTTGTACTTCTGTTTACACGTTCTCTAGTTCTTCTACCAGGTCGATTATGTGGCCTCATCTGATGCCATCTTCAGTCGTAAAAGATCCTTCAACCGACTATTTTAGCTAAAGACATTAGTTGGTTTTTCATTTTCTTGGGCTTGTAAATCTTTCGTTGCTATGTTGCCCACACTTCAGTAGGGCTGCTTTTGGATATCTCCCTCTATGTATGATAAAGAAATGAGAATTTTTGTACTCGCCACTAAATACTTTTCATGCTGCTTTGCTACAAATCCGAGGCATGCTGATAGTAGTAGATGTTATCCTAGGCTTGCCTCAAGGTTTTTTGTTTGCAATTGCCCAATCTTCCTGTAGGCAGCAGTATAGCCCAAAGGTGAAAGACTTCTTGAGTCCCTCAAAGGACTCCAATTAAAGCGTTTTACAGTGAGTGCCAAAATCCTACTTTAGTTACAGTAGTGCCAGACCTAAAGTTCATAATCCTAAAACTTCAAAAGGACATTCCAGACCCTTTTGGGTTTTCGAATTGGCTCACTTCATCAGCGCTAAATTGACAACAGTATACATATTGCTTTAGTTATAAAAAAAAATTATATTGCTTCAAAACCTACAATATATGTAATATGTCAAAATTTATCTGTGTAAAAGTTTGTTTGGAATAAGATTTAACATTCCTTTTTCTTTGTCTGAGAAATGGTCATATTTTGTATACATGCTTCAAACTAATCACTTGTGTAGCCAGCCATTATGGAGCTGTATGGACTTTGTCAGACGCAGTAAAAAAGTGAACAGGCAATTCTGAATTTGGTTGTATAATAAAGATGTTGCACTTTTCCCATTTCATTTGTGAATGAATGTTTTTGTGCAGATTTTTTTTTTAATTTTTAGTTTTTTATGTGCAATATGGTATACCAGAAGGCTTGTTGTATAGTTTTCTCAGTTTTATTTTTCTGATCTACTGTGACATCCAGGCTCAGATACAGGATGCAGAAAGAAGATGGGAAGAAATTGAATCATATCTGCGGAAACGGGAATCTGACGCAGAAAAGGCTCAGCAAGGTAACTTTTTTTTTTTTTCTCCTCAATTCTTTTTTTTTTTTTTTTTTTCTTTTTTCGGTGAAGAATTATAAAAATGGGTAGAGTCCTCAATGGTAAAATACATTTTGTTTTTAAAGCATCAAATGTTTTCCCTCTTCTGGCAATCATGTTACACCTCACATCTTCTTTGTGGTTTGAATTTCTGTAGACACTTGGTGCAGGAAAGAAAAAGAATACAGACGAGAATACTGTTTGTGAGATATGACTTTATTTGATTCTGTTTGTCTCCATACCATCCAAGTACATGTCAAATCACACTTTACCATCTTTTCAGAACTTTAGCAAACTGTTACACTAGGATGATTTATTGTACAATTATTGTTGATTATACCCCAGTGCTGGATCTGCCTTTTACTCCCCACTAGGGGAGCTTTCTTCTTTGTTACTCGAAACTCAATAAAAAAAGATTTATATATAAAGCGTCAAATGCAAGCCTTATCCTAAAAAAAAAAAAAAAAAAAAAAAAAAGCTTTAATATTTTAAGAGATTGGCAAAGATATAACACCTGTTATTTTGTCCAAACCCCACCACACTGGTGAAATGTATTTAATTTTTATCTATTACAGGTACTTTATATAGCACTGTCATTTTATGCAGATATATATAATTTTTTTTTTTTATTGCATATTCACATCGGTCTCTGCCCTCAAGCAGTTTATAATCCAAGGTCCCTAACTCGCATTCATACATGCACATACTAGGGCCAATTTAGACAGGAGCCAATTAACCTACCATGTCTTTAGAGTGTAGGAGTAAACCTGAGTACTTGGAGAAAACCCATGCAGGCACAGGGAGAACATGTAAACTCCAAGCCGGTAGCGCAAGAGTTATGATTTGAACCAAAGAACCTAGTGCCTGATGGAAGTGCTAACCACTTAACCACTGTGCTGCCCACAAATGGTGGGTCCCATGTGAGTTCTGTATTAGAGCTTACACAGGATTATTTACATTCTCCCCTCCCCCACTTGGCAATGTTCAGATGTGACCATTGATCACTCTGGCATATGCACTGTATTGTGGGAATAGTGAAGACGGTCACATGATCCTTCATACCCAGATTACGTGGCTCAACAAAAGAATAGGCTGGCAGGGCATGGCTGAATAGGCAATGACAGATTGTCTTTAAAGTGGTTCTAAAGGCAGAAGGTTTTTTACCTTAAGGCACTCTATAAACTCTTTTTACCTTAGTGCACTCTAATACACTGCAGCTTCACACCCCCTTCTCTGCCCAGTCAATCACAGCCAGTGAGCCAATAAGGAGAGGGGGGGGGTGAGTGCCCCCATAACAAGATGATTGCTATTGTGGGCATGTGCAAAACCATGGCACAGAGCTGGTAAGTATGACATGTTTGTTATGAAAAAAACAAAAAGAAACTCAATCCTTTCAATCACTTTAAGGCTTTGTCCACCAAATAAGTGTTCATAACCCCACAAAAAGTTAGTGTGTGTATATGCAGTATAGCATGTTTGTTATACTCACGGTGAAACCTAAGGGTGTTAATCCTCTGCATTGTGTGAAACTGCTGTTAGATCCTGTCTTCTCTGATCCTCCCCTTCTTCCACTGTCCCCTATCCATCTGATAGTACAGAGCCTCAGGGGCACTCGACACATGTTCATTTTGGTGCGTATTGCTAGGGGTTGTTTTTTTTTTTTTTTTGGAGGGAGCATGCGATCAGCACAGGGCCAATCGGCACTGTCCAGACAGAGGGTCAGGGGTCCTGCAGCCTAATAGGACAGTCAGAGCTGAATCAAAACGTCTACAAGCTTTAACCAGACACTAATAGAAGTCACAAGACTGCTATATATTTCTGATGACAAAAGGTGTTTAGCAG
The DNA here is from genome assembly GCF_965119305.1 of Pelophylax lessonae. Taxonomy (NCBI): domain Eukaryota; kingdom Metazoa; phylum Chordata; class Amphibia; order Anura; family Ranidae; genus Pelophylax; species Pelophylax lessonae. The sequence goes on along the minus strand of NC_138780.1, from coordinate 142,113,634 downwards.
TTTATATTTTCTAAACCTAATGCATTTCCATGTTCTGTGTACTGTGGGAGACCAGATAAAGTGAATGCAGGGTCCCGGGTTTGGTAACACTTAAAAGGCATGATTTCATACATATTGCTGCCTTAAGAATTGGGTTCAAATGCTAGCTTGTATGTTAGGATTTTGATCAAACTGACAGAACCATTTGTATGTGGGTTATGTTAGAACTACATTTGTTTTTGAATAATTAATGCTCTGTTCTCAGTCTTTCCAAATATAGTAACCTTTTACTTTACTTCAGATGGGTACTGTGGTTTACTCTGTCTCAAATCCCAGAAGCCAGAAAGTTAACGAGCCTAAAAAAATTAGATCTAGCATTTAATGCTTTAGATCATTTTCTGTTAATGGAGTCGTGTATTTCCTGGTTCTGTAAAGTGTATTTTTGGCAAAACCTTTTTAAAATTGGCTAGAGTAGGAAAGTGTTAAAACTCCCCTGTATTTATTCTTTAGATATGTGTGTCCCATTGGGGAAATTTCCTTTTCACTTCCTGTCTTGCAGATGTGAGAGGATGGGCCAGTAGGAATGCATGGTGGCTGGGATTGGCAGCAAGCTCCAGCACCACTCTGAAGTGTGAGACCTTTGCCTCTTGCAACAGCCTGGCATTCAGCTGCGACAGGAAGGCTTTGAAAGCTGCTTGCATGTATGTGCAACTGGCCTGTACTTAAAGTGGATGCAAACCCAATTCATTAAATTTGACCTGGGCACATATATCTGTAGTGTTTACTTATCGCTCTCCAAAGCTCTAAGTCCCGTGTCTTTCTGCTGCTCCGTTCCTCTGTTATCAGCATGATAACTTCTGACAAGCTCACCGACACAGGAGATAAAAGCAGCTGGAAATGTATTTCGGGTGGGTGAACAGAGATAGATTAGCAGAGAGCTGGTCTAATCACAGCACAGCTCTGCATGTTTTCATTCCTATGCCTATGTGGAGGGGGAGGGGGGGGGGGTGTCCTTCTCCATTCAGCTGTCACACAGTGTATGCCAGGACTCCACACCCAGTGCTGGAGCAGGAAGAAACAATTCCAACAGGATGTTCACTTTAGCTAAAGACAGCCAATATACAAATAAAACTCATGTAGGGAGATTTGTTTCATCTCTGTGTATCATCTTAGGCTGTTCACTTCACTGGGTATATTTGAGGGTTTACATCCACTTTAAATGACACCTGTCCTCATTAATTTACAGAGTTCTGTTAATGGGAAACTACAAGTACTGACAGCCTTTGCTGCTGTTGGCTTGTAGTTCTCAATGAACTACCAGGGCACTGTTAAGTGCTCTTGTAGTCTATTGATTCTTCCTGTCAGTGGGCATCTGCCTGCCTGTACAAGGTATGAGCCACCAAATGCACTGACAAGTCTGCAGGAGTCCTGCATGGCACCCATGATCTGCTGATTGCAGGTGCAATGCTTTCCAGGCTCCTAGTAAAAAAATAATAATTAATGCAAATTTTGTTAATTTTTTTTTTTTTTAATAAAAAGGTGAACTTATCATGTAATGCCTGTATCAGTTTGCCTTACACCCCCTCAGTGATAGTCTATCCAAGGCGTTAAGTCAACGGGCATGGTTTTCCTGCACTAACATGTGTTTAACATGCCTGCCAAATGCAGTTCACCGAAATTCTATCAGTGCCATCCAACCCCACTAAAACAATTATACATTCAATGGCTGATTTTTGTTTGAAATAAATTAAATAAGCTAAAAAAAGGGGACAAATAACCCGTGTGCTATATCTCATATATTTTCAGCATGCAAGCTATTATATATATATATATATATATATATATATATATATATATATATATATATATATATATATATATATGTTTTTTTAACCTTAGTTAATGTATTAATTTCAAATGCAAATCGGCTATTGGGATGTAAAATTGTGTTAGTGGGGTTGTGCAGCACTATTGGAATGTATAATATTTTTATGTAGGTTTTTCATTCACATTTCAGTGTGGGCTGCAGCCTATACAAATTTACTCATATTTCTATTGGCAATTGCACATCGGGCATTTATTTTTGTAGTTGTCAACAAAATTCTATTGACTTTAGAGGAGCAGCATGCGTGGCAGTTTAGATTTTGTATTTGTACAAGGGGAGTAAAAACACAACGCCTTTAGGGGCTCTCAGAGGCGGTGTTTCTTCTCTCCTGCAGAGATCTCTTCTAGCTCTTTTTTTACACTGGCTGCCTCCACTGCTGCTGATATATGGAACACAGTCTAGCAACCTAATTAGGAGACTGTTTAGAGGCATTACCTTGAGACTAACCCAGAGGCTCCATCCAGAGCCCAAACCACACGTATACTACAAAACCCAATAATACACCAAAAAGGCCAGTTGCACCTTACTTCAGGGTCTGCTACCATCGTGGGCCAAGCCTCCTAACCTAGAGGTTGCATTTGTCGTGATTTTTCTTCCACTGCATTTCTCTGAGTGAGGCATGTCCTGTTGAGGTGCATTTTAATGTGAAACCCGGTCAAAAGCAGCATTTTCAGCCAAACATTGTGTTTTCTATGCAAACACACCTCCATATGTTCTTATTGAATACCCAGCAAATGCCTATTGACATGAACCTTAAGAGAGGTTTATAGCTTGTACGCTTTTTTAGAGCGGTTTATTGCTGCTTAACTTGTTTATTTGCCCTCTTTGGTTCTTTGTAATCACCTGACACCCTTTTCTTTTTTACAGAGTTTCAATCAAAGCTTATTGCTAAGGATGCTGAAATTCAGAGTCTACACAGCAAGCTCACGGACACTATGGTGAGCAACCAGCAGCTTGAGCAGAGACTCCTGCAGCTCATGGAAGTAGGGCAAGATGACAACCTTCAGATTCAGGTGCAGGTACTGTCTTGTTTGGCTTTTCCTTAATAAAGATGTTTATTGTATGATCCTATGCTGCCACTTGGTAAATGTGGAGAACCTTGGTCCTGCAAGCTTTCACTTGGCTCCCACCTGGGCCTAATCTCCCAATGGTAGCTTTTAAAGAGGAAGTAAACCCTCCTCTGCAACTTGTACCTATAGGTAAGCCTATATTAAGGCTTACCTATAGGTACTGTAAATATCTTCTAAACATGTACCGTTTAGGAGATATTTACCTTGCATGCAGCCAGTGACATCACTGGCGCATGCGCTCTGAAGGAACGGCCGCTGGTGCCGTTCCTTCAGCGCCCCGTGCCGTTACCGTCGGCTCCCATGCGCATGCGCGGGAGTGACGACATTGTGGCTCCAGCCAATCAGATGGCCGGATGCCGCAAACTCAGAACATGTCGCCCATGAGACAGGTAAGCGGTCGGCACTGCGGGGCTTCGTTCTTAGGTAAGTATTTCATAATGAGCTATTATACGATGCATACTAGCTCATTATGTGTTTTTCTCCTTGAATGTGTTTTTTTTTTTTTTTAATTCGGAGGTTTATAACCTCTTTAAATAACCATATTGGTAAAATTGCATATGAACATTTGATATTTACCACTTCTAGAGAGCTGTGGAGACTTGTTGGTTCCAGGTTTTCTTCAGTAATTTGTATTTTGTTTATTTGCAAATTAAACTGCCAAAAATTTAATGAATTATTATTGTACTTGTTAACTGAAAAAAAACAGTTCAAATTAATTGATGAAAACCAGTTAATTTCTATTTGAGATAAGGCAATTTTTTTTATTTTTTTTTGTCTAAGGACTTGTTGAAGCAAAATGAAACCCTGAACGTTCAGATTCAGAAATACCATTCGCAGGTACAAGCGCAGGTAAAAATAATTGCCTATCTTTTTTTCAAAGTAATTTGGGGAGAGGAAAGTGTGTAACGAGTATTAGTACTCCGGCTCTTTGCATTCTTGTGGTGTTTGCAATTCTCTAAAGCAAGAGCCCAGGTAGGTATCCAGGCTTGGCACCCCCTAGTTCTCCGGCACCTCTTCCTGCATATTTCCCCCCCCCCCTCCAAATTTAGTATACAAGCTTTCTTAACCTCTTCTCATCCCTGGGACATACCCAGCACGGTTTCCCTACACGGTAATATAAGGAATCAATGCTTCTATACAGCAGCCTGATCACTCTTAAAGATGGTGGAAGGGGGTCTCCCCTCACTCTTGCCGCCTTTACCTAGCTCTCACATTCTATTTAGGAGCCCGGTACAGATGCGACCGGTCACATTGGATGTCCTAGACACAGTGAGAGTAACTTCCGTTCTCCCCTTTGTGACATCAGATACCAGAAGCGACGAGGATTTAATCCCTTCCAGTCTGTTTACAAGCTGTTATTGGTTTGTAAAGCATCTGATCGATCAAACTGTGATCACACCACACATGAGCTATCACCGCAAACGTCACTAATTGTAGCACTAGACTTTCGGTGTAACTCTTAATTGGTAACCTGCAAAGGCTTTAAAAGCATCGCCTATGGATAATTTATTGTAGCGTAGTTTGTCGCCAGTCCACAGGGCGTGTGCAATCTGAAACATGGCATGCTGGGTATCTATCTACTCAATGTAACATCATCTTTTATATTTTACCCAAAATCATGTTATTATATTGTATGCACTATAAGATTCATTAAAGTTTTTTTTCCTGAAAATTTACATTTCATATGTTGCTGCACAAATATTGTGTAACATAAATTTGCAACAACCACCATTTTATTCTCCAGGGCCCCTGCAAAAAAATATTTAATGTTTGTAGGTTCAATGTATTTTTTAGCAAAAAAGTATGCAGACAAACTTGTATAAGAGAAATTTCAATTTTGGCCTGAACTGGAGGTGGTTAAAGTGTTTTCTGGCTGATTAATACGCAGGGTTCTCTTACTTTTATATTCCTATATGCTAGAGAGAACTCACTCATGTAATAACAATATGGTCATCCTCTGCACCATTCTCTTTTGAGCCCCGGGTGGCTTATTGACCCTGGGCTCACAGGAGTGGGTTGAATGATGCCAAGCTTCCTTCTTCCTGGAAGAAGAGCAGCACTGGATTACTGAGTGCTAAGATTGCATGGTGCAGCTTCAGACAGAAGATTGTTATTGCACCCACTTACTGCCCATAGTTGGTAGCGTTGGTAGTATGTGCTGCCAGGGTGAGCTGAAGTTAAACTGATTGCCATAATAGCATGGGGGGGGGGGGGCCTTCATTACTGACTTTTTTTTTTTTTTTTAAATAATAATTGCTGGCCGTGTCTGACAAGCCTAACATATCTATTCTTGAAAACATTTCCTCCCACTCCCCATATCCTGCATACCTTGTGTAGTACAGATATGTGTACTTAATACTTTTAATCTGGTCCGGCCCTGTTGTGTGGCCCTGCAGCTCCGCGTCTGTCAGTGAGCGGCTGCTGCAGGGGAGAGGAAGGAGCGCCGACAATGGCTGGGCCATGGGAGCCGACGGGTGATGTCATGGCTCCCGGAATTCACAACTGCTTTTAAGTGCTCCTTTACACACGGGGGGCTGGAGCTGAGGGATCAATTGACAAGACCAGATTAAAAATGGGTAAGTACACGTGATATGCAGGATAGGTAGAATGAGGGGGGAAGAGAATGTTTTTGAAAATAGTTAGTGCTAGGTTTTTCCTTCACTGTAAATACATTTTATTCCTAGATAAAAAAAATGTTGTAAAGTGTCAGATTTCATTGTTATAAACAAAAGAAAACAAAGAAGGGCGCACCGACCTAGCGCATTATCCTCAATAATATGGCTTTATTAATAAATCATAAAAATGGCTTCTCACAAACAGAAGTTAAAAATGATCATATCAGACTCAATCGCTTGAGTGTCAGGAATAGTCCATGTCCATAGTCCTGTTGAGATGACGGCTGACGCGCTTGAGTGTAAGGACTATGGACATGGACTATTCCTGACACTCAAGCGATTGAGTCTGATATGATCATTTTTAACTTCTGTTTGGGAGTAGCCATTTTTATGATTTATTAATAAAGCCATACTATTGAGGATAATGCGCTAGGTCGGTGCTCCCTCCTTTTTTTTTCTTTTGTTTGTAGTACTGTTGGACTACCCCAGTCTTTTAGGGCAGCAAGACTCTAGCCATCCGAGACGCCATATGTGAGTCCCGTGGGTAGTGTGGTCGGGGAGCTTGGATTCTAAGCGCAGGAGAAAGGTGGCATCACCATATCGTTTTGGATCAGAATTCCTTGTTTCTGTACAAGTTCTTGATCAGCAGTTCAGACCACATTGAAGCCAAAGCCTCAGAATGACAGCCAAGAAACTAGCATTCTGAAAAAGAGTTGAGTAGTGACAGTTTCCCCTGTTCCACCGTGAGAGTATTCCTTTAAAGCTAAACCCCAGATTTACTTTTACTTTAGTTTGTCTGGGTCAAGCTGGCCAAAACAAAAACGGTTTCTTTTAATAATTCATGCGACTGCTGTCACCAGTGTATAAACTGTTATGTAGCATTAGCTACAAGACTGTATTTAATTTGGCAGCCATAGAGGGGATTCCTGTCTGCTGCTGAAACAAAATTGATTGATGCTGAGTGTATCGAGTTTATACAAATACAAGGCTTCCTGTGAATGGATTGTGGTAGAGACTGTGATGTCAATTGCCTGCCTTTCCACTTTGGCCAGTCAGAGGAAGCCTTCTATTCATTCATGCAAATACATAACTTGCTGTAAATGGTTGAGAAGCACTCAGCCGGACTTGATTTTGTTCTGGCAGCATAATGGAAGTCCCTGTACCAGTGTCATAACACAGTGCTGTACACTGTATGTAGCAGATAGCGACCACATCAGTTAGTAAAGGAAATAGTTTGTTTGGGCAGATAGCAATTAAAATGGACAAGCACTCTAATGGTTTTGCACTCTCTCCAAAACTGCCTTTAGTTGCTCATTAAAGTGGTTGTAAAGGCTGAAGGTTTTTTTATTTTTTTACCTCCATGCATTCTATGCATGAAGGAAAATAAACCTGTGTGCTGCCCCCCCCCCCCCCCACAGCCCCCTATTACTCACCTGAGCCCCCTTTCGATCCAGCAATGTGCAAGGGAACCTCGGTTGTCCTAAGTCTCTATCTCCTCATTGGCTGAGACACCGCAGCGGGAGCCGTTGGCTCCCACTACTGTCAGTCACGGCCAGGGAGCCAATAAAGAGGGAGCGGGGCCAAGTCATGGCTCTGTCTTATAGATGCAAAGACTGGGGCTCAGGAGCGAGCACACCCCAGTGCCCTCATAGCAAGCGGCTTGCTATTGAAGGCACTGGGTAAAGTGGAGGAGCCAGGAGCTGCGGCAGGGGACCCGAGAAGAGGAGGATCTGGGTTGCTCTGTGCAAAACCATTACACTGAGCAGGTAAGTATAACATGTTTGATTTTTATTTAAAAACAAACCCTTAATTAATGTCAGTTTAACCTCAAGGTTTATGTACCCTAAAAAAAAAAAAAAGCACCAGTTAATTTTTCTGTTCCATGTGTTTGCCCAAATGTGCATATTTATTATTTGAATATCCTTAAAAACTGTAAATTAAACTCTGTGTTAATCGTTTTGGGTTTCTGTTTTTTCTAGTCCTCTGCATCAGTTATTGTCGAGGAGTTGCAGAAATCGTAAGTATGATTCTTTTGTCTTTGTTCTTATGTCATATGTTTAAAATCCTGGGCCTGTCTATAACCAAGGTTTACTGCTTTGCGGTTCTTGGTGGAAGTGTCACTATTCTCTAAATAATGCTGTTGTCTTAGAAAAAAAATTGCCCAAATACACAGGTTAACCACTTTACCACCGGAGGATTTTGCTGTCTTCCGTCCAGGCCACTTTTTGCGATTCGGCGCTGTGCGACTTCAACTGACAATTGCGCGGTCGTGCGACGCCGTACCCAAACGAAATTTACGTCCTTTTTTTCCCACAAACAGAGCTTTCTTTTGGTGGTATTTGATCACCTGTGCGATTTTTACTTTTTGCGCTATAAACAAAAAAAGAGCGTTTATTTTGAAAAAATAACAATATTTTTAACATTTTTTTATATGAAATTCCCCCCAAAAAAGATGTAAAAACCAATTTTTTAAAAAATTTTTGGCCAATTTGTTTTATGCTACATATGTTTGGTAAAAAAAAATCGCAATAAGCGTATTTTGATTGGTTTGCGCAAAAGTTATTGCGTTTACTAACAAAGGGAAAGATTTCTGTCATTTTTGGTGTTTTTTTTTTAACGCGTAATGGCGGCGATCTGCGATTTTTTTTGCGGGACTGCGACATTGCGGCGGACAGACCGGACCCCTGACTGACATTTTTGACACTTTTGGGGGTACCAGTGACATTACTGCAGTAATCAGTGCTATAAATATGCACTGTTACTGTAAAAATGACACTGGCAGGGAAGGGGTTAATTTTATTGGAGAGGGAGGGGTTAATGTATGCCTGGTGCTTACTGACGTGTAGGGGGGGAGGTGACTATGTGATTCATGGACAGATCGGATGTCCAGCTATGCTGAACAGTCCGATCTGTCACTCCCTGTCACTATGGAGATCCGCCCGCTGTGTTTACACACAGCGGGCGGATCTCCAGACTCGATCCCCGATGATCGGGTAAGAGCAGCGGCGATCGCCGCTGCTCCTCCCCTGGCCCGACTCCCGCTGTGAATGAAAACAGCGGGAGCGAGCCTCCGGCGGCGCGCAAGCGCCGCCCAGAAGGGGGAGTGTCCAGTCACGTTAATACTACGTGGCTGGACGATAACGAACCACTCTGCCGCAGTAGTATTACTGTGAGCGGTTGCAGAGTGGTTAAAATTCCGAGTTTTATTTTCCCAATGTTAGAAATGTTTGTTTTGAGCTGCTTCTGAGTTGCTCGAAACTGCTTTTGCATTCTTAATATCTTTTATGGGGAGGAAAATCCTCTCCGAAGCATCCAAATGTACATAAGCCCTGAAGTTCTTCCTGTAGATTTCTTTTGGTCTCTCTCTCTCTCTTGTGTTTTTCAGGCTCTTAACACTGATAGATTGCTTTATGCCCTAGGCCGCTCAGCCACTGAAGAGTCTTTATTGAAACTGTGACCTTTCTTAATGTGTTTTTTAGAATCGAAGAGAAAGATAAGGAGATAAAACAGATGGAAGAGTCTCTGTCTCTAGAACGTGTTAATTTTGCTAACAGTGAAGAAGAGCTCAAGGTACAGAAAGCGCTAGTATTGTGTGTTATATTTAAAGTAGTGGTGCACCGAAATGAAAAAAAAAATGAGGTGTTGTGGTTTTTTTTTTTTCATATATACAGTCAGGTCCATAAATATTGGGACATCTACACAATTCTAATGTTTTTGTCTCTATACACCACCACAATGGATTTGAAATGAAACAGACAACATGTGCTTTAACTGCAGACCTTCAGCTTTAATTTGAGGGTATTTACATCAAAATCAGGTGAACGGTGTAGGAATTACAACAGTTTGTATATGTGCCTCCTACTTTTTAAGGGACCAAAAGTAATAGGACAGATTAACAATCCTAAATCAAACTTTCACTTTTTAATACTTGGTTGCAAATCCTTTGCTGTCAATTACAGCCTGAAGTCTGGAACGCATAGACATCACCAGACACTGGGTTTCATCCCTGGTGATGCTCTGCCAGTTCTCTACTGCAACGGTCTTCAGTTCCTGCTTGTTCTTGGGGCATTTTCACTTCAGTTTTGTCTTCAGCAAGTGAAATGCATGCTCAATCGGATTCAGGTCAGGTGATTGACTTGGCCATTGCATAACATTCCACTTCTTTCCTTTAAAAAACTCTTTTGTTGCTTTCACAGTATGCTTCGGGTCATTGTCCATCTGCACTGTGAAGCGCCGTCCAATGAGTTCTGAAGCATTTGGCTGAATATGAGCAGATAATATTGCCCGAAACACTTCAGAATTCATCCTGCTGCTTTTGTCAGCAGTCACATCATCAATAAATACAAGAGAACAAGTTCCATTGGCAGCCATACATGCCCCCACCATGACACTACCACCACCATGCTTCACTGATGAGGTGGTATGCTTTGGATCACGAGCAGTTCTTTTCCTTCTCCATACTCTTCTCTTCCCATCACTCTGGTACAAGTTGATCTTGGTCTCATCTGTCCATAGGATGTTGTTCCAGAACTGTGAAGGCTTTTTTTAGATATTGTTTGGCAAACTCTAATCTGGCCTTCCTGTTTTTGAGGCTCACCAATGGTTTACATCTTGTGGTGAACCCTCTGTATTCACTCTGGTGAAGTCTTCTCTTGATTGTTGACTTTGACACACATACACGTACCTCCTGGAGAGTGTTCTTGATCTGGCCAACTGTTGTGAACAGTGTTTCTCTTACGTCCTCCGACAGTCGCCGCCTCTTCATATTCGTCACATATGGGGTATTAGACTTTGCTCCGAAGGAGTAGCTAGGCAACAGAATATGTTAACAATAAAGCTTTTAACATATCCCACCCTCAAGTGGTGGTCCCCTCAGTCAATACCCTCCTACTTCCTGCAACCATATCTCAGTTTTAATGTCTAGCTTGTCAGGAAGGCATCGGCGGATGCTTCCTTTGGCCGCAAGGTTCTTAGTGCGGCTTAGTTCCTTTCTCTGAGTCCTCCGACAGTCGCCGCCCCCGCCCCTCTTTTGGGGTTTGGTTGTATACTCTACTGCTATTCCACTAAAACTGAGATATGGTTGCAGGAAGTAGGAGGGTATTGACTGAGGGGACCACCCCTTGAGGGTGGGATATGTTAAAAGCTTTATTGTTAACATATTCTGTTGCCTAGCTACTCCTTCGGAGCAAAGTCTAATACCCCATATGTGACGAATATGAAGAGGCGGCGACTGTCGGAGGACTCAGAGAAAGGAATTTTACAGGTAAGATTTTACAAAAATTCCGTTTTTCTTCACCAGCGAAAGAATTCTTCGGTCATCCACCACAATTATTTTCCGGGGTCTTCCGGGTCTTTTGCTGTTGCTGAGCTCACTAGTGCGTTCTTTCTTTTTAAGGATGTTCCAAGTTGTTGATTTGGCCACACCTAATGTTTTTGCTATCTCTCTGATGGGTTTGTTTTTGTTTTTTCAGCCTAATGATGGCTTGCTTCACTGATAGTGACAGCTCTTTGGATCTCATATTAAGAGTTGGAACAGATTCCAAATGCAAATAGCACACTTGAAATGAACTCTGGACCTTTTATCTGCTCCTTGTAAATGGGATAATGAGGGAATAACGCACACCTGGCCATGAAACAGCTGAGTAGCCAATTGTCCCATTACTTTTGGTCCCTTAAAAAAGTGGGAGGCACATATACAAACTGTTGTAATTCCTACACCTTTCACCTGATTTGGATGTAAATACCCTCAAATTAAAGCTGAAATTCTACAGTTAAAGCACACCTTGTTTGTTTCATTTCAAATCCATTGTAGTGGTGTATAGAGCCAAAAATATTAGAATTGTGTTGATGTCCCAATATGGACCTGACTGTATATACACTTTAAAGTGATATTAAACCTTTAATGTTCTGCTATAAAACCTATCCAATAAAAAAAAAATTAAAAAATCACATTTCTTCATCAGTTTAGGCCAATGTTTATTCTGCTACATATTTTTTTGCCAAAAAATCCCAATAAATGTATATTGATTGGTTTGCGCAAAACTTAGTGTCTACAAACTATGGAATATATTTATGGAGTTTTTACTAAACTGACACTTCTTTTGGGAACCAGTGACACTAATACAGTGATCAGTGCTCAAAATATGCACTGTTACTGTTCTAATAACACTGGCTGGGGAGGGGTTAACATCAGGGGCGATCAAAGGTTTAACTGTGTGCCTAGCAAGCGTTTGTTACACTGTGGGTGGTGCTTTTACTAGGGGAAGACATGGATCCTAGTCTCTGCTTTGCAGAGACACAGGTTCCATGCCTTCTGTCCTGTCAGAAAAGCAATCTGCCTCGTTTATATAGGCAGACTGCTGTAATTCCTCTCTGTAGGATGATCGGCGTGTACCCGCTGATCGGCTCCTGTTGTATATATTAACAGAGGTAAATGAGCTGGCGGCAGTGCGCATTTGTGCCCTCAACCTGGAAGTGCAGGATCATACGTGTTTCTGTGCACAGTGGCCGCCCTGTAGCAGTAAAACTACGATAGGGTGGTCGGCAAGTGGTTAATCCTTGCCTATGTTTCAATTTAAACTGGAATGATGAGCACTGCTCCAGGTTTCCTGTTTCAGGGTGGTTCCTCTATTGCAGCAACCTATGGCACCACCCTTGTATGCACAGACTACAGTTGTCTCCCTGTAGTGTAGGCCTCAATAGAAACACAGCTCCATGATATGTGATGACAAGGGAATCCCTTGCTCCCCCCCTCCCTTTCCCCAAGCTAACAGACTGCTTCTACATGGCACTGTTCACTGTTACCTTATTCCTTTGAAGACTGGAAGTTCACGGAAGTAACACGAAGCAGGACCCAGCAGCTTTAAAAGTTGTAAACAGAGGGGGTTAAGAATTTTAACAAATAGCTTAATGGGGAATGTTTTTATATTTTAGTGCTTAATGTGTTAAACTAAAAAGTGATGGGTGCTTAACACTACTTTAAGGATTTGTAATTCTGTTCACTAGTTTTATGGTATACATACACTGAACAAAAATAAAAAAGCAAAACTTGTTTTTGTCCCCATTTTTCATGAACTGAACTCAAAGATCCAAGACTTTTTCTATGTACACAAAAGGCCTATTTCTCTCATATTATTCACAAATCTGTGTAAATCTGTGTTAGTGAGCACTTCTCCTTTGCCGAGATAATCCATCCACCTCATAGGTGTGGCATATCAAGATGTTGATTAGACAGCATGATTATTGCACAGGTGTGCCTTAGGCTGGCCACAATAAAAGGCCCCTCTAAAATGTGCAGTTTTACTGTATTGGGGGGTCTGAAAACCAGTCAGTATCTGGTGTGACCATTATTTGCCTCACGCAGTGCAGCACTTCTTCGCATAGAGTTGATCTGGTTGGTGATTGTGGCCTGTGGAATGTTGGTCCACTTCTCTTCAATGGCTTTGCAAAGTTGCTGGATATTGGCAGGACCAGGAACACGCTGTCATATACGCTGATCCAGAGCATCCCAAACATGCTCAATGGGTGACATGTTTGGTGAGTTTTCTGGCAATGCCAGAACTGGGATGTTTTCAGCTTCCAGGAATTGTGTACAGATCCTTGCAACATGGGGCCGTGCGTTATCATGCTGCAACATGAGGTGATGGTCGTGGATGAATGGCACAACAATGGGCCTCAGGATCTCCTCACGGTATCTGTGCATTCCAAATGCCATCAATAAAATGCTCCTGTATTCGTTGTCCATAACATACGCCTGCCCATACCATAACCCCAATCCCACCATGCGCCACTCGATTCACAATGTTGACAGCAAACCGCTCACCCACCCAACGCCATACACACTGTCTGCCATCTGCCCTGTACAATGAAAACCGGGATTCATCCATGAAGAGAACACCTCTCCAAAGTGCCAGATGCCATCGAATGTGAGAATTTCCCCACTCAAGTCGGTTACGATGATGAACTGCAGTCAGGTCGAGACCCTGATGAGGACGACGAGCATGCAGAGAGACAGTTTCCCTGAGAGAGTTTGTGCAGGAATTCTTTGATTATGTAAACTGATGTTGCAGCAGCTGTCCGGATGGCTGGTCTCAGACGATCTTGGAGGTGAAGATGCTGGATGTGGAGGTGCTGGGCTGGTGAAGTTACACATGGTCTGTAGTTGTGAGGCCGGTTGGATGTACTGCCAAATTCTCTGAAACGCCTATGGAGACTGCTTATGGTAGAGAAATGAACATTTAACAGAAAACCGCTCTGGTGGACATTCCTGACGTCAGCCTGCCAATTGCACTCTCCCTCAAAACTTGTGGCATTGTGCTGTGTGATAAAACTGCACATATTAGAGTGGCCTTTATTGTGGTCAGCCTAAGGCACACCTGTGCAATAATCATGCTGTCTAATCAGCATCTGGATATGCCACACCTGTGAGGTGGATGGATTATCTCAGCAAAGGAGAAATGCTCACTAACACAGATTTAGCCAGATTTGTTAACAATATTTGAGAGAAATAGGCCTTTTGTGTACATAGAAAAAGTCTCAGATCTTTGAGTTCAGCTCATGAAAAATGGGGGCAAAAACAAAAGTGTTGCATTTATAATTTTGTTCAGTGTGTATTGCACAGCCAGGAAAATCACTATTTCTCTTACGTCCTCCGACAGTCGCCGCCTCTTCATATTCGTCACATATGGGGTATTAGACTTTGCTCCGAAGGAGTAGCTAGGCAACAGAATATGTTAACAATAAAGCTTTAACATATCCCACCCTCAAGGGGTGGTCCCCTCAGTCAATACCCTCCTACTTCCTGCAACCATATCTCAGTTTTAATGTCTAGCTTGTCAGGAGTGGCTGGCTCTCTCTGTGCTGGGACTTTTTGTCCCAGACTTTCTTCTTTTTAATATTTTATTTGAGTTTTTTCTCTACCTTTACTTAGCTGTTGTTTTTGTCAGCATTAGTTAGTTCTTCGGACGAAGAGGATCATGCGGACTGGGTCTCGGGCTGATCCCCCTGATCGCAGGTCGTGGGTCAGTGGCTTCCCAGTCTGCCATCGAGCGTTCAGCCAGGTAACGCTCCTGGCACGGTGAACGACCCATCCCTGTTCGGTGCAGGGATGATTGGTGAGGTGGCTACCTCACCGGACGCTGTGCGGTTTCTTAACCGCCATTGTGTGCGTCTTGAATTGCGACTCTCCCTGCCTCATGTGCAGCGGCTTGTTCGCCTGTGCGGGTTCCCCACGCCATATGAGGTAAGTGTGTCTATGTGGGGACCTGTCTGTCTGGGGGGGGTCTCAGTCTGGGACTGTGTAACCTGCCTTTTAAATCACACTGCTTGTCTCCCTATCTCTCGGCTGCATGCTGTGGGCTGCAAGGGGGGGGGGGAGCTGTATGACACTGTGTGTGTCAGGCTGGGCAGTGTGGGAAGCTGTGTGCTGTGGGGCATGTTTTTAATGGCATGTTGGGGCATATACAGCGATCGCTGCGGCGATCTAACATGTATCCATATAATGGGATGAAATTGTGTGTGTTTTTATGCACTGTGGAGCGGCGATTTCGGCGCCAAACGACGCCATTTTACCGGCGCCCGCTCCGGCCGCATGGTTTACATGCACGGCGGCCATTTTCTTGTAGCCTCCATAGGCTTACATAGAGCGCCCTGGCAGCATCACTTCCTCTTTCCTGGAACACCGGTCGAGGCAGCAGCAACAGCGGGGTCTCCTCAGGTTTTATCCTTCTATTCCTGTTGTCCATTGCCTGTATTCAGTCTGTATATTCCCTGTGAGGGTCTCATTGTGCCTGAGTGTGTGCGGTGGGCTGCGCTTGCCGCGCTTGCTGAAAGGGGGCAGTTAACCCTTGGTTGTCTGGCGTACAGGGGCAATGGATTCTCAGGAGGGCAAGTTTCCCACAGTATTGGTGGAAAGCCAGGGGACCGCTGTTTCCCCCCCAGGGGGGGATTTAGCCACTATTGTGGCTGGCCTTGCTGCCCAGGTGCAAATGCTGGTGGCTGCTCAATCTACTAAACGGCCCAGAGTTACTCTGTCCTCCGATTCTGAGGGTGAAGGTGATGGCGCTGTTCTGGCAGGGACCCCCCTATCGGGGTCCCGCTCCTCTCTTGATCTAGTGGGGTCTGAGGTAGAGGCTGAGGTTGAGGGGGTTGATAATTCTCCCCCTGGCTCGCCTGAAGAGCTTGCAATCATGGATGAGTTGATTGCTTCCATTAAGCAGACGCTACGTTTGCAGGACGAAGTGTGTCCCCCCGCTGCCTTGGCGGCTTATGGGACGCAGAGAAAACGCAGGACGCCGCAGGTTTTTCCCTGCAATGCTGATTTTCAGCGCGCTGTAAAGGATCAATGGCGCGATCTGCGCAAGCCTTTTGCGGTACCAAGTAAATTCAAGCTGCGTTATCCTTTCTCCCCTGCCACTGATGAACGGTGGTGTGTGCCTCCGCCAGTGGATCATGCAATTGCGGTTTTGAACAAAGCCACTGCGATTCCTGCAGAGGGATCCCCTGTTTTCCGTGATGCCACGGATGGGAGACTGGAGTCTCTTGCCCGTCATACTTATTCTGTTACGGGTTCTATGCTTAAGGCTCTATTTGCTTCTCTCATGGCGGCCCAGGCGATCGCAAGTTGGACGCAGATGCTTAGGCGCGTCCTAGTGGCCGATTCGGCCTCGGCGGCGACCCTGGACATGGTGGATCAGATCCACCAGGGTGTCATGTATCTGTGTGATGCGGACCTGGACCTGATTCCGTTGGCTGCACGTGTGCACAGCGTGGCGGTGTTGTCTCGCCGCCT
This sequence comes from Pelophylax lessonae, assembly GCF_965119305.1. NCBI lineage: Eukaryota > Metazoa > Chordata > Amphibia > Anura > Ranidae > Pelophylax > Pelophylax lessonae. The sequence goes on along the minus strand of NC_138780.1, from coordinate 142,097,296 downwards.
GGTTTGGTTGAAATGTTGGTCGGTGGACCAATCTTCACGTAAAACCTTAGCCAATCTGCCTTATGATGGGTCTCGCCTTTTTGGGGAGTCCCTGGATGTGTTGATTAAGGGGATCACCGGGGGTAAGAGCACTCTCTTGCCCCATTTCCCCAAGGCTAAGGGGGCTTCTGGGAAGAAGCATGCGAATTTTCGGCCCCCTCAGGGGTCCTTTCGTGCCTTTCGGCCGCACTACAAGGGCAAACCGTTCAAAGGCCAGGGCTCTCAGAAGAAACCCTGGTCTGGGAAACAGAAGTCCGGCCAATCCGGACCTGCGGCCCATAACAGTTCGGCCTGAAGGGGCGCCCTCACCCAGTTTTGGGGTGGGGGGACGCTTGCTCGGTTTTCTTCAGCCCTGGTTGGCCCGTGTGCGGGACAGATGGGTTCTGGAAATCGTTCGATCTGGTTACAAGATCGAGTTTCTCTCTCGGCCGGAGAGCAGATTTTTTCCCTCAAATCTACAACTGTCTCCAGAGCGCCTGCGGGATCTGCACCTGGCGATGCGGGAACTGAGGGCTCAGGGAGTGGTGGTTCCGGTGCCTCATCGGGACAGATTTCGGGGGTTTTATTCCAATCTGTTCACCGTGCCCAGAAAGGAGGGCAAGGTTCGTCCGATTCTGGACTTGAAAGCTCTGAACCGCTCTGTGCGGGTTCGCAAGTTCCGCATGGAATCCCTGCGCTCGGTGGTGGCTGCCCTGGTTCCGGGGGAATTCATGGCCTCCATCGATTTGAAGGATGCGTATCTTCACATCCCCATATTCGAGGGTCATCAGAGATACCTTCGATTTGCCATTGCGGAGGATCACTACCAGTTCGTGGCGTTGCCCTTTGGGCTCGCCTCGGCTCCGCGGGTCTTCACCAAGGTGCTTGCACCGGTTCTGGCATTATTGAGGGCCCAGGGCATTTCTGTCCTGGGGTATCTGGACGACATTCTGATTCGGTCTGCGACCAGTCAGGGTCTGGAGAAGGACCTGTCTGTCACGATGCAAACTCTGCAGGAGTTCGGTTGGACGATAAATGTTCCAAAGTCGACACTGAGTCCGTCGGTTCGTCTTCCCTATCTGGGAATGATACTGGACTCGGTGCAGGCGAAGGTCTTCCTGCCGGAAGACAAACTCAGGACTCTTCAGGAGGAAGTCAGGTCCCTCAGGGACGTTCCGAACTCGTCTCTGCGGACGTGTATGAGATGTCTGGGATTGATGGTCTCGGCTTTCGAGGCGATTCCCTTCGCCCAGTTTCACACGCGGGGTCTCCAGGCGGAGATCTTGTCCAAGTGGGACGGGCGACCTCAATCTCTGGATCTTCAGATCTCGTTGAGTCATCGCACCAGGGAAAACCTTCTGTGGTGGCTCCAGTCCCCGTTGGTGTCCGGGGGCAAGTCGTTTCGTCCGATCTCGTGGACGATAATCACCACGGATGCCAGCCTGTCGGGCTGGGGTGGTGTTCTGGGCGTTCTGTCCGCCCAGGAGACCTGGTCGGAGGGGGAGTCTTCCCTCCCGATCAACATTCTGGAATTGCGTGCGATAAGGCTCTGTCTTTATCGCTGGACGGACCGGCTGCAGGGCTGCCCGGTTCGGGTGCAGACGGACAATGCCACGGCGGTGGCCTACATCAACCACCAAGGGGGCACCAGGAGTGCCCGAGCGGCTCGAGAAGTGGCCGACATTCTGTCTTGGGCCGAGACTCATGTCCCGGCGATTACGGCGGTTCACATTCCGGGAGTGGAGAACTGGCAGGCGGACTATCTGAGTCGCCAGACCCTGGATCAGGGGGAATGGTCTCTCCATCCGGCTGTCTTCCAGATGTTGTGCGCGAAGTGGGGTCTTCCGGATGTGGACCTGTTCGCGTCTCGCCTCAACTACAAGGTGAAGAGGTTCGTGGCAAGGGCGCGCGACCCTCGGGCAGACGCGTCGGACGCGTTAGTGGCCCCGTGGCATCAGTACAGGCTGATGTACGCGTTTCCACCGATTCAGTTGCTGTCCAGGTTCCTTCGCAGGTTACACTCGGAACGCAGCACGGTGATTCTTGTGGCACCGGACTGGCCTCGCCGGTCCTGGTACGCAGACCTCGTGAATCTGGCGGTTGACGCCCCCTGGCGTCTGCCTCTTCGGGACGATCTACTGTCTCAAGGACCGATTTACCATCCTGCTTTACAGTCGCTGGCTTTGACGGCCTGGCTGTTGAGACCGAGGTCCTGAAGGAGAAGGGTCTCTCTCCAGAGGTTGTTCATACCTTGATCAACGCGAGGAAGTCTTCCTCGGGAAAGGTTTATTACCGTACTTGGAAGGCCTATTTTGCCTGGTGTGAGTCCAGGGGGTTTTCTCCCCGCACGTACTCGGTTTCCCGTGTGCTGTCTTTCCTTCAGACGGGTGTCGATCAGCGTTTGGCGCTGGCTACGATAAAGGGTCAGGTGTCTGCGCTGGCCGTTCTGTTTCAACGTCCCGTGGCTTCCAACTCCTTGGTTGGCACTTTTATTCAGGGTGTGCGGCATCTGGTTCCTCCTAGGAGGGATCCTTTGCCCCCTTGGGACTTGAATCTAGTCCTATCTGTGTTACAACGTGCTCCTTTTGAACAGATCAGGGAGATCTCGTTGTCTATGTTGTCCAAAAAGGTCGCCTTTTTGGTGGCGATCACTTCGGCTCGCAGAGTGTCGGAACTGGCGGCTTTGTCCTGCAAGTCTCCGTACCTGGTTGTTCATTTGGATAAGGTGGTCTTGCGACCTAATCCTTCTTTTCTGCCGAAACGAGTTTCGGAATTCCATCTTAACGAGGATATTGTTTTGCCTTCGTTGTGCACGAAGCCTAAACATCCAAAGGAAGTGAGATTGCACTCTCTGGATGTTGTTCGGGCGATAAGGGTTTACCTTAAATCGACTGAGTCTTTTCGTAAGACGGACTCCTTGTTTGTTCTTCCAGAGGGTCCTCGGAAGGGCATGGCGGCTTCGGCCTCCACCATCGCCAAATGGATCAGGCAGACCATTGAACAGGCCTATGCCTTGCAGGGGAAGGTTCCCCCTGTGCCTGTGAAGGCGCACTCTACTAGATCTCTGAGTACGTCTTGGGCCTGCCGTCATGGGGCTTCTGTAGCCCAGGTGTGTAAGGCGGCGACTTGGTCGACCGTGCACACTTTCACAAAATTCTACAAAGTAGATGTTCGGGCATCGGCGGATGCTTCCTTTGGCCGCAAGGTTCTTAGTGCGGCTGTTCCATAGGGTCCCTTGTTGGGGACTCCTGGCTGTTGGGATAGTTTTTTGTATCCCCTGGTTTTTTTGTCTTTTCCTGGGTTGTTGCTCCTGTTGAGCACTTATTTTTGCTGTTGCCCAGCTGGTTTCCTTCCTTTGGTAAGGTTCCTTTCTTTGATGTGGAGACTGCGTTGCCTTTCGGCGCGGATGCGTTTCCCACCCCTCATGTTTGCACTGCTTTGGGACGTCCCCATATGTGACGAATATGAAGAGGCGGCGACTGTCGGAGGACGTAAGAGAAAACGGAATTTTTGTAAAATCTTACCTGTAAAATTCCTTTCTCTGAGTCCTCCGACAGTCGCCGCCCCCGCCCCTCTTTTGGGGTTTGAATGTATACTCTACTGCTATTCCACTAAAACTGAGATATGGTTGCAGGAAGTAGGAGGGTATTGACTGAGGGGACCACCCCTTGAGGGTGGGATATGTTAAAGCTTTATTGTTAACATATTCTGTTGCCTAGCTACTCCTTCGGAGCAAAGTCTAATACCCCATATGTGACGAATATGAAGAGGCGGCGACTGTCGGAGGACTCAGAGAAAGGAATTTTACAGGTAAGATTTTACAAAAATTCAGTTTTCTGTGGTCAGCTTTGATTCCTTTATTATCTCCCTCCTACCTACCCACTTTCCTAATTGTTAAAGAGGTGAGAATGCTACTTATTGTGCACTGAGCAGGCTGGAGGGGGGAAGGAGTGACATTAAAAGCTGAATTGAATAAATGTGCCTGAATGTAATGTCTGGCAGAGGTGTGACGGTTCAGGATTCGCTATACATAATTACAGATCCTTTGAGTAAATAAACACATAGGTGTTTCAACTAGCTGTTTAGCTTTATAGTATAGCAAACTTGTTCTTTGGCTATGCAGAGGAAAGCAACAGGCTTACTTTATGGTTCCCCCTTTTTTTTTTTGCACCTCTAATGCTTTGCTGAAAAAAATAAAGCAGCCCTGTGTGTAATCAGCATTGTGGTTGAAGGACTTTTGACCCCCATGTTACTGCACTGGGCAGCCAACCAAGTAGGGGCGCTGTCAGGAAGGGGAGCGAGTCACATGCTCATCCACACCCAGAAGTGCAGACTATTTTATCCTCTCTTCCTGGCTTAACAGAACGCTGAGGGTTGGGTGGGAAATGAGAGCTGCTAGGGATGGGGGCATTAAATAAACCTGTATATAAACAAAATCACTGAGATCTAATTTTTGCTTTAATACTTTATTGCAGGATTTAAAGAAACAGCATGAATCAATGAACATCCAGATTCAAAAATACATTTCGCAAGTGCAAACCCAGGTAAAATAAAATGTATAAAGCCAGGTGCAGGCACATAGACTTGTAATTTTTTATTTTTTTGTAATCATAAAGTGGTTGTAAAGTAAGGAGGTTTTTTATCTTACTGCATTCTATGCATTAGGATAAAAAGCCTTCTGTGTGAAGAAGCCCCCCTAATACTTACCTGAGGTCCCTCTCGGTGCAGTGTCTCAGTCGTCCGACATTCTCCCTCCTGATTGGCTAAGACACAGCTGAGTTGCCATTGGCTGCCGCTGCTGTCAAAGTTAGCTAGCCAAGCAGGAGAGAGAGGGGGCGGGGACGAACAAGGCTCCATGTCTGAATGGATACAGGGAACTGTGAATCGGCTCGGTGCCCTCATAGCAAGCTTCTTGCTGTGGGGGCACTGAACAGGAGGGAGGGACCCGAGAAGAGGAGGATCCGGGCCACTTGGTGCAGTACCAACAGGTAAGTATAACATGTTAGGAAGAAACAAGACTTTACAATCACTTTGACAGCTGCTATATTTTGCTTCCTATATGGACCCCCCAGGAGCTTTATGCCATAAAGTGCAAGTATGTAGCACATTTTGGCCGACTTTCCTTTCATATGATGCCCTTTCAAGGATGCGCTGTCAGCGCTTATATCTTTACCCGGTCTTTCTTTCTAGTTCAGCTGCTTGGATGGCTTTGGCCACGATGACATCACTCCTGGGCATGCGCTCGGGAGTTGCATTATTGCAGCACAGAGGGGTGCCATAAATGCACGCTGAGCTGCACATTGCTGCAGATAAGCAGAGAGAAGCATTTTTGATAGAAGAGACCAATAGGGTTTCTTCTTTTATAAAAATCCTGCCTGTCAGTCTTTTGTTTTTTAATAATTGGGTTAAATTCTGCTTTAATTGTAGATTAAAATAAGACAGACTGGCTCAAAACACTGAGTTTATCAATGTTTTCACATGGAGTTGGTGAATCTTGGGTGAAAACTTAGTTGCTGTTAATGTAAGTCCTGTACAGCACTAGCAAGAGCCTTTTATTTTTTTACATGTTGTACTTTTTAGCAAGCAATGACCATATCGCTCTTGAAACTTTTAAGAAAAATATTGGAAAAGAAAAAAGGGGCCCCTTGGTGGTTTGACTTTTGTTATAAAACTGTCCCAGCAGAAATCCCATGCTCAGCTGTTTTAGTGGTCTCTGTGCATCAGTCTGACACGTCACTTTCATTCATTTTGATTTACTAAAGGCAAATGGATTATTTACCTTGCAAATACAATTGCACCCTGCAAGGGAATTTGCTACAGAGCTTTGTAACTGCCGGTTCACACTGATCCGACTTGTCAGACGACTTGGTCGCCTGACAAGTAGCTTCCAATGCTGTGCAATGGAACCGTTCTAATCAGAGCGACTCAAGTTGCTCCAACTTAGAAAAAGGTTCCTGCACTATTTTTTTGCAAAGTCAAAGCGACTTGCATTGACTTCTATTATGAGAAGTCGTTGCAAGCCGCGCTGAAGTAGCGATGCACGGGCGACTTCATTAGTCGCCCGAAGTAGGGGTGACTTCGAGTCGGATTAGTGTGAACCGACTCTAAATGAGGGGAAGTTCTGCTGACTTTCATCATACAATACAAGATGTAGAGAAGAAAAGCCTACGGTCAGCGCTTTCAGCCATTGCTGATCATGAGCCGGTCGGCTGCTGGTTTTCAAGCATGCTTGTCCGACAGAACAAACGACCAGCTTCTGTCAGACCAGCTGACATGCACACGGCCGAATGACGGGCGGTTTTGAAGGATTCGGCCCCTGTGTACTAGGCATTTTTATCCAGACTTGTAAGTTCCAATCTTTTTGCTTCCATGACTTTATCTACCTCCGCTTTCCATTCTAGTAGATTAGGGCATCTTTCCTGTTTCCGCAGATGAGGGATGAGACATTTGGTAACATTTTGTAGGAGTGTTATGGAGGACTTTTCTTGACCAAGGTGTGTTGCTACACTGAAGATCTGAATGTTCTGTCGGCCTGGATCATGAGCCCTACTGCAGAGCATTGCAAATCTTTACCCGTATACACATTCATTGTAATATTTAACAACTTTCCTGAAGCTTGCCTTTTAATTACAGGATTTTTGTTTGCCAACAAATATTTTGTGGACTGCTTTTGCTTTGTGTGAATTTTTAAATGTAGGGTCTGCTAATGTTCAAAGCTAATGCCCTGCCATTATTTTTCAGGCTTCAGCCACAGTCCTGGTAGAGGAGCTGCAAAAAATGTAAGTTGGTTTAGCAACTAATAATCCAGAAAAAAAGAATGCGATGTATAGATAGACACTTGTTTATAATGGCATTTTGTCAAAATCATGCCAATGGTAATTTGTTTAAATGAATTCCTGAAAGAAGAACAGTTCTTGTTACCCACAGCACTCTTTTTTTTTTTCTTTCCCAACGCTGTGGAGGAGAACTAAAAATGGAGAATTTAGCTGCCATGAATAAGAACATTCACACATGTCTGACATAAATGAACCATGGGTGGAGGGAACCATTCCTCCATAACCGCAGAGAGTGTTGATGGTAGAATATGTCCTGCAGCGCTATTTGTGTTCTGCCAGCGGGGAGCCTCAGGTAGCCTTCCCTGCCAGCAGGACATAGTGATTAGTGTTGCCAGCTATAGCCAGCAGTACTAATTGTTTGGAAAAAACCCTACAGGCAGGTTGATGGATTAGCTTGTGTGCAACCAGGGGTGCCCATACAAAATTCACAGCTTTAAAAGTTGTGTATTTTGTGGCAATTTATAAAAGAAGGCAAACCAAATCCCCATTTAGTTTTCATTAGTAACGGGAAAGTCTGGCAAAAGTCACAGTACCAGCCTCTGCTCCAATCGTAGGTATGTTGAAGCACAATGGAGAAAATGCTGCCTGCATGTGATACCTCAGGCTCTACATCATGGCCTGTGTTTTGTGGATGAGTTGTAAATTGCACGCCTACTATGCAGTATACACTTTAGTAGATAACAATATCTGATTTCTTTTTTTTTTTTTTTTTTATTGGTCTCTTATGCTTCTCTTACACCATGCAGGTACAACAGAACATACACATGTTTCTGTGCATTGCGTATAAGGCAGCCCATTTATTTTAGGCTGCCCTAGGTGCAAGAAACATGCAAAAGAAAGTTGTGTTACACCAGAAACATTTGTGCACATGTTACCAGATGCATGGGGGTGCCCACAGCACTCTTTTTTTTTTTCTTTCCCAACGCTGTGGAGGAGAACTAAAAATGGAGAATTTAGCTGCCATGAATAAGAACATTCACACATGTCTGACATAAATGAACCATGGGTGGAGGGAACCATTCCTCCATAACCGCAGAGAGTGTTGATGGTAGAATATGTCCTGCAGCGCTATTTGTGTTCTGCCAGCGGGGAGCCTCAGGTAGCCTTCCCTGCCAGCAGGACATAGTGATTAGTGTTGCCAGCTATAGCCAGCAGTACTAATTGTTTGGAAAAAACCCTACAGGCAGGTTGATGGATTAGCTTGTGTGCAACCAGGGGTGCCCATACAAAATTCACAGCTTTAAAAGTTGTGTATTTTGTGGCAATTTATAAAAGAAGGCAAACCAAATCCCCATTTAGTTTTCATTAGTAACGGGAAAGTCTGGCAAAAGTCACAGTACCAGCCTCTGCTCCAATCGTAGGTATGTTGAAGCACAATGGAGAAAATGCTGCCTGCATGTGATACCTCAGGCTCTACATCATGGCCTGTGTTTTGTGGATGAGTTGTAAATTGCACGCCTACTATGCAGTATACACTTTAGTAGATAACAATATCTGATTTCTTTTTTTTTTTTTTTTTTATTGGTCTCTTATGCTTCTCTTACACCATGCAGGTACAACAGAACATACACATGTTTCTGTGCATTGCGTATAAGGCAGCCCATTTATTTTAGGCTGCCCTAGGTGCAAGAAACATGCAAAAGAAAGTTGTGTTACACCAGAAACATTTGTGCACATGTTACCAGATGCATGGGGGTGCCAATAAAAATTAAAGCGGTAGTAAACTTCAGAGAAGGAAAAAATAAAAATCCCGGCAAGTCATTGGCGTAATGTGCTAGTATGCATCGCACACTAGCATATTATAAAAATACCTTACAGAGCGCTGTCACCACTGACAGGGCTTCCATCTTCATCTAATTTTCCTTCCGGGTTCGCTGGCTCCAGTCCTGCAAATGGCTAGGCCACATAGACTTAGCTCCCGCGCATGCACCCAGGAGTCGTGGTTGTTGGCACAGTATGCCGTCCTTTCAGAGCGCATGCGCTGGTGTCGTCATCGGCTGCTTCCAGTGTGAATATCCTAAAATTCAGTGTACCCTCTGGCAGGACTTATTATTGGCTCACCTGTAGGTACAAGTTCAAAATCAGAGCTTACTACCTCTTTAATGTCACTGCCGCATGTCTGCTAAAGGGCGTAGTGTTTTTGTGCGTGTGTCGATTCCTGTGACTTGCAATTGCACCCCAAACACGGCGCAGTTTTGCCACTATTGTCGTCTAAGGAATCGGGGTGAAATCACGCAAACAGAATCGCGGGACACATTGCCCAAAAAAGGTACCAGAACTTCTTTTGGGCGACAGGCACCCCAATATTTTGTTCTGCTTGATTTTACTGCGATTCATCGGGCTACAATCGCTGCAAAATCGCGCCACGTTTGGGGTGCCATTGCAAGTCATGGGAATCGCACGGGTGTCCAGCAATTTACAATAATGCAGAATCACGTCTATTCTGCCCGCGATCCGAGATGCCCGAATGTGAATGGAGACTTGGTATACAAAAAAATTATTGGAGCTCCGCTTTAAGCAGCAATTCATGATAAAATCCTGCATTTTTGATGAATGGTCCCCATTGAGAAAACAGCCTTTCTTGCAGTTTTTTTTTTTTTCTAAATGTATTTTTCATTGTCTGGTATGAGATGGGTCAATAACTGGAACATCTTATCTTTTACAGCATTGAAGAAAAGGAGAAGGAGATAAAGCAGATGAGAGATGCTGTGGCTCTTGAGCAAGCCAATTTTGCCAACAGTGGAGAAGAGCTAAAGGTAAACATTAACCATAATTAAATGACGTGTTTTGTGTCAAGGTCGCTGGCCTGTCACTTAAATCATTGCATATCGGCATTACTAGATCCTGTTTTGGGTAAAATAGCAACTTGTTATGGCAATGGATAAAATCGAATCTGCTGTATTTAAGTTCCATCTAAATACTTGGCAGTTTAAATCAATATTGTTTATAGATGCCGTGACTTGCAGTGAGGCAAAAAAAAATGCACGACCACATCATTTTTTTTTTTTTTTGCAAAACTGTAACTCTTTATTTGAAATCTCACAGAAAATTAATACTACACAACCAGGTGAGGCTGATCACATTATCATATGCAAACACAACTGTATACAGAAATATAAATAACATGCTAATTAACTCAGCACTTAAACCATCCTAGGTGAAGTGCACAGAATGCTTGTAGGCAAACAATTGGTGACACACTTAGCAATTAACCATGGGACAGACAAGCGTAGCAGAAAACACATAATACCTTAATAAACAGACAATAGCAGGATACCCCCAGCAACAGACTGTCCATCATCGAGCTCACAAAGTACAAAACACATTAGCCCAAGTGTAAATACATCCCCACAATAGTATTCTAGCAGACAATAGGTGTGTTAGTTAGCTCAATTATCAATGTGTGGAAGACAGGTGGTTGAGGTGATGATATTAACATCTGCTATGAGTCTGACTGTGTGGAGCAGTTCTTATTGGTAATGGGGAAGCTAGGCCCTAAACAGGGACCCCAGGCCTAGAGTCCCAGAATCTGTGTGTCTTGGGGAGACATGGACTTGAATCCAAAGTAATATTACTCCAAGGGTCCCCCAAGCATATACACCTCACAAAGAGTACCTTTTACCTTAAAAGCAAGGGCCCATAGTAAGTAGGCAAGTGGCTAATCTGTAGTCCCCTCCAAAAGCCTCTGTCTCGGGTGAGTCTATCACACCTCCATCATCCCGCTGCTATTCTATCCCTTCTCCCCCTCCCTCCATGCCTGTTAGCTCCTGTGTGAGCCCCCTCCTCTGCCCTCTCCTCTCCTGCCACTATTAGTAGCTGGCAGTAAAGTTAAAGAAAGATTACAGTGGGAGGGGCTAAGCAGACAGCAGAATGGTCACCATAGACCTCCCCGGCTGACACCAGAGGGGGATCTTGACATCTCCCACTGTAACCCTTAGATCCAGGGAGGAGAGTGGCTGGGGGTCACATGACCGGCCAGAAACAAACTGAAATAAGGTATTTAAATGCATAATTTTATACAAACACAGCCGATCATCGGGTGCTGGCGATCAATCAGCGGCCGGCACCTGCTGATTGGTTTGTGCTGCAGTGCTGTTGTGCTACTGCCAATCGAAACACAGCCAGGGTGGTGGGTGCGAGCGGTGCACTCCCTAGCCCCGCGCACAGATCATGTACTAGGCGGGTGATCCAGCACAGGAGAGCCGCCTTGCTGCCATATATGTACTGTAAACAGTCAGCAAGCGGTTAAGGGTAAATGCAAGGTTCAGAACTATCATTTATGAGTGGGGAAAGCTGTGTTTTTGGCTTTCTCCAGATTCAGTAGGTCTGGATCAGAACATTCAATTCTGTGGCAGGGTTTTGCTAGATGTCTACAACCTTGCTAACTGCATAGGTGTGCAGGGTCATTATAGCTCAGAGCACCCAGTTTAGATACAGCCTGCCGTTTGGAGACTGCTCCCAGTGTGGGAGAAGGAAGGTCTCACCGGGGTCAGGGAGCTCCAGCCAGAAGCCACGAGACAGAGGTCTCTTTGAGGGGTCAGAGGGCCTAGCCAGAAGCCAAGAGACAGAGGGTCTCACTCAGGGGTCAGAGGTGCCCCAGCCAGAAGCCATGAGACAGCAGGTCTCAGTACCAGGAGTCAGGTTGGCTTCTATTGGGGGTGTCAAGAGAACTCCAATCCATAGGCCAGAGGTGGGCCGTGCAGTGGGGCACTGCAACTAAAGGCTAGAGAGCTAAGTGTTCCAGAAGAGCTGGACAACACCGTCAAATAGATTGGTAAGAGGAGCAGCAGTGCTGCCAACAAGTGAGAAGTGTGGAAGAAACTCCTGCGGGCAACTGATGTATATGTGAACTTTCTGTTTATTGAATAAAAGTGGGCTGCCATGCCCTAAAATACAGTTTTGGACTGGCACAACTTATTGGAAACGTACGAGCCTTGTATGCATTTGCATCCATAAACTTTAAATGGAAACAAGATTTTTAATTCACTAACACATTCTGATAACTTTATTTATGGTAAGTTAATCACTTCCGCATATAAAGTATAGCTAAAAAATATTTTAGGGAAAAACTTTTTTTTAAGGCTTCATCTTAATACATTTTTTTACGATGTCATCTTTATGTTAATTTGTGGTACATGCCCTGTAATAAACTACTAAATTACTTTTGGCGATAAAATACAGCCTTTTACAGTTAACTTTTAAAAAGGTAGTAAAGTCCGCTTTGTGATTTTTACCTACAGGTAAGCCTATAATAAGGCTTACCTGTAGGTAAAATGAATATCTCCTAAACGTGCACTTTAAGTACAGTATTCACTTGAACATATACAGGGAATTTAAATACAGCCCTAACAGCACTTTTCTGGCAGCAGTTCCCTTAAGAACTACCTGCGCCTGATTTTTATGCAAGCATTTGCATCAACATTGGTAACATAACCAACGCTTGTGCCAAATTCAGGTAGTTATTACCTTTTTTTTTTATTTTTTTTTAATAAGTCTGGGGTTATGGAAGTGAATTCTTAAAGAATCACGATGATTGCCAGGTTAGCAAACTGGCGGTAATTAAGATCAGTTCTTAACTGGCGTACAGGAGTATGCCAGTATTCAGAGCACGCCCTGCTTGTGCTGGGAAGCTTCCATGTATGTTACTGCTTCCAGCACGATACAATACCCTCAGCTCCATTCAGCTGTGTAAATGAGGGATACAGCTACAGGTGCTGCCATTCAGATATGGGCAGTGCCCGTGTTTGGAAAATGACTTGTCACTCGGTGGGTCTGCTTCACCTACTACAGCACGGAGTAGTAAGTGAAATCAAAAGATGCTTTTGGACTGCGTAGCGGCTATAGATCTGACTACTGCCATGCTTCTGTCAAAAGTAAAGCAGACTTGATAGCGGCATTAGTCTCTCAGTCTTTTAAGCCAGCCAAGCCTGCAGTCTCATGCTTGTGTGATGGCATCTGTTCCACGTGCTCCAAGCTCCCTATTTGTCTGCCCTGTATGCGGTTTGGATTCCTTTGTTTTATGACCCCGGATTGGAACTTAGACTATTCTCTGAACTCTGCCTGCCTTTTGACTATGGATTGGGTCCTGTCTCTTCTGAACCTTGCCTGCCTTCTATCTAGACTGTCATTGAACCACTCTGTCTGCCAATCCCACATACCTGTTTGCTTTGCTCAGTTCGTGTCTGCCCCGTAATCGTGGCCAGGTACTATAGAATTGTGTATAAGACCTGGGGGGCCACTGAGTATCGGTAGGCCTGCTTGCACTATGGGAAAAAAGGGGGCTGCAAAAGGGGAAGAACACAGAAGCCAGCTATAGTGCCTGACCACCTGCGTTAGGGGTAAGCGTGACCGTTCCCACTCAAACTCCACCCACCCAGTACACGATTTCTCAGCCATGCGCCTGACAGTGTGACTGACACAGTGACTAAGGAGGAAGGGCAAGAGTAAGTGCACCTAGTAAGGAGAATTCTTTATGGACATTCCTTCCTTGGAGCCCTTTTACCATGATATGCTTAAAAATGCAGTATGCTTTTTGCAAAAATGTATATCTAATTTTTGAACACACTTTTTACATGTTTCTGGTGTGCTTTTTGATTTCCTGACTCCCAGCATGCGCATGAACATGTGATTAAAACCGTAGATGCAGTGCGATTTCATGCACTTTTGCATTTCCATTTACTTGCAGTGGAAGGCGCATTTTTGGTGCACTTTTAAAATACTGCACCAAAGATGCAATATTGCACGGGCAGCACACCCACAGCGCAGTGATGTTGCGTAGGTTTTAAAGAGGAATAGTATTCATGCACTTTTGTCGCGTTGGGAAAGTGTTTTTTTTTTTCTACTGCTGCCTGAGTGGTCCCCGATTAACATGGAGCCCCTGGAGCAAATTTCACCCCTGATCCCCTCTCAGAAGCGATGGGCCCTTCTGGGTCCCAGTCTACCATGTCTGCAACGGCGGCGGCTCTGGGGTCCTTAGTGTCCAAGGTTGATTTGGTCTCGCAAAAAAGGACCAACAAAAAGCGTCCACGGTCTTAATCTGTCTCCTCTGGTTCTAGGTCTGATCTGGCCGCCGCGGACGCGAGTCACCCTGCTCTGATAGTGAGGCTGATTCCTCTTCCACTACAGCCCTGCATGAACAAGCGCTGGTGTGTGCACTGATTGTATCAGTGCGGGAAATGTTTAAAATGGAGGATGCGGCTGCATCAGAGGCTCCAGTCTCCTTCGGTACCCAAAAATCCTCAAAAGCGGCAAAGGTTTTTCCTTTTTCCGTCTATTTTGAAAAAAATTGGCACGAATCGGTGGGGTTGACCTAAACGCAATGTGGTGGTTCCTAAGCGTTTCGCTAGATGATACCCCTTTGAAGAGTCCCTGTTAAAGGGGAAGAGTCCCTGTTAAAGTGGACGGTCCCACCTGTGGTGGATTCTCAGGTTTCCTGGCTGAACAAATCTACTCTAAGTCCAGAGTCCCCGGTTTTTAAGGACCCTTATGATAGGAAAACTGAGGTTTTGGTCCGGCACAGGTTTAGTATGGCCCGTTTGGTCCTTAGGCCGGCGGTCCCTGCAAAGGGAGATTCTGACCAAATGGGACAAGACTCTGCAGTCTTTGGATAATCAGGCGGGCGGATTACCTCAGTCGGCAGGCGTTGGACCAAGGGGAGTGGTCCCTTCATCCGGAGGTGTTTCATCAGCTGTCTCTCCGGTGGGGTACCCCTGAGGTGGATTCTTTAGCGTCTCGACTCAATAGAAAGGTGCAAAGGTTTGAGGCTCGGTCAATGGATACTCTGGCGGATGCCACAGATGCATTGGTGGCCCCGTGGGGTCAGTATTGGCTGATTTACGCCTTCCCTCCTCTCAAGCTTCTGCCCAGACTTCTATGTAGGATCGAGGCAGAAGGGATTCCGGTCATCTTGGTGGCTCCGGACTGGCCTTGTTGGGCTGAGTACGCCGACCTGGTGCGGCTGGTCGCTGACGTTCCTTGGAAGCTTCCTCTCAGGGAGTATCTGCTGTCCCAGGGACCGATCTTCTATCCTGCTTTACAGTAGCTGGCTTTGATGGCTTGGCTGTTGAACGCTAGGTGCTGAAGCATAGAGGTTTATCTGAATCATTGATTCCTACACTGTTGAAAGCTAGGAAGTCCACTTCTAGGAAGATTTACCATCTTACGTGGAAGACGTACATTGGGTGGTGCGAGTTGCTTGGAGTTCATCTTCGCTCCTTCTCGGTGGCTCGGGTCCTAACCTTCCTTTAACGGGGGGGTTGAACAGAAGTTGGCTTTGAGTACCATCAAGGGTCAGGTGTCTGCTTTGGCAGTTTTCTTCCAACGACCTTTGGCGACACACTCCCTGGTGCGTACTTTTCTTCAGGGTGTCAGACATTTGGTCCCTCCAGTGTGGGCTCCGTTGCCGCCTTTGGCTCTCAATTTGGTGCTTTCAGCTCTGCAGAAGCCTCCCTTTGAAAATATTTGGGAGATTCCCCTGCTTACGCTGTCCCAGAAGGTGGCCTTTTTGGTGGCTATCACCTCTGCGCACAGGGTGTTGGACCTGGCGGCTTTATCCTGTCCACCCTATATGATTCACAGGGATAAGGTTGTTGTTCGCCCCTGTCCGTCTTTCCTCCCAAAGGTTGTCTCTGTTTTTCATTTGAATAAAGACATTGTGTTGCCTTTGCTGTGTTGCCTTTGCTGTGTTGCCTTTGCTGTGTTGCCTTTGCTGTGTTGCCTTTGCTGTGTTGCCTTTGCTGTGTCCCAGGCCTAAACATCCAAAGGAAATTGCCTTGCATGCCTTGGATGTGGTTCGGGTGTACCAGGTAGCGACGGAGTCAGACTCTTTGTGCTCACAGACGGACCTCAAAGGGTTGTCTGCTTCCTCTGTGACCATTTTCAGGTGGATCAGACGGAATAGGCCTGAACCACCGTCTTATCAGGGTTCAGGTTCCTCCTTTCCCTGTCAAGGTGCACTCTACTAGGGCGCTTAGTGCCTCCTGGGCTTTCCATCATCAGGCTTCAGTGACGCAGGTTTGCAAGGCGGCCACCTGGTCGTAGGTGCACACTTTTACAAAGTTTCATAAAGTGGATGTGTTGGCATCTGCGGATGCTTCCTTTGGCTGCAAGCTTTTGCAGGCTGCTGTTTAAGAGGACCTGATCCTCTTTGAGGGTGTATTGTTTTTTTCAGGTGGACTCCAGTTGTTTGGTTGAGCTCCTGTTGCCTGGTTGGCTAATGTTTAGCCTTGGGAATTTTTTTTGTTGTTTCCACCTCTCATGTTTAACACTGCTTTGGGACATCCCAATGGTTATGAATACCAGGAGCTGTGTCCGTCAATGAAGGAAAGAGAAAATGGGATTTTTGACTTAACATAAAATCTATTTCTCTGATGTTCATTGATGGACACAGCACCCACCCCTCTGTGGAGTTATTCTCCTGACGCTGCTTGCAACAATACTGAGTGGCTATAGCAGAGAGAGGGAGTATACCCCCTGGGACTGCCCATGGGTTTAGCCAGAATTATTTTCTGCCTAGTGTTCTACTCCTGTAGAGGGCAGTATAACCCAATGGTTATGAATACCAGGAGCTGTGTCCATCAATGAACAGCAGAGAAATGGATTTTACTTCAAGTCAATAATCCCATTTTCTCTTACGTCCTCCGACAGTCGCCGCCCACTTCATATTCATCACCAATGGGGTTATGTCCTTTATTCCGTAGGAGTAGCTAGGCAATAGAATATGTTAATACAAAGATTTTTAACATATCCCACCCCCAGGGGGTGGTCCCCTCAGTACATAACCCTCCACTTCCTGTATCCAACTCAGTTTCAATGTCTAGCTTGTCAGGAGTGGCTGCATGTCTCTATGCTAGGACTTTTGTCTCAGCCTTTTCTTTTCTTTTGATTTTATTTGAGTTTTTTTCTCTTTCTTTACTTAGCTGTTATTTTTACCAGCATTAGTTTAGTTCTTCTGATGAAGAGGATCATGCGGGTTGCGTCTCGGGCTGACCCCCCTGGTCGCAGGTTGTGGGTCAGTGGTTTCTCAGCCCGCCATCGAGCGTTCAGTCAGGTACCGCTCCTGAAGTTTCTGAACGACCCATCCCTGTTCGGTGCAGGGATGCTATGGTGAGGTGGCTACCTCACTGGACGCTGTGCGGTTTCTCAACCCACCGTTGCTGCGTCCTGGATGCGACTCTCCCTGTCTCATGTACAGCGGCTTGTTCGCCTGTGCGGGTTCCCCACGCCACCTATGAGGTAAGTGTAAATCTATGTGGGGACCTGTCTCTCTGAGGGCTGTCAGTCTGGGACTGTGTTACCCTGCCTCTGTCACACTGTAAATGTTCCCTATCTCTCTGGTGCATGCTGTGGGCTGCAAGGAGGGGGGCTGTGCTGCACTTCTGTGTCAGACTGGATCTGTGTGTCAGACTGTGTGCTGTATAACATGCATGTATCGTGTTGGGGCACATTTCCAAGACCGCTGCGGCGGTCCGCCATGTTTACTGTGCTTTTCACTGTGTGAGGGAGCGGAGTTTTCGGCGCCAAACGACGCCATTTTGTCAGCGCTCGCTCCGGCCGCATGGTAACACTGCTGGCGGCCATTTTCTTGTAGCCTTGCATAGGCTTACACAGAAGCGCCCTGTATTGCATCACATCCCTGGGCGCACCGATCGGAGCAGCAGCAGCATTGGACCTTACAGGTTTTATTTATCTCTGTGTCATTACCTAAGTTTAGCCTTTTCTCCCTGTGGGGGTCTCATATTGGGCTAAGTGTGTGTGTGCGGTGGGCAGCGCTCGCCGCGCTTGTTGTGGGGGCTGTTAACCCTTTCTTTTCCGATCTGCTCTGGGGGCAATGGATTCTCAGGAAAGCAAAATTCCTGCCACCTTGGTGGGCTCACAAGGGACTGCTGTCTCTCTCCCCCCCCCCCTCCAGGGGGGGGGTTTTGGCTGCGTTTGTGGCTAATCTTGCTGCTCAAGTGCACCTGCTGTGACTGGGGTCTCCCTATCGGAGTCCCGTTCCTCCCTGGACCTTGTAGGGTCAGAGGTGGAGGCTGAGGTAGAGGGGGTTGATAATTCTTCCCCTGGCTCGTCTGAAGAGCTTGCACTCATGGATGTATTGGTTGCTTCTATCAAGCAAACACTGCGTTTAGAGGATGAACAATGTCCCCCTGCTGCCTTGGTGGCTTATGGGACGCAGAAAAGGCGCAAAATGTCGCAGGTGTTTCCCTGCACTGATGTTTTTAACGCGCTGTGTATGAACATTGGCGTAATATACGCAAACCTTTTGCTGTACCGAGTAGGTTTAAGCTACGCTATCCTTTTACGACCGCTACTGATGAGCGTTGGTGTGTCCCCCCTCCGGTGGACCACGCGATAGCAGTTTTGAACAAGTCCACTGCGATTCCTGCTGAAGACACCCCGTGTTCCGGGATGCCACGGACAAGAGGATGGAGTCCCTTGCCTGTCATACCTATTCTATTATGGGTTCTATGTTTAAAGCCTTATTGCTTCACTTATGGCGGCCCAGGTGGTCGCGAGCTGGACGCAGGTGATTAGACGTGTCCTGGTGGCTGATTCTGCCCTCCAGGCGACTTGGGATATGGTGGATCAAATCCACCAGGGTGTCATGTCTTTGTGTGATTCGGACCTGGATATGGTTCCGTTGGCTGCACGTGTACATGGTTTGGCGGTGTTGTCTCGCCGCCTGGTTTGGTTGAAGTGTTGGTCGGTGGCCAATCTTCGCGTAAGACCTTAGCTACTCTGCCTTTTGGTGGTTCTCGCCTTCTTGGTGAATCCCTTGATGCCCTAATTTAGGGGGTCACGGGTGGTAAGAGCACGCTCTTGCCTCGATCCCACAAGACTAAGACGGCTCCTGGTAAGAAGCATGTCTCCTTTCGGCCCCCTCAGGGGTCTTTTTTCGTGCCTTTCGGTCACACTATAGGGGCAAGCCGTCCAAAGGTCGAGGCTAACACTCCGGTTCCGCGGCCCACAACAGTACGGCCTGAAGGGGCGCCCTCACCCGACTCAGGGGTGGGGGGACGCTTGTTCGGTTTTCGCTCAGCCATGGCTGTCCCGGGTTCGGGACAGGTGGGTTCAGAAAATCGTTCGATCTGGGTACACGATCGAGTTTCTCTCTCGGCCGGAGAGCAGATTTTTTCCCTCAAATCTTCTGCTATCCCCGGAGCGTTTGCGGGACCTGCATCTAGCGGTGCAGAACCTGAGGGCTCGGGGAGTGGTGGTCCCGGTGCCTCATCGGGACAGATTTCGGGGGTTCTATTCCAATCTGTTCACCGTGCCCAGGAAGGAGAGCAAGGTACGTCCGATTCTGGACTTGAAAGCTCTGAACCGCTTTGTGCGGGTGCGCAAGTTTCGCATGGAATCTCTGCGGTCGGTGGTGGCTGCCCTGATTCCAGGGGAGTTCATGGCCTCCATCAACTTGAAGGATGCGTATCTTCACATCCCGATTTTCGAGGGGCACCAGAGGTACCTTCGATTCGCCATAGCGGAAGATCATGCCCAGTTTGTGGCATTGCCTTTTGGCCTCGCCTCGGCTCCGCGGGTGTTCACCAAGGTGCTGGCGCCTGTTCTGGCTTTGTTGAGAGCCCAGGGCATCTCGGTCCTGGGATATCTGGTGTCTGCGACCAACCAGGGTCTGGAGGAGGATCTGTCCTTCACGTTACAGACTCTGCAGGAGTTTGGTTGGCCGATCAATTTTCCAAAGTCGACATTGTGCCCATCGGTTCGGTTTTCTTACCTGGGTATGATTCTGGACTCTGTCCAGGCGTAGGTCTTCCTGCCGGAAGAAAAACTCGCAGCTCTTTAGGAGGCAGTCAGGTTCCTCAGGGACGTTCCTTCTTCGTCCTTTCGGACGTGCATGCGGTGTCTGGGATTGATGGTCTCGGCTTTCGAGGCGATTTCCCTTCGCCCAGTTTCACACGCGGGATCTCCAAGCGGAGATATTGTCCAGGTGGGACGGGCGTCCGTAGTCTCTGGATCTCCAGATGTCATTGAGTTCTCAGACCAGAAGGGATCTTCTGTGGTGGCTTCTATCCCCCTCAGTATCGGGGGGCAAGTCTTTTCGTCCCCTTTCGTGGACGATGATCGCCACGGACGCCAGCCTGTCGGGCTGGGGTGGTGTTCTGGGCGTTCTGCCCGCCCAGGGTGTTTGGTCGACGGAGGAATCCTCCCTTCCGATCAACGTTCTGGAACTGCGAGCGATACTCCTCTGTCTTCGTCGTTGGAACCCGGTTCGGGTGCAGACGGTCAATGCCACGGCGGTGACTTACATCAATCACCAAGGGGGCACCAGGAGTGCCCGGGCGGCTCGAGAAGTGGCCGCGATTCTGTCTTGGGCCGAGACGCATGTCCCGGCAATATCGGCAGGTCACATTCCGGGGGTGAAAATTTGGCAGGCGGTTTTTTCTGAGCCGTCGAACCCTGGACCAGGGAGAATGGTCCTTTCACCCGGCTGTCTTCCAGATGTTGTGCGCGAGGTGGGGTCTTCCGGAGGTAGACCTGTTCGCGTCTCGTCTGAACTACAAAGTACCACGGTTCGTGGCAAGGAGTGCGATCCTCGGGCAGACGCGTCGGACGCGTTGGTTGCCCCGTGGCATCAGTACCATCTGATGTATGCGTTCCCACCGATTCAATTGCTGTCCAGGTTCCTTCGCGGAACCGACCACGGTGATTCTTGTGACACCGGACTGTCCTCGCCAGTCCTGGGACGCAGACTTCGTAAATCTGGCAATCGACGCCCCGTGGCGTCTGCCTTTTCGAGAAGATCTTCTGTCGCAAGGACCGATCTTCCATCTTGCTTTACAGTCGCTGTCCTTGACGGCATGGCGGTTAAAACCGAGGTCCTGAAGAACAGGGGTCTTTCCCCTGAGTTCATTTACACCTTAATAAATGCGAGGGAGTCTTCCTCGGAAGGTTTATTACCGTACTTGGAAGGCGTATTTTGCCTGGTGCGTATCCAGGGGTTTCTCTCCTGACACTTATTCGGTGTCTAGGGTGTTGCCCTTCCTTCAGACGGGTGTTGACCAGCGTCTGGCGCTGGCCACGATCAAGGGTCAGGTGTCTGCTTTGGCCGTTCTTTTTCGGCGGCCTGTGGCATCTGATTCTTTGGTTAGCACTTTTGTGCGGGGGGTACGTCATCTGATCCCTCCTAGGAGGGAACCTCTTACCCCTTGGGACTTGAATCTAGTTCTGTCAGTATTGCGGCGTGCTCCTTTTTGAAAGGTTCAGGGAGATCTCGCTGTCTTTGTTGTCCAGGTAGGTCGCCTTTTTGGTGGCTATCACCTCGACTCGACGAGTGTCGGGGCTGGCAGCCTTGTCCTACAAGTCTCCGTGTCTGGTTGTGCATTTGGACAAGGTGGTCTTGCGACCTAACCCTTCTTTTCTTCCAAAAAGGGTTTCGGACTTTCATCTCAATGTGGACATTGTCAAACCTTCGCCTTGCGCGAAGCCGAAGCATCCGACGGAGGTGTTGCTTCACTCCTTGGATGTTGTCCGGGCGATTAGAGTCTATTTCACATCGACTGAGTCTTCTCGCAAGTCGGATGCCTTGTTTGTCCTTCCGGGAGGTCCTCGGAAGGGCATGGCGGCGTCGGCTTCTACAATCGCCAAATGGATCAGACAGACCATTGATCAGGCCTATGCTTTGAGGGGAAAAGTTCCCCCTGTACCTGTGAAGGCGCACTCTACCAGATCTCTGAGTACGTCTTGGGCCTGTCGTCATGGGGCCTCTGTGGCCCAGGTGTGTGAGGCGGCGACTTGGTCGACCGTACACACTTTCACGATATTCTACAGAGTAGATGTTCAGGCATCGGCTGCTGCTTCCTTTGGCCGCAAGGTTCTTAGTGCGGCAGTTCCCTAGAGCCCTTGTTACGGGTTCTTTGGCTTTTTGGGATTTTTGTTTTTTCCCTGGGTTCTCTTGCTCCTGTTGAGCGAGTGTTTTGTTCTTATGCCCAACTGGTTTCCTTCCTTTGGTAAGGTTCCTTTCTCTGATGGGGAGACGGCGTTGCCTTGGGCGCGGCTGTGTTCTTCCCACCCCTCATGTTTACACTGCTTTGGGACTTCCCCATTGGTGATGAATATGAAGTGGGCGGCGACTGTCGGAGGACGTAAGAGAAAACGGAATTTTTGTAAAATCTTACCTGTAAAAATCCTTTCTCTGAGTCCTCCGACAGTGCCGCCCCCGCCCCTCTTTTGGGGTTTTGATGTACTCTCTACTGCTATTCCACTGAAACTGAGTTGGATACAGGAAGTGGAGGGTTATGTACTGAGGGGACCACCCCCTGGGGGTGGGATATGTTAAAAATCTTTGTATTAACATATTCTATTGCCTAGCTACTCCTACGGAATAAAGGACATAACCCCATTGGTGATGAATATGAAGTGGGCGGCGACTGTCGGAGGACTCAGAGAAAGGAATTTTACAGGTAAGATTTTACAAAAATTCCGTTTTTTTTTGTTTGAAAATCCCTTCGAACCCCCAAACATTATGTATATTTTTTTAGCAAAGACTCTGGAGAATAAAATGGCGGTTGATGCAATATTTTATGTGTCACGGTATTTGCGCAGTGGTCTTTTAAAACACAATTTTTTTTTTCCAAAAAATAAACTTCACTGAATTAAAAAAACTAAACCATAAAGTTAGCCTAATTTTTCTGTTTTTTTTTTTGTGCATACTTTGAAAGATGATGTCACGCTGAGTAAACCTCACGTTACGGTTTACAATTGCGCACAATTGTGGAATGGCGTCAAACTACGATAATTAAAATTTTTACGGCACTGCGTTGCTTTAACTGACAATTGTGTGGCCGTGGGATGCTGTACCCCCAAAAAAAAAATTGATGTCCTTTTTCCCCCCACAAATAGAGCTTTCTTTTGATGGTATTTGATCACCTCTGCGGTTTTTATTTGTTGCGCTATAAACCAAAAAAGACCGACAATTTTGAAAAAGAAAAAAAAAAGAAACCATATTTTTTACTTTCTGCTATAAAACATTCCCAATAAAAAAAATTAAAAAAATCTAATTTCTTTATCAGTTTAGGCCAATTTGTATTCTGCTACATATTTTTGGTAAAACAAAACCCCAAAAAGCACATATTAACTGGTTTGCGTAAAAGTTAGTGTTTACAAACTATGGAATAGATTCATGGACTTTTTTTTTTTTTTTTAATAATGGCGGCGATCAGCAATTTTTTTTTATGGCGTAACTGCAACATTGCTACGGACAAGTTTGACACTAAGTGACATTCAATCATCAGTGATAAATAATATGCACTGTTACTGTATAAATGACACTGCCAGGGAAGGGGTTAACATTAGGTGTGATCAAGGGGTTAAGTGTGCTCCTAGGGAATGTTTTCTAACTGGAGTGGGGGGGGGGGGGAATAGACTGACTGCAGCAAGATAGAGATCTGTGTTCCTGATTACTTGGAACACACAATCTCTCCCTTCCTGTCTGACAGGACAGCCGTCTGCCTTGTTTGCATAGGCAGACGACTGTTATGTCATTCTCCTTCACAATCGCGAGAGGTCGGTAGCGGTTGCAGCCGCCAGTCCCGTGGACTGTCTCCCACTGTGTCTAATCACAGCGGGAGCGCGGCCGCGTGTCCCCTTCCTCCCTCTAGAGCCTTAAAGCAAAATCACGTACATTTACATGATTTTGCGCTTAAGGAAAGAGTATGGCACAAATGCAAACCTACCAAGATAGTGCCGTCCATTTAAGCGGAGAGGCGGGGCAAGAAGAGCATTAATCAAAGAAGCAGCCAAGGGGCCCATGGTAACTTTGGAGGAGCTGCGGAGATCCACAGCTCAGGTGGGAGAATCTGTCCACAGAACTACTATTAGTCGTCCACTCCACAAGTCTGGCTTTTAAGGAAGAGTGGCAAGTAGAAAGCCATTGTTGAAAGAAAGCCATAAGAAGTCCCGTTTGCAGTTTGCGAGAAGCCATGTGGGGGACGAAGAAGGTCCTCTGGTCAGATAAGACCAAAACTGAACTTTTTGACCTAAAAGCAAAATGCTATGTGTTGCGGGAAAACTAACGCTGCACATCACTCTGAAAACACCATCCCCACCATGAAACAAGGCGATGACAGCATCATGTTGTCGGGGTGCTTTTCTTCTTTATACGGACAGGAAAGCTGGTCAGAGTTGCTGGAAAGATGGATGGAGCCAAATACAGGGCAATCTTAGAAGAAAACCTGTTAGAGTCTGCAAAAGACTTGAGACTGGGGCGTAGGTTCACCTTCCAGCAGGACAACGACCCTAAACCTACAGCCAGAGCTTCAATGAAATGGTTTAGATCAAAGCATATTCATGTGTTAGAATGGCCCAGTCAAAGTCCAGACCTAAATCCAGTTGAGAATCTGTGGCAAGACTTGAAAATTGCTGTTCACAGATGTTTTCCATCCAATCTGACAAAGCTTGAGCTATTTTGCAATGGGCAAAGATTTTGCTCTCTAGATGTGCAGAGCTGGTAGAGACATACCTAAAATGATTTGCAGCTGTAAATGCAGCGAAAGGTGGTTCTACAAAATATTGACTCGGGGGAGCTAAATACAAATGCACGCCACACTTTTCACCCTATTTGTTAAAAAATGTTGATTTATCGTTTTCCTTCCACTTCACAATTATGTGCCATTTCGTGTTGGTTTATCACATACAATCCCAATAAAATACATTTAAGTTTTTGGTTGTAACATTACAAAATGTGGAAAATTTCAAGGGGTATGAATACTTTTTCAAGACATTGTTCTGCTACTTGGCACTGAATCAGCAAATTGACTACCCCACCCACTGATCCACTTAGTCCTTTTCCCTGCTACACAGTTTGTCAGTCACTCCTCTTCCCAACATGTGCAAGACTGAGGGTCCAATAACCACCCCTGAACACGGTCACATGAGGTTGGAACTGCTTTTACCAACCCTGTGTATAATCTGACAAGGCACTTGGAGTTTAATACCCAAAGGAATAGAGCAGCGAAGGAGTGCAGAGAAGGGACAAAGTTCCTTTAAAACATGGAACTTTAGTAATGGTGCTACAGGTACATAAAGTGGACAGGTAATACACAGAGGGAGAAAGGTTTTAATGTACAGGTAATATACAGTGAGACGCTGGAAACTAGGGGGCTAACATGGTTGAGAGAGGGTAATGGGTTAAAGGATACCTAAACTCAAGAACAATAATTTGTGATATTGCAGCTTACAGTCCTTAGATGTGTTAACAGCATTTGTTTTTTTTTTTTTTTTCAAGATTAGAATGTTTTCAGCAAGCACAGAAATGACCTGTTGATTTTGGCAGAAATGCTGTATCCTTGTCTCTTCCTGTGAGCTGTAACAAAGAAAATCTTCCTTTCTAGCTATCTTCTTTAAACTACCAATCACCCTACCCCCATGTAATGGAGCTCAAAAGATAAGAAAATGTTTGTAGTCCATATAAGGAGAGCAGCTTGGGGTGAAAACCATGGCTTCCTCCATAGATGGTTGAGCAGTGACGTAGCCAATCAGGGGCAGAAGTTCCAGTTAAACATAACCTGAAAGAAATCAATACAGCCACCACACCAAGTTCTAGTAAGCTGCAATATACTGCTTTTTTTTTTTTTTTTTTAGGTTTGGATACTTTAAAATGCAGGTCACTGCAAAGACAGTATGAAGCTGTCATATACAGGAGAGGAGAAGGACATGAAAGTGTAAAAAAGAAAACCTTGAACAGCTGCTGCTTATCTGGAACTCATGAATGATTCATTCATTCGTTCCTCTTTTCTCTACTGTAGGAGGAGGGGGAAACTCTTTGACGTAGAAAATACACACGGATTGGCGCTTTTCCATGTCTGTGCACTTAGACATCTGATGACCGTTTGGTTCACAAATATTAACAGGCACATTGCCACCGTGAAATGTGCATCCACCACTTTGTAGTTCTTAAATGAACTGTGGCAGATAAGTGGTAAAGACATTTTAATTCAAAAAGTTCTAAGCCACTACTGCTTGTTAGCAAAAATAATTACCTTAACATGGCTCCTGTTATAGGTGTTTAAAAATATTAAAAACATTGTCGTGTGGCTCTTTTGCAGACACTACAAAGAGAAAACATATCTTTGAAATCTGAACTACAAAGAATTCAAGCAGTAAGGAATGAACAGGTGAGGTGTTTTGTCTTATATCAACTGTTGGAGTAGGAATGAAATGGTCACCTTAAAGAAGAATTCCAGATTTAGTTACATTGTTTGGACCAATGTAACTATGTATATACCATAGCAAACAGGTGACCAAGGCACTGGATCATAAGATAGCAAAGATATTATAAAGAGCACTTGCTCATCTTATTGAGGGATCAATCCTCAGTCCACATGTGCAGGGTCCCCTCAAACACACTGTGGGGACCCAGTGTTGGGAGGTGGGTTGGCGTACATGTTTTTAGGGCACTGCCTCTGTGTCAAGACGTTGCGGACATGCGGATTTAGAATTGACCCTTGGGCAGTCTGACATTCTATCCCCCAGCTAAGCAGGTTCTTGTCATCATACTGCGGTCTAGTGGATCCCACACTCATCCATGCACTCATCTGGATTTTGCTAAGGCATTTGATACAGTCCCCCACAAACAATTAATTTACAAAATAAAGTCTGCAGGCTTAGACCACAAGGTTTGCTCTTGGATAGAAAACTGGTTAAAGGGGCGTGTCCAAAGGGTAGTAATAAATAATGCATACTGGTCTGGAGTTATAAGTGGGGTGCCCCAAGGCTCAGTCCTGGGACCAATTTTGTTCAATTTATTCATAAATAGCATTGAGGACAGGATCAGTAGCTCAATCTCAGTTTTTGCAGATGACCCAAAATTAAGCAAGGCAATAACTTCACATGATGATGCAGAAATCTTACAGAATGAAATAACAGAGTGGGCAACTAGGTGGCAAATGAGGTTTAATGTGGAGAAGTGTAAGGTATTGCACTTGGGGACTAAAAACATAAACGCAAAATACGCGTTGGGGGGGAAACCTCTGGAGGAATCAAGAATGGAGAAGAGAGACTAAGCAATAGCATGCAATGTTAAGCTCCAGCTGCCAAAGCCGGCAGAATATTAGCATGCATAAGGAAGGGGATATAGTCCAGAGATAAATGTATAATCCTACCACTTTATGAAACTCTGGTCCGGCCACACCTGGAGTATTCTGTCCAGTTCTGGTCGCCAATCCTCAGAAAGGAGCTGGAACTGGAAAGAGTCCAAAGAAGGGCAACTAAGCTAATTAAGGGATTGGAGGAGCTAAATTATGAGGAGCGTTTACAAGCGCTCAATGTATTCTCCCTAGAGAAGAGATGTCTGAGAGGGGACAGGATAGTGATTTACAAATACCTCAATGGTGTTCTCAGCATAGAAAAAAAAACTGATTCAGTCGCAAGGAGTGAAAGAGGACACAAGGCCATTCAATGCGATTAGAGGAGAAGCGATTTAACCTCAGGCTACCAAAGGGTTTTTTACAGTAAGGGCAATAAGATTGTGGAATTCGCTTCCACAAATGGTAGTAACTGCGGGGAGTATGTCTACTTTTAAAAGACTGTTGGACATACATATTCAAGATCAAGACATTCAGGGGTATGGGAAATGAATACGTCCACACACACCGACACCAGTAGAACTGAATGGACTATTGTCTTTATTCAACCTCAACTACTATGTAACATCGAGCCTTATGGCACACTCTTCTTGCTAGTGCACACTGTCCACACCTTTTGTGGCTGGAGTCTCGCTTCACAGGGTCGAAACTATTGTACATTTGCTATCAAGCGGCTTGCAGTTCTTCCAGAGTCTGCCTCGCAACCATTCAGCTCTTTGCCTTCTCCGGGTTGTGCTACTGCTTCCTGTGATCTCTTCCTCACCATTTCAGCTGTGTCCCAAGACCTTAGTGTAGGTTGAGCAAATGCTATTTGCAAATAAACTTTGCTATCTTTATAATGCAGCGCCTTGATTACTTGTTTGCAATTGTACTGTGGATCTCCCCCTGATCTTTTTCACTGAGAGTGGCAGATCATCCCTCACACCCCCCCTCCATTGGAATTCGTACCTCACCCATGCTATGATTTCAGTGACAGCTGTGCATCTCCCGTCGCCTCTAAGCAGCTATTTCAAGAGTTACCCACAGTACATGGAATTTCATTCTGTGGTTACTATTGTGAGCACTTTAGATAGTGCCTCTGGGCACTTAGTAATTTATGAATATACCGTACCCAGCCAGTGCTGCTGGAAATCACTGCAGTGGACGGTGCTACTCCAGTGAGCTCTTTTTGTTTCCTGGTCTGGCTGATGAATTCTGATCACAGGAGGTCAGCTGCTCAGTATGGGCCCAGTCAAAGAATGCTTTGCATTTTCTGATCAAATGCAAAGTGTTCGTTGATTGGATGAGGTGGAGAGTGTGACCTCACAGTCTTGCCATTCCACCTTCTCATTCAGAGAACGCTTTGCATCTATTCAGACAATGCAAAGCGTTCTCTGAATGGTTCTTATGCCGAGCCCCGGCTTTCAGTGCTCAGAATGTGTCAGGCTGGCCACTCAGCACAGGACTCAGAAGCTGGTGGAGGTCTTTGGAGTAGCAGTGTCTACTTCAGTGATTTCCAACTTCCAGGGGCATCGGTCAGGTGTGGTATATTTATAGTCACATTGTTCCAAGCGGTAAAAATATCCCATTACTGGAATTCATCTCCATCTTTAAACACTTTTTGGGCAGTAAGTACCTTCGCCTTCCCTTCTGGAATCCCAGTTGCAGCAGAACAGAGTTTTGGTGTCTTACTGCTGAAATGCCATTATTGTCCTAACCATCCACTAGAGAGCAGCACCAGATTTAAAATATCCTTCTTATCACAATTGAAACTTTTGTTGTTAATCGACTCTTTCACTGAGTTAATTTAAAATTGATTTTTAATATAAATGTATTTTTTTACACTTTTGTTTCCATTTAATTTTATTGTATCACAAGACGAACAAGATTTAAATCCTAAACTTTACCTTTTATAAAAACTTGTGATTGTAGTTTATTTTCACATTTGTAAGAAAATGTTCATCTTTGTAATTTTCCTTTTCCTTTTATAGGAAGTTGCTTCCCAAACTCTCGAACAGTTGGAAAGAAGGTAAATAAAATATTTGATATCGGTGTGTGTATATAATATGAGTGTCCAGCTTTTAGCTTTACTTTTTTTTTTACTATACAGGTGCAGCTCAAAAAATTTGAATATCCTCAAAAAGTTAAATTTATTTCAATTCAAAAAGTGAAACTCATATATTATATAGATTCATTGCACACGGAGTGATATATTTCAATCATTTTTCTTTTAATTGTTATGATTATGTCAAGGTCTTGCCTTGCCCTCCTGTTGGCAGCCACCTTGGACATGTGCAGACTGCTGCCTCTTATAGTCTCTGATTGCATCATCACTTGCCTGCTGCCTGGGTGTCGCACAGTGATGGTGCTGCACACCTGACTATATCATCTAATGGGTTGCAGTCCTTGTGTTTGTGCTCCAAGGTGCATCTCTGCTTGCAGTCTTCTGTTCTCAGTGTTCCTCTGTGTATGGCCTGGCTTGGCTGAGGACTCTCCTGGCACGGCACACTACCTGCTTCTGGACTCGACACTGGCTTTGATGGATACCTGCTTCTGGACTTGACCCTGGCTTGTTCCAGCTCCCACTTCCTCACTCTTGCTGTGTGTTTATTGTTGTTTGCTCCAATAAACTGCTTTAATTTACCTGCATCCCTGTGTGGTCTGGTTTCCTGGCATCCTGACAGTACACAAGATCCATGAATCCTGACAATGCAGGTGCTTCTACGCTCCCCATGCTGGTTACCAGGCTCGATCAACAAAATCCCCTTTTGGTTCAGTTCGCTCAGGCGTTGCAGAAGTTGCTTGCACGCACAGTGCACCTCGCTCCTGGTGCTGCTAGGCTGGTGGTTCTGTCGCATCTGCTGCTGTGTTGTTGCATCTGCTGCTGCTCCTGTTGCTGCTCTTGCAGTTCTTCCAGATTGCGGCCAAGGATCTCCCTGACGAGCTCGAGGCTCTCATTTTCTTCCTGATTTTGATTGATACCAGGCTCAGGGAGAGACCATCATTTAAGGAGTGCCTGCGGAGACCTCGCACCAAATTGGCTCCTATGTTTACTTTCCCACTCATTCCTCCCTCACCTCCCACGCCTCCTGGGGATGGTGCGTCTGGCTGTGAACCATTGCAGCTAGGGTTCACTCGCCTTTCCGAGGCTGAGCGGGCCTTTAGGAGGAGGGAGGGCCGGTGCCTGTATTACGGTCTTGGTGGGCATTTCCGGAAATCTTGTTTAACCCATCCAGGAAACGCTCGCACCGAAGGTCCTGTCGAGGGCAGATCTTAACTGAAATTTCCTCGTCCCCCGTTTCCCATAAAACCGCTAATCACAGTTGTCTTCTCCTGGCCTGCGGGTTTGGTGGTTACTCAGGCGTTTGTAGACTGCGGTGCTGGCGGTTATTTTATTGACAGTACGTTTGCTACTGCGAATTCCGTACCCTTGCATCCCCGTGTTTCTGCAGTCCCAAGATCCATTCTTCCATCCTGCTTTACAGTCGCTGGCTGTTGGACACCAGGTGCTGATGGATAGAGGTTTATCTGAGTTGGTGATTCCAACGTTAAAAGCTAGGAAATCTACTTCTAGGAAGATCTACCATTGTACGTGGAAGACGTACATTGCACGGTGTGAGTCTTTTCCTCGCTTCTTCTCCATCGCTTGGATTTTGACCTTCCTTCCACGTGGAATTGAACAGAAATTGGTCTTGAGTACCATCAAGGGCCGGGTGTCGGCTTTGGCCATCTTCTTCCAACGACTCTTGGCCACACACTCCCTGGTGTGTACCTTTTTTCAGGGTGTCCGACATTTGGTTCCTCCAGTGCGATCTCCGTTGCTGCCTTGGGACCTCAATTTGGTGCTTTCGGAATTGGAGGCATTATCCTGTCGTTCACCTTACTTGGTGCTTCACAGAGATAAGGTGGTTCTTCGACCCTGTCCGTCATTCCTCCCAAAGGTTTTCTCTGATTTACATTTGAATTAAGACTTGTTGCCTTCCCTGTGTCCAAGGCCAACACATCAGAAGGAAATTGCCTTGCATGCCTTGGATGTAGTCCGGGCAATTGCTGTGTACCTGGCAGCTACGGAGTCCTTTTAGGAAGTCAGATTTACCATTAGTGCTCACGGATGGGCCTAGGAAAGGGTTGTCCGCTTCCTCTACAACTATTTCCAGATGGATTCAGGCCTATTCCTCAAGGGTCAGGTTCCTCATTTCCCTTTCAAGGCGCACTCTACTCGGGCGCTCAGTGCATCCTTGGCCTTCCATCATCAGGCGTCGGTGACGCAGGTTTGCAAGGCGGCCACCTGGTCGTCGGTACACACTTTTACAAAGTTCTATAAAGTGGATGCTTTGGCATCTGCACATGCTTCTTTTGGCCGCAAGGTTTTACAGGCTTCTGTTTAGAGGACTTGATCCTCTTTGAGGGTATATTCTTTTCAGGTGGGCTCCAGTTGTTTTGGTTGAGCTCCTGTTGACTAGTTGGCTATTGTTTAGCCTGGGGAATTTTCTTTTGCTGTTCCCACTCCTCATGTTTAACACTGCTTTTGGGAAGTCCCAATGGTTATGAAGATCAGGACCTGTGTCTGTCAATTATCACAGAAATAGATTTTATGGTAATTCAAAAATCCCCATTCTTTTGAGCAGTAAAATTACTGAAACCCCCAGAACGTTATATATTTTCTGAAAGCAGAGGCCTTGTAGAATAAAAAGATGATGGTTGTAAATTTTTGTCACATGATATTTGTGCAACTGTTTGTTTATTTTCAGGAAAAAATATAATGTTTATTTTAGTGCAAAAACACACCGTACAAAACCCATTTTAGTTAGATATAAAAGATGAGGTTGCATCGAGTAAATAGATACCAAACATTTCATGTCTTAAAATTGCGTGCACACGCGATATCGCTAAAAACTATGGTGCCCAAAAATCCCCATAGGTGATGCTTTAAAAGTCTTTACGGCTCATCAGTTTAGAGTTATCTAGGATCTCTTGTGCTCAAATGATTTGTTCTCGCTCTGACATTCATGGTGATACGTCACACACGTGGTGCAACCGTGGTTTACATACACGTGCCCACTTTTTTGTTCCTTTGTGAATTACAAACAACTGTCTCTTCGGTGGGGGACCCCCGATGTGGACCTGCTGGCTTCCTGTCTTAACAGGAAGGTGTATAGGTTCGTGTCAAGGTCTCAGGATCCTTTGGCCGACGCCGCAGACGCTTTGGTGACCCTTTGGGATCAGTATCGTCTGATTGATAGCATTGAGCAGGTGACAGGTACTCTTTATGGCGACATTGGGGATCTAATAGACCCCAATGTCTCCGCTGCCCTTCACACCATCTAACCAAGCACAGATCCGCTGCATTAGATGCGTCCTCTGGCTGTATTGGCATGAATATGGTGCATCTCAAACCGGAAGTGACATTTCCGGTTTCATTGTTTGCATGTGAGATTGAGGCATGTATTTGCCTTGGCCTCACAGCAGTCTCCTTTCCCCAGCTGGCAGCTGTGTTCTCGGGAGCCGGTAACAGCTGGAGAGCCCGGGAACCACAGGAGGAGGTGGGCTGTTGGGGGGGGGGGGGGTGGTTTAACTGCGCTGCCGGCTCTGTGAGGGTGATCTGCAGCTTTGGAGCTGATGAATCACTTTTAAGCCGGGAGCCGCCTGAACAAATTGCCCACAGGCAGTAGCTTTTAAGCAATTACTCCAAGTGTGTTTCAATAATTCCAATTACCTTCATATTTGTATGTACTCTAGAGTGTTATTGCTGTTTCGAATGTGTAACTTTTTTTTTTAGGTTTATTTGCCCTTTAATTATATAAGTATTTTTTTATTTAGTGTTACTGAAAAAGATGAAAAAATGAGAGCACTGGAGGAGAGACTAGAGGCTCAGCTTGGGAAAGTAACCATCAGCCTTGAGGAGCACAAGGTACCTAGGCAAACCCAGCTAAATATTAGTAAATGATGATGTACAAGTAAAAATCTACATTTGCAACTACATTGGGTTAATGTCAATTAGCAGTGCATAGCGAGTGTACACATTCCTTCTTTGAAAAATGTCAGCTGTAAAATTATGCATATGAAATGTCATGGTAAGAGCTATTTCTCTAAACCCAATGTGATTATTTTAAACCCATCAAGAGGGTAATGTTGCTAGGATTGCCAGTAAAATCTCAGTGGAATGAACATATGTTTTCCCCCTTTATTCTTATAATTTGAGACCTGTTGTGTTTAGCTGATGGCAGAGATTAATGATAGTGTAGCAGCAGAGAAATGAAAACCCTGACCCTGAGAAGTCAGTAAGTAGCCATATTAAAGTATATTAAACAAGCTAATGAGACTACAAACATACATTGACAATTAGACCAGATCTCAATCCTATTAGAAAAAAAAAGTTTATTTCTCTTTCGTTCATCGACGGAGATAGCGCTCCATAAATCATAACTACTGGGTTATATTGCCTCCTCCAGGAGTAGGACTAGGCAAAACAAAAAACACCTGGCTACACCCATGGGCCGTCTTCAGCTTGATATATAACCTCCCGTTCTGCTCTCGGTAATCAGTTTTAATCTGTCTAGTCAGGAGTAAGGATCTAGGCTTCCAACTGGGATCTCTGGTTCTTGCAATTTTTTTCTCATTCCTTAAATCTATTTTGTTTTTTCTCTCGGGAGATCTACAATCAACTGCTGGGCTGGTTAATCTAGATCCAGTGGTCCCCCCAGCCCAGCCGTGAGCGTGTGCAGACTGCAGCTACACCCTAGGTTGGCCACGACATTGCCTCACGGACAGATGATGGCCCGTGAGTTAAACACCTTGCAGGGTCGCATACGACCGGGCTTGGGTCGGAGTCACGCAGCGGTCCCTTGGCCGACAGCTCCCCTACTTCGGTGGCGAGGATTCTGTCAGGAGCGTTACCGGCACCATGAAAGGGAAAGTATTGCCCCCTCTCCCCTTTTGGCGTTTTTTTTTTTTTTGGTGTGGGCATGGGTAACCTCCAAGGACGGTCAAACCTGCCTGCAGGTTCCCTCCTCCCATCCTTTAAACCCTCAGTGAGCTGGGCTTCTCCCACTCCCTTTCCCCCGTGTGGAGCTGGAGTCTGGTGGGGGTCCCCGGGCAGAGAATGCAGTGTAGACCCCTGGGCTCTCCCCCTCTATCCCCATTCTGTAAGGGTCCTAGGATAGTGTGTGTCCTGCCCTGGTAGTCTGGAGGGTTCCCAGTGTAGGAGACCCCTAGATGCATGCCCTACTGTTTGCAGTGTGGGTATAGTGCAAGGGGGTCCCCTAACGTGGGTCCTACCTTCAGAGGGGGGGGGGGACTGGTCTCCATGTGGCGGCCATGTTTGTGTAGATGTCACGGGGGCCATTTTCCCTTAGTCCGGGAGATGCTGGAGACAACTGAAGCCTTGTGGGGATGCTGAAGCTCCTTCTCAGTTTCCTCTTCCTGTACCAGGGACATATGAACAGGGAGGGCGTCCATGATGATGCTGGCTTCGAATTCTCGGCTCTCCTCCGGTCAGTAGGGTGAGTCATTGGGGGTCCCTGTTATCTTTCTGCGGATAGGTACCCTGAGTCTTGAGGGAATCCTTTAGTGGTGCCGAAAGATAGTTTTTGTACTGCAAGGTTTTCCTTTCCTTGTGGAGCCTCAGGGTCGCATCTCCCCCACTGACCCCCTCCATGGAGATGGCAGGTCCCTCGGAACCTCAGCTTCCCATGGTTGCACTGACGGTGGTCCTGCAGTCGTTAGTGTCCTGGGTGGAAGTGGCCTGGGGGCAAAGGCCCAGGAGGAAGCGTCCCCCACTTTTCCCTGCTCAGTCTGTCTCCTCTGACTCTGAGCCTGATGCCGCCGTGGATGTGGCCCGTCCACGGGGGCATAATATCACCCCCCCAGATCCATCCGATAATGATGATGATTCCTCCATGGTCGCAGCAGCGAATGAAAAAGCACTGGTAGATGCACTTATCACTGCAGCGCGTGAGACTTTAAAAATGGAGGATGCTGCTGATGTCGTTTGGTACGCATAAGTCGCCTCGTATTCCAAAGGTGTTTCCTTATGTGCCTTATTTTGACAGGTTTTCCTGTAAGGAATGGGAACAACCAAAATTACCCTTTGTGGTCCCCAAACATTTTGCTGTACGTTACTCTTTTGAGGAGTCACTTTTTAAAAAAGTGGACTAGTTCACCAGTGGACAGGTTGAATAAAGCAACCATGATCCCAGGAGAGGAATCCCCATCCTTTAAGGACCCGGTTGACAGGAAAGGGGAAGCTGTGGCACGCAGCATGCTTACTGTGGCTGTTTCGGCATTGCGGCCTGTCTTTGCCTCAGCCCTGGTGTCTCAGACCCTAACTGAATGGGCCAAGCTTTGCGCCAGGGCCTGGGGAGTGAGCAGGTCACTGCTGCTTTTGTTGATTTAGCGGACCAGTTGGTCCATGGGCTGCAGTTTTTGTGATGCAGCTTTGGATACAGCTCCTGTGCTGTCCAAATTTTGTTTCAGCGGTGGTGATTAGGCACATGCTGTGGCTTAAAAATTGGTCTGCAGACCAAGCCTCTAAGGAAGCTCTCATTGATTTGCCATGTTTGAGGCTACCCTGAATGACATCATTAAGGGTATCACAGGGGGAAGAGTACCTTCCTCCCACAGTCAAGGAAAGGGAAGGAGCCTCGTTGCAGACCGGGGCCCTCTTTCTCAGCCCATAGAAAATTTTCGTGCTTCTTGGATGGAGAATAAGGTAAAAAGATCTTTTAAACTTTCCCTGGGATATTCCAAGCAACCTTGGTCTGGTAAGCCTAGAGCTAGCTTCTCAGCACCAGCAGACAAGACCCTTTTAGCATGAAGGTCTGTCCTCACCGTTTATTACGGTGGGGGGACATCTTCGCTGGTTTCAGGCCCCCTAAACTTATTTTGTGAGCATTAAAGAGATCCACAAAATGTTTCTTTTGGGGGTACCCAGAAAGGGGGACAAAGTTGTTCTTTTCAGGTTTTTTAGGTCCTGAGTTTCCTTGTGCGGATTTAAATCCTGCAAAGGTTCAGGTGATGTCCAAACTACCTAAGGTTCCCCTTATCCCGGTCCAGGCAATTGATTTACTTAGGTCTGATTTTAAATTTTAATTAAATTTCAGGAACACAGGCCGTGATTCACCGGCTGCTGTCACACACAGTTCTCTCTCCCAACTTGCACACAGGTTCTGAATCTGGTGGTATCCACCTTCAAGACAGCTCTGTTTGCGCAGTCCTACATGCAGCTGTTTTAGCAGGTTTGGCTAATAACCAGGGGGGCACAAGAAGTGTCCTGGCGGCTCTGGAGGTAGCCGGCATTCTAAGGTGGGCAGAGTGGTTTGTTCCAGCCCACTCCGCCGTACACATTCCTAGGGTGGAAAACTGGCAGGCGGATTACCTCAGTCGGCAGGCGTTGGACCAAGGGTGGTCCCTTCATCCAGAGGAGTTTCATCAGTTGTGTCTCACTCGCCGGTGGGGCGTCCCCGAGGTGGATCTGTTTGCATCTCGGCTCAACGGAAAGGTGCAGAGGTTTGTGGCTTGGTAACAGGATACTCTGGCAGGAGCCAGACACGCTGGTGGCCCCGTGGGGTAAGTATTGTCTGATTTACGCCTTCCCTCCTCTCAAGCTTCTACGAAAACTTCTATGCAGGATCGAGGCAGAAGAGATTCCGGTCATCTTAGTGGCTCCGAACCTTGTGTAGCTGGTCGACAATGTTCCTTGGAGGCTTCCTCTCAGGGAGGATCTGCTGTCCCAATGACCAATCTTCCATTCTGCTTTAGTGTCGCTGGCTTTGACGGCTTGGCTGTTGATGGCTGTTGGCGCCAGATGCTGTTAGATAGAGGTTTGTCTGCATCGGTGATTCCAACGCTGTTAAAAGATAGGAAAGCTACTTCTAGGAAGATCTACCATCGTACGTGGAAGACGTACATTGCGTGGTGTGAATCTCTTGGGGTTCATCCTCGCTCTTTCTCAGTGGCTCCGATCTTGGCCTTCCTTCAACTGGGGGTTGAGTAGAAACTGGCCTTTAAATAATGTCAAGGATCAGGTTTCGGCCTTAGTGGTCTTCTTTTAAAGGCCCTTGGCCACACGCTCCTTGGTGCATACTTTTCTTCAGGGAGTCAGGCACTTGGCCCCACCAGTGCGATCTCTATTGCCGCCTTGGGACCTCAATTTGGTTTTCTCAGGTGTTCAGAAATCTCCTTTTGAGAATCTTCAGAAGATTTCCCTGCTTACGCTTTCCCAGAAGGTGGCCTTCTTGGTGTCTATCCCTTCTGCGCGCAGTTTGTCTGAATTGGTGGCTTTATCCTGTCGTTCACCTTACTTGGTGGTTCACAGAGATAAAGTGGTTCTTCGTCCCTGTCCTTCCAATGGTTGTCTCTGATTTTCATTTGAATGAAGACAGTGTTGCTTTCCTTGCGCCCGGGCCAAAACTTTGCTGGTTTGCGTGCCTTGCATGTGGTCCGGGCGCTTAGGATGTACCTGGCAGCTACAGAGTCTTTTAGGAAGGCAGACTCATGATTTGTGCTTAAGGATGGGCCTCATAAAATTTGTGCTAAAGGATGGGCCTCCTAAAATTTGTGCTAAAGGATGGACCTCATAAAATTTGTGCTAAAGGATGGGCCTCATAAAATTTGTGCTAAAGGATGGGCCTCAGAAAGGGTTGTCCGCTTCCTCTGCGACCATTTCCAGATGGATCAGACAGGCGATGATTCAAGGGTCAGGTTCCTCCTTTCCTTGTCAAGGCTCACTCTACTCGGGTGCGAAGTGCTTCCTGGGACTTCAGTCATTAGGCATCAGTGACGCAGGTTTTCAAGGCGGCCACCTGGTCGACGGTGCACACTTTCACAAAGTTCTATAAATCGGATGTGTTGGCATCTGCAAATGCTTCCTTTGGCCACAAGGTTTTGCAGGCTGCTAGAGGACCTGGTCCTCTTTGAGGGTATATTGTTTTTTTCAGGTGAGCTCCAGTTGTTTTGGTTGAGCTCCTGTTTACCCGGTTGGTTATAGTTAGCCTTGGCAATTTCTTTTTCGCTGTTCCCACCCCCTCATGTTTGACACTGCTTTGGGGTGTCCCAAAGATCAGAAGCCATGCCCATCAATGATCAAACAGAAAATTGGATTTTTGACTTGCCGTAAAATCTAATCCTCTAATTTTCATTGACCACACAGCACCCACCCCTCTGTGGAGTTGTAATTCTTCTGACATGGTTTGTAGCAAAACTGAGTACCTATAACAGAGAGGGGGAGTATACCCCCTTAGACTTTTAGCTAGACTTTTCTGCCTAGTGTCCTACTCCTGTAGGGGGCAGTATAATCCATTGGTTAAGAAGATCAGGAGCTGTCTGTCAATGAACATCAGAGAAATGGTAAGTTAAAAGTCCCATTTTGAGGACCAAGAACTGACCGATTAGCAGTGTTTGATCACTCAGCTCTTGGTCTTTGAGGTGTCGAGTAACAGCTGCAGCTGGGATCGGTGCTATGATTTTTTTTTTTTTTTTTTTTTACGATTTCAATACTTTTTTTTTTTTTTTAATAATGGGCGTGGACAAAACCATAAACTGCGGCACAGAGATCTCACTTTTGAAGCCTGCAAGAAAAATAAAAAGTGGATGGGTGACTGGGTGAGCCCACCAGATACACCTGTAGGGTTTTATTGGATTGACCCTTTAATTTGATTTCTTAAATTATAATCTGGGGTTTTTTTTTTTTTTCCCAGGCGCTACAAACTCTAAATAATGAATTACAGGTACAAGTACAGAAACTGCAGGAACAGTTACTGGATCAGGTAAAAAAAAAAATATATATATATATATATATCCTTCAGTGTTTTGTGGTCTCTATGATAAAGTTGCAATTATAAAGCATATATATATTTTTAATTTTTAGGCAAACAAAGAATTACTTGGGCAGATGGAGAAGAGGTAATTGTTGGAGTTTATTGTGGTTGCCTAATTGGACAGTAACATGAGTGTCCTAAAAGCAGCAACTGTATTTGAGGTTACAGTTGTAAAAAATACTGTGTATGAAGCAATGTTGATTACCGTATTTTCGCGACTATAAGGCGCACCGGATTATAAGGCGCAGTATCAGTTAACAGTAAATTTACAAACTATTTTCATATATAAGGCGCACCGGATTTTAAGGTGCACTTTTTTTTATGGAACGTTGATCCGCGCAAGGTTTACTGACAGGTGCTCACTGCGAACCCTCGGATGACTGTTCTGGCGGATACTTTATGCCAGGCATCCACTATCCACTGGCACACATGGGCATAACTGGCCCGGCGTTGCCTCCCAGTCTTCGTGAAGGAGTGCTCTCCTTCCATCATCCAGTTTTCCCACGTGATTCACAGTTTCGCCTTGAAGGAACGATTGACACTTATGTCCAGTGGTTGCACCCCTTTGGTCAAACCATCCAGTTAACGGTAAATATTCAAATTATTTCCATATATAAGGTGCACCGGATTATAAGGCGCACTGCCAGTTTTTGATCAAATTATAGGATTTTCACTACGCCTTATAGTCTGAAAAATATGGTAAGTTGAGCTTTCTTTTTTCCTAAGAATGTTATCCTAGTAGTGCCTCCATAGCCTGCTATATCAGCTGTTTTAATTGCATTCCTTCTTTCTTTATAGCCCAAGCAGGTTACTGATATGCAAATTCTGATTTATAAGATCATCTAATAAGCCCTCATCAACATCTCTAACCCTTTCCCGTGGTCACTCACATATGCATAAAGTGGTGACATGTTTGTTATAGGAATGGCAGCAGTGTCTTTTACATGTAGGCTATAATTGCCTATCTGGCTTCTTCTCTTTGCTGCACGGGAGGCACAAGTAATCTTTCACCAACTACGTGCTGCTCTGCACCTGGCGAAAAATTTGTTGTCGATCCCATAGATGTTCAGCTTTCTGCAGAGACAAGAGTGTGGAAATTTGTAGAGACTTACACCTTAAAGCTGTACTACATTTATAAGGAGAGAAAACTGACTAGATCTCAACATATTGTTAGCCATGAGCAGTAAATAGTGTTCTATTTTACTTAGGGCTTGAGTGCTCTATAAATCACGGTTACATTTAAGTCCCAGTCTTCCCACAGATACCACCACTATATCTAGAGCAAGAATGCAGAGGATTCATTTTGTACAGAAAATATTTTCAAAATGGCTTGTTGTTTTTTAGTATTCAAGAGAAAGATGAGAAGATCAAAACGGTTGAGGAACTTTTGGAAAGTGGACTGATACAGGTTGCAAACAGAGAAGAAGAATTGAGGGTAAAGTTTATGAAATTTTTCTGATCAATTTAACATTGAGAGGAAAGCGCACTGTTATTACCTATAGCAATTAACCCGTTCTTTCTGACCTAGAATAGTAATAGAATCCCCTCAAGGATTTATTTTTAGCCGGGTGTAATGGAGTAGTCAGGTGGTCTAAAAGGAAATCTTGCACAATACTTTAGTCTGATGAGCACTGCCACTCACTTAGCACATTAATAAACCCTGCAGTGAATTTATTTTTAATTTATTTATTTATTTTTTTTGGCCCGGAAGCCATGCTTTCAAAGCATCTTGTCATATCTTTTTTGTCAAAAAAAAAAAAAACGGTAATGCAAAATTAGAATTGTTCCCACCTATCTTTGTGGACTACAGAAGACCTCTACCAAATTTTATTGACAGGGTTTGTTGGGTGAAATGGTTCTAAAGTCCTGTCTTAGGGTTACATTGGTGCTAAGTGAGCATTTTTACTAGGATCACCAAATAAAAATTAATGGGGAAACAAAGTTTAAAAAAGGAAACCTAATGCAGCAGCCACAATGACAGGTAAGCTGCATTTTTTTTGTTCTTGGGTTTAGATATGATTTATTACTGTTTAATGTGAGCTTTGTGTTTATCTAAGCTCTTAGTGTAGCAGCAGGTGTGTCTTCAAACCATATGGATATGGGACTCATGCATTACATGAACCTTAAGTATCTGTAGGTGGGCGCCATGGCATACTAGTTTGTTTGGTAGTGTTAGCATTCATTTTATTATTCATTTTTTTACATTTTAGCTGCTTAGAGATGAAAATGCATCTTTAAGAAGGGATGTGCAGAATCTGAAGGCTCAGCATAATGACCAGGTAATGGTTTAATTTAAGTTGTACTGTAGGCATGTCAGTCTCACATCAAGCATGTACCGGTTATTTTATACCTTTGTAATAACTGTTTGTATCTCACCCTTTTAGGCAGCCCTGTCATCTGTTGTAGAAGATCTAAAGAATGTGTAAGTGTTTATATTCTAAAGTATAAATTGGTGAGATCTCTGGGTCAGAGGCCTGCAGAGTTTTTTCCAGACAATGCTAATTTAGGACAAATAAATAGCATACCCCGACTAAGAATGTTTGAGTCAGCAGGTTCTGAATTGATTTAACCACTTGCTGACCACCTCTCGTAGGAGTACGGTGGTAGAGCAGCTTTCCTGCTATGGATCGTGTATCTAATACATGATCCAGCTCTAGGGGCACGTTTCACTGTATGCGAAGAGGCTGACAGGACAAAGCTCTGTGAATGTAGACAACACAGAGCTCTGTGCTGTCAGCGGGGATGTACTGGTTTTTGTTTCCCAAAGTGTCAGTGTCATATTGCCTGCCATACTATTGCAGTCCCGCTATAAATCGCAAATCACGCCATTACTAGTAAAAAAAATATATATATATATATTTGTAGAAGCTATAACTTTCGGGCAAACCAATCAACATATGCTCATTGGGATTGGTTTTAACAAAAATATGTAGCAGAATACATATTGGCCTAAATTTATGAAAAAATTCATTTTTTTACTTTTTTTTTTATCAGATATAGGTTTTAGAGCAGAAAGTAAAAAAAATACATTTTTTTTTTTTTTCTTCAAAGTTTTTGGTCTTTTTTCTTTTATAGCGTAAAAAAATACAATGGTTATCAAATACCTCCAAATGAAGGCTCTAATTGTGTGGAAAAAAAAAATGATGTAAATTGAATTTGGGTACAGTGTTGCGTGACCGCCCAATTGATAAAGTAATGCAGTGCAAAAAAATGGCCTGGTCATTGGGAGGGTTGTGGTAAATCTTCCAGAGGGCAAGTAGTTAAAGTATAAACTAGAAGCAGCTTACCCTGGCAGATGGAATCGTTGTTTTTGTATGCCCTTTTCTTTGAATAGTAAATTAGGCTCAAGTGCCACAATTCCTTTGCCTACACGCTGCCTCAACCCATGAAAGTGTATTTTAAGGATAAAAATGTTCTTTTACTTAGTTTTGGACTATGTAGGGAATGGTATGGTAAGATACCATAGGAAGTGATAAAAATTCTGTTTGAAGTGGAGGGAAATCACCTTTTAGACAGTTGTCACCGGAGTGGGTGTTCCCATAGGAACATTTGTCTTTGATTGTTTGTTCCGGTGACAACCATTACATTTAAGATTTCCGTCCTGGTGAGAGTGCTAACCAAAAGATGAGTGAATCTGATGAACAGGACACACAAACACAATAGAAAATTTATAGTGGTTCTAACCCATCGCTACTCTATCCAAAACTATACACAAAAACTTTGGCTTTAGATGGCCTTTAACCTCTTAACCACTTGCCTACCGGGCACTTTCACCCCCTTCCTGCCCAGGCCAATTTTCAGCTTTCAGCGCTCTCACGCTTTGAATGACAATTGCGCTGTCATGCTACACTGTACCCATATGAAATTTTTATCATTTTTTTCACACAAATAGAGCTTTCTTTTGGTGGTATTTAAAAAATTTCTGCGATTAAATTTTGAAAATAAATACATTTTCTCCTTCACTGATGTGTGCTGATGAGGCGGCACTGATGAGGTGGCACTTATGGGCACTGATGAGGTGGAACTGATGAAGAGGTACTAATATGCCGCACTGATGAGCACTGATAGGTGGCACTGAGAGGTGGCACTGCTGGGCACTAAGAGGTGGAACTGCTGGGCACTAAGAGGTGGAACTGCTGGGCACTGAGAGGTGGCACTGCTGCGCACTGAGAGGCGGCACTGATGGGCGATGAGAGGCGGCACTGCTGGACACTGATGGGTGGCACTGCTGGACACTGACGGGTGACACTGATGGGCGGCACTGATGGGCAGCACCATCAGTGCCCACACTCAGTGCCCATAGTGCTGCTAGCCAGT
This sequence comes from Pelophylax lessonae, assembly GCF_965119305.1. Classification (NCBI taxonomy): domain Eukaryota; kingdom Metazoa; phylum Chordata; class Amphibia; order Anura; family Ranidae; genus Pelophylax; species Pelophylax lessonae. The sequence continues at coordinate 142,054,234 of NC_138780.1, read as the reverse complement.
GCCCATCAGTGACTAGATGAGCAGGCACTGATGGGTACTGACTGGCAGCACTATGGGCACTGATTGTGGGCACTGATTGTGGGCACTGATGGTGGGCACTTATTGTATTTTATTTGCCTCTTTTGTAATCAGGGCACTGGTGATCAGTGCCCTGATTACATTTTTCTGTGTCCCCTAGACCGCAGTCTCTGTGTGAGGAAGGAGAGCTGGCGATGAGAGATGATCTCATATGTTTACATATGAGATCATCTCTCATTGCACGGTCCGATCACGTGGTAAATGGCCGCTGTGATTGGCCATTTACCATGATCTGTTATTGGCTGTGTCCAAGGGACACGGCCGACACAGATTTTCCCCGATGCACGCTCGCGGGAGTGCGCGGGGAGCCTGTCACTGGGAGGTCGTTTAAAGACGGCCTCCGGGAAATTAGAGCCCTATAGGCTATAGCACGGGCGGCAAGAAGTTAAAATAATGTAAGCCCATAGTTAGAGAAAAGGAAGCCCTTATTCCTTAACAGTATGTCATACCTATTACATAATACTGGACTTGCCAGCAATTACATTTCAGTCTTGATCTGGGTAACAGTTGCTGTGGCCTGTAGTTGTGACACAGCAGTAAACAAATTGGAATATATTTTAAAAATCAAAACTTGCCAACTTTAACACAAACCATTTTCTGTTTTAGCATCCATGAAAAGGATGGCAAAATCAGGTCTGTAGAAGATTTGCTTCAAGCAGAGAAGTTACGGGCTGATAAAGAGGGAAATACTGTACAGGTACCTCCTTAATATTAATCCTTGTAGTTTATTATCATTGAACAGAAATGTTGTAAAGGCCATTGTAATTGTGAGCATTCAATCAATAATTAATTTTTGCATGCTAGCATTCATCAAGCAAGTTACAATATAATAATTTCTGTAAGGGGGCTAGTATTATGTTATATTGGGACAGATTTGCGGTAAGAATGTAGCTTGCCTCAGACATTTTCAGAATGGTTTTCTGCCAATATGGCAAAGGCCCCTGACATTTTTATATGTCCACGTTTTAAGCAGAATTTAGGTTGCAAGTGTAACACTAAACTTTGTGCAGATATGTTACATTCAGCGGTCTGTGATTACGGGTGCAAGTCAAAACAAATTTCCAATTTCAAAACAAATTGCGAATTTCCACATGAAATAGGATTGCAGCACTTATTTAGATAGTATGGTGCTTATTTTCTAAAGGCAATAGGCTGTTCACTTTGAAAGTTTTTTTTTTTTTTTTTTTTTAGTTTGCATGGGGAAATTTCCCATAACTTAATATGGTGAAAATTCACATTGCAATAGAACAATAGTCTCCAAACTGCTGCCCGGGGCCAGATGTGGCCCTTTGGTTGCCTGTATCCAGCCCTTGGACCACCATTCCTCCAAATTACACCAACGATGGGCCACCATTCCTCCAAATGAGCCATTATTCCTCCAACAGACACCAGCGATGGACCACCATTCCTCCCACTAACACCATTGATTGGGCACTACTCCTCTCACTGATACCAACAATGGGGCACTATTCCTCCAAACGACACCAATGATTGGCCACCATTCCTCCAACTAACACCGATGATGGGGCACTATTCTCCCCACTGATACCAACAATGGGGCACAATTCCTCCTAATAAAACCAATGGTGGGGCATGGTTTATACCCACTGGCCAAAGTCTGGCTTCCTAAAGCCTGAAGGACAGTAAACTGGCCCTTTTCTTAGAAAGTTTGGAGACCCCTACAAAAGAACACTCAATCATGTGCATGTAAAGTGGGTAAAAAATAGATTTTTGGTTGCACATGATTCAGTTATATTAGTCAGCAGAGCTACACCTTATTTACGAAGATAAAGGAAAATTTCTTGCAAAGTAAACAGCCTACCTTTTAATAGACCAATTTCTATGTCCTCCATTATCTTTGCACCTTGCTTGATAACCCCACATCTAATTATGCAAACCACGAGGTTCAGTTTATCTGTGTCATGATCTAGCGGATAGGTTGGATGTAGGCACACACATAATGTTTCGCAATGTCCGGTCCCTTAATTACATATTACTCTCTACTGTAGCAAGTGTGAAATGTTTATGCTTTGTGCTGTCAGCAGACCAACTTTTCCATTAGACCATTTTTTAAAAGGAAAGGCTTTGATCCAATTACAATTTGTTTCATTATATATATTTGCCTAAAGTATTTGTAGTCTAATTTACAAATGTTTTTACACAAGATTCCCATAAGTTTCACCCAGGAGCACATTTTTCCTACTATTACAAAAACAAAAATGTGTTAATTTTAGTAAAAAAAATCATATGGATTTTGTGTTGGAAAAAAAAAATATGAAACCCATTTTTCATACAAGGAATTCTATTTTGCAGGGCATTTTTTTTGACGCTTACATTGTCAATTAAGAAAGCACAAAACTGCCCCTCTCTGCCAAAAGTTATTGCTTTGCAGTTGTCATCAAATGTATTTGTTGATCTCAAAGCCATTGAACACCATGTTAACACAGATATTGTGATCTCATGGCTTTGTTTCTAAACCAAGCCATATCACACAGCAGTATGGAAATTGTGTTTTAAACCCTATGAAATTATAGGCAACAGCTAAATAAAATGTATCATAGTAACCCACTCTTCTATAATTGCAGTCCCCTTAAATATTTGTACACTGATTTCCTATCTAATGCATAATGCATGGCTCATGAATATTGCGTGCCTAATCAATTTGCTTATCACCATTTGGTCTTTGTAATATGCAGCAGCATTACCTGCTAAGAGCATTATGGGACTGGATTGCTGTTAGTTTTGTTGATTTGAAATAAAATTCACCATCCATTCTCATGTGACTCTGGACACAAACCTTTCATGCATGCAGTTTTGTTCTGTGTACCATAGTGTTGTGGTCTTGTCTCCCATTTGTCTTGTTTTTGTTGCTGTCAAGGCATTGACTAAAGAAATAGAAGCACTGAAGAAAGCTTTAGGAAACAGCCAGCTTGAAAAGGCTGAACAGGTAACAAGCTTACAAAACTATTGAGCTAAAGTAGAGCTGGACAATGAACAGATTTCAGAGTGATCTTAGTGAGGGTTCTTCGTCAAACGGGTAGCCAGCCTAGTGGGATCAGGCCACACTAGAGAGGGTGATCCCACCCCAATCTCTACTTTATTGAAATGATTCCATAGTTGTGCTGTAAACAGAGTCTTCAGGCCTGCAGTGACTAGGTGTATTTTTTGGTAAATAAGCAGCTTTAAAAATTAATTTACAGAGTATCCAGTGCCTGGAATGCATCCAGTCCCTGAGATCCACTCTGCAGCATGCTGATTGAAGAAGTCAGGCTTATAGACGTCTGTAGGTATTTTCCAACTTCCCAGCATGCTTCAGAGGGGAGCTCAGGGCTGGAAGGGTGCCAGGCAGCAGGAGCTTTGCAGAGGACCTGATATATAAAGCTGCTTATCTTTTGAAGGAAGCCAAAGTGGTAAATCTAACTTGAAGTCTGCCTTTTTAGGTTTGTACTCTTGCATTGACTCTGCTCTGTACAGCTTGGCATATATGAAGTGCTGTATATCAGATGTTGCCTCATCACTCCATGAATTATTTTGTTTTTAAAACTCTAGAGTTAATAAAAGATAATGGTCATTTTTTATGATCTAGTGTGCACTCGCATTACTTAGAGGTGCAGCTCATAAAATTAGAATATCATAAAAAGGTTAATTCCAGTCAATTCAAATAGTGAAACTCCTATATTTTATAAAGACTCGTTACACACAGAGTGATATATTTCAAGCATTTCTTTCTTTTAATGATTATGGCTTACAGTTTGTGAAAACCCAAAATTCAGTATTTCAGAAAATTTGAACGATGCGTAAGACCAATAAAAAAAAAAAAATGATTTTTAATACAGAAATGTTGGCTTACTGAAAAGTATGTCCATGTACAGTATAGTATGTACTCAATACTTGGTCTGGTCTCCTTTTGCATGAATTGCTGCATCAATGCTGCGTGGCATGGAGGCAATCCGCCTGTGGCACTGCTGAGGTGTTATGGAAGCCCAGGTTGCTTTGAAAGTGGCCTTCAGCTCGTCTGCATTGTTGGGTCTGGTGACTCTCTTCCTCTTGACAATACCCCACAGTTTCTTTATGGGGTTTAGGTCTGGTGACTTTGCTGGCCAATAAAGCACAGTGATTCCATGATCATTAAACCAGGTATTGGTACTTTAGGCAGTGTGGGCAGGTGCCACCAAGTCCTGCTGGAAAATTAAATCAGCTTCTCCTCCATAAAGAAGGTCAGCAGAGGGGAGAGGAGAGCACTGACTTCTATTCCCATGTCTTACCATTATGCACTATGAGCCAGTCTTGTGCAGATTCCTCATCTCCCCAGCACCCCAAGTAGGTATCTGCCCCAAGTGAAGGGAATAAAGGATCTGTGAAATGTAAAAAATCCGCGCTTAGGATAATTTTAGATTTCTAGTATTTGATGTTGGCTGCAGCCTACCTTTATACTATATTCCTAAGAATATAGTGAGAATGAAGGAAAAAAAGGGGGGAGGTGTATGGCGCTGCCAAAAAGTGCTGATGTTTCTGTATGTCCAAAAATAGGTGTTAAAAGTATATGATATAAATCACCACTATAAATAAAGTGTCCAGTGCATCGTATGTGTATTCCTAATAAATATGTGCAATACTGTAGGATAATTCAACTCTGTAGATGATAAATATTTGTGCTAAACTGTGAGGAAAGGTGGATACAAAATTGGTGTGAATTGGTGTGTATACAGTATGGTAAGAAAAAATATAAAATGTATGGAATATACCAAATATAAAAAATAATAAAATAATAAAAAATATAAAAAGTTGGATCCACTTAAATCTACAGCCTTATAATCGTAAAATACAAAGCATCAAGTATGGCATAAATAAGGTGCACAGTAGGTATATAAATATTATGGCAGCAATAGTACAAGAATAAATAAGTCCGTAACACCTAAGAAAGGCAAATAGTCCCACAATGCTAAAAAAACTTTTCCTAAAAAACAGGGCAAAAAGGTGACTTGAGTGCAGGTGTTCTGATGATAAATATTAAAGGTGCTCAGGTATATGGTGACCATTCAGTGCTCCCCGCACCCCTTGGACCGCACTCACCAGAGCTATATACCCCTGCAGGGGTATCAGGCCTTGAATCTATAATCCTGGGTCTCCTCCACTGACCATCAAAGTGGTTGGGTGGTCCAATTATCTGCCCGAATCTTGTAAACCCGGTTCCTTGGTATTAGGGTCCGAAGGTGTACCGATATATGGGGGAAGAAGGCTCACATAGAGTAGTACCGCTTTTAAAATACTTTATTAAAGATTAAAAATTAGGTACTCACAAACGAATAGAGGGTAGTGGCATGAAAAAATAGCAATAGTAGCGCACTTCCGTGCAGTCCAAGGGGTGCGGGGAGCACTGAATGGTCACCATATACCTGAGCACCTTTAATATTTATCATCAGAACACCTGCACTCAAGTCACCTTTTTGCCCTGTTTTTTAGGAAAAGTTTTTTTAGCATTGTGGGACTATTTGCCTTTCTTAGGTGTTACGGACTTATTTATTCTTGTACTATTGCTGCCATAATATTTATATACCTACTGTGCACCTTATTTATGCCATACTTGATGCTTTGTATTTTACGATTATAAGGCTGTAGATTTAAGTGGATCCAACTTTTTATATTTTTTATTATTTTATTATTTTTTTATTTTTTATATTTGGTATATTCCATACATTTTATATTTTTTCTTACCATACTGTATACACACCAATTCACACCAATTTTGTATCCACCTTTCCTCACAGTTTAGCACAAATATTTATCATCTACAGAGTTGAATTATCCTACAGTATTGCACATATTTATTAGGAATACACATACGATGCACTGGACACTTTATTTATAGTGGTGATTTATATCATATACTTTTAACACCTATTTTTGGACATACAGAAACATCAGCACTTTTTGGCAGCGCCATACACCTCCCCCCTTTTTTTCCTTCAATAAAGGATCTGTGTTGAGTGCCACTCAGATTGGGCAGTGTTTCACCTGCGATAGGGTAAACAGTTTACTGGGTATTTTCGGCTAGGTCATGCTAAAAGTTTATTTTAGGGCAGAAGTTCTTCTGTAAGCGCTAAGATTTCCATTTTCTTATGTTGTCCTTTTTGACCTTTTTCATTGTTCTTTTTCAGGTTTCCAGTATTGCACAAGTTCAGGACCTTCAAAATCAGTATGTATAACTTTGATTTCTGCAGTTATTGGTAATGTAATTAGGAAGACAAAGTGCTATAGACAGGTTAAAAGTATATATCCCCTTTGCAGCTACATTTGTTGAGAGAGCCCAACTATATGTTTGTGTTAGTATTCACACAACATACCTAAAAAAAAAAAAAAAAAAAAAAAAAATTTTTCTTACCTTTTTAGATGTTAGGTGAAGGTGTCATGGCTGACTGCAAGCATTTCTCAACAAGTTCAATGGGATCAATCCCAATAGATAGGCTTTAGTGGAAAGGGTGGGCTTCCTCCTTAATATGCAATAGAGAAACCAGCTTGTAAATCTGTAATCCTTTGTTAAGCCTAGTATGGTCTAATGAATGATCGGTAGAATGATCGTACATTGTTTTTTTTCTTGCATGCTAGTCTCCATATCGTAAACGAATAGGTCACTAAAGTATGAAAATTCTCATACGACAGAAGCCCTGAACATGTATATCTTAAGCCGGTGCAGCTATGGACCAAGCAACATGTATATTAAAAAAGAATAGCGCACACATGCAAAAGAAATGACTATCAAATATGGAGACAATCCATAAATAAAAATTTTTTTATGTACGATATTCTGATCGTGTGTACTAGGCTTTAGGATAGACAGTGGTCAAAACTAGTTTACAACTGATAAGATGAGTTCTGCTAGCATAGTACAGAGTTCATTCATGCAAACACAGCTCTCCAGCCCCCCTAATGAACAAGGAGAACTTGTAGCATTTTCAGTACTGGAGTTTTTAGAAAGAAGCATCCAAAAAAAAAAAAAGGGGAAACTGCAAATTTTAAATTTTTGTTTTTAAAGTTATGGCAATGCGAAAGAGAACGTAACAAATATAAAGTAGGTGTTATCCCATTTTGGCTGCAAAAATGGAAATACTTAGTTGACGTTTAATCCATTTTAATACATTTTTTAAAAAGGGTAAGTTCACAGTTTAAATTGGAAATTAACATCTAAAGCAATGTTTCCCAAACCTGTCCTCAACTCCTACACACACCTTAATAAAAGGCACTCAAAACTGTACCCAGTCCATTTGCAGTACAGTCTTTACTACTATGAAACTGACCACTGCAAGGATCTAGACTTCCAAAGATATACTACATGTGGGTGAAAAAAAACCACTGGCCTCTTCTAAAATGTATCTATTTGGTTTGTACTGACAACGTAATCTTTTTTTTTTTTTTTGGTAGTTTGGTGTGAATTTAGCCACTTGCTGACCGCCTAACTGGCAAAATACGTAATTTGTTTGACATTAAATACTGGGGTTATGGTTGCAGCTAGATGCCATAACCCTGGTATTTTCTTTTTACTCAGGCGTCGGACTTTCAGATCCACTACGCGATCACCTTTAGAACCACATATGTGAGGTATTCCCGTGAACGTCAGAGCGAGAGCAATAATGCTAGGTCTAGACCTCCTCTGTAACTCTAAACTGGCAACCTGGCCCTGCCAGGCAGCATAGTCAGATCCTTACCCTTCACTGCAGCAGATGAGCATCCCCAGCCTGCTGAATGTACATTGAGGCAGTAACAAAAGATTCAAGAGCTGCTATCCAGCTTCTCCTATAGCTCATCAGTACATTCACTGTCGGATCATGTGCATTCAGCCTAATCTGAGTGCCTCCTAGTTGTGGCCTTTCCTCACCCATTGAAGTGCTGCTATACGGGGGGATTTTAAGGAATTATGACCACCTTGGATACTTACTGTCTTTTTTTAATATACATTAAATTGAGTTCATTAATAACCTGGCTGCAATATTTTTGTAAGCACCTGGAGTGTTCTTGTTGTAATAAAGTTACAGAGAAGGACATGTATACAGCAGTTTAGCTATAAACTTAGAGGCCTATCAGCAGCTGAAATTTATAAGTAAAGATATAGTATTTTTACTTTATTATATGTAGCTATACATTTATAGCTTCTTGTACTAGGTAATAAAACCGCGCACTATGCCTTTTGCCTGGTGTAAATGCTGAGCTCTCCAGGAAGAGGCCAACCACTCTGTAACATCAGAGCAATGTTGGGACAAGAGTTGGCTTTCTCCTTTACAGAAAATGATTCTTTTGAACATAACAGGATCTGATAATCAGATTGTCCAACTTTTCTTCTGTTTGTGTGCATTTGCAGTTCTACATTATTCTTGCAGTTCATTGAGAATTAAACACATGCCTGTTTTTTCTTATCTACTGCCTTTTTTCTTAGGTTGAAGGGAAAAGAAGAGGCCTTAAAAAAGGTGGAAGAACGGTTTAATGAACGTGAGAAATTGATTCTTGAGAAGGAAAGGCAGATTGAGGTGATTGTGTTTAATACTAGGCAAAGTGACAGGTTTGTTTTATGTATAGGTAAACATTACTTCTCTTCCTTGTGATTCCCTGCTACCAGAGCCCTGAGAAATATCTGGTACTTTGGGGTATGGGTGAGCATGTGACACTCCCTTGTCAGCCATTGCCAGGGCCAAGTGCTGTCACATGTAGATGCATGTTTATCCCTGTGCAGATTTGGGTTCTAGAATGTTCTGGCAGCAGATACGTAGAGTGCCATCTTCTTGTGGTGACTCCTAGAATGTGAGCATTTTAAATTGTATTCACTGAGATAGTACACTTCAATGGGGTTTCATGGGAGGGAGGGATCGGGGGGGGGTAAAGGTAACATGGGGCTAGAGGCTGCTAATTCTGGGCCCACCCCTTAATCAATATCCAATATGTTTTATTTTTTCTTCACAGGGGAGGGAGGGAATGGGTGGATAGATAAGGGAACACGGTATGTAAGGGTGGAATCAGGGTGCCAGCTAATATGCAACAGTTTCCTTAGGGCCTACCCCCCAAGTAACATAGAAGTTAAAGAGGAAGTAAACCCTCCTCTACAACTTGTACCTATAGGCAAGCCTATGATAAGGCTTACCTATAGGTACTGTAAATATCTCCTAAACATGTACCGTTTAGGAGATATTTACCTTACATGTCGCCAGTGACGTCACTGGCGCATGCGCTCTGAAGGAACGGCCGATCGTGCCGTTCCTTCAGAGCCCCGTGCCGTGACTGTCGGCTCCCGCGCGCGTGCGCGGGAGTGACGTCACCGCGGCTCCGGCCAATCAGAAGGCCGGATGCCGCGATCCCGGAAGACGGGCGACTAGACATGCCGCCCGTCATAGAGGTGAGTGAGCGGCACGGCGGGGGCTCGTTCTGAGGTAAGTATTGCATAATGAGCTAATATGCGATGCATACTAGCTCATTATGTCTTTCTTTTGCAGGGTGTAAAAAAAAAAAGTTTACAACCTCTTTAATTTCACGGTTGGGGGCCTGTGTGTAATTTTTCCCCATTCTTCTTTTTTTTTTTTTCTTTTCTTTTAGTGCCGGTTCACACTTATGCGCTTGCAATGCGAATTTGCAGTGCGAGATTACCTTGTGTTTTTCAATAGTACCAGCGCGATTGTAATGAAAATTTGATTGCGTTGATTAAGCTCAGGAGGGGTGGAGCTGAGGGGAAAATGAGGGGAAAATCAAACAAAAAATAAGAATTCGCACATAAGAATTCTCACATATCTGAACTGATAATGCGAGTCCAGACCGATTTACATTGATGTCTATGGAGACTAAATTCGCAACGCAACGCTGTAAACTCGCAAAAACCCTTTTTATCATCGCATCACATTCGCATCTGGATCGCAACGCATAGATGTGAACTACCGTCACGAATTCAATGTATTTTGTAAATGCATGCGATTGGAGACTATTTAGAACGCATCGCATTCGCAGTACAAGCGCATAAGTGTGAACCGGCACTTACTTTCTCTTGGGCAGGAGAATGGATGGAGAGATAGGGTAAATTTTTAAATATTGTTAGGAGATGCGGAATGGAGAAGGTGTTTGTGCTTCAATTATTAAAGCCCATCCTATATCTTCTTTCCCTTCTTTTTTTTTAATGTAATGAAAGATGGAAACTTCCTGTATGCAGTGGGGTAGATGGTAGCCCATTTTGGGGTTCCCCTTTTTTCTTTCTCTTTTATTTATATTTCAGGATTAATACCAGTGTTTGTGAATGTTTTGTATTGAAATGTTTTTCTGTTTTAGGTTTCTAAAAATATAAAAAGAATTAAAAAAAGAAAAATTATAATATTGTGAGCTTTTTAGTTTAGCAAGTATGGCCAGAGAACATGTTTACCCTGTATGTTGCACTCCTACGTACTGTATATATTCTAACTGTTTAGGTGATCTTTGCTTGAATAGGGTTTGCAGAAGGAGTGTTCACAGTTGAAAGTCCACATTGAAGAAGTCCAGCACAGACTACAACAGGTATGAAAAACTATTCACCTACCCCATGGGAAGATTTCTCCTCTATTCCTTCAACTCAAAATTTTGGATTTACCCCATCATTTCTGGTGACATTTGTGATGAAGACAGTTGGCGAGAGTAAATCTTCGGGGACACAACAATAACAATCTGGCAGTGGTTCTATCCACGCTATCCAAATCTAAAAAAGGTTTACTTATAGTTTTAATAATAATGCCATGTTGTCCATATCCAAGTGTCTGCTGGGTATTTTAAAGTATTAAATATATATAGCAGCCAGTCAACAACTCATCCTAAACACCTGCTGCCATTTTTTAGCTAAGACTGGCAGATCTTTGTCCCATTTAATAAAACCCTGCACTGAGTATAAAACCATCAACTGGAAATGTGCACAGTAAGGCACCATAAAGGACCTGCTCCTACCTACAAAGTGACATTCACCACCTCCTCTGTTGCTGCACCCATGAGGAAAATGTGGTTCTTTTACATATGAGGCACACATGTGCACTCGCCCTTCATATTATGATGGAAAGCTTGATACCAAAGTGAACAGTAACTATTGTATTCATTCTTGCAAATTTCGCCTGCTAGAAATTCAATTTAGATTATTTGCATTTTATATATTAACAAAATGAATTTGTTGTAAATATTGTTTACAACAGAATTGTGCTTTTCAAATAATTTTTCATTTTTTTGTGTCTCATTTGTAGCAAGATTCTGGGTCATCAGACGCACAGAACCTTCAGAGGATGTAAGTGTCGGCCGCAGTTAGCATTATTGTGCAATGTCATCATGTTTGTATTATAATTGATATAATGGTTAAAATGTTGTATTTGATTTTAAATCTATAATAGCGTTTGGCAGTCACAAGTAAAGAAAAATTAGAAATGATTTAACAGCCTAGACAAAGGACAGGTAATATTAGGATACATTGTCTGTCTCCATTTCTTATAGTCAATAAATGTATGTAAAGGTATAAATTCCTGACACTGATTGCACATAGTTTTCTCAGCCTGTTAGGAAGATTTTGGACTTTTTTTTCTCCTTTATTGAATGTCTTCTGGATGTGTATGTCAACTTTAAAAGCAATCTCCCATAAGTAAAGATGGCCGTATACTGATCAGAATTTGGCCAGTCCAGCAGGGATCAGCTAAATTTGTATTGGTGTGCGGGCTTCCATGACAGAAGTCAACTGTTTAATAGACTTGTGTCAAAGGGACTAGTGAGGAAAATAGTGTAATTGGGAATGGCAACAAAAGTAAGGCTGGCCAAAGACGGTGCAAATTTCTTTCCTGCACAATTCCTCTATCAGCACAGACAGCGCTGACAGGGGAATCTGTCTGGCCGTGACATTGTCTTCTCCTGGTCGGTTGGGGTTGGTGGGAGAAGACAGGGGTTATTGCTAGTGGCTTTAGCAGCCTCTTGCGATAATCGGCAGTGAATCCAGCAGGTTGGTTGTGCCTAAGTTGATAGATTGATCAACTTGTTACATTTAACTACCCAATATTGGTACAGACCTTGTAAGGCCGGCCTAAGGAATACTGCCTAACGGAATGGACATTGCAAGGCAGCAGTTGAACAAAGTGTTTAATAAAGATGAAAGGACTTTTTAGCAAATGAGGGCAGGGAGGAAGACTCTGGAGTTGGAATTTATTTTTAGTGCTGATAATTTCCTTTTTATTGTGTCTCAGTTTAGAGACCAGGAGGAGGTTTGGCACCATGAAACTAATATGCTAGGGACACCCTATTCATTGTACTTTTTTTGTCTCCCACCACCCTTAGTTTGAGTTTTAGTTCCTTTCTTTCTTTTTGCTCATCTGAATTGCAGAGATAGATTCCTTAGTATTAAATACACAAATACATTTTCTTTTAAATTTTGCACAGAGTGGATCAGCAGGAGCAAAGAATAAAGGACATGGAGGCAACAATACTGGAGCGAGAGAAGAGCATCGCAGGCACAACTCAGGAACTAACGGTAATGTGGCAGATCTGCTGGATTTTTTCAGTCATCCCTGGCCACTTCTTCATTGTTTAATATATATGTTCTTTGACAGGGTCTGAAAAAAGAAAAGGAAATTCTGAAAATTCAGGCCAATGAACTGCAAAAAATACACGATCAACAGTTACAACAGGTTTGTAAGGCATAGCATATGGACAATGCAAAGATATGTTTCACACTAGGGAGAGCTTCAGGTGTAGCCTAGAAGATGTGTTTCTATTACAGTTTATATGAAGTACTGTTATGTAGAGACCACTAGACTGTATTATCAGCAAAGCAAACGGCTGTGCGGGTTGCTAGCTTATGTCCTATGAACTAATGACGGCATCAGTTGGTAAGGACATGTCAGGTGGCACTACAGCTTTCTGCTTTGCCAGCAGTAGTACTCATAGCTGCAGGGAGGAAGAGAGAGCTGTGCGCTCTATTTCCTTGCAGTGTCGCACTTCCCGGGAGTTACCAAATACAGGCCACACACTGCACAGGAGTTGAGCACAGCCCTCAGTTCTGCTAGGAGGGCCGATTTGGGGGGGTGAGGTGGGATTTGTGAGTGTTGTGCTGGAAGAGGGGATTGGGGGGTTGGGATTGGAGTGAGGTTTGTGCTAGGAGTGGGTGTGCTGGGAAGGGGGTTGTGCTAGGAGAAGGAATTGTTGGGGGGAGGGGGGGGGGGTTGTGCTAGGAATAGGAATTTGGGGGGAGATTTGTGCTAGAAAGGGGAATTTGGATTCACAAACCAAGATCACTGAACTTAGCCTCACAGACTACATTTTAGGGCTTGTTCACACCAGGTGCAGTGAGGTAACACATGCAAAATTAGATGCTTTCCTGTACCTCACAAAAATGTGCAGTCCCATGTGTGTGCTATTATTTCTTAATGACACCCCCACGCATCTAGCAAATGCATGTATGTTTGCGCCCATTAAAAAATGCGACGTGCGCGAACACGCAAAAAAAGCACGTGCTCTGTTGCACCACCTGATGTGAAAGAGCCCTTAGACTGATATGCCCTGGGATTGTGCGCAGTTTCTAAAGGGTGCATTGACTGAAAAGAAGTTGAAAAACACTGCACTAGACAGTTGTATTGGCCTTCCACCAACCTATTTTTAGGCACTCTAGCACCGTGTAGTAATGGCGTATCCATGCACATTTTCTTGAATTAGACTACAAATTTGTCATTACCTAATGTCTTTCCATTTCAGGTTTCATCAGTTGCTCAAAGTGAAGAGTTGTTAAAAGCGTAAGTTTATTAGCTTGTACCTTGTAATTTTATTGGAATACCGGTTTATTGTTATTGACTAAAGAGGGATTGGTAGCTTGACAGAAGTAGAGAATTAGTTTAGTGTATGGGTGTACACCCATTTTCTCTGGGATTCTTTGATATTGTATCACAACAATGCTGGAGGAAATTGAGCCAATTCACTGATAGCTGTTTAAATATTTATATACACATATTTAACAGTTAAAATAGCTTTAATGTTGGTGTGTAAACTCTCGCACTAACAGTATATATATATATATATATATATATATATATATATATATATATCCTTTTCTCTGAAATCATTGAAGGATACAGCTAGATCTTCATGACGGAAAGGTTTGATATCGCCACCCACAGGAGAAGGACGCTAGGTGCAACCAAAACAAAAATAGTCCCTAGGACTGTGTTTTTGCTCTGCACAGGGAGAGAGGCAGCCTGCTTCTCCTATATGGGTCAGATCCCACAGTCCCATGAGAAAAAGGTGTACAGCAGCTCTACTCACATTAAGCCAATTCCTTAGGGAACAGTACAATACAAATCAAGTATGGACCCCATATTTATTTAGTGGAATCATAATTTTAAGTATTTGTTGGTATCTAATTTATGTTTGTGCTTTTAGACTCGTAGAAAAAGACAGATATATAACAGAGCTGTTAAGGGAAGTGGAATCTCAAAAAGCTGCAGTAGAGCAACAAAGAAAGAAGAATAATGTGAGTACCACAAAAATTGACGGCGTTTTATTCCCTCCACAGAGTGCTTAGAAGTACTTTTTTTTTCTTCAAGGAAGAACTCTGGGCATTGTTTTCAGTTTGGAGTAGAGTGGAAGTGGTGGAATCTGTCTGTTTTTACTGATAGAGTTGTGACAATGGATGAGAAGTGCTGGCCTGGCAGTAACAAAAAAGAAAAAATCGAGTGTAGGGATACCATTGTACTGATACCATTTTTTTTACCGACGTTACTGGCGCGTATAAGTACTGATTCTTTAGGTCAAGTATTCAGATTCAGAATACTTTATTAATCCCAAAGGGAAATTATTGTACTCGGTATCGCCAATACCTTTGAGGTTCGATTTGAGCCCATGCAAAATGAATGGGCTCAATTCAAACTGCAAAGAATCGCATGCAATTTGAACAGGAATGCGATTTCCCATTTCATTCCTGTGTGAACCCAGGCTGAAGTCCCTATGACAAGCCTGGGTTCTCAAAGGTGCGGTGGGGAAACTGCATGAGATTCGGACAGAAATCACCCCGCATTCCTGTTCAAATCACATGTGATTCTTTGCAGTGCGGATGAGCCTATCTTTTTTTTTTTTTTTTTATGAGCTCAAATTGCACTGCAGAGGTATCGGCTTTAGGTATCAGAGCATTTGTACAAGTACTTGTGTGTTGGTATCAGTATCGGTGCATCTCTAAACAATGGTTTGTGACTCTTCAACTTTTGACGGGACCATTTCTACGACTCTTCACTGATTGAGCTGCAATAGACCTCCTATTACTGACGAGGTCCATCGCTTCCTCACTTATACAATAAAGTGAGGGTAAAACTGCAGCAGTAAAATCTTGACAGTGATTCTAATGCTTGTCCACTCTATCCAAAAGAAAAAAAAAAAAAAACCTTCTACTTGAAGCCTTGTATAGTTACAGGCTTCTGTAGGTGAATACAAGGAGACGCTTCCCTGCATACATCATTGAAATACAGTATGGCTGCTGCAGATTTTCTTCACAGCTCTCTATCATGTCCTTACTATTTCTACCTCTGTATTTGATCCCATGCTGCTGGTTTGCCATATATTTTGCTTAATTTGCTGCCTTTTTTTCTAAAGTGACGGTGAAGCTCCATATGCACCCGCAACTATCGGAGATTTGGTTTCATTTATTTTAAAACTGAAAAATCCATGCAGTTTTTGACTTTTATGTGCATTTGTAAAAGACTGATGATGATTTTTTTTTTGGTTCCCATTCATAACTCGACAGTTACAAGTGGTGCTCCAAATTCGATTTTTATGCCAAGTTTGTATACATATCACACACCAGATATTTATACCCCGACCATCAGAAAAATAGAGATGTTTCCAAGCATCACATGCAGTGATTACATCGGAGTGGACTGTTCGGAAGAAAACCAATGTTGTCAAAATCATACAGCAGTAACTTACAATCTTCTCTACACCCATCACTAGCATTGGTATTCTTCCCCCTTGAGTTACAGTTTCCCTCACTATTTACTGGATGCATAGAACTTTCATTCCAGTTCTAAAATGTCAGTCCATTTAAAACTGATGTTTCAGTTTCTTTGAGATGCCACTCTGGACCCACCTCACCATTCCTTATCTTGGACAGTCTAGGGATTCTGGGAATTTCTGAGTCTGCATACCGACTGGGCCTGTAATCAAACTCTCTGTTGGGTTTTTTTTTTATTATAATCAGGGGTGTCCAACCTTTTGAAATTCCTGGGCCATAATGGAAGAAGAGGAATTGTCTTGGGTCACACATAAAATATACGAACAATGATAGCTGATGAGCAGAAAAAGTTGGACAGATCACAAATTAACAATCGCGGATATAGATAATGTACCTATCTGAGTAATAAAACTTAATTTTTTGTAAAATATTTTATTAACCCCTTTGCGCCTAAGGGTAAAACAAATCTTAATGCCTAAGCACAATTTTGTAACTTTGACATGTGCTAGTAAAACCATACATATCACAACTACTTTGTGCATCCAGGTGGATTATACCGCATTTTTTTAAGGACAAAATGGGCTTACATTTGGTAGTAAATGGTAATGGATATCTCCTGATTTATTTATTTGTTATCAAAGGAAAACTGGCCCAAAATAGTAAAAAAAAAAAATAATTTTTTAAATTCAGATGTATATTTCTTGCTACTACCATAACCTTCCACCAAAAAACTACCCAAAATATATTCTCCTGCTCCTGACGATCGCAGATATACCACATATGTTTACCTTGTTGTTTGTACCCGTAGTACAATAGTGCCCATTTTGTTTTTTGTTTTTTCGTTTTTTTTTTTTTTTTGTTTTTTTTTTAGCCTACCTAAAATGCACACACTCTTCTAGGCGGTTTTATGACACAAATGAAGTGGTCTTGCTGCCCCCCCTCAGGACCAAGGGTATCCAAAAGGCACTACAAGAAAACAACAAGAGAAGGGCGTACCGACCTTGTGCATTACCACTTAAAAGTTTATTAAAATCAAAGAAGGGTAGCGTACAATATACTCACAAATGTAGCATATGAACAAGCGTATAGGAAATGCGCACCGCTCGCTTCCAGGACACTTCTCTACTGCTGGATAGCGTGATGGCGTCCTCAAAACCTGATGTGGCTTACGCGTTTCGAGGGAGGACCCTCTTCCTCAAAGCCAAAATCGCCACTCTCTTGTTGTTTTCAAAATAGTACTGACCCTGACCCAAGCCTTAACAAATCTTGATTTAGGTATTTTTTCATTTTTATTTTTTTTATTGCTACACGTGGTTTTGTGTGTTTTTTTTGTTTTTTTCTGTAAGCAGAGAGATACAATGCCTCTCTCACCTCCATTCAGCCTCTCTGCCCCCGAAAACACCGGGGGGCAGGCTTTACAGTGACTGGTCACTATGATAGCCAATCGGAGGCTATCACAGCGATCAGGTGACCCGAAATCGTAAGTTCAGGGTCCCGATCGTTAGTATGGGGCCCGGGGCTCTCTGTGAGACCCAGTTTTCTGTGCTGGGAGCCTGCAGTGTGGCGCGCTCCCAGTACAAAGGCAGATATGCAAATATGCGGCCCCACATAAAAACAAAAAAAAAAAAAGCCCAGTCCAGTGGGGCCACATGTTTGTGTACACTCACTGCCAAGGGGGTAAAGAAAAAGTGGGCAACATAAAAACTAGTTTGCTATTTGACAATGTTTTTGATAAACGAACGCATCAATATCTCGTTCAATAGATGTAGTCGTTTTAATAGATATAGTAGCGATTCTCAATGAATTCTCAAGGTGCTCATCAGATATTTTGGTCCTAATTTTGTCCTTCATGTGCTTCATCCTTGGCAATAGTTGCTTACAAATAAAGGTGCTGCTGAGGACTGATGACATAAATAAGGAGTGATTGTGAAGTGTGAGACGATTTTCTTTGGGAAGATAAAACTTATAATATTCCACTAAAGAGACACTTTAAATTTTTTCTTCGGCCGCATGTGTTCGCTAAGTGTAAATGCATTTTTACTAAAAATTCAAAAAATCACTGTTTTTAGGTACGTTTACAATTTTGTGTTGGGCCGTATTCATAGTCGTCTTGGGCTGCAGGTTGGACACCCCTGTATTTTATACTATGTAGAATACAGCAGGTAGAGCTGGGCACACTCAAAATTACAGGCGCAGATTTGGTTCGGCCCACCAGACTCCACTTCTAACTAAAATATCACTTTTTGTATGGACTGACTCTTAATTTAAAATGATCGCTGATTGCTTCACTTATTTTTTTGGGCTCCAGGGTCCACCCACTGCTACTTTCAAACATGAAAACTGATAAGCTTCATCATAGTTTCAGTTTTCATGGACAAACCCCACTGATAAAAATGTGCTCTGGACTGTGTCATTTGTTGAACAAAAATCTGGCCTTATTTTTGTTTCTTTCCTTGGTGGGTCGGTTTCTGCTCTGTCCATCTGTGAACCTTTCTTCTACAGTCAATTCCTCTGGTCAAGGTTGGCAGCAGAGCCCCAATAGTAGCGTTTCAAATTTCAATAGAACATTGGCATTTGCTTTTGTTGCTATAATATGCTGAGCATTGGTTGATCATTATAGTCGCTGCCGTGTAAAACTGCATCCAGTGTATCTGCTGGTAAGATTGGTAGAGTCTAGTTTTCGGGCAGCTGGTAATGTTAAGAGGCCTCTTTCCAGTAAGTTGCCTTCAGAATGAAAATAACCAAATGAAGCATGAATTGATTGTAGTTTATGGGTCGCTGAAATAACTTTTTCTAAAAACAATTAGGACCTTCGGGAGAAAAACTGGAAAGCAATGGAGGCATTGGCATCAACTGAAAAAATGCTACAAGAGAGAGTCAACAAGACCGCCAAGGTTGTAATGCTACTGGTGGGGACATAGCTCAGATTGTATAGTGTACGGCCACTCTGGTGCTTAACCCGGTCTATTTTACATGGGACAGTTACATGCTGATACTGCCAAAAGTGACAATCTCAACAGTTTTAATACAGATTTTTCCATTCTAGTTTGTAAATCCCGAAAAAAAAATCTCATTTATTGCAATGTTGCCAATGATCAACAAAGACAATTACTATTTTTTGTAGAAATGGCATTTGGTGTCCTCTATTTATTTTTTCAGCTTAGTTTGCTAAGGATTACTGACTGATATCTATTGCAAAATAACTAGGACCAACATCTACCCTTCTCCCCCCCACATAGACAAATTTTATACGTATAGTAAAAGTTCAGCCATAACCTAACTATATAAATCTACTCACAGCCACATTTTAAAACTAATCGAACTACCCCTGTAAAACCAAAATCACTATACTTGCCTGTTCTGCTGCCGCTCTGAGCTGTGTAGGTGGGTGTAGGAGAGGCAGCCGACAACAGAAGCCCCATAGTAAGTCAAATGGGTGACGTCACTTCCCAGGCATTCCCCAGCATTGTCGGTTCTCTCCTGCACACACCATCCGCCGCTGGAGACTGGATCGGGTCGGCTTCAGAAGATTTCTTCATTACAGGGTTAGATTAGTTTTACAATGTAACTGCGAGTAGATCTAGTTAGGTTACGGCTGAACGCGGCTAAATACACAGTTGAAATTCATACATGGGATTTGTTTTACCTGCCTAAGGATATTTATTCTGTCCTTCCAATCCTGAGATTTACACAACTCTTTCACACAGCACAGCCAAGCCGGTGAGCCTACTTTTCACTATTGCAATTTAGCGACACCGCTAGGTCACCTTCTTGTCTACGATTAGACAGTGAAGGAACAGCAGCAGATTTATGACTCATAAAAAATACAGTGACTACTGGCGCAAAGACAGAAAATCCGGAAATGATGCACATTTAAAATAGTTAATAGTTAATGCAACTAAAGTATAAAATCCATATGAAAAATATAGATCTCTAATAAAACATAATGGTGGCAGCTATGCTCAGAGGAAGCCGGCTCTGTGGGATGAAGCAAGAAAGGGAAAAACAGGAAGCACCACCTAAATGTAGTATTTGTGTAAATGGTTTAATAGCAAATTGCAAAACACTCACCAGATAGAAGTTAAAAATTGCTCATCTGGTGTATAGTGTCTCTTCTGGCGTATTTCAAACTGTATCCACGGGCTGCTGGGGTGGAGAAAGGTCTTAGCTATTAAACCATTTACACTAATACTACACTCAGGTGGCGCTTCCTGTTTTTCCCTTTATGACTCCTTCCTGTGCTCGGTCCTTCGCTGAACAAGCTCTTTACCAATGTAATTGCATTTCACTCACCTGATGAGCTCCTAGTGCTGCCTCTCCCTCTTCCACATTGTGGAGATGTTCAGAAGAGGCAACTATTAAAACAATTTAAGGCACTTTCTCTGGTTGCATTTTAAAAACACAATTCACATTTTAGACAGGAAGTAAAAAACATTCAAAAAAATTCTAATACTATCCAGAACACAGCAATATTGCTAAAATCTAGGAGTTTACCTGGTCTATTGTGATCTGAACTGTGCGTTATTCACTTCAGCCACTTTCAGAAGATTTTCATTGTACCAGGGAAGACTGAAGCCTCTTTTTAGGATTCTGCACATCTCCAAATACTACGGAGGGAAATGCTTAGAATGACCTCCATTTTGGCAAAAATCAGCAGCTCAGGCATTTTTTTTTTCCTGACCTTGCAAAGTAAAGGCATATTGTGAAACTTACCTGCAAACGAAGCCCTCATTGTCCCCGCTGGAGGCCGCATCCATCTTCACCAGTTTTCCTGCCGGGTCAGTGGAACCGCCTGTGTGACTGGCCAGAGCCGTGTGACACCACTCCCGCACATGCATGCGGGAGCCGCCAGTCACAGCACAGGGCTCTGAAGAAACGGCACAAGTGGCCAATGCCATCATCGGCTGCATATAATGCAAATATCTCCTAAACGCGGTGCACATTTAGGAGATATTTACAGTACCTATAGGTAAGCCTTATTATAGGCTTACCTATAGGTATAAACAATCAATGGAAGTTTACTTCCACTTTAAAAGGATGTAAACACATGGGAGCTGCTGTTGTTAACATACACTATATTACCAAAAATATTGGGACGCCTGCCTTTACACGCACATGAACTTTAATGACATCCCAGTCTTAGTCCGTAGGGTTCATTATTGAGTTGGCCCACCCTTTGCAGCTATAACACCTTCAACTGTTCTGGGAAGGCTGTTCACAAGGTTTAGGAGTGTGTTTGACCATTCTTACAAAAACGCATTTGTGAGGTCAGGCACTTATGTTGGACGAGAAGGCCTTACTCGCATTCTGTGCTCTTAATTCATCCCAAAGATGTTCTATCGGGGTGAGGTCAGGACTCTGCGCAGACCAGTCAAGTGCCTCCACCCCAAACTCTCTCATCCATGTCTTTATGGACCTTTCTTTGTGCACTGGTTCAAATCATTTGGTGGAGGGGGTTTATGGTGCAGGGTTGTTTTTCAGAGATTGGGCTTGGCCTCTTAGTCGGCATACCCAGACCTTTTTGAACAATTGCATGCTCCTAACTTTGTGGGAACAGTTTGGGGTTGACCCTTCCTGTTCCATCATGACTGGGCACCAATGTACAAAGCAAGGTCCATAAAGACATGGATGAGCGAGTTTGGGGTGGAGGAACTTGACTGGCCTGCACAGAGTCCTGAGCTCAACCTGATAAAACACCTTTTGGATGAACTAGAGCGCAGACTGTGAGCCAGGCCTTCTCTTTAATATCAGTGCCTGACCTCACAAATGCGATTCTGGCAGAATGGTCAAACATTCCTATAGACACACTCCTAAACCTTGTGGACAGCCTTCACAGAAGAGTTGAAGCTGTTATAGTTGCAAAGGGTGGGCCAACTCAATATTGAACCCTACAGACTAAGACTGGGATGCCATTAAAGTTCATGTGCGTGTAAAGGCAGGCGTCCCAATGGTTTTGGTAATAGAGTGTATTTCTGTAGGTGTGTTTTCCAGGACTGTGAAAATGATCTTTTATAACTTACTGAGTCAGCAACTCAGAACAAATGTGTGCATGTCTGCTTTCCCAACACCTGATGTGCACCTGCTTTAGGTCAGTGGCTCACCAGGATAGTTAGAATGTTTTGGAACTACATTTCCCATGATGCTCAACTACACTGCAGTGTGCATGAGCTTAATGGGAATTGTAGTTCCAAAACATCTGGGGTGCCAAGGTTCACCATCACTGGTCTAGGGCATGCATTAGGTGAAGAATGGAAGCATATATATGTTTTTTTTTTTTGTTTGTTTTTTTTGAGCAGGGCAGGCAATGCCAGAGTTGGCGAGATTTAATTTTTTTTTGTTAATTTGTAGTTTTTCTACATGTTTTTTTGCTTTGCATTATCCTTAATGAATACTTTTGGCAGCTGAGATACTTCTATAAATTTAAGTATCCAGCTTTGTTGATGAGAATTGTTGCACCAATGGCAGAACCAGCATGTAGCTCCTCCCACCTAGACACTTGGTTAAAGCAGCAGATGGAGCCGTTGCACACTTGTTAACTGTTACTGTGATGAAGTTGTGGATACTTTTCATTTAATGCTTCATCACAGCAGAGATTAACATGCAGCAAAGCCGTGATTGGCTACAATGATAACAGTTTTAAATCATAACTATTTGTCTTTCTCTGCACTTTCTGTCCTTTCTTGACACTAGATTTTTTTTGTATTTCTATGTTTCGTTCCATGGGCATGCTGATCTGTTCATTTTTTTCCCCTTTGTATGTGCGTTTGTGTGTGTGTGTATGTGCTTTAAAAAAAAAAAGAATATTTTTTATTTTTTTTGATTTGGGTGGAGGGTCATTGGCATAAGCTGTGGGTAAAACTGAAAGTGCACTTTGTGTTGGCTGCATTTATCATACTAATAATGTTAGAGACTGTCTCTAGGAAACACAAACCAAACATTGGGAACATGTATAATGTGCAGATATCTAGAGGTGTTTGTTAATTTAGTAGCTTCAAAAAACCTGCAATTCTGAATGGCAAGGGAAAGATTTCAGTTCCCATGGAAAGTAAAGCCAGAGCAGGAGTGGGTTCGGTAATAGTTTGTAATGCCGGAATGAAGGCGGAACAGAAGGTTCTTAAGTTTGGGCAAGCGCATAACATGTAATAGTGTTCCCACATGTCCGCAACTCCTCCAGTGAGAATTGCTGCCAGAATCTGAAAATGTAGCTACCGTGTAGGGAGGTTTTATATAGCGCCATCTTCTGGGCCATCTCCCAATAGTTTATACATTCTGGATGGATATGGTCACTCATGACAGCTGTTTGGCAATTGCCTATCAGTTAAGGATAGTTGAAGTTTCTGTTCCCATTTTAATAATGGTGCCATTTTTGTAAAAACTAGTTTTGATTGCATTAGGATATAAAAAAAAAGTGATACAGTGCCTTGAAAAAGTATTCCTACCCCTTAAAATTTTCCACATTTTGTCTTGTTACAACCAAAAATGTAAATGTATCTCATTGGGTTTTTATGTGATCGACCAACACAAAGTGGTACATAATTGTGAAGTGGAAGGAAAATGATAAATGGTTTTCAACATTATTTACAAATATGTGAAAAGTGTGGCGTGCATTTGTATTCTGCCACCCTGAGTCAATACCTTGTAGAACCACCTTTCACTGCAATTACACCTGCATATCTTTTTGGGGATGTCTATACCAGCTTTGCACATCTAGAGAGTGACATTTTTGCCCATAGCTCAAGCTCTGTCAGATTGGATGGAGAGCGTCTGTGAACAGCAGTTTTTTAAGTCTTACCACAGATTCTCTATTGGATTTAGGTCTGGACTTTGACTGGGTCATTTAAACACATGAATATGCTTTTATCTAAACCATTCCATTGTAGCTCTGGGTGTATGTTTAGGGTCATTGTTCTGCTGGAAGGTGAACCTCCGCCCCAGTCTCAAGTCTTTGGCAGACTCTAACAGGTTTTCTTCAAAGCTTGTCCTGTATTTGGCTCCATCCATCTTCCCACCAGCTTCCCTGTCCCTGCTGAAGAAAAACATCCGCACAACATGATGCTGCCACCACCATGTTTCATGGTGAGGATGGTGTGTTCAGGGTTCAGAGTTAGTTTTCCGCCACACGTAGCGTTTTGCTTTTAGGGCAAAAAGTTCAATTTGGGTCTCATCTGACCAGAGGACCTTCTTCCGCGTTTGCTGTGTCCCCCACATGGCATTTTGAAAATTGCAAATGGGACTTCTTATGGCTTTCTTTCAATAATGTCTTTCTTCTTGCCATTCTTTCATAAAGGCCAGATTTGTGGAGTGCAAAACTAATAGTTTTCCTGTGGACAGATTCTCCCACCTGAGCTGTGGAACTCTGCAGCTCCTCCAGAGTTACCATGGGCCTCCTGGCTGCTTCTCTGATTAATGCTCTCCTTGCCCAGCCTGTCAGTTTAGGTGGATGGCCATGTCTTGGTAGGTTTGCAGTTGTGCCATGCTCTTTCCAATTCGGATGATGGATTGAACAGTGCTCTGTGAGATGTTCAAAGCTTGGGTTATTTTTTTTATAACCTAACCCTGCTTTAAACTTCTCAACAACTTTATCTCTGGCCCATCTCGTGTGTTCCCTGGTTTTCATGATGCTGTTTGTTCTCTAAGGATATCTAACAAACCTCTGAGGGCTTCACAGAACAGCTGTGTTTTTATGCTGAGATTAAATTACACACAGGTGGACTCTATTTACTAAATAGGTGACTTCTAAAGGCAATTGGTTCCACTAGATTTTTGTTGGGGGTATCAGAGTAAAGGGGGCTGAATAGAAATGCATGCCATACTTTTTCAGATATTTATTTGTGAACAATTTTTAAAACCATTTATCATTTTCCTTCATCACAATTATGTGCCACTTTTTCTTGTCTATCACATAAAATATGTTTACGTTTTTGATTGTAACATGACGAAATGTGGAAAATTTCCACAGGTATGAATACTTTTTCAAGGCACCGTACCTCTGATTGTACTATTCGATGATGATCTAAAATTCCAAATCTTCTCTGGAATTAGGCTGGCTATACATTATACAATTTTCTTGCACAACTTTCTTTTAGATTTACCAAAACCATATAATAGGAGCTCAAACCTAAACACTTTCAGTTTTTAGGCAATCAGGCAGGCCCTAGCACTACATAGTTGAAGGTAAATCTAAAGGAAATTGAATACAAAATTTGTTTAATGTATGGCCAGCTTTACAAGTTGGGGAAAAGGGTTACATTTTTTAAGTAAAATGAGTTTAGCATATGTAAGATACTCTTGTGGACGAAAGGAAAAAGTCAAGAGCCGGCAGTTCTGAAAAGCAATACATCTGCACTCCCTAAGGGTCCTTTCACACGGGCTTTCCGCCCGGCAAACTTTGTGATGCTCAGCGGGGGATCGATCCGCTGATCCCCACTGAGCAGGCGGATGACAGGTCTACCTCTGCTCTCTGTGCTTAGATGGACCTGTCAGATCCCCGCTCTCCTCTATGGGGAATTGGATGAAAACGGACCACCTGTCTGTTTTCATCTGATCCGATCCTCCACACGGATGGAAAATAGGGTTTATATATATAAAAGTAGCGCAAAAATGTATTTATAAAATATGAAGACCTGCACAAAATGCGTCAGAAGGAGCCTACGTGCTGACATCGCACCACTGTTTCCACGTCACGCCACGGTTCAGGCGACCATCAGAGTAAGCCTGGCCAAGATTGCTTGTTTTTTATTGGATTGTCTTATTCATGCTGCAGCATTTTATGTGATTTTAATTGATCAATAAATTGCTGCACTATATGTTGGAGTCCTTTGGCTCTCACCTTTATTTATTTTCCTATAAAGCTTAAAGCAGCAGCTGCTTACATCAGTTTAGAACTAGCAGAAGGGCAGTCCACTTCTCTGCCACAAGATTTCCTCAGTTCTCGGTGTTGTATAAAGGGCCCAGCATCACTTAAAGGAGTTGTAAAGGCAGAAGGTTTTTTTGTCTTAATGCATTCTTTGCAATAAGATAAAAAGCCTTCTGTGTGTAGCCCTCCTAATACTTTCCTGAGCCCCATCTCTATCCAGGGATGTCCACGAGTCCCTCGGCCATCCGGGAATCTCCCATTGGCTCCCTCTGCTGTCAATCAAAGTCAGTTGGCCAGCCAGGAGAGAGGGGGGCGGGGCCGAACACCAGCTCCTTGTCTGAATGGACACACAGAGCTGCAGCTTGGCTCAGGTGTCCCCATAGTAAGCTGCTTGCTGTGGGGGCACTCAACGGGAGGGAGGGGCAAGGAGCAGCGAAGAGGGACCCGAGAATTGGAGGATCTGGGCCTTCCTGTGCAAAACCAACTACACAGAGGAGGTAAGTATAACATGTTTGTTATTTTAAAAAAATACAATACTTTACAATCACTTTAAAGTTTTACTAAACCCACAACAGTAAAATCAATCTGTATATGTGGTAAAGCATGATGGTTATACTCACCGTGGAACCTAAGGAGTTATTCCTCTGCATTGTGGAAAAAAGGTGTTTGATCCTGTCTTCTCTGATCCTCCCCTCCTTCCACTGTCCCTTGATAATTTCCTAAAAACAGAGTCTATGGAGTCACTCTGCACATGCTAAGTTTGGTGTGTATTGCTAGAGAGGTTTTTTTTTTTCTTGGAAGAGTGCATGTAATCAGCACAGGGCCAATCAGCACTGTCCAGACAGAGGCTCAGGGGTCATGTAGTCTCATAGGACAGCCAGAAAACCCCTCCTACAAGCTTTACCAGTGCTTGGCTGGACACTAATAGAAGTCACAAGACTGCTCTAACTGCTGGTGAGAAAAGGTATTTAGCAGTCTATATTTACTAAAATAATTGCATTTCCATGTTCTGTGTACTGTGGGAGACCGGATATAGTGAATGCAGGGCCCTGGGTTTAGTAACACTTTAAACAGAGCCAAAATTTGGGAGATTTTCTCTCTCCATGTTCTGTGAAGCATCTAGTAGTACAAAACTAAAAAAAGGTTCTCTTTAACCAAGAAGAATGAGGACATACTGTGAGTGATGGGAAGGGCTATGGCATTCTACATTTACTTTGTATTATGCATCACCTCTACATTGTGGGCTGCCTAGCGTGGAGGACAGGACCCTACAAATTGCTGTAGCTATTTAGAAGTCTTCAGCGTAGGCAAGTATAAAACACAAGTAAAGGGGTGGGGGGGGGGGGTCATAAGGGGGAGGAGTGTGAGAGCGTTAAGCCCATGCTTTCTCCATTGGCTGCACCTTTCTCTGGACTCCCATCTGCTGAACGATGGCCTTCTCTGTCTTTACAATAGTTCTGTTGCCCTGGACTGTTTCATGGATTACTTTACATAATTGTGATGGTGCTTACATCACAAAAATACTGTGTGCTGTGAATACGTTTTTGTAGGATTACTACTGACTGCTTGCATCTTATATCTAGGGTGCTAGAATGAATGGATTTGTCTTTAAAAGTAAACCTGTTATAGGAGAAATATTCGCACGGTTTCCTGGCCTCCTTTTGAAAATGCTAGTTACCCTCTGTTATGCTCACCCTCTGGCCCCAGTTCTTTAAGTCACTGAGTTACAACAGGTATGCAGATGAAAATGAAAAGTTGGATATCCGTATTCGCATATGATTTCTGGGTCAGCAGCTCAGAATGTTGAAGTCAGCAGGGTAAGTATGACAGCCAGGAAAATAGCATTTTAGTAAGCGAGGAAATCAGTGGTATCTTCAATGACAGGTTTCCTTTAAAATTTATTAGAAAAAAAAAAAAACTGAAATCCTTAGACTCCATTTGCATGTGAAATGTAATTTACTCTGTCTGTTTGATTTTATTTTCCCATTTCCCTGCAACATAACATAACATGTGTATTAGTGCCTTTACTCCCATCTCTGTCCAGAATCGTTCAGTATTTTACCTGCATGGTAACAGGCGGCTGATATCTTGTCTTCTTGTAGGAGAAACAGCAGAACCTGCACACAGTGGAAATGGAAGCACGAGAAATCCTGCAGAAAATCTTCCCAAATGTGTCCGTTTCTTCCAGTTTGGTAAGAAGTCCAGGTTAATGCAGGCCATAAGTTATACCATTTTTTTCTTTCCTTTATGGGGGGGGGGGGGAAGGAAAGAAAATTGCTCAACTCCCCCCATCAACACAGTCAACGCTACTGTGTTCTGCCAGCAGGGAGCTTCCATGCCAGCAGAACACAATGATTAGTGCCACCAGCTATAGCCGGCAGCACAAATCATTTGGGATAAACCCGACAGTCAATCAATAAAACCAGATGGATTTTGTGTCTTGTATGGGCGGCTTAAGGGTCAGTGCAGCTAAGAGCCGGTCCACACTAGCGCGACTTGTCAGCCTGACAAGTCGCGCTCCCTCGCGGTCCATTGACTGCTACAGGACCCGTTCTAATAGGAGCGACACAAGTCGCTCCGACTTAGAAAAAGGGTCCTGTACTACCGGGGCGACCTCAGAGCGACTTGCATAGACTTCCATTATGTGAAGTCCGTGCAAGTCGCTCCGAAGTCGTGGTGCATGGTAATGCACAAGTCGCCCCCGAAGTAGTAAGGAGTCGTGTCGCCTCAGTGTGAACCGGCTCTAAATGTTAAGCTGGCTTTTATTGTAGAAAACCATGTGAATCCATCAATATTTGGCAGTTGCAAATTAAAGTATTATTGGATCCCAAACTTTTATTTTTTTATTTTTTTTTTTTAGATTTGGCTAGCTATAGAGGAAAGGGGTCAGAGCCACTGTTGGATTTTTTTCTTTTCCTTGCATTAAACATTTTTAGTTGCCAGTAGACCAGAAATAACAAGAAAATCTTCCAGTGGGGGTATTTGTTCTTGTAACTACTGAGGGGGTTTCCATCATATTGGAACGATTTCCTCTTGCTTCCTGTTAAGTCTGTAGGACAGAAAGTAAAGGGAAATTGTAATAACTAAAAAAAAAAACACTTTTTTTTTTAAATTTTAGATGGAGTGAAGAGGGATAAGAACCCGTTTTTATTGCGGTCTGTGGCCCCTGTTAAAGGAGTTGTAAATTCAGGATGTTTTTTTATCTTAATGCGTTCTTTGCATTATGATAAAAAGCCTTCTGTGTGTAACAGCCACCCCAGCACCCCCTAATACTTACCTGAGCCCCCATCTCTATCCAGTGATGTCTACCAGTCCCTCAGCTGTCTGGGACTGTCCCTCCTTATTGGCTGAGACTCAGCAGCGGGGCCATTGGCTCCCGCTGCTGTCAATCAGTTAGCCAATCAGGTGACAGAGGGGGGTGGGGAAGAACTGCAGCTTCGTGTCTGAATAGACACACAGAGCTGCAGCTCGGCTCGGGTGCCCCCATAGCAAGCTGCTTGAAGTGGGGGCACTTGACAGGGGGGAGGGTCCAGGAGCAGCAATGAGGGACCCAAGAAGAGGAGGATCCAGGCTGGCCTGTGCAAAACCACTGCACAGGGGAGGTAAGCACACCATGTTATTTAAAAAAAAAAAAGAGAGACTTTACAATTACTTTAAGGTGATTAACCCTCTCTATTTATCCTGTTTACCATTATGATTAAAAGTGAAAGTAAAAGAAAACCCCAAATTTTGGGTTGTCCCCAGAAAAGTAATAGAGGGGACATCTTCCAATGGGGACACTAGTTCTGGTGACTTGGAGGTCCCAAACAAATTCATTTGCAAGGATTTTTTATCACTTCCTTTTTGGCTATGGGACAGGAAGTGAAGGGAGATCTCTACAAAGGGACAGGAAGTGAAGGGAGATCTCTACAACGGGACAGGAAGTGAAGGGAGATCTCTACAACGGGACAGGAAGTGAAGGGAGATCTCAACAACGGGACAGGAAGTGAAGGGAGATCTCTACAACGGGACAGGAAGTGAAGGGAGATCTCTACAACGGGACAGGAAGTGAAGGGAGATCTCTACAATGGGAAAAAAAATCTGGCGGGTTATAAACCCTATCTTGCTTTATCCAAAAGGAAAAAAATTTGTTTTGCCCATAGTTCTACTTTAATGTGTTTATCGGTGGTGGAATTTTTGTATATAATTATGCACAGTTTACTGTTATTAATGGAAAGTTTTGTCTTCCCCTAGCACCATGGCGAATGGATTCAAGAATTTGAGAGGTTGGCTAAAGTTTGTTTAAATGAAAATGGTGGAGCTGAGAAAGTGAAGGTAAGTTCTGCATGACTTGGATGTTGGTCTTGTAGGATATTCCCACACTGTAATGACATGTTTGTAGTTTTTCTATATATCTGGATGTTTCTGCTTCTTTACTGTGTAGTTAGTCAGGACTATTTTATACAAGATGTAGATACAGATAATGTAGACAATCTCTATCATTTAAGGCACTGGAACAGAAGCTAAAGGAGGGAGAAGAAATCCATACACTACTGCAGCTTGAGTGTGGGAAATACAAATCGGTGCTGGCAGAAACGGTATATTATCTTGTTGTACATTTTATTATACAGTATAGTGCTATTGCTTAAACCAAACTTTAGCCGCATTAATTGTTGAAAATGATACCTGTGACTTGCTATATCTACCCAAGGATTTGTCAGAAGACTTGTTATCCAGGCAACTCTGCCAGAGAGCACAGGTAAACCCTGGACCTCCCTACTGGCTCATTTGCAGTTACATAAGAAGCTGGTCTAGTACCTCACTTTTTAGTTTATGCTTGGACAATGGAGGAGCAGCAGCACATTGATGCTCGCCATAAGCATTTACACTCAAAAGGCCACAAAGCTCTGATAGGCTAAGTGAAAACCCTCCTCTCCCAGTCTGCTGTGAAGTTCCAGTAAGCCGATACCTAAATATATTCAATAGGTACTTAAACCCAAAAGTGGAACTTCCGCTTTAGGTAGTCCTAAACCCCTGACATGCCACATTTGGCTTGTGATTTTTTTTGGGGGGGCGCGGCGCGGCGCCCTGAATGAAAGTTCTCCTCTCCCCCTCCCTCCCTGCAATCTTCTGAGACATGTCAGAGGTCCCAGAAGATTGCCGGCCAATCAAGACGCTCAGCGCAACTCGCGCATGCGCAGTGCATACCCGGCTGTGAAGCCGCAAGCTGTCACAGCCAGGTGCCCACACCAGTGATGCCGGCGCCACCAAACCTGAGGGGGAGGATCGAGGCTTCGGGCGGCCGCATCGCTCGACCGTGCGACAGGTGAGTGTGTGTTTATTAAAAGTCAGCAGCTACACTTTTTTTAGCTGCTGACTTTTAATAAACACAGAAAAGGCTGGAACTCCGCTTTAACCACTTGTTGAACTGCCACAGTACATATACTGCTGTGGGGCGGCATGTGCAGACAAAATCTCATACAGCTACATCATTTTGATTGCCCTGAATTAGGGGAGCACGTCGTGTCCATCCCTAGACCGATGTGTCCAGCGGATTGCGGATCCCTGTACTCGGGGGCCCAGTGATTGCTATACAGTTGATCACAATGTCAACAAAGCTGTTATGAATGAATTCATTCATAACAGCTGTGTTTCCTACGCTGTGATTGGCCCAGAGCTATCACATGGTACCTGGGCCAATAACCGCACCCTGTACTATGTGATTAGCTTTAGCCAATCACAGCTGTCACGAATGTAACTCATTCATGGCAGTTGAAAACTTTGCTGTTACAATGATCTTCAGCATAGGACTTGCCTCTTTCCCATTAGTGTGATGTCCACAAGCTCCTTTGATGTTGTTCTATCTCTTTCGGGATTCAACACTTTTAGCCATTTTTTTTTTTTTCCCTTTTATTAGCTTCTTTTTTTCCACAATTAGATACAGGGTGCATGTTTGGCACATACAGCATAGATACAAGAGTAATACAAGGTCTCATAAGATCAGCATAGAGGCAGGTAAAAATGTATACCAAGCAAGGTATCACAAAGTATAAATTATCAGAACTTCTATACAAATTACAGATACAGTCCATGATGTTCGGTAAAGGCTTATAGTAGTCTTTGTGAGATATAAATTATAGTAGGATTCTGGCTTATCAGGGCAACCCAAAAGCGAAAAATAGGGGAAGGGAAACCTCACTGTAATTTGTAGTCAATACATTTAATTTAATGTTAGAGCACTTGCTTCTAGCCATGATGCTGATATCTTTTCAAAAATTTTTAGAGCAGTTTCTACCTAATTTATGTGAGCTTCTAAAATGTCAAGGCCACATTAATAATAGATACATTTAGCCATCTTGATTGGCCTGCTTAGATTGACCCAACTTCTACACTTAACAGGGGTAATTCATTCCGGCTCCATGACATGCCAAGATTGTACACTGGGTTGTTCATTGTGTATCTCAGTGTACAATTTTTGAGACCTGCTAGTTGGAAGGAAATAGAAAGCATTTTTACCTTTTTGTTAAATAAATACAGAACTATGTCAGCTTATGTTGTTATAAACTGCCTTGACTTAAGCTTCAGTAATATGTAGGCTTAATGTTTAATTTATTCTATCATAATACTTTTGCTTGCAGGAAGGAATTCTGCAGAGGTTGCAGCGCAGTGTGGAGGAAGAGGAGGGGCGGTGGAAGATAAAGCTGGAGGAGTCCCAGAACGAACTAAGAGAGGTAAGTTTAACCAGTTCTTTTTTTTTTTTTACGGCATTCATTGTTTACTTTCAGCTGTCAGCGGGGAGTCCCGCTAACAGCTGGCGAGTCATCGGTTGTTAAGGAAGTGGCTGACGCCCACTGCTTAATAACCCGCTACTTAGCAGCCCTTAGCGGACTTAAGCAATGTTTAGGAGCCTGAAAGAGCATTCAGCATTTTTTTCTGCCAAGAAATCCCTCTCAAAAACGTAATCCAGAGAGTTTTTCCTTCTGATCCTAAACACTAAGCTTTAAAAGACACGGACTACAATGTGTACATGGACACATAGGATAACATTATTTGTTTCTAGAAGCAGAACAAAATCCCTAAATGCTGCTTTCTTTCTTTTTGATGTTTAAAATTGACTGATAATTGTTTGTATTTTTAGGCGGCGTCTGCAGTTCACTCATTGGAACTGGAGGTTGACAAACTGAAAAGACGGAACAAGGAGACAGAAAGTGTGAGTCAGTGATTACTAGCCAACATTATTTACTCTGTGACAAAATGGAGAGTCTTGTGGGTGTGTGTATACAGTATCTCACAAAAGTGAGTACACACCTCACATTTTTGGAAATATTTTATTATATCTTTTCATGTGACAACACTGAAGAAATTACACTTTACTACAATGTAAAGTAGTGAGTGTACAGCTTGTATAACGGTGTACATTTGCTGTCCCCTCAAAATAACTCAAAACACAGTCATTAATGTCTAAACCACTGGCAACAAAAGTGAGTACACCCCTAAGTGAAATTGTCCAAATTGAGCCCAATTAGCCATTTTCCCTCCCCATGTCATGTGACTCGTTGGTGTTCCAAGGTCTCAGGTGTGAATACGGAGCAGGTGTGTTAAATTCTTTCTCTCTCATACTGGTCATTAGAAGTTTAACATGGCACCTCATGGCAAAGAACTCTCTAAAGATCTGAAAAAAAGAATTGTTGCTCTACATAAAGATGGCATGGGCTTTAAGAAGATTGCCACGACCCTGAAACTGAGCTGCAGCATGGTGGCCAAGACCATACAGCAATTTAACAGGACAGGTTCCACTCAGAACAGGCCTGGCCATGGTCGACCAAAGAAATTTAGTGCCCGGGCTCAGTGTCCTATTCAGAGGTTGTCTTTGGAAAAAAGATGTAAGAGTGCTGCCAGCATTGCTTTAGAGGTTGAAGGGATGGGGGGGTCAGCCTGTCAGTGCTCAGACTATACGCCGCAGACTGCAGCAAATTGGTCTGCATGGCTGTCCCAGAAGGAAGCCTTTTCTACAGGTGATGCACAAGAAAGCCTGCGAACCGTTTGCTGAAGACAAGCAGACAAAGACATGAATTACTGGAACCATGTCCTGTGGTCTGATGAGACCAAGATTTATTTATTTTGTTCAGATGGTGTCAAGCGTGAGTGGCGACAACCAGGTAAGGAGTACAAAGACAAGTGTAACTTGCCTACAGTCAAGCATGGTGGTGGGAGTGTCATGGTCTGGGGCAGCATGAGTGCTGCCGGCACTGGGGAGCTACAGTTCATCTAGGGAACCATGAATGCCGACATGTACTGTGACACACTGAAGCAGAGCATGATCCCCTCCCTTCGGAGTCTGGGCTGCAGGGCAGTATTCCAACATATAATGACCCCATACACACCTCCAAGATGACCACTGGCTTGCTAAAGAAGCTGAGGGTAAAGGTGATGGACTGGCCAAGCATGTCTCCAGACATAAACCCTACTGATCATCTGTGGGGCATCCTCAAACGGAAGGTGGAGGAGTGCAAAGTCTCAAACATCCACCAGCTTCGTGATGCCGTCATGGAGGAGTGGAAGAGGACTCCAGTGGCAACCTGTGAAGCTCTTGTGAACGCCATGCCCAAGAGGGTTAAGGCAGTTCTGAAAAATAATGGTAGCAACACAAAATATTTACACTTTGGGCCAAATTTGGACATTTTCACTAAGGGGTGTGCTTACTGTTGTTGGCAGCGGTTTAGAAATTGACTGTGTATTGAGTTATTTTTAGGGGACAGCAAAATTACACTGTTATACAAGCTGTACACTCACTACTTAACACTGAAGAAATTAAATTTTTCATGTGACCACATTGACGCAAGATATAATAAAATATTTACAAAAATGTCAGGGGTGTACTCACTTTTGTGAGATACTGTATGTAAACCTTGATGTTAACCCCTTACACCCGTTAGATCTGGTAAATATACTACTAAAAGTTATCTTTCGATAAGTGCAAAAAAATCTTTTCCTCTTTTGTTCATTGATGGACACAGCTCCTGATTCTTCTTAACCATTGGGTTATGCTGCCCCCTACAGGAGTAGGACCGTAGGCAGGAAAAAAACTTGACTAACCCTAGGGGGGAGTCCCAGGGGGTATTCTCCCACTGCCTGCTAAAAGTACCCATTTTTTTTCTGCCTAGTCAGGAGTAGGGACCTAGTTCCTTGCTGGGATCTCTGGTCCTGGCATTTTTTTCATTTTAAATTGAATTTTTTTCCGCTTTTATTATTTTGTTCCTGTGAGAACTACAATCAAGTCCCGGACTTGGTGACGAACTGGATAATAGATCCTTGGGGTCCCCCCAATTCGGCCAATGAGCGTGTGCAGACCGCAGGTCCGCGCATAGCCCCACTGGAGGTGGGCTGGCCTGCAAGTTAAACGTCTCGCAAGGACGCAAACTGGCTTCGGCAGCGTTTCCTCCTGGCCGACAGCACCCACATTACCATGGAGGGGTGTCCTGTCCGGAATGGTGCCCACCATCCTGGTTTGGTAAGTAGCTGTCCCCCCCCCCACTACCCCTGGAGGGGTTTGGAGTGGACATTGGTCCCTCCCTGGGATGGTCGAATCCCAGGGTTCCCCTCCCTTCCCCTCAGCCTGTTTAAAATTTAGATCACTGTGGGTCTTTTCGGTCTACTACTCGGAAACTACGTGAGGCGGCCCCTGTGAGTATGGCTGATGCCACTGCCTCCCGTTTGGGCATCCGCCTTCCCCTCCGCTGCTCCTTGGTGTTCGGATCCGCTGGGGCTCGCGTCCTTGCGGCCAAGCACCTTCAAAAATTTAGGCCGCGGCCTGTGGCCCACTAGGCCATGCGGCTGAATCGGGCACCGCCGTTGGGGTGGCTATGTCCTATTATGTCCTCTATAGAGGGCTTGGAGGGTGACCCCCTTGTTTTTTTGCGGGCTCCAATAGGTAGTCAGTTTGTGGACCCTTGGCCGGCGTCCCCTTTCGGGATCATAGTCAGCGGCCTCCCCTGTTTATGTTTTCAGGGTGAGCTCAGTATATAGCGACCCTACTGAATCTGCGTCCACGCTCCCTAAGTGCTCAGATAGCGTGGATGATTCCTCTGCTCCTCTAGCGGCGCTTAAATAGGGCTGGTGGATGCACTGTTTGTGTCGGTGCATGAACTTTAAAAATGGAGGTTGCTGCTGATGCCGCGTCTGAGGCACCAGTTCCTCCACCAGGCCCTCCAAAAGGTGAATGGTCCCACCTGTAGTGGACTCGCCGGTTTCCAGGTCACATTGAGTTACCTTCATCCCGGTTGAGGGGTCCCCAACTTTTACAGCTCCAGCTAATAAGAGGGCGGATGCTCAGGCCGGCCATATGTGCGCTGTGGCTGGTTAGGCAATTAGGCCAGTAATTGCTTATTCCCTGGTGTCACAAGCTCTGACTGAGTGGGCTAAGCTTTTACACCAGGACCTGGAAGGAGAATAGCTTCCCCCTGTCTTTGGGCTAGCAGACCGTTTGGTACAGTTTGTCTGTGATGCTTCTTTTGGATGCGGCTCCTTTGATTTCTAGGCTGTCTGTATCAGCAGTGGTCTTTCGGCGTATTGTCTGGCTGAAATGCTGTTCTGCGGACTAGACTTCTAAGAAGGCCTGATCTGATCTCCCTCTTTTAGGGGATCGCCTGTTTGGAACTTCCTTGGATGACATCGTTAAGGGTCTCACGGGGGGAAGAGTACTCTTCTTCTGCAGGCTACCTAGGGCAAGGAGCCCCGTCGTAGACATGGGCCATTCTCCTTGGCTCCTCCTTATTCTCGCTTCCATCGACATTAAGGACGCCTACCTGCACAATCTAATATGTGCTGGTCGCCAGGG
This sequence comes from Pelophylax lessonae, assembly GCF_965119305.1. Lineage (NCBI taxonomy): Eukaryota > Metazoa > Chordata > Amphibia > Anura > Ranidae > Pelophylax > Pelophylax lessonae. Next base: position 142,017,532 of record NC_138780.1, on the reverse strand, counting down.
CTTCTTCCGTTTTGCTGTGGACGAGGAGCATTATCAGTTTGTGGCGCTGGCCTTTTGTCTCACCTCCGCACCTCAGGTCTTCATTGAAGTGTTGGCCCCGGTGCTGCCATTGTTTGGGTCAGCGGGGGATCGCAGTACTGGGGTACCTGGGCGATCTTCTTCTGGCAGAGCCCAGACTGCCGATTAGTGTACTGGTACTCCGAGCAATCAGACTTTGTCTGGCTCATTGGACAATCGTCTTCAGGGGTGTCCGGTATGTATTCATTCTGACAATGCCATGGCCGTGGTCTATGTCATTCACCAAGGGGGCACAAGAAGTGCCCTGGCAGCTTGGTAAGTTGCCTACATTCTAAGGTGGGCTGACTGATTCGTTCCAGCTCTCTCAAACTTCTGCCATGACTCCTGTGCAGGATTCAGGCAGAAGGGATTCTGGTCATTCTAGTGGCTCCAGACTGGCCTCACCGATCTTTGTATGCCGATCTGGTACGGCTGGTCGCCGATGCTCCTTGGGGACTTCCTCTCTGGGAGGATCTGCTGTCCCAAGAACCAATCGTCCATCCTGCCTTACAGTCGCTGGCTTAACAGCTTGGCTGTTGAACGCCAGGCACTGAAGGATGGAGGTTCGTTTGAATAAGTGATTCCTACGCTGTTAAAAGCTAGGAAATCTGCTTCTAGGAAGATCTATCATTGTACATAGAAGACGTATATTGCGTGGTGTGTGTCTCTTGGGGTACATCCTCGCTCCTTCTCAGTGGATCAGATCTTAACCTTCCTTCAATGGGGGGTTGAACAGAATTTGGTTTTGCGTACCATCAAGGGCCAGGTATCGGGTTTTGGTGGTCTTTTTCCAATGACATTTGGCCTCACACTCCCTAGTGCACGTACCTTTTCTTCAGGGTGTCTGACATTTGGTTCCTTCAGTGCGTGCTCCCATGCCGCCCTGAAATCTTAATGTTGCTTTCAGCTCTACTGAAGCTTCTCTTTGAAAATATTTGTGAGGTTTCCCTGCTTACTGTGCCACAGAAGATGACCTTCTTGGTGGCTATCACCTCTGCATGCAAGGTGTCAGATCTGACGGCGTTATCCTGTCATTCACCTTTATGATGATTCATAAGGATAAGGTGGTGCTTTGCCTCTGTCCGTCATTCCTTCCTAAGGTGGTCTCTGACTGCCTTTTGAATCAAGACATTGTGTTGCCTTCCCTGTGTACCAGGCCAAAACATCTGAAGGAAATTGCCTTGCATGTCTTGAATGAGATACGGGCAATTAGGGTGTACCTGGCAGCTACGGAGTCTTTTAGGAAGCCAGACTCTCTATTGGTGCGCATGGATGGACTTCACAAAGGGTTGTCAGCTTCTCCTGCGACCATTTCCAGTTGGATCAGATTAGTTCAGGCCTATTGCATCAGAGGGTCAGATTCCCCCTTTCCCTGTTTAGGAGCGCTCTACTAGGGCACTTAGTGTCTTCTGGGCTTTCCATCATCAAGCATCAGTGATGCAGGTTTGCAAGACGGCCACCTGGTCGTCGGTGCACACTTTTACTACGTTTTTGTAAAGTGGTTGTGTTGGCATCTGCAGATGTTTCTTTTGGCCACAAGGTTTTTGTTTGCTTCTTTTTCCCACCCTTCATGTTTGACACTGCTTTGGGACATCCCGATGGTTGCTGTCCCCGTCAATGATGTAAAATTTCTCTGATGTTTATTGATGGACACAGGACCCGCCCCTCTATGGAGTTGGGTTTTTTCTTCTGACACTGCTTGTAACAAAAACTGAGTACCTATAGCAGTAAGTTGGAGTGTACCCCCTGGGAGTGCCCCATAGGTGTAGTCAAGTTTTTTTTCCCCTCCTATTGTCCTACTCCTGTAGGGGACAGCATAACCCAATGGTTAAGCAGAATCAGGAGTCGTGTCCAATAAACATCAGAGAAATGGATTTTACGATGGATGGTGGAAATGTAGTGCTGTCCTGTGAACAATTCAAGGATTCTTTTTAGCCCTCATAGTTCTTATCTTGAAATACAGAATAATTGACCCAATAATTGTGAATCATTTTCAGCCCAAAACAGGAATTGGAGGTCACGTTCATTTGTCAGATCAACAGGCATTCAATATTCTTCCCCTGTATAACTCCTGTTATGTTTTTTTTTTTTTTTCATCTGTGTCCTTTTGGGGAGATGCCCCCTTGATACCTGTTCTGGTGCCAACTAAAAATTTGGGACTGTCTTTTTCTTTCAGTGACAATAGGCACCAGCACAAATAAAGAGGGGGAATCTCCCTAGCGGGGACACAGACAGCAGTAAAAGCCTGACAGGTGTTCTAATCTGTATCCACCCTATTAAAGATAAAAAAAAATAATAAATAAATGGCCTTTAGTTATACCTTAAGTTCAGGGAAAACTTGTTTAGTAAATATGATATTCCTGTAGTAAATTTGGTTTGTGCATTATTGATTTTAGTATATTGAAAATATTTTTTTCCTTCATTAAAATAAGAAAAAAATGCATTTAATTGAAAATGCTGCTTGCGCTATGGCTTGTAAATTTAAGCTTTAGCTTGCATATAGGATAAGTTCATCTTTTAGCAAAAAAAAAAAAAATCCACTTTTTTTTTTTGCAGGTAAAGAACTTTGGTGCCATGCAAACTGTCAGTGTAAGCTGTACACCGTACTGCCGGTCGGTTTCAGAATCAATGAACTACCACATTGCTCAACAGCGCTGTGGTCGTTCATTGAGTACTGCAAGCCGACAGCTGCAAAGGCTGTCGGTACTTGTAGTTCATTGATGATTCTCTTTGAATTGTGGCAGCAAGTACAGGGAGAAGATCCCTGACTCGCTGCCAAAAAGGGGGGGGGGGGTGAGAGGGGTTTGATCCTAAACATATTACACCCTAAATATGGATGTAGCCTGTTCAGAAATGTGAACTTATCCTTTATAGCCTGCTGGATCTCTCTGGTATCTTTTTGATATATTTGGTACTTGCATGTGTTACGCTTTGTATTTCCGCAAAAACTTAAATAAAAACTTATTGGATGCAAAGCTTTAGCCTGAAGATAAACATTGACTCTTCTATGCATTAACATCATCACTGACATCCTGACTATACCATTTGAAGTAATACTTGTTTATATTTCTTAAGTTGCTAAAGGAGAAAGAGAATTTGGAAACAGAGCTGGAAAAGGCAGAGCTTGAGAGAACAACCTACGTTTCGGAAGTCAGAGAGGTAATTTTTTTAATTGTGTTTTTAAAATCTTTTTTAGTGTACTGAGCCTGGTGAAGTACAATGATCTAAGATTCATGCGCTACAGCTGCTGGTTCAGGTTGGACAGAGCTGGTCTCCTGTATGTTGAAATGGCCTTTGTTCCAAGGAATGGGGTTTCAACTAGTCTGTATGCCTAAGGTGAACTTGTGCATAATTTAAAGTTCGTAATTGGACATCCTTGATTGAATTCAGGAACTTAAGCCTAGTACAAATGTGCGTAAAGTTGGCCAGTTCAGCAGAAACCAGCCGACTTTCAGTATATGCGTACCACTCTCTGTTCAACAGAACCGGCCTAATGATTGGCTTCTGTTGAATAGTCATGCTGGAAGCATTCGATCAGTGCTTGCAGCCAATGGCTGCAGCGCTGATCCGTGTATTCTGTCAGGAAGAAACAGAAAAATGAAAAAAAAAAGAGATGACTGTAGCCAAGGTGCTCAATTATTATTCTTCTAGCTGCAAAGTTTTGCTCCACTGCATATAGGAGTGATTGAAGCTGTTCATCACAGCAAGGGACCAGTAACGAATTGCCAGAGGCAGCAACGGTGGGAGGAGGAGTGAAGGGAGTGGAGAACATTTTTTTTAGTTTTGTACTATTAGATGGATCTCGGAACATTCAGAGAGAAAATCTCCCAATTTTGGCTCTGTTTAAAGTGTTACTAAACCCAGCACCCTGCGTTAACTATATCTGATCTCCCACAGTACGCAGAACATGGAAATGCAATAGTTTTAGTAAATATAAACTGCTAAATAACTTTTCTCATCAGCAGTATATAGCAGTCTTGTGACTTCTATCAGTGTCTGGTTAAGGTTTGTAGGAGGAGTTTTCATTCTCCCCTGATTGTCCTATGAGGCTGCAGGACCCCTGGCCCTCTGTCTAAACAGTGCTGGTTGGCCATGTGCTGATCACATGCACTCTCCCAAGAAAAAAAAAAAATACTACATGCTGCCCCCTGCAGTGCAATCATTGTAATCTCGCTCTTGAGCATGCTGCCCCCTGCAGTGCAATCATTGTAATCTCGCTCTTGAGCATGCTGCCCCCTGCAGTGCAATCATTGTAATCTCGCTCTTGAGCATGCTGCCCCCTGCAGTGCAATCATTGTAATCTTCCTCTCGGAGAAATGCTTCTCTGGACAGTGCTATCTTCTGACAGCCTGAAAATCTGCAAAGCAAAGAAGCTATGTTTTCAGAAGCCTGGGCATGTAATGTTAGTTCTTAAATCCGAGGATGAAAAGGTAGCTGTTAAAGGTTGTATTTCTAAATTTGCTTGATGTCCCTGGGTATATTTTATAAGGCATCTATTTAATGATAATGACTTGTGCCAATGCAGGGCAAAGCAGCAGGCTAATTTTAATGACTGCACCACCTTCTGCTTATGGTAATTCTTTTGCTTCTTTTTCTCTGTCTACTTAGGGCAAGAATAGTATCCACTGCTTGAGGGATTGGGGATACTGCAACCTGCTCCTCTCTTCTTGCCTTTTCACTGTGCCATCATATTGAGGGATAGGGGAGAGTCCCTTGCCCTGTAGCTTACAGGGATCCTTTTCTCTTTACTCCCAGTGGGCAAACAGAACAATGGAGAAAAGAGAAAGCTGTGAAAATCAGCTGGTGTAACTTGCATTTAAGTAAACCTGTTGCTTTACCCTGTATTGGCAAAGCACAGGTTCACTTTAAGTATCTGTAAGGAAAATGTCTCTCTTGTGCATATTTACCAGTGCAGATTCAAATTAAAATTTTTCTAGAGCAGGTCCAAATAAAAAAATAAAAGGAAGATTCAGACTGGTGGATATGGGCAAGACATTCACTTTCCTTTTGGACACCTTTGTTAAGTGTGGCCCATGTGTTCTGTGCTTATGATGGGAGAGCCGCTTTACAAACTCTGAACTTCATTTCAGCTGAAAGATCTCTTGACTGAATTGCAAAGAAAGCTTGATGATTCATATTCAGAAGCTGTAAGGCAGAATGAAGAGCTGACCTTGGTAAGAAGATGTCTCTCTTCTGTGTCTCTGGAGAGCCCCACTCCTACCTGTCTACTCAGCTTTTCTGTTGGATGCAATGGAGGGCCTGTCTGTCCCTTTGTCAAGCTTTCAATCTTTTCCCTGTTTACCTTCCTCACATCATTAAACCAATATCAGTGTTTTGTTTTTTTACTTCTAATCTACTTAAAATAGTTAACACCAATGCATGCATTAAGCTTGTGATGCTGCAGATGGACTGAGTTTCAAGAGTTTGTATTGAGCTTGATCTTGTAATAAATGCAACTTATGTGTAATATAAATATGATTGACGTTTGATGACCTCATCGTAATTGGACAGGTGACACTCAAGGGATGATTATATAGACAACAATATTCTGTAGGCAGATCCATTCTTAGAAAGTCACCCTCTCTTGTCCTGTCCTCTCTGGGTTGCACTATCCTTTCGCCCCCTTTTTTTTTTTTTATTATTTTCAAGGCCGACACCTTTGTGAACATAATAATTAATGCACATATTTTTGCAGAAAAAAATGTGCATTCGTTATTTTTTTCACAGAAGTCTACGGAGCATTGGACATGCATCAGTAGATGGCGGGTGCGATATCAGGCTTGTGCAGATAAGCCCTACAGCTTTCTGCCCATACCTCTGTATGGGCTTTTAGTTTAAAAGCTGCAGGGATTGTGAATGAATTACGAGGACACTCATTAACACCCTCAGAGTTTGAGAACTACAAGCTGTCTGCTGCATTGGCAAGTGGGACTTGTAGTTTCCTTATTCACAGATCGCTGTGAACGAATGAGGCCCTGTTCTCAAAATATGATAGCGGATGCAGGGTGGAGAACCCAACCCACTGTCACAGCGGCAAGTAAATGCACAAGCAGGCATTTTAAATGCTTACTTAGTGTTTTTCCTTTCCCTAAACAATTTTCCTTTCTCGTCTATTAAGGGACACAGGAATTCTTTTACTTTCAGGTTGAACTACCGCCTACAGGAGGATTGGCCATCTCCAGCAGCTTTGAGATGCGGTGTCCAGACCCTGCTGGACTGGACATTTTGGACTCTCCATGGGCTTTGCCAGATTGTCAGAATCCTGTGTAGAGGATGATTTACTATTTTACTATCCACTGACAGGGTGGCATACAGAATTTCCCCTCATTAACATAGAATGCCGAAGCACAGTTTCTAGGTCTTTAACTCGTTCAGGACAGACACTGATAATAGGATCTGCCACCACAGTACAGACAGGGCAAGCTATGTTTAACCTTAACTTCCCAGCATAGGAGAGGGAAACTTCAGTTTCAGTAAAATTCAAGCATCAATGTTTAATGATGCAATGTGAATGAGAACATGTAACAAGTATAAAGTTGGCGGCGTTCAAACTTGGCTGCAAAAGTGGGAATACGCTTTAAGGCTTTTAGATGTTTACACAGCAGATGCTTTTTTATTGTTAAAGTGGTAGTAAACCACAGGGGAAAAAAACAAAAAAAACAAAGAAAATCTCCCTGTAAGTTAATGTCATAATGTGATAGCATGCATCGCATACTAGCACATTATGAAAGACTTACCTGAAAGCGAAGCCCTCTATCGGCACGCTGTTACCACAGACAGGTCTTCCTTCTGGGTTAATGGGCTGCGGCTGTCTGGCCGAGGCAGGATATCACTCCCGCGCATGTGCACAGAAGTCCCATCCTTGGCACAACTTTATCAATGGACGACGCAGCGCTGCTTAGGTGAATATCTCCTACACTGTACACGTTTAGGAGATATTTACTATATCTACAGGTAAGCCTTATTATAGGCTTACCTGTAGTTCTAAATACAAAAAGCACCTTTACTACCTTTTTAACTAAGATGCCTAAAGTCTGTTAAATTTACATATATTCTCATAGGAAGAATGTTGTTTAAATAAATTGTCTTGTGACAGTCTCTTTACGTCTCTCTGCTCAATGACTGTAGTATATAGGGAGAAAAACACTGTTTTTTTTCTTGTTTTTTTAACACCAATAGCTGAAGAGTCAACTGAATGATACAGTAAAGAAACTGGAAATGGAGCAGAGCGAGCGTCAAAAAGTAGCCAGTGATGTACACCAGGTAAGAAAATCCAAATACACCACATGTCTATTGTGCAGGAAGTCCTTAAATTTAAGTTGATGGCAGACTCTCTTCACCTAGTGCATTATGAGACTGAGCAGGAGTGTGGTGCAGCACAATAATTGTGTGTGATGATCAGAACATGTGGTATGGAGTTACATTTGTTGCATTAAGCCAACACTTCCTTTTATACGTCTGACGTAATCCAGACAATTCCACAATGCCAGAAATTGATTTTGCTATTTTCTTGTCATTTCTGTGCTGCCAGTCTTTTTAACTCAGAAGGTCTGGTCCAAATAAGAGTAGAGTTTGTGGGAGCGGGGTCCCCCCCCCCCCCCTGTGGCTGGACATAGTTTTGAAGATTTAGTTCTACCTCTTAATGGTTAATAATGACTTAAAACCTGCATTGCACTGCTGCATCTGTCCCTATCTCCTGTGCTTAGATTATTTGGTGTGTGTGTATATATGTACACTCAACAAAATTACAAACGCAACACTTTCGTTTTTGCCCCCATTTTTCATGAGCTGAACTCCCAAGATCTGTACACAAAAGGCCTATTTCTCTGAAATATTATTCACTAATATGTCTAAATCTGTGTTAGTGAGCACTTCTCCTTTGCCGAGATAATGCATCCACCTCACAGGTGTAGCATATCAAGATGCTGATTAGACAGCATGATTATTGCACAGGTGTGCCTTAGGCTGGCCGCAATAAAGGCCACTCTAAAATGTGCGGTTTTATCACACAGCACAATGCCACAGATGTCGCAAATTTTGAGGAAGCGTGCAATTGGCATGCTGACTGCAGGAATGTCCACCGGAGCTGTTGTCCGTGAATTGAACATTTCTCTACCATAAGCCGTCTCCAAAGCTGTTTTAGAGAATTTGGCAGTACATCCAACCGGCCTCACAACTGCAGACCACGTGTAACCACACCAGCCCAGGACCTCCATATCCTGCATCTTCACCTCCGAGATCGTCTGAGACCAGCTGACCGAACAGCTGCTGCAATAATCGGTTTGCATAACCAAAGAATTTCTGCACAAACTGTCAGAAACCGTCTCAGGGAAGCTCATCTGCATGCTAGTCGTCCACGTCGGGGTCTCAAGCTGACTGCAGTTCGTCATCGTAACCAACTTGAGTGGGCAAATGCTCACATTCAATGGCATCTGGCACTATGGAGAGGGTTTCTCTTCATGTGTGAATCCCCGTTTTCATTGTACAGGGCAGATGGCAGACAGCGTGTATGGCATCGTTTGGGTGAGCTGTTTTCTAATGTCAACGTTGTGGATCGAGTGGCCAATGGTGGCGATGGGGTTATGGTATGAGCAGGCGTATTTTATGGATAACGAACACAGGAGCATTTTATTGATGGCATTTTGAATGCACAGAGATACTATGACGAGATCCTGAGGCCCATCGTTGTGCCATTCACCCACGACCATCACCTCATGTTGCAGCATAATGCACGGCCCCATGTTGCAAGGATCTGTACACAATTCCTGGAAGCTGAAAACATCCCAGTTCTTGCATGGCCAGAAAACTCACCGGACATGTCACCCATTGAGCATGTTTGATATGCTCTGGATCGGCGTATACGACAGTGTGTTACAGGTCCTGCCAATATCCAGCAACTTCGCACAGCCATTGAGTGGACCAACATTCCACAGGCCACAATAAACAACCCGATCAACTCTATGTGAAGGAGATGTGTTGCACTGCGTTAGGCAAATGGTGGTCACACCAGATACTGACTGGTTTTCAGGCCCCCCCAATCCAGTAAAACTGCCCATTTTAGAGTGGCCTTTTATTGTGGCCAGCCTAAGGCACACCTGCGCAATAATTATGCTGTCTAATCAGTATCTTGATATGCCACACCTGTGAGGTGGAAGGATTATCTCTAAATCTGTGTTAGTGAGCACTTCTCCTTTTCAGACTGATTTGTAAACAATATTTGACAGAAATACGCCTTTTGTGTACATAGAAAAAGTCTTAGATCTTTGAGTTCAGCTCATGAAAAATGGGGGCAAAAACAAAAGTATTGCGTTTTTATAATTGTGTTCCGTATGTGTGTGTGTGTGTGTGTGTGTATGTGTATATATATATATATATATATATATATATATATATATATATATATATATACGCATATGCAGTGTTATATAATTTTTTAGCATTTCATCACACCATCTTGGCTTGGCTAACCCAGCCTAACATGTTTGCAGATTCACTTTAGAATATAAAAATTCCAAACAATGAAAACACTCTTAAGTCCAATGTTTTAAAGCCATTAAATGCATTTCAAAATACTGCTAGTCTAGCTGCCTGAAATCTCTTTATATTCTCTTCCCATTCCCCCATAGCAAAATGTAATGTACTAGCTAACTATTCGCTGTGGCTTTACACAAGGCGGCCATGTTGTGTTGTGTGTGTTGTGATCTAGTCATTCACTGAGTAAAACACTTGACACAGAAAACTGTAATGAATAGTGGGAAGTCTTCCTGGCATTGTATTGTGACAGGGAAATCGCAAGACTCACTTAAAGAGGAATTTTGGTCCCGTTGTAAAAAAATAAAGTCCGCAACTACAAATACTGTAGCTGCTGACTTTTCACTTATTAGCACAGAGGTCCAGCACTGTCTTCACTGGAGCCAATCCTTAGCCAGTCTTTGGATCTCCAATGCGGCCATCTTGGATGTGGGCGCCAGCTGTGACTTCCTTATGTCTTAGCGCTTTCAGACTTGTCCAGCAGCCTCCTGGGACATGTGATGCTGTGTATGGAATTTTCTGCGTCTTTTGCTTTACCTGGTTAAGTATCATGCGCAATGGTATTTGTCAGCTGCTGCTGAATGCTGTGATTGATCCATTTTTATATATCCTGATGTGTCTTGTCCCCATTGTTTAGGCACAGAAATCCCTGGACCTCATTCAGGTTGGAATACTCAAGGGCTCTGGAGACTCTAATGTCATAGAGAACAGTGGCATATCTCTCGAAAAGGTAAGTGAGTTACAGGACTATGTGAAGTATGTAGTAATGCGTACTTGTGAATGTCAACTAAATCTTTTCCCTCTTCCCAAGAGAACACACTTTGACCCCAAGCTTGGCAAACAATTTGACTTTAGAGGAGCCTAAATAGTTTGTTTCTAGAGCAGGGGGTGGTAATTAAAGTGTTAGATTTACTTTTCTAAAGTAGTAGTAAACTATGCTTAAAAAAACAAACAAAAAAAAGTTTTGAGTCATAATGTGCGAGTTTGCTGCTACATACTAGCACATTATGACAGATTTACCTGTCAAATGAAGCCCTCTAGCACTGCGATGTCAGTGCTTGGTCACTTCCAGGTTCCGTCTGTTTGACCTTTTGAATGTCCAGGCCGTGGTAATGTCACTCCCAGGCGTGTGCAGGGTGTCTCATCACCACGGGACAGATTAAATGCAGTGCAGGTTCACTGAGCTGTGTGGCTCAGTGAACAGGAAGGACAAATGACAGGCAGGAGGAACCCTTTATGGCAGAAGAGACCGATAGTATCTCTCTTGTCATAAAAACCCTGCCTGTCAGCACACTTAAGTCACTGTTCTTCCTTGAGGCTGCCATTAGAAATTTCCCTGATCCCCCAGATTCTTCCCTCTTTTCTGGATCAGGATCCTGCAGCCTCTGCCTGTGCTAGCTTTTCTATGATGCTTTGTTAGCTCAAATTACCTGTTCAGGCGGGAGTGGGAGTATGTGCTATATGCAGCCAGACAACACAAGGTGTGAATATGTATGTTCCTTATGCGGTATTGAACCCAAAATAAAAAAAATAAAAATATTATGTTGCAGCTTACCAATTCCTGGATGTCATGGCTCCATTATTTTTTTTTTTTTATAGAATTTATTTTATTTTTATCTGGTGATCAAGCTGGCAAGTCTGTTGTTTTTTTAAAAGCACAAGCTCTCCAGCAGAGTGTCTCAATTACAGAGATGACACAAAGCATTTAAAACTGGCAGGGGTGCTTAAAATGATCAGCTTTATTTTATTCATGTAAAACCTTTATCCCAAAAGGAAAAAAAACTGTTTGCCATTACAGATTATACACTGGGAGCTAAAGTTTGGTGTCAGTTTGTTACTGTATTTAAGTCTGCAAATGCAACACTACCCTCCCCCCAGATTGACAATGCTGTGGTCTGCTGTACCACATGTTCTCATTCATCCAGAGTGGTGCGGGGGCACTCTAATACAGGTGGCCAGATCCCTAGGTGAGAAACTGAGAAATAAGCCTAAGAAAAAACGAATGCAGCCACTACATCTAAGGTTTGGTAAGCTGCAATATATTACATTTTTGATTTTGGTTTTATTACTGCCTTAAGTGGTTGAATTCAAACACGCTAGTGAAAAAAGAAAAGAACTTTAGGGTTATTTGTGGCAAACTTTAAAGGAAGAAACAAGTGCTCTGGAACTAGAAGAAATATATATTTTATTGAACATCAGTTAAGCCATAAAAACATATCCACAAATGTGTAAAGCACTCTATTCTGCATTTTCCAACTGGTATTGTTGGACAGTATGAATACTGAAACCTGTAACATATGGCCCACTTGCAAATGTAGTATAATTATTGGAAAATCCTCATATACTGGGCCAGGTGCAGGGGTCAATAAAACGTCAGGAAATAACGCGTTTCGCCTAAAGGCTTCCTCAGGGCTCCTGTTTATGAGCTATGTATATAAAGCCTACAGCCTTATACAGAAGCTTCATCCTGGACGAAGCAGAGAGAGAGAGAGAGGAGGCATAGGAATCCAGCCAGATCGCAGGAAGGTACCACATCAGGGTCACCACAGCCTCAAGAAGAGCCCACCAAGGCCAATCCTTTAAAAGTTAGGGAGCGTGCCCAAAACAGTGTACCTCAAATAGGCTAGCAATTTATACGTTCTCTTCCTCATTACCTCACATAATTATAACCATATGATAGCCACATATGTCACAGATATTTCTAAAAACCTCACATAATTAGTGGTGTTTATCAAGATAAGACACTTATGTATCCACCAAGTAGGCGTTCTCCCAAGATCTTTTTGTAGACTAGATAACTGTTGTCTACAAGATTGTAACATGTTACACATATTTCTTCACCCCAGGAGGAGCAGGAAAGAATAGAGAAGACGCCACAAAGTTTAAGCCAGATTGTCACACAACTACAGCAGTGTCTTCAGGCAGTGAACCAGCAACTCACAAAGGGAAGAGAAAACTTTCAGATAATAGGTATAAGATGAAGGGTGAATCACTTTTTATTTAAATCGTTGTACGTTACCTTGTTTTAAGGCCTTGGGTGGCTTTCTGGGTAATACAATGGCAATATTAACTTGGAGAGAGAGACTCATAATAATTTATATTGTATGAAACGGACTGCTATCATGGTGAATATATTGAGGATATTCATTGCAACATAGCTATAAAATCCACTTACCTGATGTACCTCACCTGTTCTAAAAAGTTATTCCACTAAGGTGGAGATCAGTGGAGTGAGCAGAGGTGAGTTTATTCTTCCCATCTCTGGTCTTTTTGCAGTCACTGTCCTTTTATCCCCACTGTCTAACATGTAGAATTTGGATCAACAAATAGGGGAACAAGCCTTGAATGTCTGCAGACCAGGTTGTAAAAACCGGGAAGAGATGTGAACTGTAGTTACACAATCATCTGGTCTCCCTCTACTCCATACCTCCTTGCTTGTTAGGGTAACCCTTTTGGATTGAAACCTGTCTACCCAAACTGTAACCACGTTTAAGCACTACATGATGATTACATTTGTCTTCCAAGTCCTGGAAGTTCTAAATCAGGCATGTCCAACCTGCGGCCCAGAACTGCAGGCAATGCGGCCCACTGCCCCCTGCCAATTTTTTTTGCTGGGGAGGTAGGAAGTTGGGTCGGGGGCACGGCCACAGCAGCTTCCAACTAACGGTAGGCAGAGGCCGAGGGGAAGGAGGCGAGCATGTGCAGTGTTTCTGATTCCTACCACCATGACCACTTCAAATCACTGAAGTGGTCATGGTGGTTAGTGTTCCTATTGTCTTTCAGAAGGAGTAAACCTCTGTATACTGATTCCATTTAATTTGATCATCCTCTAGTTGTGTTAAATTAGTGCGGGGGCGCGGCGGCATTTTATTACATGCCTTAACTATAGTATATATTTTATATGCAGCCCGAGAAAATTTCTCTACACTCAATGTGGCCCAGAGAGGCCAAAAGGTTGGACACCCATTTTCTAAATCATGGGCTATTGCAACTGGCAAATTTGTACAGGGCATACAAAACAAGCAACCTCCTGCGCTCAAGGTAGAGGTACAGGCAGTGGTGGACCTTAGATCTTCAGCTGCTTGAACTAAGCAAGACCTTGCAGCCCCTAAGGACTGGGGAAGACCAAAAGGAACACTGGAAAAACAGAAATAGAGGGTGCACCAGCCTTGCGCATTACCTTTTTAAATCTTTTTTTCTCTATCGCTCATTGACAGACGTAGTCTTCTTGATTCTCAAGAGCTGGGTTATGTTGTCTCCGCAGGAGTAGGACTAGGCAGAATGACAAAACGTTCTGGCTCCACCCTAGGGGGCAGTCCCTGAGGGTATATCCTCCCTCTCTCTGCTACAGGGAATCAGTTTTTTTCTGTCTAGTCAGGAGTAAGGACCTAAGCTCCTTGCTGGGATCTTTTGGTCCTGGCAAGACTTTTTTTCTTTAAGAAAAAGACATTTTTTAGGTAGTTTTCTCCAGTGTTTTTTTCCTGTGAGATCTTCAAGCAAAAATGCCGGACTGGGCGACACTTGTGGTCACCCCAGCCGGCCTACGAGCGCGTGCAGACCATGGCATTGCGCTTGGTCGGCCGCGACATATTCAAGTAAGTATGCGGGGCCGGGCGACGGGCTGGATGTGAGATCCAGTGGTCACCCCGGTTTCTGCCTAAAAGGCGCGTGCAGACCAGTGCGCTGAGTCGGCCGTGACGGAGTCCCAGTAAAGGGACTGACTTTGCGAGTTAAAGCTCGCTTGGACGCCAGGACCAGAGAGTCGAGGCGTCCACAAACCCCCACCCCGGTGGAGAGGGTATTATGAAGAGAGGGTGCCTGTCGGTTCGGTATGGTGAGTAAAACGTTCCCTTTTTTTCCTCATTTATGAGGCAGTATATATTATGGGCCCCTCCATATATGGTCAGTATATATCTGACACTTACAAGTCCCCCTTGTAATACAGCATGTGTTTGTGGGAAGTGGACTTGGTTCAAGAGCTAACACTCTACCCAGCAGACTGTAACATTACAGCAGACATAGGAGGTATAATCCTACCTTATGTGCAGTGTATCTCTGTAGATCCATATGTCACCTCTCAGCAGAGTGCAGGTGGATGTGCTGGGAAGACGATATCGGCGGTCCGCCGCCATTTTGCCGTAGACCGAATACATATATGTCCTCAGGTCACGCCGGCCGCAATGTTTTTGGAGTCTTATGTCTCTTCTATGGGGGCGGCCATGTTTTGTGAGCCCAGCTTCCTCGTGGAGGGCTGGGAACGCCGGAAGGCGTACACAGGGGGCGGAGCCACGCCTTCTGCCCGGGAAAAAGCAAACAGCTCCTTCCAGTCTGTGTAAGACAGACGCTGGCTGCAGTTTGTTGGAAACTGCACTGCATCGGTTGGTGAGCCTTGGGGGTCCCTCTCTCTCTCTCTGGGATCGAGAAGCAGGTACTCTGAGGGGCGCTATTGCGCTAGGGGGAGACACACAAAAAAAAAAAAAAAAAAAAAAAAAAAAAGGTTTTTTTGTTTATTGCTGGCAGAGTGTCCTGTATTAACATGGACCCTGCCACTCATGTATCTCCTCCGGATCCCCTCGAGGGGTCTGCGGGATCCTCCAGCACCCCATTGACAATTGAATCTTTGTCAGCTATTATGGAAACTTTTGTGTCCCGGGTGGAAGTGGCTTGTCAGGGACAGGGCGCAAGAAAGCGACCCCCGCCTAACCCCCTATTATCTGAAACCTCGGATTCAGACTCTGAGCCTATTTCTGCAGTTGCAGGTACTTCATCTGGTATTGGTGTCTCGGGTCCTGTCTCTTCAGACAGTGAGGAGGATGTTTCGGCATCTGCCATAGCCCGAGAGGAAGCGCTGGTAAACGCACTCATTGTATCTGTTCAAGAGACTTTAAGGTTACAGGGTATTCCATCAGAAATAGCTGAAACTGAGATCCCTTTTGGGACTAAAAAGCGCATCAAAGTGGCAAAGGTTTTTCCATTGCCCAAATGTTTTGGCAATCCAATCGATGAGGAATGGCGTCTGCCAAAACGCACTTTTAATATTTCCAAACGCATTGACAGGCGTTATCCGTTTGAGGAAACCCTTATTAAGAAATGGACAGAACCACCTGTGGTGGATTCACCTATTGCTAGATTGAATAAAGCCACGGTTATTCCTTTAGAAGACGCTCCGTCTTTTAAAGATCCAGTGGATCGCAAGATAGAAGCTATGTCTCGCACCATGTTTTCCTTGATTGGATCAGCTTTCAGGCCAATAATTGCTATTGGTCTGGTTTCGCAGGCTGTAACTGAATGGACCAAGTGGTTACGCCGGGACTTAGAAGAAGTCCCTCAGGCGGTATCAGATTTGTTGGAACAAATGATACAGGGGTTACAGTTTGTATGTGATGCGGCGTTAGACACCACTCCATTAATGGCGCGAGCATCAGTCTCAGCAGTGGTTCTCAGGCGTACACTGTGGCTAAAAGGTTGGATAGCCGACCAAGGTTCCAAAAAAGCATTGGCTAATATCCCCTTTTCAGGAGAGCGTCTATTTGGAGCCAACTTAGATGAGATCATTAAGGATCTCACCGGTGGAAAAAGCACCTTTTTACCGCAAAATTTTAAAGGTAAAGGAACTCGTCAAAGACGAGGGCCTTCCTTTTCTGCTCACAAGAGGTTTTTTCGTCCAGCGGGTGAAAAAACTAAGTCCTCCAAAGCTCCTGCAGGAGGCGTCAGGGGTCGGTGGTCGGGCAAGCAAAAGCCCGCCCCCTCCAGACCCGAAGATAAACCATCCAAAGCCTGAAGGTGCGCCCCCACCCATAACTGGGGTGGGGGGACGTCTTCGCCGGTTCCCGGATCCATGACTTTCCAGAATCCCGGACAAATGGGTTTGCGAAGTCATAAAGTCAGGGTACAAGATCGAGTTTCGATCTCTCCCACCGGCGCGATTCTTCCCTTCCAATATCCGACTATCTCCGGATCGTCTAGAAGATCTGCGGAGAGCAGTCACAGATCTACTACAACAAGGAGTGGTAGTCCACGTTCCTTGGACAGAACGGTTTCAAGGGTTTTATTCAAACCTGTTTACAATACCCAGGAAAGAGGGCAAAGTGCGTCCAATTCTGGACTTAAGAGCGCTCAATTCTTTCGTCAACATAAGAAGATTCAGAATGGAGTCCATTCGCACGGTAGCAGCCTTCCTGCATCCAGGGGATGTCCTAGCGTCCATAGACATCAAGGACGCCTATCTTCACAT
The DNA here is from genome assembly GCF_965119305.1 of Pelophylax lessonae. Taxonomy (NCBI): domain Eukaryota; kingdom Metazoa; phylum Chordata; class Amphibia; order Anura; family Ranidae; genus Pelophylax; species Pelophylax lessonae. Next base: position 142,000,710 of record NC_138780.1, on the reverse strand, counting down.
TCCCATTTTCGCAGGACATCAGCGTTTTCTACGCTTTTCCGTAGAGGAGAACCACTATCAGTTTGTGGCGTTACCTTTCGGTCTCGCCATGGCTCCGCGGGTCTTCACAAAGGTGTTGGCCCCTATGTTGGCACTTCTGCGCCAAAGAGGTATATCGATTCTAGGTTACCTAGACGATCTTCTGCTTCATGCAGAATCTCCTCAGACCTTGCTACAAAACATAGAAATTACTATGATTTCTTTACAGGAATTCGGGTGGCTGGTGAACCAGCAAAAGTCATTTCTGGTTCCCACCCAGAGGCTCGAATATCTGGGTCTAATTCTAGACACAGTCAGGACGAGAGTTTTCCTTCCGGTAGGGAAACTTCGAAAGATTCAATCAGCAGTCCAGTTGTTACTGTCCAACAGCTGGTCTTCCCTTCGGACGTGCATGAGGGTTCTGGGGTTGATGGTGGCTTCATTCGAAGCAGTCCCATTTGCCCAGTCCCATACCCGAATTCTTCAGCAAGAGATTCTTCTCAGATGGAATCGGAATCCGGAATCCCTGGACAATCAGATACGATTGAGCAAACAGACCAGAGAGTCTCTGGTTTGGTGGCTTCGGTCTCCAATGCTCAGCCAGGGAAAGTCATTTCTGCCAATATATTGGACGATAGTGACCACGGATGCCAGTCTATCCGGATGGGGAGGAATTCTTGGTCAGTTATCTGTCCAGGGACTTTGGTCCCCGGAAGAATCCAGATTACCGATAAATGTATTGGAACTGAGAGCGATCAGACTTTGTCTGATTCACTGGACCGAGCAGCTCCAGGGCAGCCCGGTTCGGATCCAGTCGGACAATGCCACGGCCGTGGCTTATGTCAATCATCAGGGGGGCACCAAGAGTGTCCGAGCGGCCAAAGAAGTGGCTTGCATTCTTCGCTGGGCGGAACGATTTGTTCCAGCAATCTCTGCGGTGTTCATTCCGGGGGTGGAGAATTGGCAGGCAGATTATCTCAGCCGTCAGACCCTGGATCAGGGGGAATGGTCCCTCCATCCAGACGTTTTCCACCAGTTGTGCCTACGGTGGGGCACACCGGATGTGGATCTGTTGGCATCACGATTCAACAGGAAAGTTCAGAGATTCGTGGCTCGCTCCCGCGATCCTCTAGCAGAAACCGCAGACGCACTGATCGCCCCGTGGGGGCAATACCAGCTAATATATGCCTTCCCTCCTCTCGCGTTACTGCCAAGACTTCTTCGCAGGGTAGAGGAGGAAGGAATCCCAGTAATCCTGGTAGCTCCGGACTGGCCTCGTCGAGCTTGGTACGCCGACATGGTCAGACTGGTGGCGGACGTCCCATGGAGACTTCCTCTCAGGGAGGATCTACTGTCTCAGGGACCGATCTTCCATCCTGCTTTACGATCGCTGGCTTTAACGGCCTGGCTATTGAGACCCAGGTGCTGAAGGACAAAGGTTTGTCAGCTTCAGTTATTCCTACTCTAGTTGAAGCAAGGAAAGCGACTTCCAGAAAGATTTATCATCGCACATGGAAGTCCTACATTGCATGGTGTGAACCTTTGGGGTTCCGTCCTCGGTCTTATTCGATTAGTCGAATATTGGCTTTTCTGCAACAAGGGGTTGAGCAGAAACTGGCCTTGAGTACTATCAAGGGTCAGGTCTCAGCATTAGCCATCTTCTTTCAGAAGCCTTTGGCTACTCATTCCTTGGTGCGGAATTTCATCCAGGGGGTGCGACATCTGGCTCCGCCAGTGCACGCGCCGTTACCCCCCTGGGATCTTAATTTAGTGTTGTCGGTTCTTCAGAAACCTCCCTTTGAAGATATTAGGGAGATTCCTCTACCCACGTTGTCCCAGAAGGTGGCCTTCTTGGTGGCTATTACTTCTGCACGCAGGGTGTCAGAACTGGCCGCATTATCTTGTCGTTCACCATATCTGGTGGTTCATAGAGATAAGGTGGTTCTTCGTCCGAATCCATCCTTCCTACCAAAAGTAGTTTCAGAATTTCATCTGAATGAAGAAATTGTATTACCTTCCCTGTGTCCTAAGCCCAGTCATCCTCGGGAATTTGCTTTGCACTCCTTGGATGTGGTCCGGGCGATCAGGGTATACTTGAAAACGACAGACTCGTTTCGCAAGACGGATTCACTTTTTGTGATCCCAGATGGACACAAAAAGGGGTTGCCTGCATCTGCCGCGACCATTTCCAAATGGATCAGACAGACGGTAGTACAGGCTTATTCTATTAAGGGTCGGGAGCCCCCGTTCCCTGTTAAGGCGCACTCCACTCGGGCACTTAGTGCGTCATGGGCCTTTCGCCATCAGGCGTCAGTGGTCCAGGTGTGCAAGGCGGCTACCTGGTCGTCGGTGCATACCTTCTCTAAACATTATAAAGTTGATGGCATCGTCTGATGCCTCATTTGGCCGCAAGGTTTTGCAGGCCGCAATTTGAGGAGACCAGTGGTCTACCTCGAGGGTTTTTTTCCGTTGGAAAATTTTTTCTTTTAGTCTCATTCTTTGTTTATAATGAGCCTTTAAAACTTCTAGTTTGGCACCGGTTGGGCCTACTAGATTGGATTTGATTTTGTCAATCCCACCCCTCATTTGTGGCACTGCTTCTGGATGTCCCAGCTCTTGAGAATCAAGAAGACTACGTCTGTCAATGAGCGATAGAGAAAAATGGATTTTTGTAAGAACTTACCGTAAAATCCTTTTCTCTTAAGCTCATTGACAGACGTAGTACCCGCCCCTCTATCATTGAGTTGGGTTGGGTTAATTTCTCTGTACTGCTTTAAACAGAACTGATTCCCTGTAGCAGAGAGAGGGAGGATATACCCTCAGGGACTGCCCCCTAGGGTGGAGCCAGAACGTTTTGTCATTCTGCCTAGTCCTACTCCTGCGGAGACAACATAACCCAGCTCTTGAGAATCAAGAAGACTACGTCTGTCAATGAGCTTAAGAGAAAAGGATTTTACGGTAAGTTCTTACAAAAATCCATTTATTGAAGACCTAAAACAGATGTACTTTATACTCACAAACAGCATATGGTATCAACCCCATCAATATCCACCATGTCCTACATCACTTTGTCTATAGACTATTCTAATCCCAACATGGGGAAGATGCTCCAAAGGCTGATGCATTTTTCAACCAGATGGAGACCGGTGGTCGGTGGTGCTTGTCTCTTTCCAAAAAAGCAAAGTGACTTTTAGTTGCAGTGAGCAATTGTGGTAAGATGGAACACCTGTAGGCCGTCCCAAAAATATGGTAGTGATTCAGGAGGAAAAACACTGGTTCCCACGGTAACACGTGGTGGATTTTTGAGTGATGCAGCGGATCTTCGACCAGAAGGTTTGGAGAAAGTGACAGGGCCAGAAAATATAAAGAAGGGAGCCAGTTGCCTCTCCACACCCCCTCGAACTGCCTTTTTTTTAATGGGCAGCTTGGGCTGTTAAAAGAAGTTGGAAAATAAGACTTACTGGCTGGATCACAAGGTGAAAATAAAGAAGAAAAGCATAAAAAGAAAACTAATGCAACCACGACATTTTAGGATTGGTAAACTGCAGGATACATTTTTTATTGTGTGTTTACCATTGCTTTTTAGCATGCTTCAAACAGATCAATGCTAAGAAGGGTGAATAAAATGTGGTGCAATCTCGATGGTCTTTTTTCACTGTCATTCATCTGTTTTTATACATGCTTTATCCACACTTAGAGGCGGGAATCCAAACACTTTGTAAGCTCTGTGTCGGAGCCTACACAAGATTAATGACTTTCTCCCTTCCTTCACCTGACAGTGTTTGAGCCTGACGATTGGCCAGTTAGGCCAAAGCTTTGCTTCCTGAGTGAAAGATGAGGAGATCGCACACTCCCCATACCCTAATTACTAGGCTGGTGGGGGGAGGCTCCATTAATGTGCCCTTATGTGCCTCATAAAGAGGTAGATATTTTTATCATCTAGCATTTATAGCATGCTGATGGTTGGTCTTTTATGTTCGCAAACATTTTTTTTATGCCCATATCGAAGGCCTTTTCCTTTCTGCGGGTCATCCATGCAAATTTTATTTTGTAATTGATAGTAACCGTGCTTTCCAGTGGTAGTAATTTCACCCTGCACCCTTAACCGAGGGAGAAGTAGGCAGTGAGATTTTGAAGGGTCTGATCGGGATGACTTGGCAATGAAAAAAAAAAAAAACCTCACTACCACTAGCCGGTCTTGTAGCTCCTGCCAGCAGATTTTGCTAGCAGATGTGCTGCTCTTTAAATCAAATTCCCTGTTGGGCTATTTAACAGATACATTACAGCAGCGCAAGTCATCATTTAAAGAAATTGCAAATGAATGTGTAATCTTCTGGTAAATAATGCGGCAGATAATAAGGTGCTTTTAGAAAGTGCTTTAATCTCCAAATGCTCTGTATTATATCAAAGTGTTATCATTCAAGTCTTGCCTCTGAGTCCCATCACCCAAAGACAAGTGGCCGCTAATGTATGCATTCCAACCCATCTGTTTGGTAATTGGTGTTAACAAAAAGCTTTATTTATGAACTTTGTTGCATGGCTGCTGCATATGCAGTCTCTGTATGAATGACTCAGTCCCACTCCAGTGGGTTAGGGCCGCTGACAGGTGCTCTTCTTGCCCAAAGTGAAGCAGTCGGCATCCAGCTGTCCATTTATCAGGGCAGGTTTGAAGACAAGTAGTTATCTGGTTTCTGCAGGCATCAGCACTTTTGGAGCCTTATGTACAGAAAAAGAGCAGTCATGTTGCTTACAACTGAACTCCAGGCAAACATCTGTGTGTGGATAGATTCACTTACACACATTCACATAGATTTAAAATCTGTGAGAAAGAAAAAAAGGTCTGAGGAATATAACAGGAGGGCAGTACTTTCAATGTGAAGCTGGGATCCAAATCACTGGAGCATGACCTCAAACTAGCAGGAGTAGAGTTCCAAACAAAACATTAGTAATATTTTTAGGCCCCATTCACACCTGTATGTTGGGGCCCCAGCTGACTATGATTTCCTGCAGGAGACTCAGCAGGGCTTCCTGCCAACAGCTGCAAAGAAATGAGAGGTAGACAGTGACTGCAGCTGTTTGAGGTTGTTTGCATGTAGTTGAACATCCAGTGATGACCTATGGATTATCGGTCCTAGACGTAAAGAATCTGCACCCAGGGCCAATCATCCCTAGGTAATCACTGCATGTCCGATTACATGCAAATGGCTGCAGGTGCTGTCAGTCTTTTATTGCTTTAAATGAGGCTTCCTGTCTCCAGCTGTTCACAGAAAACCCTGCTGAGGAAATCAGTCTGTCCCAAACGCAGATGTGAATGAGGCCTTAATGAAAGAATAGTTAGTGCTTGGAACAGAAGCAGACTTCCAGCAGGAGGTAGTGAGTTAATCAACAGTAGCTGAATTTAAACAAGCTATACAAAAATATTCCCCAAATGTATTTACGAAGGGCAGACCTGATGGATCACCTAAAGGGGTTGTAAAGGCAGAAGTTTTTTTTTCTTATTGCCTTCTGTGCATTAAGATAAAAAGCCTGCTGTGTGCAGCAGCCCCCCTAGTACTTGCCTGCAGTCCATCTAGATCCAGCAATGTTCATGGGTGTCTCAGCTGCCTTGGACTCCCCCCTTCTTTGGCTGAGACAGCAGCATGGCGCCATTGGCTCCTGCTGCTGTCAGTCAGCCAATGAGGAGAGAGAGGGCGGGCTGCAGCTCTGTGTCTGAATGGACACAGGGAGCAGTGGCTCAGCTCGGTGCCCCCATAGCAAGCTGATTGTTGTGGGGGCACACAACAGGATGGAGGGGCCAGGAGCACCTGAGAGGCCGTACGGGATTGAAATTTCCATGTATAGGTAGGCTGATTGTACCCAAGTCAATCCCATCGATCAACTTTGGTACAACCAGTCTGTTTAATTTTTCACAACCGTAAGCAGTCATTATTGTGTTTTCCCTCCACCCGTGGTGGAAAGAAAGAAAATTAAAGCATCGGGTAATTTTGCTGATTCATTCTTGTGATTTAGGCCCCACTATCAGACAGCATAGACAGGTTATTGGCTCCTTTCTCCAATCCAGTGTTTCTCAACTCCGGACCTCAGGGCACACTAACAGGCCAGGTTTGCAAGAAAACTGAAATACATCACAGGTGATATAATTTGCTGCTCAGTGATTGCTGTATTCTAGTCTGCATCTCCCCAAGGTAATATTTAATATCTGGCCTGTTAGTGTGCCCTGAGGACCAAAGTTGAGAAGCACTTCTCTAAATCTACTTAATAGTTTAGTCACTGATTGATGGACAGACAAAACCTGTAGGTGCTATTAAACTGCAGCAGGAATAAAACCAGATCTTTTGCTCTGCTAGGCAGGGATGTGTAAAGATGCCATAATGGTTCAAATTTCTGCCATTTAGCCTTGAGAAAAAAAAAGAAAATCAGCATCAGTAGAGGAATCTTCACTTTTTTTCTGAAGAAATGGCATCGACAGCTTCTCGTGCTGCCTAAAGCCAGCTGTAGTCAGAGCGATTTTCTTTCCTGCTCATTTCCCCCATCAATGCAGTCAGGCTTGATGGAGGACACCCTCCCGAGGAGCCATTGCGTTCTACCTGGGGGAAGGAAGCCGCCTCCGCCAGCAGAACACAGCAAATTTCGACAAGCCAATTGTACCCAAGTTGATCAATCAACTTGGGTACATTAATGCTGCCCATACATGGTTGGAATCTCAGCCAATCCCTGCTGAACCAGGCCAAGATTAAAACCAGCCTGCTTAACAGTAATGGCACTTTTTCAGTAATGGCAGCTCCACTTGGCACTGCTTGGCCCAGCTCGGCTCAGTTTGCTTTTCCACTGCGTGGTACGAGTCGGCAACTTTCAGCACTGTATAGGCTCTACTTGGCTCGGTTTGCTTTTCCACTGTTGTAGTACTTCGTAGTAAGTGGGTGGGATTACAACGATTCTCTGACCAATCAGTGGCTAGCAGTGACACACAATCAATGCTGCATGCAAAGGATTGTGGGATAATGGTATTGGTTGGAACCCCAACCGAGGTGGTACTGTTTAAGTGAGCCGTACCATGTAGTGGAAAAGCGCCGCTGTACCAAACCGTACCGAACCGTTCTAACCCGTACCATGCGGTACCATGCAGTGAAAAAGCGCCAAACCTGCATCTGATATAATCAAGTCAATATTTAGCCGTTTTCTTTTCCTGGATAAGGCAATTTTTAAATCCACCTGTGTCAAGCTTTGTGGTGTTTGTAGGCCACCAACAACTTAAATTTCAAAATTCAAGTTGCATGTGTTTCCTATAATCTCAGAACTGGGTGACATTACAAAGGAATACAGATAAAAGCAACCCCCCCCCCCCATATGAATTTGACCTACATATTAGCAGTTTGCATGGAGTTCATCCTTTTAATAGTCCTCCATATGATGTTCATAGAATCTCTTTAATAAACTAACTTACTGATTGTGTTCTGCCTCTCTCCGCAGGTTGAATTACCAGAGGGACTGTACCACTGAGGAGAAAAAAGGAAGACATTGTAATCATTGTTTGCCAAAATTAAAGCCTTATTTATGTCTTCACCCTTTCTACTTTGTCAGAAACACTGAACAGTGCTACGTCTTTTCTAATTCTTATTAAACTACTGATTTCAATCGGACGATAATAAATATAAAAAAAAAAAAACACTCCGCAGACAGTTTAGTTTTATAGTAAAAAAAAGAATAAAAAATAAATTCTTTTTGGATATATAGATCTTTACATTCCTGAAGCTGCAGTAAAGACGTCTACCTTTTTTTTTTTTTTTTCTTATTTTGTTCAATACAGATTTATGCAGAAGAATCAACTATGGTAAAGATGATGTAACAAATATATATATATATATATCCTTTTATTACAGACGTTGTACACTGTTTTACTTAAATCCACTTTGGAAGTAGACACCTCTTCGACCTCAAATAAAACACTTTATTTTTATTTTCTCCTGGAATGATGTCAGCAGATTAAGCATGGGCCTGGTGTTATAGCTACCAAGAGTCTTGGTTATCAGAGGCCAGTTTGAGACGTCTGAGTGAGTGTTTTGTGGTGTCTTTGTGTTCCCACGGTGGCCAGCCGCTGCTATGGTCTTTAATGCAGATATGCAACAATAACATGTTAACAAATGCAGCAAAAATCTGAGAGCCCAAAGTGACCCTGATGCCATAATAAAATATAAAAAAGAAGCTGCAAATGACACTTTTTGTACTCATCTGTCCTACCATTTTGTTTGTCGGTTCTTCACTTAAGAGCTACATTTTCCATCAGAAACTTCATAGGCAACACACTTCTGTGTGTCTGCTAGTCCCTCTGCCAGAACATAGCTGTGATGAAGCTGCTAGTGGATAAAACCACAGCACACAGTGGAGGAGGTATCTGGCACTTCTGGGAGATTCTGACACTGGTTGTGCTCTTGAATGGCATAAAGATCCGAGGAATGGGTGTCAGGACATTTGATTTTTTAATGCAACGCCAGGGTCGCTTTAAGCCATCAGCCCATATTTGTGTCTTTTGATAGAGCTTCATGGAGATTAGACACAGCCCCTGCTCGCATTCCACACTACAGCACCCAGCACATCAGGAACCTATTGCTGGAAATTGTAATAGGTTAAAGTATATGTTTACAACCTACGCTGCTACCTTTTTGCTGCATATAACTGTGTTCAGTACTACAAGTTCACTTTTAAGACAACCAAGGTGCCTCTTTATAGCCTGAAAACCATTTTCTTTCTCATTTGAGGGATGCAGAAAGCCTTTAAACCTGAACTGCAGTAGGCCTAGGCCAGGATAGCTGCTTCTACTATCAGCATGCCTCAGTTATTAGTGTCCAAGGAGGATAGACATCTGATCGCCAGCGTCTTTTAGCTGCCACCTTTTTTTATTTACTTATTTTTTTCCTTCAATCATGACCTCTTTTTGTTGCTGCTGGAGAAAACTGTATTGTATCACGTGCCCCCAGCTTACATTTTACTATGCTTGTCTCTCTCTATCTCTCTCCTCCCCCCACGCTGAGGCCAAAGGGCACTCCTGCTCTTTTTTTCTTCAGATTCTATACCAGTCTCTGCAGCCATCGGCCACAGAGACTGATTTTGTCACTCTAGTCCTGGAGGTCACTTAAACTCCTAAAGCCACAAAGACCTTTCCAACATTTTCCCTCTGGTTTTTGAAGGAGCAAACCGCTTATCAGGATGCTTCCACAGAGCTTATTGACCATTATCCATTTGGTAAGGGTTCTGTCCAGAAATTATTTATTCCCAATGTGGTTTTGGCAGTGTCCTGCCTAGCAAGGAGCTTATTAATGCGCTAGAGGAATGTGTATTTGAATTGGCTAAAGTGCTGGACTGCGAAACCCTTGGTGTAAAAAGCTTTTGATCCGCAGGCCTTTTGAGAGCTGGCATCTCTCTTTAGACCAGCTCTTGACAACATCAAGGATGTTAATGGTGGCAAGAGCACCCATCTTACTTGGGGGAAGATGTCTAGGGAACAGACTTCAAAGTCTTCTCTTTCTTTAACTTTTTTTTTTTTTAAAGAAAAAAATTATTTTAAGGTGAAAAGTGATTCACAAAATAGAGTCTCTGGGCATACCCCGGCTTGAAAATTAATGCTAAAATAGTCAAACTAAAGCCCTATCGATAACGTAGTAAACAAAAATGCAAAAACTTTATACTGCTCGTGTCAACTAGCAAATAGGATAACTAGCGTAACATGTCAAATTCAACAACCACCAGTCTTAAACAGTAGGTGGAAAGGTGTATTACATACTGGGTCTTTAACCCTCAAGGATAATAGGGGGTGACAATGGCTAGGAGGCTCTTAGGCATAACTCAGAAGCCAACTGGTGCCAAAGTAATTATTGAGTAGCATTTGTTGTGTGAGTTTCAAGCCAAATCTTCCATATTTTGTGGAATTTGGCTGAACGTCCCCTGGAGTGGTACATGGCTTTATATAAAGAAATAGAGGAATTAAGGCCTTCCAGAAGTTTAAAGAGGGCACTTTGGGTTCTTCCATTTAAGAATCAGAGCTTTCCTTGCGTAAAACTGCAGCAGTCCTATAAGGGTCTTAGTTGCTCAGCGGTGATCCAAGGTGCCCACCAAGTCCAGCAAGCAGACCAACGCACTCAGTGGAATGGGAATCGTAGTAAGGGAGGTAATAAAGCGTGTGACCTCTTCCCAGAAAAATTGTATCTGGGGACAGGACCACAACATGTGGCAGAAGTCTGCATCTCCACCACTACACTTCCAGCAGCATAAAGAAACATCCAGATAAATCTTGCTCAGCTTTTGTGGTGTCAGATAAACCTGGTGAAGTCCGGGACATCACTCTGCAATTTAGAAAACAGTCTTTCCAGACCAAAACATGGGCGAAGGCTTAATCGCTTTATATCCGATGTTGGTTTGGTTAATTGGTTGTCCCATGACAAAGATTCCAGATTGAACTGAAGGAGAAGCACAGGTTGAGAACCAAACCGGGTTGCAAATAAATTGCAGAGCTGGATATATCTAACTAAATGGCGGTTAATAAGCCCAAACTTTTGCTTGAGAGTGTCAAGACATTTAAGTGCCATCTATACAAATATGCGCCAGTGTTTTGATACCCTGGGCTTCGCAGATTGCTGGATCAGGAATAGATTGGAACTCAGGGAGGAGTGGGTTAAGCCACAAAGGGGTGTCGTGAGACAATCTATGGAAGTCCTCTAGGTGTTTAGACTAGTGTTTGCCAGACCCTTATGATGGCTTTCATGGAGGGTGTAAGAGGAAAAGGAGCCTTGATAATTTCCTCAATGATTCGTACAACCCAAGGTAAGCCACCTCAAATACCACCGAGGCATTGGAATCATCAGATGTCACCCAATTGTGAGCATGGCAGAGCAAGGCTGCATAAAAATATTTTCAAAGATTCGGACAGGCCAGACCTCCCTTAGTAAAGGGTCTCAGGAGAATTGTTTTGTTGAACCAGGGGGGGCTAGCTGTCCAGAAGAGGCAATTTCGGTATCGAATTGTTTAAAAAAAAGACTTTGGGAATCCAAATTGGGGATTGTCTTAATAAATATATATATATAGATAGATATGAAAATTTTGCCAAAGAGAGACAATGGAAGATTATCCCAAGCTCTGTTTGAAATTAAGCTGGCGATAAATGTTCAATTTAGCATAATCAGATACGTTGGGGGTAATAGTAATGCCCAAATAACGGAGAGAGGAGGTCCAAGGGAGCCAAGGATCAGCCTGCATTCTGGCCTGTGGGTGAACAGGTAAAATTTGGGATTTATCCTGATCGACCCTCAGTCCTGACAAGACGGTAAAATTGGAAAATATTTCCACAGCTTCTTGGAGAGAAGGTCCAGGATCATTGAGGAATAGTATCAGATTGTCCACATACAGGGCAAGTTTCTCAACTATAGAGCCAACTTGTATACCTTTCACCAAATCAGCTTGTCTAAGGGCAATGGCAAGAGGCTCCATCACCAGGCCAAACAGGAATGGGGAGGGAGTACAACCCTGTCTTGTCCCCCTGCTCCACTGTAAAGGGCTCAGAAAGCAAACCTAGTTTCATTTGTGCTGCTGGGGACTTATACAGTAAATTGATCCATCTACAAGAGATGGGGCTGAATCCAAAAGCCTGTAGTACTGCAAGCATGTAATTCCAGGTTACTGCATCAAAGGCTTTCTTTATCTCTAAAACCACCAGTACACGGATTTGGGAAAGAGAGGATTGGAGCTGTAGGTAAGAACAAGTCTCAAATTGATATCTGTAGATTTTCCTTGCATAAAACCAATTTGGTCTATGCTATTTAATGCAGTCAGAACCTTAACCAACCTGGCAGCAAGCACCTTTGCCAAAATTTTGAGATCATAATTTAACAGGGTTATATCCCTATAGGAGGCAAAGCCCTGTTTGGGCATGAGTACCCTGTGGGCATAATACATAGTACGGGGAAAGGATTAGGTTTCTAAACAATGGGAGAATTAGGCCCTTTTGGGGGCTAAACATTTTGCATACATTTTGTACCAGTCTCCCAGGAGACCATCTGGGCCAGGAGTTTTGGTCGGAGGAAGCGAGGAAATAGCAAGCCCAAGTATCGATAGTGGGGCCTCTAAAGTCTCAACCTCCTCTGGTGTCAATGAGGGCAGTGCTAACTCAGGGTTTGGAAGAAATAGTCTCATAGGTTGGGCATCGGGGTTGACTGTGCAATTTACTGAAAAAGGCACAACTCTTGAAGGATGGCTTTAGGATGAGAAATGTGGTTCCCTGCCGCCGTCAGCAGTTCAGGGACCACAGTCTGGTAATGGGGATTAGACAATAGATTAGCTAAAAGGTGACTGTTTTTGTCACCCAATTCAAAAGTTCTGCCCACTAACAAGTGAACGTCTGTTTGTACAAGGGTGTTGCAATGAAGTTTGACCTCTCTCCTGGCCTGCGCCAGATGGAAACAGGCACGTTCGCTTCTGGACTCTTGAAACGTATTTTCTCAAAGTTGCAATCGGCTCTGCTGGCTTTAATGGCCGATATGTAATTGCCTCCGTTGCTGACTAAAAGGCAACCCACACCAACTCTCTAGAGATGGTGTCCTCATTAAGTGACCAATAGGATTCGATTTGTAGAGACACTATTTCCACAAGGTTTTAATCCATGGGGGAGCGAGTCTCCATGTACCTGGGTCCTTCTGGCTTCAGAGATAAAGGCATAAATTTATTGGGGAATGATCAGAGAGTCCTGTTGGAAGATAGGAGACCTCAGACAATTTTAGCTAGCACTGGAGAGCTACCACAAGCAAGATGCCAAGATCAAGCCCGGAACTCAATTTGTGGGTTGCAGATAAATCGGAGAAAGCTTTTGTTAACATGCTTCCACCCCCAGAGTTCTGTGTGAGCGAAGAGCGAGAGAAACAGATAAACATTAACAAAGGCGCATAGGACCTAGTGGAGATCTAACCATAAGATGATGTACCTACCTCTAGGGTCAGTCAAGACTCTACTTTGCATGGAAGGGATGGAGTAGTATAGCGACACCTCCTTGCATATGCGGAGTAGGCTGCATGAAAAGCCTGTCTGACCCAGGGTCTAAGCAGAACCAAGATAAGATTACCAGCATGATGAGTCCTCTGCACAAACAGGATATGCGGTTTATGAGAAGTGAGAAATTTGAACATTAGGGAGCATTTGAATTTGTCATTGAGGCCTCGTATATTACAGAAGACTAATTTGATGCCAGACATTGAAAATAAAAATAATACAGTAGGAGAATAATGCAATCCGAAAAGTATATAAAAACCCTCATAAATTACCAAGTACACAATTGCCACCATACGCTGGATTGAGAGCAAATAAAAAATGGTGGTTGCATAGGAATAGTAAAGAAAACAAGCAGTAAGAACAATAAATGAAACTCACTACTACTTAGCCAAAACCCCAACATAACCGTAAACGAAAATGGTGAAAGGTGTGATGGATAAAACCTATCGAGAGACTCCAGGAACTTATATGTACAGTCTGGAGGAAAGAATAGAATGGGGAGACAAGATACAGCAAGAGGGTGAATAACGGTCAGGAGACAGTATTTTGAATATGAAGCTAGGATCAAAAACAGGTGAACATGACTTCACCCTAGCAGGAGGAAAGTTCTCAATCTGTGGTAGGCAACTTTAAAGAGGTGGAGATCTACCTGAACAACAAAGGGGAAGTCAAAGATCACCGGGTACCGTGTTACCTCCTCAAACAAGGTTTGCATTTCTAATTGCCGTACTGCAATTGTGTGCATTACACTGCAATCATGGGTCCTCACCACCTGTCAAACACACTTAAATTTCTTTTCAGAGGAGCAGCAGTGCCTGATGTACTTGTGAATGAGCCCTTAGTTGCATTTGGCAGCGGCACCCTTAGGGCTCGTTCAAAATTCTGGATGTACTTTTACCACCCCCAATCCCTACCCGCTTTAGCTGTTAAGGCAGCAGCCAAAGGTTTACACATGCTGCAGCAGGAATTAAGCTCGCAGTTGTTTTTGGTGGGTTTTACTGCCTGCCAATTGGGACCCATTTAGGTAAATAGGGCCACTCAGCAAATGCCCCACAACTCCATGCTTCTGCAGGGTCCTAGAAAGCAGGTGGTTAGAGAGCACCAAAGCGCTGCCTGCTTGTTTGCTGTACTGCACAAGATTGCAGGGCACTTGCAGAGTGGCCTCATTCACTAGAATTGGTCATGCTTGGCAGATGCTACACCCACCACCCATGACAGGGTGTATATTTCCTGGTGTGACATGTGTACAGCCCTGGCCCTTGCAGCTAAAGAGGGGGAGGTTGGTTAAAGGTGATAAAAAAAAAAAAAAAATCTTTACTAAGTTTTTTTTAACTGGAAATGTAAATGAACCCTTACTGTTCTGAGCCCCCTATAAGGCTGCTTTCACACTGATGTTCTGTGGTTTACATGCTCTACGGGTGCAGGGCCGTGCATCTGCAGCTTTCCTGGGTTAGCCATAGACTTTTGTTATATTCTGCAGGTGTGGTGCACTTTTTGGAAGCGCATCAAAACTCCTGCATTCTGAAAGTGCACCAAACCTGCAAGATATTATTGAAGTCTAACTAAGCGCAGCAAACATGCAGACACACAGCACTGCATCAGTGGTGTGGGTAAACCCCAGCACATCAATGTGAAAGCAACCCTCTACTCTTATGCCCAGTGTGTTGCTTCAGCCTGACCCTAAGATCTCTTCTTTCCTGCTGCTGGCACCACTCTGGAGACTGCTAGCAGGGATACGAGGTAGAGTGCATTTGGTATCACTCCGCATTGGACAGGAGCCAGCTGTAGTAGGGAGCAAGATCTGCATAAGCAGATTCCTACAGCTTATGCGGCTCTTGCTCCCTACTGCAGCTCCATCTGTTTCATATGTACTGTAGGTTGAAACACAGTCATTAACAGAAACAGCTGTGTAGGAGGATTAAAACTGGATGGGGAACAGCCAAACTCTGCTACTATGGTGAGGTGAAAGACCGTTTCATGTCACAGGTCATGTGCCACCATGGCAAGGCTGAGCAAAAGATATAAGGTAGTTATACTAACATCAGCAAGGTGTCTCCCAGGCAAACATTTCAAAGCAGACTGGGGTTTCAAGGTGTGCTATTCAAGCTATTCTGAAGAAGCAGAAAGGAATGGGCAGGGTTGGGGAAAGTAGCTGCAGTCGTCTGCCAAGGGAACGTAATGCAACAGTTGGGATATATCATGCTTACTTCCCTTCAATATCATGCTTACTTCCCTTCAACATCGGAGGATGTCCATAAGTGCCATCAGCACAGAACAGGCGGTAACCAGTGGGACCCAGGTACACCCATCTACTGTGCAGAGAAGTCTGGTCAGAAGCAGTGTTCATGGCAGAATTGCAGGCAACAAGACTTACCTCCGACTTGGAAATAAGGCTAAGCGACTCGACTCGACTGAAAACAAGATCTGGGGTGCAGAAAAATGGCAGCAGGTGCTCTGGCCCCGACTAAATTTTGAAATACTTGGCTGTAGCAGAAGCCAGTTTGTAACCAAAGGGCTGGAGAGCGAAACAATGAGTGTCTGCAGGCAACAGTGAAGCATGGTGGAGGTTTCTTGCAAGTTTGGGCTGCATTTCTGCACATGAAGTTTGAGATTTGGCCTGGATCAATGGTTTCCTCATTGCTGAGAAATACAGGCGGATACCTATCAATTATCCATCTCATGAGAGCAGAGAACACTACTGAGGGAGGGTATGATGTGAAAAGCATAAAATGATACTGTAGGGGGGTGATGTGAAGGTGGCAGAGGAGGACTCTACTGTAGCAGGTGATGTGAAGGGGGCAGAGGACACTTCTGTTGGGAGGGGGGTTTTGATGTGAAGGGAGGGCAGAGGACCCTGTGGGGGGAGGGGTGTTGGTAACACCGCTGTGAATGGAGGGGGGGGCATAGTGATGTAGCGGGGGGTTCTACTGTGAAGGTGGTGGAGGGAGGAGTGATATGAGGGGGTCTGAGAACACTACTGTGAAGGGGAAACTGATGTAAAGGGGGATTGTGATATGCAGGGAGGACTGAGAACACTGATGTAAGAACAGGACCGTGATATAACAGGAGAGGGGCTGTGATGTGAAGGAAAATTTTACTTATCGGACCTCTATGAATTTTGATTCAATATCCCTGGCATATACAATTGCTGCACAAGCCATGTTGTAAGTTAATATTATTGCAAATTAACTTTCCTTTTTCAGTCGTCAACTGCTGTTATTTTCTATAAAATTCAACGTAATGTGGCAACTGGAAGCGTTCTGTACACTATTGGTGTACATAATGCGCCTAGAAGTTTTTTTTCCTGTTTGTATGATTGGCTCACTGATTTTCCCCCAAACACGGCACTTAAATACAAGTTACATTTTAGGCATCCCCTGCAGTATAAATTTCAGCTTTTGTTAAATACTCCCAAAGTGTTCAGCACTTCTAAAGAGATGCTGACTCTGCAGCTTTTCTGCTGAGAACACTGGGAGTGCACCAGGTGATTATAAGGCCCCTTTCACACACGCTGTCCGTTTGTCCGTTTTTCATCCATTCGTTGACGGATGAAAAACGGACATCAATGCATCTCTATGTAAAAACGGATGACAACGGATGAAAGACGGATAACAACTGACGAAAAACGGATGACAACTGACGTTGTGTGAAAGGGGCCTAATGAAGCAAATCCTCCCATTCAGAATCAGTCTGCACACTGCAGGGTAAAATAAACTTTTCTTTCAGAGCAACAAAATATAGAAATCCGTTACAAAGATTGATTAGAATCCCTGCAATTTACAATGATCGCCCATAGGGGATTGTTTTTTTTTTTCTCAAAAAAAAGTGGAGTTATTCTTTAACCTGCTGCATTCCTATTGACCTGTATGGGGGAGAAACTGTTCTAATGAAAATAAAAGTTTATTGACACAAGCCCTAATTCTTCTTTCAGACATGAGATCTAGTGCAAATCTGTTCAAGTTTGCTCTACAATATGCAACCTGCATGGAACTGTTCTGATCTCCCAGGTAGATGGCAGTACAGCCCTTTGTTGAACCTGGTGCTTGTTTAGTATCAGTAATAGTGATAGGCAATACAAGTCCAACATGCATATTAGGAATGCTTTGTAATTGCCACAGCAGCTAAACAGCCTAGAAACTCCTGGATTCTGAGGTGCTTAGAAAATGGGTGATTTAAATTCTTAGCATCCACCTAAAACAAGTAATCGGTTTTGTGCGGACATCCTTTAATTGCACCACTGAAAACAATGATACTTTCATCCACAGTCTTTGAGTTATCCATTGTTGCTACCATCTTTCTCTAAACTGTTGTTCCTCCGATCTGGTGAGATGAGATGTCTCCATCTTTAAAAAGATCGGGTGCTTTTGTAATTCAGCACCTTGAATTGGCATGGTGTGTTCTCAGGGATAATGGGGGGCGTTGTCAAGTCTTATAATACTCTTGCTTGACATGATACTAACAGTACGAGAGTTGCTCTCATTTAGGTAAGGGGAGCTCAACCATTTTAAGAGCGAGGGCCACTTAATGAATTTAGTAACCAGTCACGGGCCACAATGAACTATGGGGTTTTACCACCCCCCAAGCCACAAATGATAATGCGCAATGCACCTGTGGCTTTCCTGTGGGTTTGCTGTGCTTTGCCATAGATTTCTATTACATCTTGCGGATGTGGTGCACTTTCTGAAAGTGCACCAAAACTCCAGCATTCAGGAGTTTTGGTGCGCTTTTAGAAAGTGCACCAAACACGCAAGATGTAATAGAAATCTATGACAGGCAGGGTCAGATTGCAGGGTTCAGCATAGCTGAACCCTGGATCTGTCCTTGTGTCACTCAGTCACCTCCCACCACACACGTTAGTAAGCACCAGGCATACATTAACCCCTCCCTCTCCAATAAAATTAACCCCTTCCCTCCCAGTGTCATTTTTACAGTAACAGTGCATATATATAGCACTGATTACTGTAGTAATGTCACTGGTAACCCCAAAAGTGTCAAAAATGTCAGTCAAGGGTCCGATCTGTCCGCCGCAATGTCGCAGTCCTGCAAAAAAAAAATCGCAGATCGCCGCCATTACTCGTTAAAAAAAAAACACCAAAAATTAAAGAAATCTCTCCCTTAGTTAGTAAATGCAATAACTTTTGAGCAAACCAATCAAAATACGCTTATTGTGATTTTTTTTTTTTACTAAACATAGGTAGCAGAAAACAAATTGGCCAAAAATTTAAAAAAATTTAGATTTTTACATTTTTTTGGGGGGGAATTTCATATAAAAAAATGTGAAAAATATAATTTTTTCAAAATTTATGCTATTTTTTTGTTTATAGCGCAAAAAGTAAAAATCGCACAGGTGATCAAATACCACCAAAAGAAAGCTCTGTTTATGGAAAAAAAAAGGACATAAATTTCGTTTGGGTACAGCATCGCACGACTGCGCAATTGTCAGTTAAATTCGCACAGTGCCGAATCGCAAAAAGTGGCATGGACGTAAGACAGAAAAATCCTCCGGTGGTAAAGTGGTTAAAAAACGAAAGCTCTTTTTGTGTAAAAAGATAAAAATTTCATATGAGTACAGTATTACAGGACCGAGAAATTGTCGTTCAAAGTGTGACAGCGCTGCAAGTTGAAAATTGGTTCTCGGCAGGAAAGGGGTGAAAGTGCCCAGTATTGAAGAGCCCAGTTACACTAATGCTTGGGTGTTGCACGCACTGTGAATGAAACATTATTTTCCCTTAAAAAACCTGCAATAAAGTGTGAACCAGTCACATGAGAATGGGATTTCTATTGGAAGTAAAATTCACGTTTGCCTTCAGGAAAACAGGTAAGTATGAATAGGCCCCCAAGCAAAATCTGAAATGGAACTTCATGAGAGGGATACATGTGGGCTTGCATTTCTCATCACCTTCTAAAAATGCCTTTTGCCTGGTTCTGACCTCCATACTTTCACTGACCCACAACAAGCATGTTGCAAGTGAAGCCATATCTTCTTGTCTGCATGCTTGTTCTGAGTTAAGGCCCGTACACACGTACCGATTGTCGGCCGAAAATGTTCGGCCGATTTTCGGCTTGTTAGTATGATGCTTCCGACAGCCGACAGCGCACTTTCGGCCGAAAAGAATCTGTCGTGCAAGCATTAAAATTTTTGTTGGCCAACACCAGAACGGCCGATTGTTCGCCAGTCAGTACAGATTTCGGCCGACAGACAGCAGATTTGCAAGACTGGGCATGCTCAGAAAAGAAAAAAGACAAGGAAAGTTAACCATCACATGACATCACTTCTGCAGTCGGCTGTTGTTGGCCCACAAAATTCGTGTGCAGTCTTTTGCAGTTTTCAACCAACACGACAGCCCTTGGACAAAAGACGGCCGATCGTTCGGCCGACGATAGGGACGTGTGTACGGGGCTTTAGTGATTTACAAAGTAGAAGGAGCAGCTGAAGGATCACATGATCTCCAGACATAACATTGTGAGAAGACTGTCATGTTTCATCACAGATATTCTTTTTAGACTCCTCTCTCATCAATGGAGACACTGGTCTGTCTATTCATGACACTTCTGCTGCTATTTGCATTTCTGGCTTAGCAAGGAACAGAGAATGATTATTCAAAGTTCACCACGATTTCTGAATCTATGAATGAAAAAGAGGACCTCTGCCCTCTACTAGTCAACTCAAACTGATATGTTTGTGCTTATTCAGAGGGAGCCCAGCAAACAGGGGGAGAATTCAGAACGGGACATGACTTTCTATTCTGGTTGCTTGATTCTTGCAGTGGGCTGAACCAGGGATGCATTCGGAAAGCCCAGTCTGACTGCAAATGACCACTTTAAGAAAACCTTTTGTATCTAACTATCGCTTCTCGGCCTTTTGGCTAAGATCAAGTGTAGTATCTGTTCTTATCAGTGTTGGAATGGAACCTGAAGGTTAGTATCGGTGGTGGCCGAAGTTAACCGGGGCGCTCTGGGCGTAACTGGGGGACCGGAGTAGGCCAAACCAGAGAAAGCCGGATGGTTCCAATGCCTTCCTGATTTGAATGGGTCCGCCCCTGTCAGTTTGAAGGGAGCGAGAAAGCCGGCGTGGTCAACCGGTTAGTACTGTTCCTGGATGTAATTGGTGGGAGTGCGGATGGTGAGGGGAAGGGCCCTTCCTCCTGGGTGAATTTGGCTAGAAGGGGGCCATTTTCTATACCCTCGAAGTTGGACTCTCCCCGAGCTGTCTGCATTCCTGGCCTCCTGACAGGAAGGGCTACACTGGGTCTGGCCAGGGGCTGAGACCGAAAAAGCCCGTGGTGTACGTGCCCCTGGGGTGGCAGCCCAGGGGTGCCTCAATTTCACTGGTGAGGGGCAGCTCACCTGAGTTTTTGTGGCACCTTGGTCACTGCACCATCACACTTTTTCAAGCACCTGCCTCTTGGGGTGGGCCTTTTGGCCAACACCAGAGGAATTTTTTATTCCTGGCCGGGGGGCCTGCCAAGGTTTTGCACTTTGGCACTACCCTGCACTTCTCCACTTCCCTTTTCCCCACTCTGTTTTTCTTTGTTGTGTGTCACGTTTGTCCCTTTTGGTTGAGCACTTTGCACGACTTGGATGGCGTAGGTCCTCGGGCCTGCCCTGTAAGTCTTGGGAGGGGGTGGATATGGCCTTTTGGCTTAGTTCGCCCTCTCCCATGGGGTCTCCCTTCGGGGGAGCCCCACCTAGTACTCGGGGCGGGCTGTTTCGGCAGTCCCCCTGGAGAATGGGGTCTGCCCGGCTTCGGCTGGGTGGACCAAAGTGAGTACCTCAGTCCCTGTCAGGAGCTTCGCGCCCCGGGGGATCAGGGTCAGGGCCCTTCCTCTTCGGAGGAGGGCCATGTGTATGCCTTGTGCACTTTTTGTGTGTCTTACGTTTGCGTGTGTGCACTTTTTTATGCACCGGGTGTAAGTCTTTTGAGTGTGTTTCACACACCACGGGCTTTAGAAAAAAAAAAAACCTGTACAGTAGGTCCAGCCTACCCACCGGTGATATAAAAATGGGGAAAGGTGGGTTTGGAGGCGTTTCTTTCTGCACCAAGCAGGACATGCTGTGAATACTGTGGAGGAGGACTGCTGTGCCTTGCAGTCCATGGGAGGTACCAGGAATTTGGAGATCAGCCAATACTGGGAGGATGCTAATATGGATGGACTACTATCTTTCTGAAGTATGCCTGGGCAGCTAGTTAGGGATAGATCGGAATCTTCCACTGTTAATGTTCATCATGGACTGTAATGCTGAAAGACTTTTAAGTAAAGTTGCATCAACTATTCTGAGCATGCTCTGAAGTTTCATTAAAGGGTTGCATGCAGAGCCGCTGATAAGGCAGTACAACCAGTCCTGTTGTACTGGGCCCAGGCCCCATCAGCTAAACAGGGGGGCCCAGAGCAGCTTTATTGTGCATTTCTGCCTAAATAAATAAATTGATTTTACTAGACCACACCCTCACTCCTACTTGCCTACCAGGGCTTAAATTACATTTCCCTGGGCCCCATCAGGTTAACAGAGGGGCCCAGGAGGTGGGAGCAGTGGAGGGACTTTTTTCCATTAGTAATGTAGGCAAATAAAGTCAGTGCTTTTTTTTCCGCTGCACCCAGAAGGGTGTAGGGGGATTGGGGGATTGGGGGGGGGGGCGTCAAGAGGGCTACATGGGGCCCTATGATTTCTAACAGTGGCCCTGGTTGCATGTGGGTTCTGGCGTATCAAAAGAACTTAGGTCAGTAGAGCACATACGGGGTATGAAGTAAAGTCACTACCAGAGGTCTACGCGGCAGGACAAGTCAGAGAAGGAATGTAGGTGCTATGCATAACTTTCAGGGGTTTACTGCTGTGCGCAGGCGCACTGGTAACCCTCCTGCTATAAATTGGCGGACGCCAATGCGCATTCATGTACGCAGAGGTGCTCGCACGTAGCGTTCTCACGTTAGCGAACGCGTGTGTGCATGCGCGCACAAATTACTATTGGCGCCAAAACGGCCTATTTAAATGCAGCAGCCACACATGCTGTTTAATCTTCAGCTTTACTGTGTCTCCTGTGCCCGTACTTGCTGTTTCTTGATCATCTGACCCGGCTTACCTTTGACCTTGATTGCCTGCTGCCTGCCCTGCCCCCGGCTCGTCTGGACTACGCTTTTGCCTTACCCTGATCTGTTTATCCGCTATTGGACTTGGACCTGCTCTTCCCCTGGCTGGAGAATCCTGAGGACCGTGATCTGGTGCTAGCACGCAGCCAAATCCATCTCCACCATTAGGAGTCCTGGTGAATACCGGCTAGCACTTAGACTCCGCACCTCAGGTGAACCTGTGTCTTCCTCTAAGATGTCCTGTCGGCATCCCTGTCCCTGGATTTCACGTAGCATTCTGGGCTCTCTATCAGGTGAGAAATCCCTCTACACGTCAGGCTCTGCTACGACGACCTGATTATAACCAAGAACTTGTACAAAGCACATTGCAGCCAGTCGTTAAGTGTGGTACCTAGTATAGGTGACAGGACCCAGCCGATAGAGAGGGTGTTGATGTTCTGGCTCCCTCCTCAGCTGTTGGTTTCTAGTAGCAACTGGAATCGAACCTGCATTACAGAGATCCATGACCTTTTCACATGGTACGGGAAGGAAGGAGTTACCTTGTGCATGAATGAGATCTGTGCTATGTGCACGGTGGGACCCCGTCCTGTTACTGGGAGTGAGGTAACAGAGGTTCATGATGCTGGCTCTGCAAAGTGGCATTGGAACTGGAACTATACAGGCACCATATAATAGGAGTTTAGTTAGCTGCAGCTCAAGGGACCCCCAGCCACCCCTGGAGGAACCCTAGGGTTGCATGGAAACCTAGTTGAGAATGGCTGCTTTAGAACCTTCAGTAGTAGAGTTAATTTTCACATATCCTTATTTTCTATCCCCTGTGCTGTTCTGTCATTATATAATGGTTAATACTCTCAGGCCAAAAAGCCACTCTCTAGTGATGTGACCTCTATGTGTTTAGAAGGTTTTTCAAACACTGCATCACTAATGTGTTTAGTCTTAATCCTGTTATTGCCTAGAGGTTTATCAGCAGCTTACACTGTCATGCCATGGTTTAACCAATAAAAATTAAACATAAATATATTTTTAACTAAATAGGTGTGCTGCTACTTTAAGGTGCCACTCATATTATTCTAAATACAACAATACGTTATTAATAAAATGTGCACATATTAGGAATAAAAGCAATCAAAGATCAATACAAAAGTCCATGTATGGGGAATTAAAAGAGAAATTTGTCCATGCTTCTCTTTTAGGCCACAGGAGTACACTTATTTCTGCACTGTTTTGATCTAGATTCAGCTGACAGCGAGGTAAACCCTGCCGTCGGCTGACATCAGAGAGCGGCTCCAGGCTCTGGAAAAATCCCTACTTTAAGGAATAAATTTGCCTTTGAAATATGTTATATGTTTTAAGGGTGGAACATGTAACATGTTTCAGCAACTTCAGCCTCGCCTACCTATCCCCCCTCCCTGCACCTGCTGTCCCAATTTAAAAATAGCACGGCCTGGTGGGGCTCTGCCCACATCATTCATTTACATTTTCCTGTGACTGAATGCCTACAAGTACCATCAGCCATTGCAGCTCACAGCGTGTAGTTCTCTATGAACTGTGAGGGCGCTAGTGAGCGCCGTTGAGCTCTCATAGTCCATTAATCTTCCTGCCCTCAGATAACTGCCTGCCCCTACCAGGGACAGGCAAGGCAGACAGCTTTCCTGAGAATCTGCAGGAACTGGACTTTGTACCTGTGATCTGCTGATCAAGGATGCAATGCTCTGCAGGCTCCTTGGAAAAAATTGTAAATGCAATTTTTTTTACCAGCAAAAAGATGTGCATTTTTTATTTTTTTTTCTAAAGGGTGAACTTATCCAAATTTTACTAAACCCAGGAGCCTGCATTCACTATATCTGGTCTCCCACAGTACACAGAACATGGGAATGCAATAATTTTTGTAAATATAAACTGCTAAATACCTTTTCTCATCAGCAGTATATAGCAGTCTTGTGACTTCTATCGGTGTCCAGATGGGCACTGGTTAAAGCTTGTAGGAAGAGTTTTCATGCTCCTCTGACTGTCCTATGAGGTTGCGTGACCCCTGACCCTCTGCTTGAGCAGTGCTGATTGGCCCTGTGCTGATAACATGCGCACACCCTCTCTGGCAATACACACCAAACTGCGCATGTGCAGAATGATTCTTAGGGCTCTGTGCTATCAGCAGGTGGTTTGGGGACTTTGGAAGAAGGGGAGGATCAGTGAACACAGGATCAAACAGCCTTTTTTACACAATGCAGAGGATTAACCCCTTAGGTTCCACACTGAGTATAGCAAGCATGGTTTAGTGCATAAACAGATTTTACTGTTGTGGGATTAGTCACACTTTAAGGTAGGGATCCACCCAGATATCTGACCGGCAGCTGGCTAAGCCTCTCAGCTCGTGAGCAGGAATCTTTTCCCCTAGTAAAAGCACCTCACACAGTATAGTAAAACTCTGGCTAGGCACACAGTTAACCCTTTGATTGCCCCTGATGTTAACCCCTTCCCAGCCAGCATCAGTACTGGGATCACTGTATTAGTGTCATTGGTTCCCAAAAAGTGTCAGTAAGTGTCAGAATGTCCATTGCAATATCGCAGCCCCGCTATAAGTTACTGATCACCGCCATTACTAGTAAAAAATAAAAATATCCCATAGTTTGTAGATGCTCTAACTTTTGCGCAAACCAATCAATATACACTTTTTGGTATTTTTTTTCTTACCACAAATATGCAGCAGAATACCTATTGGCCTAATTTATGAAGAAATATGATTTTTTTTTTTTTATAGAATATGTTTTAGAGCAGAAATTAAAAAATCTATATATATTTTCTTTTAAATTGTTGGACTTTTTTTGCTGATAGCGCAAAAAAATAAAAAACGCAGAGGTGATCAAATATCACCAAAAGAAAGCTCTATTTGTATAAAAAAGAAGACACAAATTTTATTTGGATACAGCATTACATGACTGCGCAATTGTCAGTTAAAATAATGCTGTGTCGTGATCGCAAAAAATGGGCTGGTCATGAAATGGTAAATCTTCCGGAGGTCACGTGAATTAAAGCACACTATTGTTCATTGCAAACCAGAGAGCATGTATTTTTCCAGTTTGCCACTAGAGGGAGACCTATTTCTTTAATAATGTAAAATCATTGCCCATCATCGCATTGATTGTTTTCTCCATTCTGGGGAAGTCTGCAAACAAAAAGTGCAATTAACTAATAGAAAACAACAGTTGGGCTGCATTCCTGTCTCCTGGATGTACTCAGCCTTGATCTATTTTCCATAGACGCTCTGTAGTTTTGTTATTGCTTACTAATCTTCACAGACAAGTAGTATTGTACCACATTAACCCTTGATTATTGTAGTAAGTTTGGAGTTTAAAGCCCCGTACACACGATCAGATTATCGAACGATCTGTCGTCCGTTTTTTGTGGCATGCTCGTCTGATGTGGAAAGTGAAGAGGTTATTTTCCTAGGAATATTCCCGTACGACAGAATTCTACTTCAGAAGTGATGTCATGTGTTGGATTTTTGTGCGTTTTCTTTTGTCTCTGAGCATGCCTAGTCTTGCTCTTAAGATTTTTTTCCGTCAAAAACTGTACTAATGAGACGAAAATCGGACGTTGTGTTGACGGACGATAAAAATTTTATAGCCTGCACATCAAGATTTTTTCGGCCGAAAAGTCGGAGTCGGCTGTCGAAAGCACCATACTAACAATCCGAAAATCGGCAGATCGGTCTTCGGACGAAATTTCCCTTCAGATTTTCTTATCATGTGTACGGGCCTTAAGTCATAACCTTTATTGGCTTTTTTTTTAATATTATTTATATACAAGCTTTTGAAGTCTGATAGGTTCCTTTCTTAGGATTTAATTTAATATTTCCTGAGGAAGCCATCTAGAGTGTTTCCAGAGCTTATATATTTTTTTGATTGAGTGGGGGAAAGTTAGAACACCTGTTTTCATTGCTGTTTATGTCACTGTTGGCGAGATTCTTCCCTTCTTTTTGTTGTGGTGTCATTGTCACAAGGACTGAAAGTGAGAGAAAATCTGACATTTTGAGTTGTCATTAGAACAGGAAAAAAAAAAAGTCTTAAATGGGGTAACTTGTTCCAGTGACAACTGTCTAAATTTGGAGAGATTTTTTAAAATCACTTCCTCTTTTGTCTTTGGGACAGGAAGTAAAGAGCAATTTCCCAAAAATGACACAGAAGACAAAAAAAAAAAAAAATTACTGCCGGTTATTCTGTCCAAAACTAAGAGTGGAAGTTTGGCTTTAGCTATATAAAGGGTATTATTTAAACTCTGCACTTCATGAAAACTGATACAGTTTTAAACCATAGTTAGGATAAACTAGGCGAGCGTCCTTGCAGGGTTCCACTCTATGGGGCTAATTTACAAAAGCTGCAGCATCAACCGACAGCAACCAATCAGGTTTCAGATGAGGCAAGGAATTAGGTAACCATTTTAAATGGTTTCGCAGATTCCACAAATAACTCCTGTCTGTTGCCCATAGACAGGTTCTACCAGATTTTAAAAACTCTACTAAGAGAAGAACACAGCCCAGACTGTCATATCAATGTGCATATATAGGCAAAACGTTTTCTTTTTAACCGGTTGCCGACTGCGCACAGTATATTTACTGCGGCAGTCGGCCCCGGCCAGGCAGAGTGACGTAGGTCTACGTCGCTCGCCTGTCACTCCTTCTAGAGCCAATAGCGGGCGGGCACGCGCCCGCTGAGGCGCGCGCCCGCCTCGGCTCGTTCACGGAGGAGTGCGGGAGTGTGACTGGCGGACCCGATGTCCGCCGGTCACACTACGATCGCCGGTACAGCGGGAGAAAGACAGAGCGGCTTATGTAAACAAGCCGCCTGTCAGTTCTCCCTGTGTAAAAGTGAAGATCAGACAGTTCTAGTATGTAGAACTGTTGATCTTTGTTTTTACACTAGTAGACCTGTCCCTGCACAGTTAGAAACACGCCCCTAGGACACACTTAACCCCTCCCTGTCCAATACTGTTAACCCCTTCCCTGCCAGTGTCATTTTTGCAGTAACAGTGCATATATATAGCACTGATTACTGCAGTAATGTCACTGGTACCCCCAAAAGTGTCAAAAATGTCAGTCAAGGGTCCGATCTGTCCGCCGCAATGTCGCAGTACCGCAAAAAAAATCGCAGATCGCCGCCATTACTCGTTAAAAAAAAAAAACACCAAAAATGACAAAAATCTTTCCCTTTGTTAGTAAACGCGATAACTTTTGCGCAAACCAATCAAAATACGCTTTTTGCGATTTTTTTTATCAAACATAGGTAGCGTAAAACAAATTGGCCGAAAATTTTAAAAAATTTAGATTTTTACATTTTTTTGGGGGGAATTTCATATAAAAAAAAGTGAAAAATATTGTTGTTTTTGCAAAAATTACGCTCTTTTTTTGTTTATAGCGCGTGATCAAAAAATCGCACAGGTGATCAAATACCACCAAAAGAAAGCTCTGTTTGTGGGAAAAAAAGGACGTGAAATTCGTTTAGGTACAGCGTCGCACGACCGCGCAATTGTCCGTTAAAGTCACGCAGTAAAAAAGCGCAAAAAAACCCCTGGTCTTTTAGCAGGAAAATCCTCCGGTGGTAAAGTGGTTAAAATGTTGGATAGAGCAGAGAAAGATTGAAACCCATGCCAGTTTTTTTTTTTGCCTACTGTATGTCATTGCTCCTCCCTTCCTGTGCCAGAGACACAACAGGAAGTTAGTGGAAATCTCATAAAAGTGGTGGGAATTCCCCGCTTAGGTTGAAACGAATGTCCCCTTTGGAAGATTTCCCCTCACATCTTGCTCTGTGGACAACTCTAACATTTGGATTTCATTTAACTTTATTTCTCTGGACAAAGTTCACCCAATCAAATAAAGAGGTGAATTTCCCAAGTGGGGACACAGACAGCAATAAAAAACTTAACAGAAGTCCTAAGGCCCCTTTCACACGGGCTTTCCGATCCAGTCCGCCTGTCAGTTTTTCAGGCGGACCGGATCGGATGCCCCATGCAGCCCTATGGAGCAGCGGATGTAAGCGATGACATCTCCGCTGACACCCGCTGCTATCCGTTCCTGTCTGTGAAATCCAGATGGATGGAAACCCAATTTTCCATCCATCTGGAGGATCGGATAGGATCAGATGAAAAAGGACAGGCGGTCCATTCTCATCCAAACTCCCATAGAGGAGAGCGGGGCTCTGACAGCTCCGTCTCTGTCTCTGCAAAGTAAGTGGAGATGGAGCTGTCCTCCACCTGCTCAGCGGGGATCTGCGGATCGATCCCCGCTGAGCAAAACGTCAGGCGCCCCCTAATCCTTTCCCACTATCCAAAACGAAACATATGTGTTATTAGAGATACACTAACTTGGAACAGTCTGCGAGGAAATGTATGTTTTTCTTACATTACATATGGGTTGATTTACTAAACCTGGAGAGTTCAAAATCTGGTGCAGCTGTGCATGGTAGCCTTCTAACGTCAGCTTGTTCAATTAGGCATTGACAAAAAAGCTGTAAGCTGATTGGTTATGCAGAGCTTAATACTATGCAGAGCTGCACCAAATTTTGCAGACTCCAGCTTTAGTAACTCTCCCCCATAGTTACATAGTCTGGTTGAAAAAAGACACAAGTCCATCCAGTTCAACCAATAGAAGGGGAAAACACTGATATGCAATCCTATATACACAATCCTATACTCACAGCTGATCCTGAGGAAGGACAACCCCCCCCCCCCAATAAAGTATAATCCGATTCGCTAACGGGGGGGATCCTTCCTGATCCCCCCAGAGACAATCAGATATTCCCTGGATCAACTTTACCTATAAATATTAGTATCTAGTTATAGGAAACTTAGTTAGAGGAAAGAATCCAGGCCTTTTTTAAAACAATCTACAGAGCTGGCCAGAATAGACTCTTGAGGGAGTCTATTCCACATTTTCCCAGCTCTTACTGTGAAGAAGCCTTTCTATATTTGGAAATGAAATCTCTTTACCGCTAGACGTCAAAAATTGCCCCCTTGTCCTCTGTGATGACCTTAAAGTGAATAACTCAACACCAAGTTCCCTATATGGACCACTTAATGTATGTTTGTATTGGTTAATGGTTATACATCTTGATCATATCCGCCCTTAATCTCCTCTTCTCAAAAGAGAATAAATGCAGTTCCTCTAATCTTTCCTCATAGCTGAGCTCCTCCGTGCCTCTTATCCTTTTTGAGAACTGGTGCCCAAAACTGAACTGCATATTCCAGATGAGGTCTTACTAATGATTTGTACAGGGGCAAAATGACATCTCTCTCTCTCTCTGGAGTCCATGTCTCTCTTAATACAAGAAAGGACTTTGCTTGCGTTGGAAACCGCAGCTTGGCATTGCATGCTATTATTAAGCGTATGATCTACCAGAACACCCAGATACTTCTCCACTATGGATTCCCCCAGTTCTACTCCCCCCTAGTATGTATGATGCATTTTACATTTATCAACATTAAACCTAATTTGCCAAATAGTTGCCAAATGAAACAGTGCATTGAGGTCAGCTTGTAAGATAAAGACATCCTGTACAAAAGTTATTCCATTGTATAGCTTTGTGTCATCTGCAAAGACTGAAATGGTACTTTTAATAGCATTTACAAATATATTAAAAAGTAAGGGTCCCAGCACTGAACCTTGGATACACCACTGATAACCTTAGACCATTCAGAGTAAGAATCATTAACCACTACTCTCTGAATTCTATATTTTAGCCAATTTTCTATCCATTTACAAACTGATTTTTCCAAGCCTGTAGACTTTACCTTACACATTAGCCGTGTGTGGGGAACTGCGTCAAAAACTTTTGCAAAATCCAAGTATACTAGATCCACAGCCACCCCTCTGTCCAAGGTTTTACTTACCTCCTCATAAAAATAAATTAGATTTGTCTGAAAATGTCTGTCTTTCATTAATCCATGCTGTATTGTTGCTTAAAATACTTATTTTTTCCAGCAAAAACTCATCTATGTGGTCTTTTAATAAACTCTCCAGTATCTTCCCAACTATAGAAGTTAAACTAACAGGTCTGTAGTTACTTGGTAAAGACTTTGATCCCTTTTAAATATAGGCACCACATTGGCCCTACGCCAATCAAGTGGTACCATTACAGTCAAAAATGAGCCCCTAGAAAATTAGAAACAATGGCTTTGAAATGACAGAGCTCAATTCTTCTAGGACATGTGGGTGTATGCCATCTGGTCCAGGTACTTCATTCACCTTTATGCGAAGAAGGTATTTATTTTAATTTGCTTTCTCTTTGTCCTCAGCCACCCACTCTAGATCATTTTGTAAAGAGCCTACATGCTCCTGACCTTTTTACTATTAATATATTTAACCACTTGCTACCCGCCCAAATGACGGCGGAGCGGTGTAGCTATTGTTCTGGGATGCTGTCATATGATGGCGCACCAGCCTCTCAACCAACAGCATATCCGAGGTTATGCTGTCGGTTGCAGATCCGAACAGCAACATTTACGCCCTGAAGAAGGGGGAGTCTCTGTTCCCCTGAAATGCATTGGCTTTAACATGTTCTGCTACCAATATAACGACGATCTTTTGATCTAAGTGGGACTCTTATTGCTAATTTTGGGCGTCTTTTAACCGACTACTATTAGAAACTTTGAAAATGACCACTAGGTCATATCTTAATGTAGCAGCCCAGACCCCTTAACAAGGGTCCACTGCCTTTTTCATCCAGTTGGGCCAGATTGATTTGGAGTTAATTCCCACAAGTGGCCCTCTCTCACCTACCACCCACCCACAGACCCTCTATCGAGTAGGTCAGTCCAGCGCAAACATCAACTTTTAAAAAAAAATACATTTTATTTGGGTACAGTGTTGCATGACCATGCAATTGCCAGTTAAAGTAACGCAGTGCCGTATCCCAAAAAATGGCCTGGTCATGAAGGGGGTAAAACCTTCCGGAGGTCAAGTGGTTAACATTGGGTGGCCTATAACAAACTCCAATAATTAACTTTGAATTCTGCACATCCATGTGCAACTCCACCCATAATGCTTCAGCCTCATCACACTCTCCATCAGCAAGGTCCTCTGTCACACTCACTTCTCACGTAGAGACAGACACCTCCACCTTTCAGTTTTACCCTGTCTCCCTGAAAGAGAGCATAGCCAGGAATAATAATAGCCCAGTCATGTGAAGAATTAAGCCAAGATTCAGCAATACCAATTACACCATAGTTCTCTTTGTGCACCAAAGCTGTAAACTCTCCTATTTTGCTTGGCAGAGTTCTGGCATTGGTGAACAAACATTAATTCATTATCACATTTTGCTCTTGTGTCTTGCATATCTTTTTTAGCAGTACAATTAGTACTTTATTTTAAAATTGTTGTTTGTAACATGGAAACCTTCCTATCACCTGCCATAACTCTCCCCCCATCTATCCCTATGCCACCCTCCATTAATGTCTGACCCCTAACTGACCTGTCTGGCCCAATGAAATCTAGTTAACCCTTGAAAGTTATCAGTCTGGTCCTTGGTTAAATCCCAAGACCAGGTATGGTAAATGTAATTCCCATTGTGGTAAATGTAATACCATTTTTAGGATACATACCATGTGTTTCCAAGTGTCTTTGGTCTGGTCACGTGTTGTCTTTTAGTCTCCTCTCTGGCAGTGGGCAGTCTCGATGCTGCAGAGAACAATGCTCAGGTAGTGTCATGAGCTCTTTCTCTGCAGCATTCTTCTGTCAGCCCAGGTTGGTGTGATGATGCACCCTGGGGGGGGCCTGAGTTTACAGGAGGTGGGTTGAATGCACTGGATGTCCTTCACCTTGGAAGAGTAGAGGTCAACAGCAGCAATAGGGGACATAGAGAGCAGTGCTGGAGAATGGAGAAGGTCAGTATTCCTGTCTGACTCACTTCCTTTTTTTTTTTTTTTTTTTAAGCAGGGGTGGGGAAATATTGGTTAAATGCATTTTAAGTGGCGTTAAAGCATTTTCATTATTACACGTTACATCTAACTGGAACTAAAGTTCACTTAACTGCAGTGCTACAACGTAAGTAAGCTCTGTCCTTGAATTTGTGCTGTTATTGTCTTCTGTGTTTAACTATTTTAACCATTTTGATTGGCCGGCGCAGGATGACTGACCCATGCAGAGTAAATTCAACCTGGAACCAAATCGCTTTGAGATTGTACACTGAGCTGCTTATACGTAGCTCCATTTACAAATTTTAGGAGATTTCTAGCAAGCAGGTAAAAGGCTTTTGTTGCAGAAGAGACATAAAGCCTTCCTGCCAGCAATTTTTTTTGTAAGCTTTAGGTTCCACTTAAAGTCAGCCAATTCACTTGAAAGGGCTGCCAATCCAGAATAGACAAAACCAGCACCTGCACCCCTTTTGTTTTCACAGTGCTCCACAATCAATGGTGCATTTCCTTAGTGTGTTAAGGCCATTGACAATGAATGTCACCTCAATGCACCATCGCATGTCACAACGCACATTACCACAAAGCACAGGTGTGAAGGGGCCCTTCTGAAAAGCACTTCATATTAGGACCCATTCAGATATTTTAAGCCCACTGCAATGTGTCAATGCAAATGCATTGCTTTTAGGCAGTCCATTATTTGTGTACATTATTAAGATACACTGCAATGGATAGGTCCAAGTGGGCCCTAAGGCATTAAACCCCCTGGCTGAAATTCATACCAGAGTGTTTCATCTGGCTGGGGAACTTTACAATCCAAGCACATAAAATGCATCCAGAAACTATTCAAAGTATTCACAGCGCTTCACTTTTTCCAAATTTTGTGTTATGTTACACCCTTATTCCAAAATGGATTCAATTCATTATTTTCCTCATAATTCTACAAACAATACACAATAATGACAATGTGAAAGAAGTTTGTTTGAAATCTTTGCAAATTTATTAAAAATAAAAAACGAAAAAAATCACATGTACATAAGTATTCATAGCCTTTGCCATGACACTCAAAATTGAGCTCCGGTGAATCCTGTCTCCAGTGATCATCCTTGAGATGTTTATTCACCTTGATTGGAGTCCACCTGTGGTAAATTCAGTTAATTGCACTTGATTATAGACACCTGTCTATATAAGGTCTCAAAGGTAATAGTGCATGTCAGAGCACAAACCCAGCCATGATGTCCAAGGAATTGTCTGTAGACATCAGAGACAGGATTGTATTGAGGCACAGATCTGGGGAAGGGTACAGAACATTTCTGCAGCATTGAAGGTCCCAATGAGCACAGTGGCCTCCATCATCCGTAAACGGAAGAAGTTTTGACCCACCAGGACTCTTCCTAGAGTGGGTCACCCTGCCAAACTGAGCGATCGGGGGAGAAAGCCCTTAGTCATTGAGTTGACCAAGAACCCGATGGTCCCTCTGACAGAGCTCCGGCGTTTCTCTGTGGAGAAAAGAGAACCTTCCAGAAGAACAACCATCTCTGCCGCACTCCACCAATCAGGCCTGTATAGTAGAGTGGCCAGATGGAAGCCACTCCTCAGTAAAAGGCCCATGACAGCCCGCCTGGAGTGTGCAAAAAGGCACCTGAAGAACTCTCAGACCATGAGAAACAAAATTCTCTGGTCTGATGAAAGATTGAACTTTTTGGCCTGAATAGCAAAGGGTCATATATGGAGGAAACCAGGCACCGCTCATCACCTGGCTAATACCATCCCTACAGTGAAGCATGGTGGTGGCAGCATCATGCTGTGGGGATGTTTTTCAGTGGCAGGAACTGGGAGACTAGTCAGGATCGAGGGAAAGATGAATGCAGCAATGTACAGAGACATCCTTGATGCAAACCTGCTCCAGAGTGCTCTAGACCTCAGGCTGGGGCGAAGGTTCATCTTCCAACAGGACAACGACCATAGGCACACAGCCAAGATAACAAATGAGTGGCTACGGGACAACTCTGTGAATGTCCTTGAGTGGCCCAGCCAGAGCCCAGATTTGAATGTGATTGAACATCTCTGGAGAGATCTGAAAATGGCTGGGCACTGACGCTCCCCATCCAACCTGATGGAGCTTGAGTGATCCTGGAAAGAAGAATGGGAGAAACT
This sequence comes from Pelophylax lessonae, assembly GCF_965119305.1. NCBI lineage: Eukaryota > Metazoa > Chordata > Amphibia > Anura > Ranidae > Pelophylax > Pelophylax lessonae. Next base: position 141,966,520 of record NC_138780.1, on the reverse strand, counting down.
GCCCAAACATAGGTGTGCCAAGCTTATAGCATTATACTCAAAAAGACTTGAGGCTGTAATTGGTGCCAAAGGTGCTTCAGCAAAGTAGGCTGTCAATACTCATATACATGTTATTTTTTTTTTAAATAAAATTGCAAAGATTTCCAACAAACTTATTTTACGTTGTCATTGTGGGGTATTGTTTGTAGAATTTTGAGGAAAATAATCAATATAATCCATTTTGGACTGTAACATAACAAAATATGGACAAGGGGAAGTGCTGTGAATACTTGCTGGATGCATTGTATTTAAAGGCTAAGTTCACCTTTCTGACCATGTTTCCTGTTGCACTTATGTTTAGCGTGTAACATGAAACTTAGTCACAGTTTGCAGACCCCACCACCACCACCATCCACCCACTTACTGAATCTGGAATCTGGAGGCTCTTCTTTCCTCTGGCACTTGTCTTTTTTTTTGGATTTGGCATCCATTCACAGGGATCTATGCATGCAGAGGCTACAGGTCCCATCTACCACTATGGCAGAAGGACTTACAGGAGCAGTGATGTCACTGCATGTGTAGACCATTGATGCTTCCTAAAACCCAGTAACCAAGGTCTGTGCCTTGGTACGGACATGTGACTGGAGGAATAGCTTTCAGGAACCAGAGAATTACGCCAGCAATCCACCGATCACAGGCTTGCAGGCTCCAATGCCAAAATTGAAAGTGATATTAAAGCTTCAGCTTTTTTTTTAAAGAAAAATAACAAATATCTCATATTTACCTGCTCTGTGCAATGGTTTTGCACAGAACGCTCCTGATCCTCTTCTGTTTGGGTCCCCTGCCGGTGCTCCTGGCTCCTCCTTCTTGACCAGTGTCCCCAAAAAGAAGACATTTGCTTTGGGGGCATGGGTGCATGCTCACTCCTGAGCCCTGCTCTATGCATTCATAAGACACATAGAGTCATGGCTCGGCCCTGCTCGCTGCTCTCTCCTCATTGGCTCACTGACTGTGATTAACAACAGTGGGAGTCAATTGTTCCATCTGCTGTGTCAGCCAATGAGGAGAGAGAGACCCGGGACAGCCAAGACTCCCATGCTCATCACTGGATTGAGAGGGGGGCTCAGATTTTAGGGGGGCTGTGGGGGTTAGCAACACACAAGACGTTTTTTTTTTACCTTCATGCATAGAATGCATGATGGTAAAAAACCTTCAGACTTTACAATCACTTTAATAAATGCAAATGTTCATTTTTAAAACCTAATGGGCCCGTGTTTTTATTTGATTTTTTACAAAAAGATATACTATGCCTTTAAATAACCTTACAGTCTATCCATTCTGCGTTTAATACAAGGCTTTCCTCTGTCTATTGACAGACAGCTATATCCCTGTGTCAGGAAAGACCACTCTGCTCCAGCAATCAGTAAAAGGTGTTATTGCATCACCTGCTCATTGCTGTTATTTATGTCCCTCCAGTCTGCACTGAGCACTCAACAAGGCAAATTACCAAGTCATCCTCTGCAACACAGAGAGCCAATGCTGCGTTATAGCAATTGCTGTCCTTACGCTGCACTTATCTTCAGCTGAATAAAGACTGAAATATTAATGCAAAGTGTGCTGTGGGGGAAGATCAGAGGAAGCCAAATGACCATTGCAAATATGAGGCTTAAAGGAGAACTCCAAGAATGAGACAGGCCTGCTAGAACCCAGGGAGTGTAATGGTGTGATTTACAGGTAAAGAACTGCAGACAAAAAGAGCAAGATAAAATGAACAGCCCGTTAAAAGATTAAATACCAAAACCAGCTTTTGCTGCAATATTTAACTTCAATCCAGTAATTTCCCATGCAGTACTTTTTTTTGTATGCAGTACTTTTTGTCCTCGTTCCAATGGCTGACTTCATTAAAGTGGTTCTAAAGTCAGAAGGTTTTCTATCCTAATGCATTCAATGCATTAAGATAAAAAGCCTTCTGTGTGCATCAGTCCCCAGTAATACTTACCTGAGCTCCCTCTTTATCCTGCGATGTCCTTGAGTGCTTCAGGAGTCTGGGGTCTCTCTCCTAAATTTGCTGAGACACAGCAGTGGCGCCATTGGCTCCCTCTGCTGTCAATCAAACTAGTCAACCAGGAAAGAGAGGGGGCGGGGCTGAACAGCAGCTCCATATCTGAATAGGTTCCCGGAGTTGCAGCTCGGCTCGGGTGACCCCAGAGGGGGAACCCGAGAAGAGGAGGATCTGGGCTGCCCTGTGCAAAACCAACTGCATAGAGCAGGCAAGTATAACATGTTTGTTGTATTAATCGAAAAAAATAAGACAGACTTTACAATCACTTTAAACTGACTATCTCTGAGCCTGGGTCCTCCTGGAACCACCTCATCCTATGAATGGACAGTGAAAGGAGAAGTAGCACAGTGAATAGCTTATCTCTTTGCCATCTTTTCTCCTATCATCATACTTCTCTTTGATCGGCTTCTTGTTGCTGCTTCTTCCTTTCACACCTCAGCCGTGCTGTACAGAGGCTGCAAGAGAATAATACTAGGTCAAATTCAGGTACTTACACTGCTTGCATTAAGTTATAAATGTATTGATGTATAAGAGATCTTTCACACGGCAGCCTTTGGAGCATCATATCCTAAGCAGACTCATCTGATCCAGTTTCTTGATTCTACTAATGGGGACCTAGGATGTTAGAGGCCCCTGTCAGCTCTCACACTGAAGACATCTAGTGGCAGAAAAAAGTATTGCATGTTCATTTTCTCGATTGGAGGTAAATATTGCAGCAAAAGTGACTCTACTTACTTTTCAAATGTGCTGTCAACAGTTTCTTTACTACAGCATGCCCAAGTACTTCAACCATTTCTTTAAATACAAAATATGTGCTTGGCCCATATATATATGTAGCACTGCCACCCAGGGAGCTGCTGAGAATTTCATCTTCTGGATTCCCCTGGGTTACCCTTAGCAACAGATAGCAGACAAATAGCATTCTAAGTCCTTGGCTCAGTCAATAAAAAGTCCAGGGGATGTTGTTTTTTGTGTTTTATTTTAGAACTTGGATGGGAGAAGGGAATGAGTGGGATACTCCAACTTGAACTATGCACAATCCTGAGGACAACTAACTGCAGTGTGTGCGGCAAGGCTGCTGCTTCACCTTGCCACTGAAGTGAAGATAAAGAATATAAACTCTTGTTTAGGTTACTCTTCAGGATCTAACTTGGCACCCCCTTTCTCACTTGCTGTGTGTGCTGACCTCCTGTCCACTGACACTCTACTGGAGTGGCCCCTTCCTGGGCAGACCCCTGGCAAGCTTCCCGGTACTCAGGGACACTGTTTTTTCCTGGATTGCTCTGCCTCCAACTCCCTTGTCAGCATCCACTGCACCTCCTGGCTCAGCTCCACACTTCTGGTCCACAAGGCTGGCCACCTGTGACCACCTTCCTCTGCAACAGGAGGAGAGACAGCCTTCACCCTCCTACTGGGACCTGGCTACCTGCCCAAAGACACCCTGTCACATGTGCCCGTGGCTTTTATAACATATCCCAGGATGCACCACTGTTGTGCCAACCCACTAGGATAGTCATAAAGCCTGTGTGTCACTGGCTGGGTTTTCTCCACTGTCCAACAGGCTCCCCTATTGGATACAGTGGGGACACTCCCTCAGACCAGATGAATCACACATGGACACATGTAACAGGCAAAACTAACAATCATGCTCCCCTGATAAGCAGATGGAGCTGCTAAGCTTTTATCCACCTAGCACCTACCTAGGAGGGCGCTACATATAATTCTACATGTGCAGAGAGCAGGACCAACCAAAATTCATATTTTCCTGTTCTTGTTTCAGGACACTGAAATCTGACTAGTTCTGTGAGTTACAGTAGGTTGAACATGTTCATCGCTCTTTTCACTGTTTTATTGAAGAACTCTGAGAGACCGTAGTAGATTGCAAATATTTATTCATTTTTCAATTCCTGGTGAGCAGCTTCTCTTTTCTGGGATATTGGTTAAAAGGCAATAGTCTTACTAACTCAGCTGTCTGGAATCACACTGCGCCTGTGCTGATAGAGTGAAGATCCATCAGAACCTCTGACCATACAGTTTGCTCATATCCACAGAGGCATTTTCCAAATGAGTTCCAGCAGGATGAGGACAGAAAATCAAAGCTGCCGTCACTTGACTTTATTCACAAGTAGCTGATCAATCTGCCCTGTGACTGGAGTTCTAATAAGATGTAAGGTCTTTTCTACATTATATCGGGAAAAAAAAAAAAACGTTAGCAAATTAAATATAAAACATAACATATAGATAGAAAGAGGTTGTGAAATGTTGCAAAGAATACCCAATAAGATGCAAGGAAAATAAAGAAGACAGTATTTTTGCTGGTACATTTGATGATGGAAGTCAGCAGAGCTTCATCTCATTCACTAGGCTTTGGGGAAAAATCCCCTTGCAAAGTGAACAATCTATTTCCCTTTAGCAAATCATCCCAACTCAGTGGTTATTCAGAGTTACACCAGTTAAATGAATGGGTTTATTTTTTGTTTTAAAGCAGAACTTCACTCTCCCAATTAACATTGATTATTTGTATTCCTTATGCTTCTTGCATTAGTAAATAGATAGGAAATTATATTATATTTAGTTGTTTTAGACTTTTTTTTTACATTTCTCAGACTTTCCAACCTGCAAAAACTAATTTCAGGGAGGTGGCACTCCGCCCCCCCTCCCCCCACCAATTTAACACATCTAGAGGATGATCAAATGAAATGCAATCACTATACAGAGGTTTACTTCTTCTGAGAGATATTAAAGGAACACTTTAACCACCATGACCACTTCAGTGATTTGGTCATGGTGGTAGGAGTCAGAAACACTGCACATGCTGGGATATTTACAATTATGTGCTCAGGGCTAGTTGCACCACTAGCAAATGTGACTTACTGCTGGTGGTTACTGCGGGTGGCTACTGCTGGTGGTTACTGCTGGCTAGTACTGCTGGTGGTTACTGCTGGCTGGTACTGCTAGTGGTTACTGCTGACTGGTACTGCTGGTGGTTACTGCGGGTAGCTACTGCTGGTGGTTACTGCTGGCTAGTACTGCTGGTGGTTACTGCTGGCTGGTACTGCTGGTGGTTACTGCTGACTGGTACTGCAGGTGGTTACTGCTGGCTAGTACTGCTGGCTGGTACTGCTGGCTGGTACTGTTGGTGGTTACTGCTGGCTGGTACTGCCAGCAGGTACTGCTGGTGAGTACTGCTGGCGGGTACTGCTGGCTGGTACTGCTGGTGGGTACTGCTGGCGGGTACTGCTGGCTGGTACTGCTAACTGGTACTGCTGGTGGGTACTGCTGGCTGTTACTGCTACTGGGTACTGCTGGTGCGTACCGCTGGTGGGTACTGCTGGCTGGTACTACTGGTGGGTACTGCTGGTGAGTACTGCTGGTGGTTACTGCTGGCTGGTACTGCTGGTGGGTACTGCTGGTGAGTACTGCTGGCTGGTACTGCTGGTGGGTACTGCTGGCTGGTACTGCTGGCGGGAAATGCTGGCTCCTCTGAGAGACATCAACGAAGTATGAGGAGCAGCGCAGTAGGAAGCATACAGAGCCGATGCTTCCCGTGTCTCTCCTCTCACAGGCGGAGTACATTTGATATCACTCCGCCTGTGACAGGATGGGGCCGGAACTATACAGGAAGCATCGGCTCCGTTCTGACAGCTGACAGCCCGGAGCTGGGATATCGCACGGCACTTGCGAGTGTCAGGGAGGCGCAGCCCACATGCGGGAGACCTCCCGCACCTCGTTGGAGACTTGGGATGTCTGATTTCTTCAGTTACTTCCTGGTTTCTTGCTAAGTAAAGGATGTCATGCATCCCAGGAGTCTTCAGGAGAGGAGGAGGAAGGGTTTTCTTAGCTAAGCATACTCTCCTGTATACATACTTGAGAGAAGGGCAGGAAGTAAAGGCTACATCAAGCGTTTTATCTTATTCAAGATGGCCACGGCCAGAAATGCTAGGGGGGTGATTTTCAAAGTGATTTGTCACCAAAATAAAGCATAGAGACATAAATGGATGGGGGAGTTTGCTCTGAATAATAAAAATGAATTAAATAGGGTTTATGGCTTGTGGTGGTCAGATTTAGTGAAGATCCACTTTAGGTATACAGGAGAAACATGTTGCAGACAGTAATTATTCCATGATACATTCTAAAAAATAGAGTATATTATTTTTCTTTGATATTGCGCAACCAGAGACAAGTATAGGTATGCCGATTTTTCTTTTATCAATGCATTTATATCAGAATTTCTACCTTTCTGATTTAGCATTATTCCAACAATATTTATAGTGTTGCATCCTTTAAGGCCTTCATGTATGCAGTCCAACAGATCTATCAAATCTACCCTTCTCCATCCATAATGAATGAACAACACCTTTAGGCTTATATAAAGAGCAAGAATAACAACATAAGTGCAGTAATCCATCATAACCAATCAGATTTAAGTATATAGCAGACGCAGGGGGGCTTGACACTATGTCCCAGGAGTCACAGGATTATTGCTCTGTGACCATGACAACGGGTATCCCAGTCAAAATAGACTCGCATGAACAATTTGCTGTCACATGTCTTCCATGTAATGACCATTTACAGCCCTTGAAATCTTTTTGAATTGACTTGACTGTTAACAACTGCACAAACGTAATCATTAACCCTCGGCGAATAGCTGGCGTTCCTTGGGTTGTCTAAAGCTCTGTGGCAGAGAAATGTGTCACATGTATTGCTTTTATTTATTTTCCCTGCGAGGGAAGATCATTGTGCACCTCAAACCATAAAACTTCACCTAAGAAACAGTAAACTCATTCTTTGAAGTTTATATACATACATTTATAAATATATACAGTATCTCACAAAAGTGAGTACACCCCTCACATTTTTGTAAATATTTTATTATATCTTTTCATGTGACAACACTGAAGAAATGACACTTTGCTACAATGTAAATTAGTGAATGTACAGCTTGTATAACAGTGTACATTTGCTGTCCCCTCAAAATAACTCAACACAGCCATTAAAGAGGTTGTAAACCCCAAAACATTTTTTTTTTCTTTTTGCAACCTGCAAGAGAAACACATAATGAGCTAGTATGCATCGCATACTAGCTCATTATGAAATACTTACCTTAGAACGAGCCCCCGCCGTGCCGTCCGCTTACGTGTATGATGGGCGACATGTCCAGTCGCCCGTCTTCCGGGATCGCGGCATCCGGCCATCTGATTGGCCGGAGCAGCGGTGACGTCACTCCCGCGCACGCGCGTGGGAACCGACGGTCACGGCATGGAGCTCTGAAGGAAGGGCACGAACGGCCAGTCCTTCAGAGCGCATGCGCAAGTGACGTCACTGGCTGCATGTAAGGTAAATATCTCCTAAACGGTACCTGTATAGGAGATATTTACAGTACCTATAGGTAAGCCTTATCATAGGCTTACCTATAGGTACAAGTTACAGAGGAGGGTTTACTTCCTCTTTAATGTCTAAACCGCTGGCAACAAAAGTGAGTACACCCCTAAGTAAAAATTTCCAAATTGGGCCCAAAGTGTCAATATTTTGTGTGGTCAGTATTATTTTCTAGCACTGCCTTAACCCTCTTGGGCATGGAGTTCACCAGAGCTTCACAGGTTGGCACTGGAGTCCTCTTCCACTCCTCAATGATGACATCACGGAGTTGGTGGATGTTAGAGACCTTGTGCTCCTCTGCCTTCCCTTTGAGGATGCCGCACAGATGCTCAATAGGGTTTAGGTTTGGAGACATGCCTGGCCAGTCCATTACCTTTACCCTCAGCTTCTTTAGCAAGGTAGAGGTCATCTTGGAGGTGTGTTTGGGGTCGTTATCATATTGGAAAACTGCCCTGCAGCCCAGTCTCCGAAGGAAGAGGATCATGCTCTGCTTCAGTATGTCACAGTACATGTTGGCATTCATGGCCTGACAGCAGCGCAGGGTCGACAGGAGCTTGCCACCTGCTAAGTTTGGCAACAGAATGCACACGTGAATCGGGACTAATGCTTGGCTGCCCCCAGGCAACTGCCCAGCATGCCCATTCGGTAAGATGGCCCTGCTGCCGAGCAGGTAGCCCACCCAAACTGATCAAAATGTGGGCAGTCTCTGCTGGACCTTCCGGATTTCGATCAGTGTGCGCCCAGCCTTATCCTAGGCTCTGGATCACATTAGGTAGCTGACGTGGGCATTTTTTTAATTTTTTTTTTATTTGTATCAAGACAGAGGTAAAACCATAATAATAATTGTAATGGTTGATTTGAGTCCTACAGAATAATATGAAATGTAATTTTTAGTGATAGGGCCCCTTTAAGCTGCTATTGTTTTGCAAAGATTTCTAAAAAAAAAAGAAAAAAACGACTCTAATTCCCTTTAAACGTCTGCTGAGGCCCAACGCCGTCTGACAGAAGCATTGATTTTCCTTCTCCTGTTTACCGTCAGTTCATTGATATCATAAAGCATTTTCCCTTTCATGCAGGGAAGGGTCTGACCTTTTCCCTTGTGACAGTCACATTATCGCGGTAAACATTATAGAATGTTGCGTAGTTTATATAAGCATTCCTTAAAATCATGCCTGAGGAGACATAATATGTGAACAAGCCATACGTTCTCTAAAAGCAACAACAGAGCAATACAAAGCTCGTCTTCAAACCATTAGCTGGGATTCTTGGAAGGAAAGCTTTTCTTGGAAAATGTGTGATGTTGTCAAGATTCCGATTTACATAAACCAATATCAGCTGGAGCCAGTCTTACGTTGTTACAAACATATCCCGAATTATATACACTGAAACCCTTACTACTGAGCCAAACGCTTAAAGAGGAACTCACAAACAAACAAATCCTCCTTGGGTGTGGCTGTGGGTGTGGTTTGTGAAGAACGTGGTGATGACAGGGGGTGTGGCTTAGCCAGGGCTTTGATGCAGGTACTCCCTCCTTCCAATTCACTCCTTGCCCCCCCCACCTACCTCCAAGCACCGCCCCTTGGTTCCACCCCCTACCCACCTTCCAGTGCGACCCCTTTTAGAGAATACAGAACCAAATAATGTGTATGAAATTTGATGAAACTGATGAAAAAAAGCGCAATAAAATATAGACATGTGCGGTTTGTTTCGTTCCGAATATATATTATTTTTCTGTTATTCGGATATATCCGAATACCCGAATTACCAAGTTTACCGAATGCTCCGAATAACGAAATGAAATTTGTCCGAATTTCGAAAATTCAAATCGAATGTTACATCAAATTCCAACATATTTCTGAAATCAAAGACTGTGTGTGTTATTAGAGTCCCATTTCGAAATAATGCTGTTTTTGTTAAGTCAAAGGTGATTTAAAGAGTCGTAATCATTTGATGAAAAATTTTTCTTTTATTTGTCATTTGCCACATCTTGCCGATTCCCAAAAAGAAAAATTGAAAATTTTCTATTTGACTGATTAAAAATGTATCGATTTGAACATTTCGAATAGAAAAAAATCTGTGAATTTGAAGAAAATTTGAAAAAGACATAAAACAAACTCCGAATACGAATCTAAAATACGAATTGAACAAATCAACTGAATTTAACAAAACTAAATACCGGTAACTAGAATAACGAATCTAAACGAAACAAATGTTTTTGTCATGCACATGTCTAAAAAAATAGATCCCCTGCAGCCAACAGTACACCCCCACAATCAGCTTTAGACCACCCCCCATCAACAATAGACCCACAGAGCAACAACAGATGCCCCCAGCAGCAATAGAGCCGCAACAAAAAAAAATACCCCCTCACCCTATTAACAATAGAGCCCCACTAGCAACAATAGATCTCCCAGCAGCTAGCAACAATAGATCCTCCACGACAATAAACCTCCCCAGCAACACTAGATCCCCCACAGAACAATAGATACCACTTGCCATTACATACTTTATGTGCTTGAGGTGCTGGAACTGCGTTCCCCCACATTCCCACTGAAAGGGCTTAGCATATAAGATTTATGAAAACAAAATGCAGCGCTGTAAACAAAATTAAAATGAAATAAAAAAACAGGTGTGTAAAAAGTCCCAAAGATAAAATTCATGTCAGAATCTTCCACCACGGTGTATGATTCATATAAAGGTACAAAACACGGGCCTCCACCATCACCGATGAACACACTGATTCTTACCGCATGATGTGAACCACTATTTCCATAATGGTCTAATGCACATTGGGTGATTAAATGAGGATCACACAACCTCAGATCCAGATAGATCCTTAACAGCCAAAACGCTCACCCACATCCAAAGATTGAGTACATAAGAGTCAGGAGAAAATCAGCAGGAGAGTCTCATAATGTAGTACGTAATGCCTGTAAGCTGCAATGTGTTGGTAGAGTTTCAAACCAGCAAAATGGCCGACCTCCGTTTGTGACAACCCTTGCACGAAACCGACTCCTCCCAACGCGTTTCATCATATAGATGTCACCAGGGGCGTGGTTCCGCATACGTACAGCGTCTTAATATATAGACGAGACCAGAAACGAATCGGCGTCTCAAACAGTGCGTTCCAAACTGAAACCAGCTGAAACCAACAGCCACTGGATGTAAAGCATTTAAGATTGTCCCCTGCCTGATCCTCTTCTATACTTGATTAATTTTTAAATCATGTTATAGTGACACTAAAAATATCCCTGTTCTCCAAAAATAATCCATACACACCCACTTCTTAATGGTCCTGTAATTTATGTTTCTTGCTGTGTTTTTCTGCCTACTTGTAACATCCTCCGTAAGCTACCGAACCTCTCCTTTTACCCCTCACTTCTGTTTGGAACAAGCATTGCATGTTAGTTGTGGTCATATGCACTGCTCTATGCACACTACAAATCCCACAGTCCATAGGTGTGAGAAAGAGAAGGTCGCTATGTTCCTACTTACAGTGGGACCATGGAGAACGAACGTAGCCACCCTCTAACAGGAAGTCTGATCACAGCAGTAAAGCAAAAGAATTTGGAGATTTGGAGGAGGCTGAGAGCAATAGAAGCAGCGCCAGAACAAAGTCATCTAGAGCTCAGGGCAAAAATGCCAAATTGTGCCCCCAAACTGTGTTCGCAACCCCCCCCCCCCCCAAAAAAAAAATACCCTGTAATCATAACTACTAGCACAAATTCTCCACCCAAAAATTTAAACTCATAGTACAAACCCCCTCCCCCTCTGTTCTAGCACAAATCTTATTTCCCCATCCTGCCCTCCCAATAAAAATCTCTCAAATCACCTTTCCTATTACACCCCCAAATTTCCCCTCCTAGAACAATTCTTTCCCCCTACTGCCTCCAAATTCCCCCAACCAACACAAATCCCCCTCTCCCCCAATCTCCTGGTGGTGCCCCTGCATTTCACATGACACCACAGTGCCCAGGGCATCCGTCCCTCCTGCCCACCCCTTTTGTTAAGAATAAATACTTGAATATAATTTTTTTTTCAAACCAGAGTTTAGTGTCACTTAAAGTGTTACTAAACCCAGGAGCCTGCATTCACTATACCTGATCTCCTGCAGTACACAGAACATGGAAATGCAATTTTTTTTAGTAAATATAAACTGCTAAATACCTTTTACCATCAGCAGTATATAGCAGTCTTGTGACTTCTATCAGTGTCTGGTTAAAGCTTGCAGGAGTTCTCATTCTCCTCTGACTGTCCTATGAGGCTGCATGACTCCTGAATTTCTGTCTGGACAGTGTTGATTGGCCCTGTGATGATCACATGCGCCCTCCCCAAAAAAAAAAACTCTCTAGCAATACACACCTGGGGACAGTAAAAGAAGGGGAGGGTCAGAGAAGACAGGATCAAACAGCCTTTTTACACAATGCAGAGGATTAACCCCTTTGGTTCCACATTAAGTTTAACAAGCATGCTTTACTGCACATACAGACTGATTTTACTGTTGTGGGTTTAGTAACACTTTAAGTAACCTACAACCGTGAGCTGCTGTATATTAGTGTTCAGGCAGGTGGTCAGGGGCGGTAAAACCACAGCTTAACCAGCTGGTTTTACTGACACCCCCCCCTGCCCAGCTGCACATGTAAACAAGCCTTTGCATGGTGGTTGAGCAGGGGCCCTATCACCAGCTGACCCCTGAGATGGCCACCAGCTGCGGTTGTTGCACAGCTTAATTTATCATTTTTACAGAAGACACAGACACAGGTAAGGCAGTAAAGAAGGCAAACAATTTAATCATGATATTATTAAAAAAAAAAAAACAGTTTTTCAGGGACACTTAATGTTGCCTTAGCATAAGATCAATAGCCGGTGATTTTATTTGCCAGAAATTCTCCTGAAAAAATACCCACAGAAACCATAAGGTATCCTTCTTATGAAATCTTCAACCGGTTAAGCATTCAAATGGCAAATAAAGAGGAGGTTATTATTCATGATTGTTAGGATTGTGGGGAAGCATCTTTTCTCTATTACACATAGATCATGTAAATGTGCTCAGAATATATAAAGTCCCCTATCAGAATGCCAAATTCAGCCATTTGTCTCTCTTTCCATACATCATCAACACAAATGCATTTCTCTCTGTGATATTAAGGGTCACTAACATAATAAATCACATCAATGGCTCGCTGCCAAAGAAAAAGATGGTTGCTGTAAACATGAAATATCTAAATATGAGTATTGATTGAAGATTATTACTATCATTCTCTTCTTCAAAGCTGCAGGAGACGGAAGACCGTCAGTGTGGGTATAGTTAGAGTCCTGTGAGCCCGAGTGGAAGATGGTAACCAATGTCCCACAACATTCCATGAATGGCGGGGGGTTTGTGTACTGGGGAGCTTATGTTTTCTTGTTGAAGTACATTTGTGAAGTTCTACTTTTCTGCATGAAACAGCAGCTTCCATACATTAACCACTTTACCGCTGAGTACTGGAATAGTACTGCGGCAAAGTGGCACGATCCCGTCTGACGACGTAGACCTACGTCGCCAGACTCCTCCCCTGTAGGCGGCGCTCGCGCGCCGCCGGAGGCGCGCTCCCGCTGTTTTCATTCACAGCGGGAGTCGGGCCAGGGGAGGAGCAGCGTCGATCGCCGCTGCTCTGCCCCGATCGTCGGGGATCTAGTGTGGAGATCCGCCCGCCTGTGTAAACACAAGCGGGCGGATCTCCTCAGTGACAGAGAGTGACAGATCGGACTGTTCAGCATAGCTGGACATCCGATCTGTCCATGACTCACTCAGTCACCTCCCCCCCCACACGTCAGTAAGCACCAGGCATACATTAACCCCTCCCTCTCCAATAAAATTAACCCCTTCCCTGCCAGTGTCATTTTTACAGTAACAGTGCATATTTATAGCACTGATTACTGCAGTAATGTCACTGGTACCCCCAAAAGTGTCAAAAATGTCAGTCAAGGGTCCGATCTGTCCGCCGCAATGTCGCAGTCCCGCAAAAAAAAAATCGCAGATCGCCGCCATTACTCGTTAAAAAAAAAACCACCAAAAATGACATAAATCTTTCCCTTTGTTAGTAAACGCAATAACTTTTGCGCAAACCAATCAAAATACGCTTATTGCGATTTTTTTTACCAAACATAGGTAGCAGAAAACAAATTGGCCAAAATTTTTTAAAAAAATTGGTTTTTACATCTTTTTTGGGGGGAATTTCATATAAAAAAATGTTGAAAATATTGTTATTTTTTCAAAATAAACGCTCTTTTTTTGTTTATAGCGCAAAAAGTAAAAATCGCACAGGTGATCAAATACCACCAAAAGAAAGCTCTGTTTGTGGGGAAAAAAGGACGTCAATTTTGTTTTGGTACGGCATCGCACGACCGCGCAATTGTCAGTTAAAATCGCACAGCGCCGAATCGCAAAAAGTGGCCCAGACGTAAGACAGCAAAATGCTCTAGTGGTAAAGTGGTTAACCACTTCCCGCCCGCCCTATTACAAAATGACGGCGGGAATGTGGTTGAGTTATCCTGACCGGACGTCATATGACGGCGGCAGGATAACACCGCTCTGGGCGCCCCCCGGGGGCGCGCAGAGCGGCGATCGGTGATGCGAGGTGTCAGTCTGACACCCTGCATCTCCGATCTCGGTAAAGAGGCTCTTTACCATGTGATCAGCCGTGTCCAATCACGGCTGGTCACATAGTAAAACAGGAACAGCCGTTGATCGGCTTTCCTTAGTTCGTGCCTGACAGGCACGAGTAAAGGAGCGCCGATCGGCGGCTCCCCTGACAGGGGGGGGGTCGGCACTGGTAATCAGATCATTGATTACCAGTGCAGACCCTCGGGGGGGGGGGATGCCACTAGATCCACCAGGGATGCCCACTATGACCCCAGGGATGCCCACTATGACCCCAGGGATGCCCACTATGGCCACCAGGGATGGCGATCAGGGCTCAGGGAGCCCCCCATTGCCCTCCCCATCAGTGATGCCCTCCAGTGTCCTCCCTATCAGTGCTGCCCACAAGTGCCCATCATTGCCATCCTTTAGTGTCGCCCACCAGTGCCCTTTATCGCCCACCAGTGCCGCCTATCAGTGCCCATTAGTGCCCATCAGTGCCGCCCGTCAGTGCCGATCAGTGCTGCCTATCAGTGCCCATTAGTGCCCGTCAGTGCCGCCTATCAGTGCCCGTCAGTGCCGCCTATCAGTGCCCATCAATGCCGCCTATCAGTGCCCAGCAGTGTCGCCTATCAGTGCCCACCAATGCTGCATATCAGTGCTACCTATCAGTGCCTATCAGTGCCGCCTATCAGTGCCGCCTATCAGTGCCACCCCATCAGTGCCACCCCATCAGTGCCACCCCATCATTGCCTCCTCATCAGTGCCTGTCAGTGCAGTCTCATTAGTGCTCATCAGTGCAGGAAAAAACTTATTTATTTACAAAATTGTATAACATAAACAAAAAAACTTTTTTTTTTTTCAAACTTTTCTGTCTTTTTTTATTTGTTTAGCAAAAAGTAAAAATCGCACAGGTGATCAAATACCACCAAAAGAAAGCTCTATTTGTGGGGGGAAAATGATATAAATTTGGTGTAAGTACAGTGTTGCATGACCGCGCAATTGTCATTCAAAATGCAACAGCGCTAAAAGGGGAAAATTGGCCTGGGCGGGAAGGGAGGGAAGTGCCCTGTATTAAAGTGGTTAATCCTGACAAATTGGCTTATCTACTGCAAAACGCAATGAAAATGTCCAAAAGTGTTTTGATAAAGTCTCCTTGATTTACACCATACTCATCTGGAGAATTTCTTAAAGTACAGGTGCATCTCATAAAATTAGAATATCATCAAAAAGTTTATGTATTTCAGTAATTTAATTCAAAAAGTGAAATTTGTATATTTTATAAGGATGTGTTACACACAGAGTGATATATTTCAAGCATTTCTTTCTTTTAATTTCAATTATTATTAGTATGGCTTACAGCTAGTGAAAACCAAAAATTCAGTATCTCAGAAAATTAGAATATTACATAAGACCAATAAAAAAAAGGATTTTTAATACAGAAATGTTGGCTTTCTGAAAAGTATGTCCATGTACATTATAGTATGAACTCAATACTTGGTTGCGGCTTCTTTTGCATGACTTACTGCCTCAATGCGGTGTGGCATGGAGGTGATCAGCCTGTGGGACTGCTGGGGTGGTATGGAAGCCCAGGTTGCTTTGATAGTGGCCTTCAGCTCGTCTGCATTGTTGGGTCTGGTGTCTTTCATCTTCCTCTTGACAATACCCCACAGATTCTCTATGGGGTTTAGGTCAGACAAGTTTGCTGGCCAATCAAGCACAGTGATACCATGATCATTAAACCAGGTATTGGTACTTTTGGCAGTGTGGGCAGGTGCCAAGTTCTGCTGGAAAATGAAATCAGCGTCTCAATAAAGCTGGTCAGCAGAGGGAAGCATGAAGTGCTGTAGAATTTCCTGGTAGAGGGCTGTGCTGACTTTGGACTTGATAAAACACAGTGGACCAACACCAGCAGATAACATGGCTCCCCAAATCATCACTGACCATGGAAACTTCACACTGGACTTCATGAAACTTGGATTCTGTACCTCTCCACTCTTCCTTCAGATGCTGGGACCTTGATTTCCAAAGAAATTCAAAATTTTCTACAATCCATGATGATTTGGGGAGCCATGTCATCTGCTGGAAGCTGGACACCGGCTCTACAAAACCCACACAGACTGATGGCTGCTGCTGCAGTCATCAGCTTGTGATCAAAGGTTCACTCTTTGTACATACATAGTACACCCAAAGAGCTGAACTGGTTATTGCTGTCTGTGCCCCCGTCAGGAAATTCACCCTCTCTATTTGTCCTTTTTACAATTATCATTGAAAGTGAAAGTAAAAGAAAATCCCAAATTTTGGGTTGTCCCCAGAAAAGTAATAGTGGGAAATCTTCCAATGGGGACACTAGTTCTGGTGACCTGGGGTCTCCAAGGAATTCCTTTAACCACTTTACCCCCGGAGGATTTTGCTGTCTTACGTCCAGGCCACTTTTTGCGATTCGGCGCTGTGCGAATTTAACTGACAATTGCGCGGTCGTGCGACGCCGTACCCAAACGAAATTTACGTTCTTTTTTTCCCACAAACAGAGCTTTCTTTTGGTGGTATTTGATCACCTGTGCGATTTTTACTTTTTGCGCTATAAACAAAAAAGCGTTTATTTTGAAAAAATAATATTTTTAACATTTTTTTATATGAAATTCACCCCCAAAAAAATGTAAAAATCTAATTTTTATTTAATTTTTGGCCAATTTGTTTTATGCTACCTATGTTTGGTAAAAAAAATCACAATAAGCGTATTTTGATTGGTTTGCGCAAAAGTTATTGCGTTTACTAACTAAGGGAAAGATTTCTGTCATTTTTGGTGTTTTTTTTTTAACGAGTAATGGTGGTGATCTGCGATTTTTTTTTGCGGGACTGCGACATTGCGGCGGACAGATCGGACCCTTGACTGACATTTTTGACACTTTTGGGGGTACCAGTGGCATTACTGCAGTAATCCGTGCTATAAATATGCACTGTTACTGTAAAAATGACACTGGCAGGGAAGGGGTTAGTTTTATCGGAGAGGGAGGGGTTAATGTATGCCTGGTGCTTACTGACGTGTGGGGGGGGGGGAGGTGACTGAGTGAGTTAGGGACAGATCGGATGTTCAGCTATGCTGAACACTCTGATCTGTCACTCCCTGTCACTTAGGAGATCCGCCCGCTCTGTTTACACAGGCGGGCGGATCTCCAAACTAGATTCCCCGACGATCGGGGAAGAGCGGCGGCGATCGCCGCCGCTCCTCCCCTGGCCCGACTCCCGCTGTGAATGAAAACAGCGGGAGCGCGCCTCCTACAGGGGGAGGAGTCCAGCGACGTAGGTCTATGTTGCTGGACGATAACGAGACACTGTGCCGCAGTAGAGGCACAGTGAGCGGAGTTAAAGTGGTTAATTTGCAGGGATTACCTCTCACTTCCTGTTTGGCTATGAGGCAAGAAATGAAGGGAAATCTCCGCAATGGGACACAGATGATGAATAACCTTCCTTTATCCAAAAAAAAAAAAGTTGAAGATCAAACAGAGGTTAAGATGGCAGCTTCCTTGGCAGAAAACAATAAGGGGGTTTAGTTCTGCTTTAATTTTGCCACAGATTTTCAAATCATAAATTGCCAACTTGAAGAATATCACATTTTAAAATAATCTAAAATTTTGTTTTCTTGAATCTTTACTATCCCAATGTTAATGATGCGTATGTATCTCGATTCTGTGTTGCCCTTTAGTCAAATCTGTTAATATTTGACTAATAAAGCTTTGGTAAAAGAAAATTTTGTTGGCTTTTAACCACTTACCGACCGCCGCACGACTATTTACTGCGGCGGTCAGCCCCTCACAGGCAAAGTGACGTAGTACTACGTCGCTTGCCTGTGAGGCTCTAGGGAGCGAGTGCGCACCGCTGGAGGTGCGTTCCCGCTCCCGCTCGCTCACGGCCCCCCACCCGATGTCCGCCGGTCACTCGCGATCGTCGGTTACACCGGGAGAAAGGCAGGCGGCTAATTTAAACAAAGCCGCCTGTCATTCTCCCCTGTGTAACAGCAGAGATCATACGGTCCTGCTATGTAGGACCGTAGATCTCTGCTGTTACATGAAAAGCCACATCCAATAACAGTTAGAAGCACGCCCCTAGGCACACACTTAACCCCTCCTTCTCCAATAAAGTTAACCCCTTCCATGTTAGTGTCATTTTTACAGTAACAGTGCATATGTATAGCACTGATTACTGTAGTAATGTCACTGGTACCCCCAAAAGTGTAAAAAATGTCAGTCAAGGGTCCGATCTGTCCACCGCAATGTCGCAGTCCCGCAAAAAAATCGCAGATCGCCGCCATTACTCGTTAAAAAAAATAAAATAAAAATGACAAAAATCTTTCCCTTAGTTAGTAAACGCAATAACTTTTGCGCAAACCAATCAAAATACGCTTTTTGCAATTTTTTTTACCAAACATATGTAGCAGAAAACAAATTGGCCTAAAATGTTAAAAAATTTAGATTTTTACATTTTTTTTGGGGGGGAATTTCATATAAAAAAATTTGAAAAATATTGTTATTTTTGCAAAATTGTTGCTCTTTTTTTGTTTATAGCGCATGATCAAAAAATCGCACAGGTGATCAAATACCACCAAAAGAAAGCTCTGTTTGTGGGGAAAAAAAGGACTTTAATTTCATTTGGGTACAGCATCGCACGACTGCGCAATTGTCCGTTAAAGTCACGCAGTGCCGAATCGCAAAATAGGCCCTGGTCAGGAAGGGGGTAAAATCTTCCGGGGCTTAAGTGGTTAACATAAGATTTTGGAATGAATGTAATTTCCTAAACTAAAAACCACTAAAACTATTTGAAAATCTTTCAAAGGGTCCTGAAAAAAAAAGTTTTCAAATGAAATTCTTCTAGAGTTTGGCCAGCTTTATGCCACTAATGTGTCCTGAAGTGATGTAGGAGCCAGAGGAAAGAACCACTGTGAACAAATGAAGGGTGGTGGTAAGGGGACGCACTGGATACCTTCACTGCCCTTGTGCTATTGCCGGATGTCCATTGCATTCCTTTACCATTGGGGGGGGGGGGGGGGGTGGCATACCTGCCCTTAATCTATCCATTATTATATATATGCTCCAACTAAGGAGATGCTCAAAATATAGAGTTAGGACTGCAGTACACTGTTGTGGCCTCTGCAGCTTATGCATCAATACCTCCGAGGTGAGAAGTTCAGGCAAGAAAGGGGATGGGAACTGAATGGGCAACCTGCAAAGAGGTGGGCAATGTTTGTTGGTGTCAGGTTTTTGGGTAGGCAGGTGCACGGCAGGCTCAGGCTGGAGAATGTTCTTTAAGTTATTTTAGTATTTAGTGAAGGGTCTTTACCAAACAGGGTCACATGAGGTTTGCCTTTTCAGGGTTTTTTTTAGCTTCCTATAAAATACATGTTAATTATTCAAATATCTGATTTCCAGTTATTTTCCCTGTAGAGTTTAGTAGAGTAGCTGAGGTTATGGCACAATGCTCTGTGGTTTCCCACTTGCACAGTTTTACCAGCAATATTAGCTTTCTATGTAACCTTAGACACTAATGACCTTCAACATAGGCAATCCCGTCTGCATACTGGTGTACAAAGAAGAGATTGGAAGCCAGTTACGTGTATGAACAGTGAGCATAGAGCCTATCATTGGAATCCTTAGGCCCCGTTAACATGGGGTAGATCCGTTTTGATGGACTATGCTTGCTCAGCAGGGATCGCTCCACTAATCCCCACTGAGCAGGTGGATGACAGGTCTGTCTCAACACATTGTGTAGAGCATAGATGGACACAGTCCCACTTTCCTCTATGGGCAGCCTGTCCATTTTCATCCGATCCAACCCGCTCGCCATACGTATCGTCATACGTCTGTTTTCAGCGGATTTTGTCAGATTGGATGTCCGCTGACATCCACCTTCCCATAGAGGACAATGGTGGCC
The DNA here is from genome assembly GCF_965119305.1 of Pelophylax lessonae. Taxonomy (NCBI): domain Eukaryota; kingdom Metazoa; phylum Chordata; class Amphibia; order Anura; family Ranidae; genus Pelophylax; species Pelophylax lessonae. Next base: position 141,946,550 of record NC_138780.1, on the reverse strand, counting down.
CGATCAGGTCTGCCTGAAAAACGGACAGGCAGACCAGATCGGTCCCATCATGTGAAAGGGGTCTTAGTCATGTATTCAATATTTTTTTTAAATACACACACCCACATATGATATATTAGTGTTGCACCAATACCAGTATCGGCATCGGTGCCGATACTAAGCATTTGCACGAGATACCTAAATCCGATACCTTTTTCGTGAGGTGTGGTGCAGTGGGATTTGAGCCCGTACAAAATGAATGGGCTCAAATCGCCCTGCAAAGAATTGCTTGTGATTTAAACAGGAATGCGGTGGGATCACCGCTCCTGGGTGAACTCGGGCTTGTCATAGTGACTTCAGCCTGGGTTCACACAGTAGTGGTGTGGGATACCACAAGTGATTCAATTAGGAATCGCACCGCATTCCTGTTCAATGCAATTCTTTGCAGTGCAATTTGAGCCCTTTCATTTTGTATGGGCTCAAATTGCACCACACTGCATGACAAAAATAGGTATCGGTAAATAGTATCGCCGAGTACTTGAGGAAAAGTATCGGAATTCAAACTCACTCTGAAAAAACTGGTATTGGTGCATCCCTAATAAATATATATATATATATATATATATATATATATATATATATATATATATACAGTATATTAGGCTAGGAAAGCCCCAAAAAGGAAAGTCCATGTAAGTGCTACCCTGAGCTAATCCTCACACAATATACTTACTGCATGTTCTTGCAGCTGCCTCTGTGTGGGTGTACTCCAGTTCCCTCTGCAATCCAAATACTGGTCAGCTTTAACCCATGGGATATCTCTACAGTGTATGAGTAAGACTGCAGAAGATGCATTCAATAGCGTTCTTCATAATACAAGCCATATATCCATGGGCAAATGTTGCCTATTAGGCCCCATTCACACTTGGTGATTTTGCAATCAGTGTAAAACGCACACGGACAGCCTAAAGGTCTATGGGAAAAGTGGCAGTGCAAAATAAATAAGTAAAATAAATATTTGCTGTTTTAAAGGGCACATAGTATAGTAACTTTGATAGCCAGTGCCTTTCGGTAACTGCATACAACTGAAATGTCAATAAAAATGAGAACCATTTCTGAACTCTGTGACAGAGGCTAGGTCTTCTTATACATTTCCAGTTCCCGGAAGCTGTTGTCCAAGGCCAGACATTTTAACTAGTAACCGTCCAGTCACAGAGGCTCCTTTGGGTCTCTCTTGTAACTAATCTGATAGATGAGGCTTCTTCCATCCCACAGGAGCACAACGGCATCATAATGGATTTACAGTAGCTGAGAATACCTCTGGGACTTGGTGGTTTCTCCATAACGCTGCTGGGCTCATCCTGATTGAAGTACTAAAGTGTCCCGACTGTGGCATGTGAGGAACATCCATCAAACTGCCAGGAAACAAAGGGAAAAAAATGCAGCATTGTATCCCCAGCTAAACCCTGCTATCAATCATTCATCATGCAACAATATATGCAATTGATTTGACTCTTGCTGGTATAAGACTGGTGTCCATCCTTTACATGGAATTAACATTTTAGTATTGGCTTATGAGAGCAGCTAATTGTCAATTATCTTTCCAAGATGTGTGAAAATATTTAGCAGTCTTGATTGTAACTATATATTTTATTTAGGTTTCAAAATGGGATAGCTGTATATATGTTAATTTATCATATACATGCTGTAAGGGGTTGGCTCGGTAGCAGGTGTGGGTGACCCCTTGGGTGGGTTTGTTACACAGGGAGACAGCCGAGGAGTGGTTGAAAACAACGGTCTATGGTTTATTCTTCCAATTTGCTGGAAACAAGTGCAAGCATACAAACAGCATAAATCAAACAAACATAAAATAAACCCTGGCCACTTGGGGCGTCTACCTTCACAACACAGGAACCTACCTGTGGTGTCTGTCCCAACCTACTGCTGGGCAGACACTGCTGGTCATACAGCAGAAAACCAATAGTCTATTTGTTTTCTTTTCACACAGAAAAAGTCAACACCACCTCACCTTCAGAAGTCTCTCAGCTCACTGCTCTCCTTAACGCACAAAGCCTCAGGATTCAGCAATCAGTAGTCATCCTCTGGATAACTTATAGAGACCTTAATTGCCTCATTCTGAATAGCTGAAGCTTTCCAATGTCCTTAAACCTTTCTGGCTACCTTTGCAGCCGACACCTGATAGTAATTGGTGAATTGTCTAAACAAGGCAGAAATGTATCTCCCGTCTGTGACAACACCCACAGATTTACCTGACTTCCTGTCACAATGCCTAATTTCTAGATTAAACTGAACACCACAATGATTGTGCTTTAAAGGTTAAGTCCATCCAAAAATTATGATTTAATTATGTGTGTAGACTGATAGGCTGGGTCAGCCCCTGACTTCCTTTATGCTTGGGGTGATGGATTGGATGGCACTGGAACCTAAGGTAGGGATTACTTGGTATCTGAGATGAAACAATTCAAAAGTATAGTGTTATTATCCCACAGGTGCATCTGGATGATATGTGGACTGTTTTTTTACACTGAGGGTCTCCCATTGACATCTCAGGGTATAAACAATATAGTTGGGTCAGAAGATTAAAGCACAAAACCAAAGAGTTGAAATCCAGAGGAGAGACTTTATTTCAAATCTGTAATACACTTAATATCAAACGAGTTCGGAATCCACACTCTTCCCCCTTTAACCAGATTTAACAGGACAGCTACCGAAAAATCTGACTGTAGATAGGCAAAACACACCAGTGGCTGAAGGGGACTACTAGATCCAATTAAATCTACAGACAGATTTCGCAGTAGCTGCCCCTTTAAGCCCAGATGAAGGGGCCATTCAAGTGTATTACAGATTTGGAATAAAATTTCTCCTCTGGATTTCAACTCTTCGGTATGGTGCTCCAATCTTCTGACCCAACTATATCATTTGCATCCCGAGATGTTCTTGGGAGTACCTCAATGTATGAAAACAGCCCACGTAAGACCCAATCTCAGGTACCAAGTAATATCTACCTTAGGTTCCAGCGCCATCCAATCTATCACCCTAAGCATGAAGAAATTTTAACTCTTGGTCTTGGATATTTGACCAGTGAGATTCCCCTATTATAATTCCCTACTCTTGTCCATTTCTCCTGGAGTGTTCCTTTTGCATTCTGTAATACAAAATAACAAATTCAACACAGTGGGGGCCTGTCATAATGACAACAGCAGATTTGCAAAGCCAGGAACTCAGTGAGGAGATCTTACTAACAGAGTACCCAAGAAAAATTGAAATATGGGTTTGGTTTGCACTTGTGATTTATTTTTAATGTAATATAAACATATTATGCATTATTTTTGTCAAAATAATATATGTATGTTACATCCAAAACACTCAGTCTATAAAGAATGTTGGGCTTTTTAATAACTTAGAAAGGTAGGTAGAAAGGAGCACCCGATGGACATTAAATGCAAGTGGAAAGGTGAGTTTAATGGCGTTTATTGAAAATAGCAACAAGTACATGAAGCCAACACATTTTGGGGGAACAGGGCTTTTCATGATATGTAGTGCTCCGCTTTCACATTTATTTGCAATATTTCATATTTACGCGATTAAATAAATACAAAGAAATTGCTTCCTTTATGGGAAATCTCTGGTGTTCCTGCCAGTTTCTCTGATTTCCTATTTAAAACTATCTAGTATTTTTTTCCAATTAGTTTTTTTATTTGTTTTTTTATATTCTTTTTACATGTTTTTTTTTTCACAGGTGCTTCTGGGGAAGGGGGTATTGGGCAGTGGATGGTGTCAGTAGGGCAGTAGACAGTGTCAGGAGAGCAGTGATGGTGTCAGTAGATTTTTTTTTTTACAATTTATTTGTTTTTCTTTTTTATTTACAATGCTTTTTTGGGGGGTTGGGGCAGTGGACAGTGTCAGTAGGACAGTGTCAGTAGGGCAGGGGGGGGGGGGGAGCTGATGTCAGTAGTTTTTTTATTTTATTTTTTTACAATTTTATTTTTTTATATTTTTTTACAATTTCATTTTTTTTATATTTATTGTTTTTTTTTTGTTTTTTATCAGCCCTGTTGGTTGGCTTTGGTGAGATATCAGGGTCTAAACATCTCCTCTTTGAGACAGAGGAAGGGTCCGAGGACACAGATTCCCCAATCCCTTTCTTAGCAGCCTCACCTAAGCATTGAAAATGAATGAACAGGAGACAGAGGAGCGATTAGTAGTCAAAGCTCACTATGTCCAAGTCAAAAAAGGAAGGGGCCGGTAAATTAAATATTTAAGGACCCCTTCCTCCGCTCTCCATACTGACATCCCCCACAGCAGCCGGCGGGAGAGGAGAGGAGGGAAGCTAGCTGCGGGGGGACTAGGGAGGGCGGAGGAGGACGACATGGGGGCCGGAGGAAAAGGAGGACATGGGGCTAAAGGAGGACACGGAGGGCTGCAAGAGCAGGAGGAAAAGAGGGTCAGTTGGTGATGATCGGTGCGGCGGTTGGCACAGTTGCAAGCACTGTTCTCCCTATATGACTTTTTAGCTGACAGCCTAGGGAGGAAGAGGAGGAGAATCAGCTTTCAGCTGAAAAGCCATACAGGGAGATCAGTGCTAGCAATGGTCGCACCGATCATCCCTAACTGTCAACCAGGAAATCATCCATGGGTGCAGGGTGGGTCGCGGTGGGTCACAGTGCCCCCCTCCCCCCCAGGGGCCCGTGTGCAGTGAACACCCTGTACACATGGATGATACGCCACTGGGCCAAGCCCAACCCCTGAAAAACAACCCCACACCATAATCCCCCTCCACCAATTGATTTGGACCACTGCACAAAGCAAGGTCCATAAAGACATGGATGAGCGAGTTTGGGGTGGAGGAACTTGACTGGCCTGCACAGAGTCCTGAGCTCAACCTGATAGAACACCTTTGGGATTGAAGTCTTAAAATGACTGGTCCCATTAGTTCAAGTAGTATAATGACAATACCAAATCTTCATCTTAATGCTCTATTTTCTCTCACTTTATTTGCCTAATAGCTCAAGAATACCCTAAGGAATGGATTTTATGACACCTCCCCCACATTTCTCCAACTGATTAACTGCATTGTCTCTTGTTGACACGGTGCAAATGTGTGTCTTGTTCCTTAACTTTTTTGTTTCCTTTCAACAGTTTGTAATGTTCCTATGACTGCTTTTCTTTGTATTCCATAGAACTAATAAAAATATTGAAAAGAGAACACCTTTGGGATGAACTAGAGCGGAGACTGCGAGCCAAAAAGTCGCATGAGATATCAGGAAATCCTAACTTATTACTTGTCAGGAAGAACAGAAGAAATCTGTAGATAGCTGATTAAAGGCTCATTTATTTTTCCTCTGAAAAACAGAAACATAAGTAAAACTCAGCTGAAGTGTGCAGTCACAGCCATGTTTACTCCTCCTGCTCTCCATATGTCTGCCACTTGCCAAATGACTTCACGTCTGCTGGAGATTCTCACACTTTTGCATCAACTTCATATGTCTGTGGGCCCCCTCCATAACTAATAGACACATGGTATATGTGCCTGCATGAACACTCAGATTTTTGATAGATAAACAGAATATTTAAGTAATTCAATTTTAGTTTGTCAGATGATGAACAATTTCAGATTTGGATTGGAGAGGAGTTAGAGCACCTGTCAGGTTTTTATTGCCAGCTCTTTTTGGAGTATTTTATCTCGCTTTCTGCCCCCCATCACCAGAACAGGAAGCAAAGCTAATAGCCCATGGACTTGGATGCCAAGGTTTCATTTAATATGTGGTATTAATATATGGCATTAATACAATATAATTATTATTGTGCTGATGTATATTCGTGGTGACACACATTTTACCTGTATATGTGTACATATTGTTTTTGTATGTGATTACAAGAATCTGTTGGTTTGTTTCTCATGCGTTATGAGATGTTTTTGTCATATACATTGCAATGAACTTTTATAACAACAATATGTCCATGTGAATTAATATATGAAAGGGCCTGCAAATAGTTAAATGACTTGAGATGTGTCATTGACCCTACATTAGGGGATAATCTTGATCATCCCTGATTGCTTTGGCAGCCCGGGTTTTTGTTCATCTGGAGTGCACCTGATCAGACTCAGGATGATTGTGCATACCATTTGGTCTTTTACATCTATATATACAGTGCATTGCGAAAGTATTCGGCCCCCTTGAACACAATCATGAAGTGGAATGAAATTTGTTGGATATTTCAAACTTTTTTAACAAATAATAAAACTGAAAAATTGGATGTGCAAAATTATTCAGCCCCCTTAAGTTAATACTTTGTAGCGCCACCTTTTACTGCGATTACAGCTGTAAGTCGCTTGAGGTATGTCTCTATCAGTTTTGCACATCGAGAGACTGAAATGTTTGCCCATTCCTCCTTGCAAAACAGCTCGACCTCAGTGAGGTTGGATGGAGAGCGTTTGTGAACAGCAGTTTTCAGTTCTTTCCACAGATTCTCGATTGGATTCAGGTCTGGACTTTGACTTGGCCATTCTAACACCTGGATATGTTTATTTGTGAACCATTCCATTGTAGATTTTGCTTTATGTTTTGGATCATTGGCTTGTTGTAAGACAAATCTCCTTCCCAGTCTCAGGTCTTTTGCAGACTCCATCAGGTTTTCTTCCAGAATGGTCCTGTATTTGGCTCCATCCATCTTCCCATCAATTTTAACCATCTTCCCTGTCCCTGCTGAAGAAAAGCAGGCCCAAACCATGATGCTGCCACCACCATGTTCGACAGTGGGGATGGTGTGTTCAGGGTGATGAGCTGTGTTGCTTTTACGCCAAACATAACGTTTTGCATTTTTGCCAAAAAGTTCGATTTTGGTTTCATCTGACCAGAGCACCTTCTTCCACATGTTTGGTGTGTCTCCCAGGTGGCTTGTGGCAAACTTTAAACAACACTTTTTATGGATATATTTAAGAAATGGCTTTCTTCTTGCCACTCTTCCATAAAGGCCAGATTTGTGCAGTATACGACTGATTGTTGTCCTATGGACAGAGTCTCCCACCTCAGCTGTAGATCTCTGCAGTTCATCCAGAGTGATCATTGGCCTCTTGGCTGCATCTCTGATCAGTCTTCTCCTTGTATGAGCTGAAAGTTTAGAGGGACGGGCAGGTCTTCGTAGATTTGCAGTGGTCTGATACTCCTTCCATTTCAATATTATCGCTTGCACAGTGCTCCTTGGGATGTTTAAAGCTTGGGAAATCTTTTTGTATCCAAATCCAGCTTTAAACTTCTCCACAACAGTATCTCGGACCTGCCTGGTGTGTTCCTTGTTCTTCATGATGCTCTCTGCGCTTTAAACGGACCTCTGAGACTATCACAGTGCAGGTGCATTTATACGGAGACTTGATTACACACAGGTGGATTCTATTTATCATAATTAATCATTTAGGTCAACATTGGATCATTCAGAGATCCTCACTGAACTTCTGGAGAGAGTTTGCTGCACTGAAAGTAAAGGGGCTGAATAATTTTGCACGCCCAATTTTTCAGTTTTTTATTTGTTAACAAAGTTTGAAATATCCAATAAATTTCGTTCCACTTCATGATTGTGTCCTACTTGTTGTTGATTCTTCACAAAAAATTACAGTTTTATATCTTTATGTTTGAAGCCTGAAACGTGGCAAAAGGTCGCAAAGTTCAAGGGGGCCGAATACTTTCGCAATGCACTGTAAATCTTAAGTTTGGCCATGTACACTGTAGCTATGATTAGGCACTTATACAAGTGCGAAACGTGTAAGCTGTTTTTGTTCCTGTAGCTCTGCTATGCTGTACAGATTTTATCCATGTCAATAAATGTGAATTGCATTGGAGTGCGGCCATCCAGACATCTTCTGTTTTCACATGTTATGCATGCAGAACAAGCACCCTTTTTCTGTGCTCAGACAAGACTAATTGGAGGAGCTTTCAACTTGAGCATTTTTTTTCTCACAGGATGCCAAGGCTCACAAGGGTTGTACATATGCATCCACACATGCCGCTGATAGTCAATAACAGGTATATATTTTAAGGTTTTAGGCTATTGTCCTGCCTGACAGTGCAGCCCTGCTGAGTCTACTCTTGCTGACATTGCACAGTTTGTGCATTTTTGTTGATAAATTAGTGCACTGTTAACTTAGGTACACCTGTTTAATTGCTTGGTAACACAAATTGGTAATCAGCCAATCACATGGCAGCAACTCAATGAATGTAGGCATCTAGACGTGGTGAAGACGACTTCTGAGATTCAAACCGAACATCAGAATTGGGGATGAAAGGGAATTTAAATGACTTTGAACGTGATATGTTTGGTGGTGCCATACGGGCTGGTCTGAGTATTTCAAAAACTGGGATTTTCATGCACAACCATCTCTAGGGTTAACAGAGAATGGTCCGAAAAAGAGAAAATATGCAGTGAGCAGCAGTTGTGTGGACGAAAAAGCCATGTTGATGTCAGAGGTAGGAGGAGAATGGGCAGACTGATTTGAGATGATAGACAAACAACAGTAACTCAAATAATCACTTGTTACAACCAAGGCATGCAAAATATCATCTGGAATCTTGAAGCAGATGGGCTACAGCAACAGAAGACCCCACTGAGTGCCACTCTTGTCAGCTAAGAACAGGAAACTGAGGCTACATTTGAACAGGCTCACCAAAATTGGACAATAGAAGATTAGACAAATATTGCCTGGTCTGATGATTCTTGATTTCAGCTGCAACATTCAGATGGTAGGGTGAGAATTTGGCGTAAACAACATGAAAACATGGATTGATTCATCCTACCTTGTATTAACAGTTCAGGCTGCTGGTGGTGGCAGTGTAATGGTGTGGTAGATATTCTCTTGCCACACTTTGGGCCCCTTATTACCATTAAGCATCGTTTAAACATCATGGCCTACATGAGTATTGCTGATGACCATGTCCATCCCTTTATGATTACAGTGTACCCATCTTCTGAGGATAATGCACCATGTCACAAAGCTCAGATCATCTCAAACTGATTTCTGGAACAAGACAATAAGTTCACTGTACTCCAATGACCTCCACAGTCTTTAGATCTCAATCCAATAGAGCACCCTTGGGATGTAGTAGAATGGAAGATTCGCATCATGGATGTGCAGCTGACAAATCTGCAACAACTGCGTAATGCAATCATGTCAAAATGGGCCAAAATCTCTGAGGAATGTTTCCAACATCTTGTTGAATCTATGCAACAAAGAATTAGGGCAGTTCTGAAGGCAAAAGGGGGTCCAACACAATATTATAAGGTGTACCTAAACAAAGTGGCCAGCCAGTGTATCTGCAAAAAATATTGGTTAAACCCACAAGTTAAATCTGTAACAGCGGTCTGTAGACTTAAATATGGCGACAGTGTCTGCAATGAGTAGCAAAATGCGGCCTGGCCAGTCCACACCCAAAAGAGAAGGCATCCTAAAGTGAGGTAGACATAGCCCCTCCACTGTCCCTACTCCTCTGGAACCTTTCCCTATCTCTAAGCACTGTCCCTACCAGACAGGGAACCTGTCCCTATACTAGCTACTTGCAGAAAGTGCACCAAACCCAGTCGGTGTCTTAAATAGATGCTGCCTAATCCAAGATGGCTGCCAAAGTCGCGTGGGCACCAGCGTCCAAACGGACAGCTGTCACCCCATGACTGCAGGAAGTCATAGAGGAACCTTCACAACTTTTTTCTCCTTCTGCATTGCCGCTTCGGTCGAGCACAACCTACAGTTGGGAATACAGACTGCACCTGCCCAGTGCTGTATCTTGGCCTAGGCCAACAAGGCCCAGGCCTAGGGTGGCACTTTGCAGGGGGGGCAGCAAAAAGCTGAACCCTGCACGAAAAAAAAAAAAACAGCCTCCTCCCGGCACGAAAAGGGTCCCCGCCAGCTTGCGCTACACTTTTTGTATAGTGCCAGTCTTATGTGGTGAATTGGGCCGGAGGGCAGGGTCCAGGAAGCAAATCAGTCTGGTACCCCCATAAAGCGGTCACACTGCTACCTACCAGTATGATAATACCAGCCAGTCAGGACATTCGGACAGACCAAAGGCTGACGACCACACTTAATACAACAACAGGGTGGGTCATAAACAGGAAGGGGTGTGGCCTTTACAGGAAGGGGTGGGTCATATTTAAATTGGGGGTGCACAGGTTTAGTCAGGCCTAGGGCAGCACAAAACCTAAATACGCCACTGCACCTGCCTACAAGGTGATCCTGAGCTGGGTAGCGGAGTACAGAAAACTCCAGCTCTGTTTTAAGAAGGAAGCCTTTCTCCAAGGCTGAGAACCATCAATGCTATGCTGTTTCTTCTTACTTTAATGGATGCATAGAAACCCAAACAGGATTCCTGATAATGCATTACTAAACCACTTGTAATTACTAGAAAGGTTATAAGATCATCCCCTGGCTAAGATGCAGTTGTGCACTTTAGAGACACAAGGCAGAAAGTTCTGTTTTCATCTGCTAAGGAACTTTTCATTTTCTTTGCCTTTTTTTCCCCTTTACTGCCCCCCCCCCTTTTTTTTCTTTCCTTTCCTTTTCCTTTCTCTAAATTTCTCTAGCTATTCATTTTTTCAGATATGTAGAGTCATCATGTTTTTGTGGAAGTTATAATGGCTGTAGAAATTTTGCTTTAGTTAGGAATTGTCTTAATGATTGCTTTGACCTGCCATGGCCCAGCATGCGGCCACCAGGACATTCACCTGTCAGGCTTCCAGAGTATATAAAGCTCGTGCCATGTGCTGCGCAGAACTAGCAGAAGCTGGTTTGTGCTTTTCACGCTGTGACCACAGCACAATAGCTTTAAAACTAACAAGCCGTTTACTTATGATTAACTCAGCATGTGGATCCATTTCTGAATATAAGCCGGAGCCTCACACAGTTGACGTGGAATCCTTTTCACTGGACGCTTGTTGGCTGCTAACTTTACCATGTGTTTCAAGGAAGCCATTAGCCTCTTTTAAAATAAGTTGGCCGCATTTATTGTCTTCCCTTAAATTGCAATGTTAATTCGGAAGCGAAAAATTCACATCCTCTGTATTGATCTTTCTTGTTCCTTTTATTAACGGCTCACCTGTCTTGGGTTTTAAAGCTCAGATACCATACAACAAAGGCTGGATCTACCATAGAGGAAAATTGGTTAGCGAGATAGTCATTTTTGTTTTGTTCTCTGGAGGTCTTCATCTGTGCCGAGCTTCTCATGTGTATCTTTGCATCTTTAAAGAATGGGCTACCTCCAAGAATACCTACCATCAATTTATTCATTGATATCTACACTATATTGTCAAAAGTATTGGATCGCCTGCCTTTACATACACATCAATTTTAATGGCATCCCAGTCTTAGTCCATAGGGTTCAATATTAAGTTAGCCCACCCTTTGCTGCTATAATAGCTTCAACTCTTCTGCGCAGGCCAGGCAAGTTCCTCCACTCCAAACACTCTCATCCATGCCTTTATGGACCTTGCTTTGTGCACTGGCCCAAAGCATTTGGTGGAGGGGGGATTATGGTGTGGGGTTGTTTTTCAGGGGTTGGGCTTAGCCCCTTAGTTCCAGTGAAGGGAACTCTTAAGGCGTCAGCAAACCAAGACATTTTTGGAAAATGTCATGCTCCCAACTTTGTGGGAACGGTTTGTGGATGGCCCCTTCTTGTTCCAACATGACTGTGCACCAGTGCAATTTTGTCAGGGACAAAGAAGACTTACATTTGGTAATATTGTCTTGCAAAAATGATTCATGTTTTATTCAACAGAGAAAGAAGAGATAACATACTTTTTCTACTTTGACCAGTGTTAGTTTAAAACACCTGTATAGAAACTGAAAACTATATCCTGCGATGTATGTATAGTATCTCACAAAAGTGAGTACACCCCTCACATTTTTGTAAATATTTTATTATATCTTTTCATGTGACAACACTGAAACACTTTACAATTTAAAGTAGTGAGTGTACTGCTTGTATAACAGTGTAAATTTGCTGTCCCCTCAAAACAACTCAGCACACAGCCATTATTGTCTAAACCGCTGGCAACAAAAGTGAGTACACCCCTAAGTCAAAATGTCCAAATTGGGCCCAAAGTGTCAATATTTTGTGTGGCCACCATTATATTTCAGCATGCCTTTACCTTCTTGAGCATGGAGTTTACCAGAGCTTCACAGGTTGCCACTGGAGTCCTCTTCCACTCCTCCATGACGACATCATGGAGCTGGTGGATGTTAGAGACCTTGCGCTCCTCCATCTTCCATTTGCGGATTCCCTAAAGATGCTGAATAGGGTTTAGGTCTGGAGACATGCTTGGCCAGTCCATCACCTTTACCCTCAGCTTCTTTAGCAAGGCAGTGGTCATCTTGGAGGTGTGTTTGGGGTCGTTATCATGTTGGAATACTGCCCTGCGGCCCAGTCTCCAAAAGGAGGGGATCATGCTCTGCTTCAGTATGTCACAGTACATGTTGGAATTCATGGTTCCCTCAATGAACTGTCGCTCCTCAGTGCCAGCAGCACTCATGCAGCCCCAGACCATGACAGTCCCACCACCATGCTTGATTGTAGGCAAGACACACTTGTCTTTGTACTCCTCACCTGGTTGCTGTCACACACGTTTGACACCATCTGAACCAAATACATTTATCTTGATCTCATCAGACTGCAGGACATGGTTCCAGTAATCCATGTCCTTAGTCTGCTTGTCTTCAGGAAACTGTTTGCGGGCTTTCTTGTGCATCATCTTTAGAAGAGGCTTCCTTCTGGGATGACAGCCATACAGACCAATTTGATGCAGTGTGCAGGATATGGTCTGATCACTGACAGGTTGACCTCCCACCCCTTCAACCTCTGCAGCAATGCTGGCAGCACTCATACGTCTATTTCCCAAAGACAACCCCTGGATGTGACGCTGAGCATGTGCACTCAACTTCTTTGGTCAACCATGGCGAGGCCTGTTCTGAGTGGAACCTGTCCTGTTAAAACGCTAAATGGTCTTGGCCACTGTTTATTCACAGGACTTGTATTTAAAACAAGATACTTATACGGGGTCTCCACAGAGGGGCAGCAGGGGTTTCCAATACACATTCATGAGCCAGCAGCTAACAAAAGCAAGATACTTATACGGGGTCTTCACAGAGGGGCAGCAGGGGTTTCCAATACACATTCATGAGCCAGCAGCTAACACAATACAAAATCCTACAGGTACTGCACGGGTTACGTTTACACATACAATACACACATAATACAGTTGGACAATCATTCCTGACAGAATACTCTGTAAGTGGCGATGCTTGCCACAGCCATTGTGCTGCAGCTCAGTTTCAGGGTCTTGGCAAACTTCCTATAGCCTTGGTCATCTTTATGTAGAGCAACGATTCTTTTTTTCAGATCCTCAGAGAGTTCTTTGCCATGAGGTGCCATGTTGAACTTCCAGTGACCAGTATGAGAGACTGAGAGTAATAACACCGAATGTAACACACCTCCTCCTCATTTACACCTGAGACCTTGTAACACTAAGGAGTCACATGACACCAGGGAGGGAAAATGGCTAATTGGGCCCAATTTTGACATTTTCACTTAGGGGTGTACTCACTTTTGTTGCCAGCGGTTTAGATAATAATGGCTGTGTGTGGAGTTATTTTAAGGGGACAGTAAATTTACACTGTTATACAAGCTGTACACTCACTACTTTACATTGTAGCAAAGTGTCATTTCTTTAGTGTTTTCACATGAAAAGATAAAATTAAATATTTACAAAAATGTGAGGGGTGTACACACTATTGTGAGATACTGTATATGTACAGTGAGGAAAATAATTATTTTATCCCCTGAAAATTTTGTAAGTTTGCCCACTTACAAAGTATTAAAGGGTCCATAATTTTTATCATAAGTTTATTTTAAATGATAGAAACAAAATATCAACCAAAAATCCAGAAAAAACACATGATACAAATGTTATAAATTGAGTTGCAATTCAGTGAGTAAAATACATATTTGATCCCCAAGCAAAACATGATTTAGTACTTGGTGGAGAAACCATTGTTGGCAAGCACAAAGGTAAGATGTTTCTTGTAGTTGGTGACCAGGTTTGCACACATCTCAGGAGGGATTTAGGTCTACTCTTCTTTACAGATCTTCTCTAAATCCTTAAGGTTTCTTGGCTGTCGTTTGGCAACTCTAAATCCTAGTACACACGCAACGAGTTTCCGCCGACCGGTCGTCCGTCTTTTGTCCAGAGTTGTGTTTTGTTGGTTGGAATGTGCTCTAGACTGCACAAGAATTTTCCCGTATGACAGAATTCTACTTCAGAAGTGATGTCATGTGTTGGTTTGCTTTCTTTGTGTTTTTTCTTCTCTGAGCATGCCCAGTCTTGCTCATAAGATTTTTCCCTGTCGAAATCTGTACTGACTGCACGAAAATCGGACGTGTTTTGACGGAGGACAAAAATTTTATGGCCTGCACACCATAATTTTTTCGGCCGAAAAGTCGGTTGTCGGAAGCATCATACTAACATCATACTAACAAGCCGAAAATCGGCAGATCGGTCGTCGAACGAAAATTCCCGGCCGAATTTCGGCTCGTGTGTACGGGGCTTTAGTTTCAGTTCCCTCCGATACCTGTGTTCTATAGCACAGGTGGGCCGGGTATGACCAAAAGCCTGGGAACTGAATTAAAAACAATTAACCCTTTCCCAGCCTGGGCCGGCTGCTGGCTAACTCAGCTACACACATTTTCAACCTGCCTACAAACCTGCAAATAATAGGAAACATACTGTATCCATATTATAACTCACATATAAGAGTAAAATCAAGAGAGAGTTATAGTCACATACAAAAAGTACAATAATAGGCATTTGTGGAAATGCATAGAAAAACATAGTGTCTGGAAATAGAATGACCCATTTTCACCCAAAAATACAATAGGATTTGAAGAGATTTTATAATGAAGAATATTTGGCAGACAGTTCATGGAAGCTGGCATAGCATATGACAACTTTTATTGTACAGACTTTTTGTAATATAATGGTGGACATGGGATCTTCAGCTGATTGTTGGCATGCCTTGCAAATAATCAGTAGGCTGACCGAGGCTATAAACAGGCTAACAGCTTCATCAGATGTACAGAGCTGAGATTGAACTCTGAGAGAGTGCTTCTCCTTACAATTTATAACAGTCATAAATCTGCAGATTAAGCTATTACAAAGATTTGATCAAAAAATGCTAAGCAGAATCAGCAATATTAAGGCATTTGCTTGGATCAAAATATCACTTCTTCCTCACTTGACTGAAGAAAGTAATGTATGATATGAAAAATTGTACAGTATAAACTTTATTTATCAGAGTTTGCAAACTCACCTTATTTTAGCTAACTCTTTATATTATTTAGCCATTTTCATTTAAACTGAACCCATCAGTCAACTAAAACTTTTCTGGTTCAAACATTTTATTGGAGAACAAAGTAAACAGGTAACAACAATTGGTAAACAGAGTGACAAGATAAATACAAGCCAGATGCGCTTAACAAAATAATGGCTACAATAACCATGGGTCAAACTTAGGAGTAGGTGGAGAAGAGGCAACCAGGGGGGCTGTGGCCAGGACTCTGCGACCAGCGTAGCCAACCCATAGGCACCCCATAAAGGGAACACTCTGTGCCCAGGTGGGGAGGCGCGGCCAAGCAGCAGATGAAGCAAGGGTGAACAAAGCCCAGTAGCTCATTAGCACGTGAGAAGAAATAAATGGGTGTGATAATCCACATGGTAATGCAACTAGACGGGGGAAACAGAGGATACAATAAGAAAAACCGGGAAAAGCAGGCCAAACCAGGGAGCCTGCGGGGTGCACTCTGTAGTTCATGACAGGCTCAAACAGGTGTGTTGTTGGTGCCAGAACAAATCACGTAGGGAGATGGAGTAGGAAGAAAAGGGGGGGGGGAGAAGGAAGGTTCGCCGGGGGGGCAATGAACAGGAAGGCCAATAAGCCTCAGGTTAACATCAGGGCAGTAGGAGGGTGGTGTCGAAATTGGAGGAAAGAAAATGGTCAACCCAAGGTTGCCAAAGTTTACTGTACTTGTCTATTTTATCTATTAGAACTGCCTCAATTTTGGCGTGTATCATGGCGGTGGTGACCCGCTGCTTGACCTCAGGCAAGGAGAGGTGCGGGGACTTCCATGCTCTTGCAATGGTTTGTTTGGCTGCCGTGGTGACTTGGAGGAATAGTTTGTGCTGAGATTTAGATACAGGGTCTGTCTTCACATTGAGTAACGCAAAGAGGGGGTCAGGTGCGATTGATTCAGCCATCAAGGTAGAGAGGATTTGGAAGACAGCTTGCCAGAAGGTTTTTACTAGCGGGCAAGTCCACCAGATGTGCATGTGTGTGCCTGCCTCCAGGCAGCCTCGGAAGCATGTGGAAGAGTGGGAGGGTAGGAATTTCGCAATACGTGAGGGTACCAAGTACCACCGCATCAGCACTTTGTAATTGGTTTCCAAGGCAATTATATTTTGGAAGGCTGCTTTTGTCACTTGCCAGATCTTAGCCCAGTCCTCAGTATCTAAGGAGGACCCCAGATCTTGTTCCCATTTAGCAGTATAAGTGGGAGGGGTGTTGTCAGGGGAGTCTGTGAGATTAGAGTACAGTTGGGAAATGAGGCCCCGGGTGTGCGGGTTACGGTGGCAGGCATGTTCGAAGGCAGTCATGGTGGGCAGAGAAGAGTCAGTGAGAATGCAATTGGCGTAAAAGTGTTTTAGTTGGAGGTAGCGGAAAATCTCAGAGCTCTGTAGGTGGTGGGACTCACAAAGCGCAGAGAAAGGTTTAATGGTGTCGGATTCTATCAGAGTGTGTGCCCGAAGTAGACCAGCTGACGTCCAGTGTCGGAAGGACGAGGGGGATTCCCAGGCCGGGAGAAAGGATGGGTTGTGTAGAAAGGAAAGCAGCGGGTTGTGTGGAGATTGTAGCTTGAATTTGAATTTTAGGGCGTCCCAGAGGCGTAGGGAGTGGCGCATGACGGGATTAGAGATGGACTTACGATCGGAGTGAGTAAGCCATAACAAGTTAGCTACAGAGAGGGGGTCGCATTCAACCATTTCCAGGGATACCCAAAGAGGAACTTCACAGGTGGCATGCCACTTGGGCAGCCGGGCCAGCTGGGCTGCCTGGTAGTATTTGGTAAAGTGTGGGAGGCCAAGGCCACCTCGGAGTTTGTGGAGAAAGAGTGTTCTGCAGGGTATTCTAGGTCTAGACTTTCCCCAGACGTATGTGAAGGTGCATCGCTGAAGCTGGCGAAGGTAGTAAGAGGGGACATTAATCGGGAGCACCCGGAAGAGATACAGAATCTTAG
The DNA here is from genome assembly GCF_965119305.1 of Pelophylax lessonae. Classification (NCBI taxonomy): domain Eukaryota; kingdom Metazoa; phylum Chordata; class Amphibia; order Anura; family Ranidae; genus Pelophylax; species Pelophylax lessonae. The sequence goes on along the minus strand of NC_138780.1, from coordinate 141,929,223 downwards.
GCAGAATGGCCATCTTAGCGACAGTGATGTGCCCCATCCAGGCTAGGGGTATGAAGGACCAAGATGCCATCAAGTTCGTGAGATGACGAAGCATGGGGGGGTAGTTAGCCGAAAACAGCTCCAGCGGGTCCGCCGTCAACTTAATCCCCAGGTAGGGTAGGGAGTGTTGTGCCCAGGAGAAGGGGAGCACCGCACGTAGTTGTGAAAGGAGAGAAGGAGGCAGAGAAACATTGAGAGCACGCGACTTACCGGGGTTAACAGTCAGGCCTGAAAGGTGTGCGAACTGGGACAGGGTAGCGAGGAGGTTGGTACGGAAATCAGAGGGGACGTAAGGAACAAGAGGATGTCGTCCGCGAAGAGACACAGTTTGTGGTGGAAGCCCCCAAATTCAAGACCTTTTATGTCGGGAGTCAACTAAAACTTTTAAAGGGAATCCGTAAGTCCATTTTCATTTAAACTAAACCCAGCAGTCACTTAAAACTTTAAATGGGAATCTATAGGTTCATTTCAATTCATAAAAAAACACAGGGTCTATTAAGAAGACACCTCTAGGTTTTTGTTCCTATCTTTGGTTCATCATTGGTATCCCCTACCTACCTACCTACCTACCTGGGGGCAGCCATCAGTTTTTTCTGTTGATATATCCATAAGAAATATATTTTTAAAAGCAAGAATTTGCCTTAAAAAAATTGGATTTTGTTTTAGCATGGTATTTTAGTATTTTTCTTTCTTTTAGGGGTATATTGGTTTTAATGTATATTGATATAGTTTTAAAGTCAGCATTCACTTGCTGCTTACAATCTGATCTTGGAGTTGCCTTTTGTTCACATTATGCCACTGTATTAATTTAAGGAAACAAAATGCAATAATAGTTTACACTAAAACCCCTGTCAGATATTTCACTCCCAATCACCTCCATCCCCATAGTTAAAATTGGTTGAACTAGATGGATGTTGTGTCTTTTTTCAACCAGACTATGTAAAATAAAGGTTATGTATAGACTGGTTAAGCCTGTTCTCCGTGATGCCAAGCTGCGCTGCCCCTGGCTAATTCTTCCACACCTGTAACTGAGGGCTGATGCTTTCATTATTGTTGGAAACCCCCATCTGTGCCTTGCGTCTCAAAATTTGGGCCTGTTGCAAAACTGTTCTACCACTAACCAATTTTTATCAAACCACATCTGCTCTAATATTTGTGCTGTTCTGCAAAAAAAAAAAAAGCTCATAAACAATGTCATCAAACTATTGAAACACTGGCCACCCCTGCCTTTACCATGGCTTTTGTTTTTTTCAGCTTTCTTCGTAGCCATACATGCGACCCTTAATTGATCAAGATTCGCTACAACTGAAATTTGCCCAGAAGTTTGGATTTGCCAAACTTTTTGCTGGATTCTTCAAGTTTCAAGCAAATTGAATCTAGCCAGATACTACTGTTGGGGATGGAAAGGGGTTGGGGGTGCTCTGCATGGGGAAAAAAAATCAGGTTTGCTTTAAATTTGTATATGTTTTAGCTAAACCAATTTCCCGGTAAATGATACACCTAGGGTGTACTAAGCTGCGCTCACCTAAAAGTGCAGGTGTACAATAGATAATAACAAATTGCATACATGACATGACCCTTGAGAACGACGGCCTGTGTGCCGACGAAACCGGTCGGGAGCATTGGAACGCAATCACGCTGCCATTTCTGCCATTTCCGGGATTGATTGATATGAAGCATACAACGCGGAAGCGGTGCCATCCTGTGTCAAATCCGGATCCTGAGTTGAATGCCCGTTTATCTGTCTTTGATGTAAGTGTGTCCACTTTATTTTTAATAAACTGCTTGAACGTACTTCACCATTCTGGCCATTCCTTTATTCACATATCGCTGAGGAGCGTGAGGTGGCGGAGGAGTGTGAAGTTTTTTGATATACAGGCGTTTGTGGAGTAGATTCTCTTGGAGGGCTCGGTCTTTCATTTCGGAGTCTGGTCATATTGAACCATTCTGCTTGCATTGACCCCCTGTAATTAAGGGGTCGGTGCCCTCTGGTAAGCATTCCCACACACTGGGTGCCTATGTGGTGAAGGGAGTGAAGATCTGGTTTATGAGGAAGATTTATCCCTTGGAGATTGCGCCATTTATTTATTTATTTATTTTTTGATGCTTGGGATTATACCTATGAATCATTTATTCACTGATTTTTGATACACTTTTTACTATATGCACTTTTTTTCAAAGGAACATTTGTTGTGATTTATACTCTCATTTGTTTAAGTTTGTGCAATATTTGTCACAAGCATTGACCTTGCCAATAGTTGATGAGTTATTATTTATGCACTCTATATGCAATTTGTTATTATCTATTGTACACCTGCACTTTTAGGTGAGCGCAGCTTAGTACACCCTAGGTGTATCATTTACCATTTTCACGTTTTTATACGATTGAGCCGCAGCTCCCCATTTTTGGTTCACACCATTATATGTGCACTTTTACATATATAATTCATATATATTTATGCACTTATTCACTGTTCTAGTCCACACTAACACCACTAATTGAGTTATATATCTTATATATTTGCACTTTATCCATTAGCGCAGGTACTTTTGGCACTTAACGCCATATATTTACTAAACCAATTTCCTGCTCAAGTTCAATGGCCCTCTAAGAGATAGCAGCAGAAGCTTACAGTTGCTTACCCCATAGACAAGCTACTGCCAGAGTGAAGTACGCGTGGCAGTCCTGTCTAATATGGAAAATGTTTTGAAATTCTAAATTGCTGGCTGCTTTGTGGAGTCCTGCGACTTAGTGTTTATACAGAACATTGATTGTTGCTGCAAAATAGCAATCTCCTCCCTTAAGGGAATGTTTAATCCCACTAGACATCTAATGATTATAATCGTTATAATAATACCCCAGGAGCCTCATTTATCTAACAATCACTTCTCCCATGTCATTATCTGCCATCCTGATTGTATGATAGAGGTGACATGTCTGAATGAAGTCTTTCATATTACAGGGCTGAAGCATTTTTAGACTAATGTAATGAGGATGGTGTGTATGCCTAAAGTTTTGAACTGGACATAGACGTTAAAGTGTGTTCTGATATAAAGATAAGATTTAATTGCCCTTAGGCTTTAAAACCTTTAGGGTCCTACAGAGTGCTTTAAAAAATGGTAAGTTCAGCTATTCTGACCCCACAAATGTATTTGAATAAATAGTAAGGGAAGGCAGGGGCCAGAAGCAGCAGGGAGGACATATGGGCATAACAGAGCAGATGAGAACAGTAGAGATTGGGACAGATGGTAAACAGCCCATAGATTATGCAATTTTCTTTCCTTCCACCATGGGTGGAAAAAAGAAAATAATTGATTCCCCCATCAATACAGTCAGTGTTGATGGGGAAATCTCTCCCGCAGTGTTACAGTGTTCTGCCAGTTGAGGGGGGGGGGGGTTGTTGAAGCCATCTCTGCTGGGAGAAGACAGAGATTATTGCTAGCAGCTATAAGAGCTGCTTGCAATAATCACATTTAAAATCCAGCAGACTGGTTGTACCCAAGTTGATCAATCAGTCAACTTGGGTACATTCAGCCTGCCCATACAGGGTTTGAATCTCAGCTGGTTCCTCTGGCCGGCTGGCTGGCTGGCTTAAAGTGTTACTAAACCCACAACAGTAAAATCAGTCTGTGTATGCAGTAAAGAATGCCTGTTATACTCACTGTGGAATATAAGGGGGTATTCCTCTGTTTTGTGTATAAAAGTTGTGTGATCCTGTTTCTCTGATCCTCCTCTTCTTCCACTGTCCCCTAATTATTTCCTGATAATACAGATTTCGGGGACAAGCTGCACATGCTCAGTTTGGTGTGTATTGCTAGAGACTTTTTCTTTTTTCTTGCGAGAGCACAGGGCCAATCAGCATTGTCCAGACAGAGGGTCAGTGGAGAATGAAAACTCCTCCTACAAGCTTTACTAGGAACTGATACAAGTTACAAGGCTGCTATATACTGCTGATGAGAAAAGGTATTTAGCAGTTTAAATTTACTAAAATAATTGCATTTCCATGTTCTGTGTACTGTGGTGTTTATTGTCATAAATTGTCATTACCTTTGGTTTTGATGTACACAGACCATTTTTTTCAGATTTAAAGCTCAATTAAACCTTAGGTATTTATTACTGCAATACAATCAGGATGCATATGCTATAAAAATATGCAGCCATTTTACTTTTTTTTTTTACCACTAAGTGCTGCAGCAAAGAGTGTCCTGTACTGGCAGCACATAGGTCTGTCATGTTTAACCCCCCCCCCCCCCCCCCAACAATAATCCGAGATCAACACCACCTTTTCTCCCTAAGCAGTGCTGTTGATTGGAGCAGTGTTCGAGGGGGGGGGGGGTATATTTCTTGGATATCCAAATCCAAGAAAAGAAAAATCAAATAGTATGCATGTTACAAATTTGCCCTAAAGAACAGACAGTGCACAATCCACATGGGCTCTGCTGATTAACTGCAAACAGGAAACAGGAACTGTATTTAGGGAAAAGACATATAGTATACCATAGATGCAAACAAACTTTTTAACACTTCCATCTAATGGTTGATGGATATATCTCTACTAAATACTGATGTACAGTAGTTGTTGCACCAAATACAATTCTGGATTATAACACCCCACTCAACATCTACTCCTTATATTATTAAATACGGTTACCTATATACACCATCAATTTACACATTTATTGCACATTCTCATCAGTCCCTGCCCTCAACAAGCTTACAATTTAAGGTCCCTAACTCACATTCTTACACATACTAGGGTCACTTTAGACGTGTCAAGTAACCTACCAGCATGTCTTTGGAGTGTGGGGAAAACCCATGCAGGCACAGGGAGAACATGCAACCTCTAGGCGTAGTGCTGTGGTTTGGATTCAAACTCACAACCATAGTGCTGCTAGGCGGAAGTGCTAACCACTTAGCCACTAGTCCCATATCAGAGCTCAGTTCTATAACTCTGTTTTGTGTAAGTAGTTTTGTAAAATGCTCTGATCACATTTGTTGGAAGGGTTCCAACAAAGGTTGGAAGTCTTTGCATCTCGTCCCATGAATCTGGCTCTTTTTTTAATGCAACATAGGAGAGACATTTGGCTGGATTTGCAATTCCACCCCAAACGCTATGCGATGTTGCAGCGATTTCCGCCTGCCGAATCGTGGTAACATAGTGCAAACAGAATCGCGGGACGCATGACACACAAAAGAAGCTCTTGTACCTTTTTTGGGCGTCATGCGTCCCGCAATTCTGTTTGCACGATGTTACCTCGATTCGGCAGGTGAAAATCGCGGCAACATCGCAGAGCGTTTGGGGTGCCATTGCAAATCACGGGCAACGCACAGCCGTCCCGCGATTTTCAATGATTTCCGAATCGCGGGCAGAATCGCAGTGATTCTGCCCTGATCCGCTGAGCCCACATGTAAACATAGCCTTATAGACAATTACACTGTTACTGAATACTGATACCTACCTTGTTTGTGTCTTGGTGTAGAATTCTGTATCCCTTTTAAGAATCACTGTACCCCACAAGGATACCTTCCTTTGCGCAAGCATAATATTTTGTACGTTTTTCTTATGGGATATGAATATAGGCTTTGCTTCCAAACATTTTTAGATTGTTCAAACTCAGGGCCCTTCCATTAGACAGTTCATATGGAGTTTTCTCAGTTGATTTTCCCAGTAGTCGACTTTGGGGATAGCATGCGGTCATAATTGCCTCCCCCCCAATAAACAGCTGGTATATCTGCATTAAACAGCATGGTTCTTCTACTCTCACACAGAGTACGGTTCATTCTTTCTGCAACCCTGTTTTGATCTGGATTGTATGGTACAGTAGTTTGAAATATTATGCCATGCTTTCTGAGAATCACCCTTGTGTTTTCACCTGTATATTCAATTATATTGTCTGTGTACAATACACTTTTGATGCTTACTCAAGCCAAATACTGTTCAGGTTTCTTTGGTATTCCAGTTTTGTTGTGTAACAGATATAGTGCAGTATACCTGGAGTAATCATCTATAAAAGTTAGAAAATCCCTCCTCTTTCCTGGAGTAAATTTTTTCCATTGGACCGCAAAGATCTGAATGGATAAGGTCCAGAGGCGTTACTGGCCATGTTTTTTTTATTCTGTTGCAGTCTTCTTTCTCTTGCTGTATCTTGCACTTATTTGCTGTTGGTGGCTATGACTTTTCTCAGCTTTTCTCTGGGTGGGGTGAGTGTCTATGCCTGGGCCCATAACCTGTTAGAAATGATGTACATAGCCCTACAGATCAGACAATACACGGCCCACATGTGTTTATCTGCTGCTTAAATGCAAACAGGAAACAGGAACTTTATTCAGAAAAAAGACATCGAGGATGATTTACTAAAATCCAGTGTGCATTACAAGTGCACTACAAGTGCACTTGGAAGTGCAGTCGCTGTAAATCGGAGGGGAATATTTGAAATGAGGGGAAGCTCTGCTGATTGCTATCATTCACTCATGTGCAACAAAAATGCTCTTATTTATTTTCCTTGCATGTCCCCCTCAGATCTACAGTGACTGCACTTCCAGGTGCACTTGCAGTGCACTTGTAGTGCACAGTGGATTTGCTTTTAGTAAATAAACCCCATAGAGTATACCATAGATGCAGCTACAAACTTATCAACACTGCCATCTACTGGTTGAAGAATAAATATATACTGAATAATGATGTACAGTAGTTGTTGCACAAAATACAGTTCTGTATTCCAACAATGCAGCTTGCCAGTCCTTAGCTGTGTTGGCTACATTAGCTTTCTCTTTTAGTTTATCTACAAGTGCAGAAAACTTTGTGTTGCGCTTGCCAAACTTCAGTGTTCTTGTAATTTCCTTTGCACTGAACTAATGTCTCAAAAAAAGTTTCCAGTTTTCCCAGCTATCCTCTGTAAACTACATAACACCATTACCCTATGTAATGGAAATGATAAAAGGAAAAATGCGTTTGTAGTTCAAATGAGGAAAGCAGCCTAGGGTGCAAGGCTGTTTCTCCAACGCTGATCATTGTCACCCCAGTACAGGAAGTGTGTTACTGGTAGGTGAAAGTAATGCGAAAAATCTGACAAAAAGGAAACTTGTGCAGACACCATATCTAGGCACTGGTAAACTGAAATATTAGGATTCTGTTTTTGGGTTTAGATTAGGGATCGACCTATTATCGGCAACGCAGATATATCGAGGGCCGATCTGCACTTTCCCCGATATATCGGAATCGGGCCCTGAGGTAACCCATATTGCCAATATTTCGGGAAAGTACTTGAACCGGAGTAATGCCTGCAGCTAGAGGCATCACCCCAGTACCGGCGTCCATAGCGGATGGTCGACTGTCCTGTAATGACAACCGATGTGGCTGAGAAGCCACTTGGCTGTCATTACAAGGAGCGGGAGGGAACGTCCCACCCTCCCGCTGCCTTCCGTGGCTCGCCCGGGTCTCCCATCCCACCGGGAGACCCAGGATTCCTACCTGCATGCCCCCCGAAGACTGGATCAATGCTGCATTCCGCTCTGTTCGGGTCTCCGTGCAAAAATCCGGAAGTGATGTCATGACATCACTTCCGGGTACTCTGCGCCAAATTCTAAAAAATGACAGCATTCAAAACAGCCAAACTTGGCGTTTTGAATGCTTTTAAGTGCAGAGGAGGGGTTTGGGGTCTTTTAGACCCCCAGATCCCTCCTCAAGAGTACCTGTGAAAAAAAAAAAAAAAAATGTAAATGTTCGAAAATATCGGCAGATATCGGCCGATACTGATATGCGATGACCAAAATATCGGTATCGGCAAAAAAAACCTATATCAGTCGATCACTAGTTTAGATACGCTTTAATATTTATGTATAGCCTTTGGCCATTTTACAGGCTTTTAAATGTTTGTACAGGCATTTTCAATTGTTATTGCGGGCGTCTGAGGCTTGAATGTTTTATTTAATCATTTTATCCAATTAAAAGCTGGGTCCTATTAAATAAAAATCACAAGAAAAATGCATTTTTGTGCATTTTCCATTCGTGTTTGCATGTTTTTCAGGCTCTTCCCTTAAATTGATAGATTGTAGCTTAAAAGAATCTCTGTACTTTTTCCAGCTACAAACCACAAGCTTCAAGTGCTCAAGTGTGTACAGGCACAGTTGAAAAACGTGGGATTTTTTATGTTGAGCATTTTGGAGTTTTGGGTTAAATGCATAGGTGTGATTGGGGCCCCAAAACAAGGTATCTTGGCATATCAGAGTATCAAGCGATATATTACAACCTGGTCTTCATTTCTTGCCACCATTCTCTGGGTTTTCTTCCTGGAACGATGAACTTTGGTCAAAATACCCTTTCTACGTTGCCTTTATCAAAACAGTCATGGGAATATGATTTTTTCCAACCAGTACAATTCTCCATTTTAATCCCTTAGGTGCCCATGGTGATAAAACATCATCAGAAGTTAGTATTAAACCCTAACACGTCTTCTTCACTGCACAGTTTAGGTTTTGCTTCTCCAAAATACCTCATTATCATCCATCCTGACCTGGATGAAAAAATATGTTAATTTGGATTTTTAATTTGACTTTCAAAATGCTCTTTTGCTGTGAGCCTGGATAATATCGCATTTGATAAAGTAAACTTGCTAGGCTCTAGATACCTGTAATTTAAGTGGGAATCTGTGTCTGCAAAGTAACATTAAACCATTCCCTTGCTCTTTTCGTGATTGTAGGATCAAGGGTATTAAATTTGTAGCTGTACGTTAATCACGCTGTGTCAACAACAGGAGAGATGGCATTAAAGTGTCAGAAATAACAGGAGGAAGAAAAATGCCACTGGGATTACATAATGTTTAGAAAATGATGGAAGGGATTTTAAACAGTAAAATCTCAGGATATGAGTGGCTGGTGGATAAAACTTGGTTCAAAAATTTTAAAGTCAATTAGGTCTCAGTTTTATTCATTATAAATATTTAAGACTTCTGGTCCATGACTTGATTTGCCTGGGTCTTCTTCAGTCATCCCAGTGGAGGGTCTCTCAGATGCAGAACTCCAGAAAAAAAAAAAAAAATTGGTCCATAGTTGGAAGTTATTTCATAGGTAACCTAAGACATTCACCTAGCTTCCTCAGAAGAATAACAGTCTTTTTCAGTAACAGTAACTAAAAGATGAGCCACGTCGGCGGTCATATAGGCTGGTATCGGCATTGTGGAGGGAGAGGGGCTGCACACTTGCAGCCTTACAGTTATGAGGATACCAGCTCATATGCCTGCTGTGCCAGGCTGGTATCTATTAGAGGGGAAAATCCTTTTATTATTTTATGGTGACCCCTTCCCTTGCCCATCGTTGGGCTAAGTAATAGTGTCATGTAACTACCCCCTCTACAACAGCATAAACCCATGTTTCCCTCTCTCCCCTACAGCTACAGCCAGCCACTATGAGCAAAGTGAAATACGCAGAACTTATTTTATTGCAGCAGAGGTACTACAGGAAGTTGGGAGCTCCCTTGTAGGCAGGTGTAATTCTCTCCCCATTAAGTAGGTGGCATCTTGTCACTGTGCAGATGGAGTGGAGACTAAAAGGGATAATGTTTCTCTGCAGTTTTCTTAGGCATCAGAGGGAGAGCAGCTGTCTGATTGGATGCTGCAATCATCAGTGACCTTCCGCGTTCATCTTGAATCGGGTGACCCTTATAAATAAGGGACCCGGTCTGGATTTGGCGTGCACTTGCAATTGGACAGAGTAAGGACAAAAACCTGTTAGGGATAGAGACTTAGCACTAGGGGAAGATTCCGGTATGAGGAGAGAAAACTTAGGGATATCTCTGTACACCCCTTAAGCCACTGGTTTCCAGATTCTGCTGCTGCAACCTTCTCAAAAGCTTTTTAGAACTGCTTGCTGAGTTTGCCACCCTGCCAGTCAGCCACCCATCTAGCAGATGCTGTCCTGGTAAAGTAAGCATTCTCTGTATTGTACCTTCCTGTGCCTGAAGAAATAGCCCTGAATATCTGTGTTGATGCTGGATGACCCATTTATACAAAACAACAATACCTATTGCCTTATGCTGCTACCCTCGTGCCATTAATGCCTGCACCAGCACACTGTTGGGGACTGCTCTGTGACAGAGTGAAGTATCAATCATACTGGTTACTGCACCTGTTACTGCAAGTGTTACTGCACCTGTTACTGCAAGTATTATTGCACCTATCACCACAAGTGTAGGGCAGTCCGTACTGTAGCTGACTCAATTTTTTCGTTCAACCAACTGACTCAATTCCCCCATCCACATCGAATCCTCCCCGTTAAGCCATTGTATTCTGACAGTGAGGAGACTTCCCTGCCATCAGAGTACACTGATTACTGTCACCGGTGACAAAATCCAACAGGATGGTTGTGCAGAAGCCGATCGGTACTTTAACTAACTGCTGGTATGAAAAAATAACTATCTGGTTAACAATTTTAATTAAAGGGGAACTAAACCTGCTAATTTAAAGTGGAACTAAAGGCACAATACCTTACTTAGTTCCAATGATCCGATGCCAGCGAGGTTCTGTGCCAACATCTTCTCCACAGGTTCTTCCAGGTGCCAGACTTCAGCCGTCTCAATTGGCCGGCGTAGGATGACGTCACTACCGTGCATGTGTAGTCATCTTGGCACACTGGCCCTGTGCCGTAATGAAAACTGAGCTGCGCATGTGCAGCTTAGTATACTTTCCACAGAGGACTGTGAACAAAGTGTACTTTAATGCAGAAGAAACTTTGCATGTCTCTTCTGCAATAAAAAGCCTGCCTGTTCACATTTTTTTTTTATTAAGTTCTACTGTTTGCATTTTTATTCTGTTTTTGCAGCTCATGACACTCAACAATAATAAATGATACTACAGATACTATATATGACTGAACTTTTTTTTTTTTTTAATTAGATATCTGTATTTAAGGTATAACACTGAACTGGATGAACACTGATTTACTCTTAAGTTCCATTTGCTGCTGATTTTCAAACTTTTTCTTACCAATTTTTTAATTTCAATATTGCTGTCATCAAAAGTCTATGTGAACTACATTCTCTATTTCACAAAACACTTCAAATAGTCCACAGCATTGTAAAACATTTGCATTTGTGTATGTGCAAAGTACGCATACTTTGAAACACATACAATTGACTGTGTATTTAATACTATTGTACCACAATTTTGCACATTGTGTACTTTCCACTGATATGCTACTGTATACTATGCATTCCCTAATAAATTGTGGTATACTTCCCCTGTGAATCACAGGAGTGCAGTTAGTTTTGCACTCCTGTGACCTGTTTTCAGCTGACAGTGGGCTGAAGCCCACTGTTGGCTGATGTTATAGAGCCGGTCCAGGGTATAAAAAGATCTTGACCATATGGTTGTAATTCACCCAGAAGCCTGGACCGGCACGTGGCTCAGCCTCTCAGCAATCCGCCGAGAACCTGAGCCAATGTGGCCGGACATTGTATAGTTCAAGTATAGAGTAGGAAATGGGATTGAGGCACTGAGGACTTTCATGGTACAGTATGAACTCGCAACACAATTATTATATAAAAATATACAAAAGTTTATTACATCAATCAATATTAAAAACCCATAAAGAGGGAATGGAAAACAGGGGAAGTTATTGTCCACATAAGGACAAACAGACAATTGTAATGAAACACAAGATTCCTCTAATACAGAATGAATATTGACTAAAGTGTCCACCCAATTATGGAGGACCTTTAATAACATGCCTCCAATCTCACACTCTACATGTTTTGCGGAATATCCACTTCTTCAGGAGTTTAATTCAAGAGGAATGGTAAATCTGAGAAATATAGAACCATAAAAATACATAGAAAAAGCACACATTTTAACATAAGCATAAACATAATAATGTGCAAATAAATATGTGCACAACATCACAGAGGTTAGATAGCTACCGAAAGGTAGAGATATAGACATAGATATACCCTGAATCTTTCCCAATGATACCCAAATGCCACATAGGCATGATAAAACCAGTATGGTGTTTTTCTTTGTATTATTATGGTTCTGTATTTCTCCCACAGATTAAACATTCCTCCTGAACTAAACTCCTAAAGAAGTGGACATTGAAATATGTAGAGTGTGAGATTGGAGGCATGCTATTAAAGGTCACCCATAATTGGGTGGACATTTTAGTCAATATTCAATATGTATTAGAGGAATCTTGTTGTGTTTTATTAAACGTGTCTGTTTGTCCTTAAGTGAACAATAACTCCTGTTTTCCTTTCCCTCTTTATGTTTTTTTTTTTTAATATTGATTTATATAATAAACATTTGTATATTTTTATATAATAATTGTATTATGAGTTCATACTGTACCATGAAAGTCCTCAGTGCCTCAATCCCATTTCCTACTTGAATATATAGTGTAGCAGGTTTTCCAGGCATTGGGCCTGATATGGGTCTGCCATTGTTACTGGTGACACCTTCAGCTCATTTAAGCTGAATACCCAAGTGTGAGAGTTGACAATGACCATCTTTGGTTTGTTTTGTTTATTTGAACATGGGGATGGGAGAAGGGAATGAGTGGGATACTCCTCTGGCTGAACTAGGTACAACTGGGACACTTTGCAGAAAAATGCCGCCTAGCGCTGTCTTGACGCCAGCTGGATGCCGACCAACGTTTACTGACGCTTGAAAAAATGCTTTATTACTGAACTGTGCTAGAACTTGACTTGTAACCCTCTGGATAACTCAAAAGATCCTGGACTGTAGCGAGACTTGACTCTTGACACTCTGTTAAGCTCAAAAGTCCTGTGAACAGCTCCCTCCAGCCCTTCACTGACTGAGGTAGCTCCTTGTAACTGCTTGTGCTGCTGCAACTCTAAACACTGTACACTACACACTGCACGCTGTACACATTAACTCTTCAGGGCCCAACCGCTGGTGTCCCCTCTTTACACTTCCAGGGTCCTCTACTAGGCACTCCCTCTGCACTTCAGGGTCCTCTCACTAGACAGCCCCTCTGACACTTCAGGGTCCTCTTACTAGGCACCCCTCTGACACTTCAGGGTCCTCTCACTAGGCACCCACTGTGACACTTCAGAGTCCTCTTACTAGGCACCCCTTTACCACTAGCTAGCTACTGGATCCCTTGGACCTTCACCGGAGCGGTCCCCTCTCAGCTAGGCAGACCCCCAGGGGCAGTTACAGTACTCACGAACTTGGAATGCTTGCCTGAAACTGGGCCCCCTCAACTCCGCTGGTCCTCAACCCACCTGATCCTCTCTGCAGCTCAGCCCAGCTCTCTCTATACCCTCAGGCTAGCCGCCCAAGACACCCGATCCTTCTGACAGGAGGAGAGAAAGCCGTACTCTCCCTCCTGGGACTCTGCTTCCCACCAAAGACGCTGCGTCATGTGCTCCCCTCAAACTTATACCCACTCCCAGAATACTGTGCGGCAGAATCTGCCTTCCTGGGGTAGATACAAGCCTGAATGTGCCACTGATTGGGGTTTCTCCACTGCCCAATGAGAACCCTCTCATGGAGCCAGTGGGGAGACTCCCCTCTCAATGGGAACACCTGGGAGACATGACAGCCCAGCTGAAAATCAGGGCCCTGCTGTTAGGCAGCCAAGGCCCACTATACTTTTGCCTAGCACCTACATTGTAGGGTGCTACAATAGGATGAAGGTACAATTTTCATTCATAAGTTATGTAGCACATACTTTATTGTACAGTTCAAGACTGATTGGAAAGAAACACAAATTTCTTAGCAGGCAAAACATATCCCTCATATGCTTGTCACGTGTATATTTAGATGTTTGCTTGGAGTTTAGCTTTAGTACATATTGGATAATAAAATATTTAACAAGTAACTATAGACCTCTTAGTTTAACTTCTATAGTCGGGAAAATACTGGAGAGTTTAATAAAAGACCACATAGATGAGTTCTTCCTGGAAAAAAATATATTTAAGCAACAGACAGCATGGATTAATGAAAGACAGAAGTTATCAGACACACCTGATTTCTTTTTATGAGGTAAGTAAAACCTTGGACAGAGGGGTGGCTGTGGGCGTAGTATTCTTGGATTTTGCAAAAGCGTTTGACACAGTCCCCTGCACACGGCTAATGTGTAAGGTAAAGTCTACAGGCTTGGAAAGATCAGTTTGTAAAGGGATAGAAAACTGGCTAAAATATAGAATTCAGAAAGTAGTGGTTAATGATTCTTGCTCTGGTCTAAGGTTACCAGTGGTGTACCCCAAGGTTCAGTGTTGGGACCCTTACTTTTTAACATCTTAATAAATGATATAACGTCTGGGATTAAAAGTACCATTTCAGTCTTTGCAGATAACACCAAGCTATTGGATGGAATAACTTCCTTACAGGATGTCTTCATCTTACAAGCCGACCTCAATGCTTTGTTTCATTGGGCAACTATGTGGCAAATGAGGTTAATGTTGATCAATGTAATGTTTTGCACTTAGAGGCTAAGAATATGCATGTATCATACAAACTAGGGGGAGTACAACTGGGGGAATTCATAATAGAGAAAGATCTTGGTGTTCTGGTAGATCAGAAGCCTAATATTAGCATGCAATGCCAAGCTGTGGTTTCAAAAGCAAGCAAAGTCCTTTCTTGTATTAAGAGAGGCATGAACTCCAGAGAGAGAGAAATATTTTTTTCCTGTACAAATCATTAGTAAGACCTCATCTGGAATATGCTGTTCAGTTTTGGGCACCGGTTCTCAAAAAGGATATCAGGGAACTGGAGAAAGTGCAGAGAAGGGCGACCAAACTGATAAGAGGCATAAAGGATCTTAGCTATGAGGAAAGATTAGAGGAACTGAATTTATTCTCTCTTGAGAAGAGGAGATTAAGGGGGATGGGGGGTGATCAACATGTATAAATACATAAGGGGTACAAATAGGGAACTTGGTGTTGGGTTATTCACTTTAAGGTCATCATAGAGGACAAGGGGGCATTCGTTATGTCTAGAGGAAAAGAGATTTTGTCTCCAAGTACAGAAAGGTTTCTTCACAGTAAGAGCTGTGAAAATGTGGGTGGTTCTGGCCACCTCATTTGATTGCTATAAAAAGGGCCTGGATTCTTTCCTAGGTATAAATAAGATAAGTGGGTACTCATTTTTTTAGTAAAAGTTGATGCAGGGAATATCAGATTGTCTCTCGGGGGATCAGGAAGGATTTTTTTTCCCTTGCTTGTAGCAAATTGGTTCATGCTTTGGTGGGGTATTTCACCTTCCTCTGGATCAACTGTGGGTATAGGATTGTGTATATAGGGTTGTATGGTTGTGTTTTTTTGTTTTTCTTTTATATTGGTTGAGCTAGATGGACTTGGGTGGATTGTCAGACTTCCAGTGGACCAAAATGAATTTGTGGGCCTGGAAAGAAGCTCTAGAAATGGCCTGTAAGGTAAACCGGATCTCTACCACCAAAAGGCCAGTGCAGATTTGGGCTCATGCTCGTGCACATTGCTCACGTGCTAATATTTGCAGTATAGACGAAAGACCAATGTCACTTTTGCATTGCCATGGCTCACATATTTGTGCACATACGCACACGTGCACATACTAATTAGCACTTGGTGCCCAGTGGCCTATTTAAACTGCTCTATTACTGTGAGCAGTTGCTGAATGGTCTTCAGCTCGTTCCTGTGTTCCCAAGACCTGATTCGTTGTTCCTGCTTACTTGTGTATGACCCGGCTTGCCTCTGGACTTTGCCTCTGCTCATGCTCTAGCTCTGTTACCTACTACTCAGACCTTGGCTTGTTTACTGGATCTGATCTACCTGCTGTCTTTGTACTGCAATGCCCGGCTGTTAACAACCTTGGCCTCGCTCCTGGACTTGCTTGCCTGCTGATTCAGTACCTCCCTGCCTGGTTGCCGTTGACTGCTGATCGTCTCCTGGTTCTGCTTCCATCGCACACTCTGGTGCCAAGCTGCTACTGCATCCAGTTCCTAGGACTGCGACTTCCAGCTCTACCCACCTACAGAGTGGACATCACAAGATAGCTGCTACGACACTCATGCCACTCTCTGTCCTCACCTTCAGGAGTGTTAGGCGGTAGGTGCAAGAGAGGCCTCCACAACATTTCAGTCTTCACCAAGTACGTGATATGGCCTCTCTAGGCAACTCTTGCATCTTCTGGTTGTCCAGTATACCTAAGATGCTTGTTTCAGAGTGTTTACTATACCTGCCCTATCGTGCTCAAGCCCACTACTACGGCAAAGTACTCCATTGTCAGTGGGTCCTACACTATCCATAAAAAGAAGGATGAATCCAACCTCTCACCATTGGAGATGCTTACTCCTTACTGGGAGAGATGAAATATGCATGTCGCTTGGTTCATAGCTGCACCAGCTTTAGAAATGCATGTTCAGGGTGTGCCCCCCCCCCCAGCTCTTTGTTTGTTATGTATTCGGTCCTGACCAGACTTCTGGGGTTGAGCACCCCACCCTCCCACACCTGTACTCTATCAGTGTCCACTAGCAAGCAGATATAGAAGGAGTCCCTTATAATGCAGTTGCACATCTATCCCAGTAAGGAGTAAGCATCTCCAATGGTGAGAGGTTGGATTCATCCTTATTTTTATGGATAGTGTAGGACCCACTGACAATGGGGTACTTTGACGTAGTGGTGGGTTTGAGCATGATATGGCCATATGGTGGGACCAAATCCCCATTTTTTGCCTTTATATTTGATAGTCATTTCTTTTGCATGTGTGCGCTATTCTCTGTAAATATGCATGTCGCTTGGTTCATAGCTGCACCAGCTTTAGAAATGCATGTCCAGGGTGTACCCCCCCAGCTCTTTGTTTGTTATACCTGCCTTATAGAGATGTAATTCAGGACAGCACCACAATTAATGTCTAAGATCCCCATGCTGTCTCTGACATCTACTGCGCATGGGTTCCTGGAGCACACCTATTTTAATAAGCTTTAGGGGGGTGTAATAGGCATGCAAAAACACAATTGGGAAAGTCTCTCTGGATGATTGAGGGAGAACAGCGGCACAGCCTAAGGGGCTGTCTCCCATTCTTTGTCTGTTAACGTGCCAACATCACCCTCCTATTTCTTGGCCATTTTGGTGGTTAATAACATAGAGTAACAATGTGAAATTAAGCCTTTGGAAGGTTCTGTATGCTGCATAAAGGTAAATATTAGGGTTGGGACAACCTCCACCCAAAAGTATTGCGCTGGGCTTTTACAGTGTGATGAAGTTAAACATATTGAAAATGCACATGGGAAGATAGAGGAAAATTTGGTGCTAAGATCTGAAAACAGTATTAGGGAGTCAATGGAGAAGATATGGGAAAGATTAGTGATACCACATTCTTTCCGATTTTTACCAAACTGAAATTTAGCTAATTCTGTAAAGGTAGCATTCCGCAAAATAGGGCTGTACGTGGTAAATCCAGTGGCCTTGTGAATCTGCTTAGCTTTATTCCAATTTTTTTGCATAACAGTGTATGTAGGAAGCACTTTGTTAGGTTTTCAGAAGGATAGTGATTCCAATCCCGTGCACCCATATGGCAATAGGATCAGTAATGCGGAGTTGAGTTTGGGGTGGGCAGAGCCATTCTGTCTGGGCATGCCACCCACCATATGATGCAGTTGGGCTGATAGCTAATATATCCACCACGTATTGGGCAGAGCCACCCAACCGCCATCCTTAGGTCGCTGGAATTGCTCTATTTTTTTTTTTTAGGCGGGCGGTTATGCCAGAGCAGTTATTTTAAATGGAATTAATAACTTAAAAGGTCTTCAATCTTGTGACTACAGGGGAGTTATGTAGGAAGTAGAGTAACTGTGACATAAATATAATCTTAAATAAAGTGGAGTTCTGGCCACGGGGTTGAAATTTAGATAAAAATACCCCCGGGACAGTCAGGGCTAGTACATTCCACAATGGATAGCCTCTGTACTGTCCTGGGTAACACTTACAGTACCTTTTAGAAGAAATACTTACCTTGAAAATCTCTTCTCCAGCACTGCCATCTCGGATGTGGTTAGCTGAAGCCAACGTGTCCTCTTCTGCGTCCTCTTCCGTGTCCTCTTCTCCCAGAATGCGCCTGTACCGGCCCCGCTCCTCACATGCCCAGAAGCTGTTTAACAGGGAATGAGGCACCCGCACCGGAAGTGACGAGCGGGGCCGGTGCAGGTGCATTGATTCCTGGGAGCGATGACGTTCAGCTCCCAGGAATCAATGCAAAGAGGAAGTGACGGCGCGGGCCGTGGCCGCAGAGGAAGGAAGTGGAAGAAAGGTGAGTATATTTTTCTTCAATAACAAGGTAAGTAAACTAAAAAAAAAATCTTAACTCTCCATTTCTTTTTCAGGTGACCAATAGCAAGCGGATGGCCCAAAACCTATTATGTCGATTTTGTGGCCGGAACTCCGCTTTAAGTTGGTTTTCTCCATCAATGATAATTTCAGGTTGTTTTATTGTTTGACCTTATTTCTAAAGCAAGCAAGAAAAGGAGCTGAGCTAGATTAATACAAAAAAGTTGGTTAGGTCTGGGGGTAATTTGTATGCCAAGATACTTAAAGGAAGGCATTGGCTGATCCAGGGCCCCATCCAGAAGCATCTGGACCGACTTAGACCAATTTATTTTGAGGCCAGAGTAAACTCCAAAGGTATTTATAGTGGAGATGGCTTCATGTAGAGAGGAAGTAGTGTTGACCAGCAACAGGAGCATATTGTCCACGTAGAGCAGGATTTTCTCTCCATATCAGAATCCAATAATACCTGGATGTGATCAGATCAGGGCTGCCAGGGGCCACTAGGTTATTTTAAAAAGTTGAATGGCCTGGTGCACTCCAACTTTGGATGGATGAAAGAAAAACCATGGCTATCCATGCTGTGTCCTTTGTATTTATTATAAGGCATATTTTCCCATTTATTGTGGTATGCCTTTAATGTCAACCCAGAGTTCTTCTTTAACCTTTGAAGACAGGTCATCATAAGATAATATGGAATTTTTGGTACTGCCACACACAAAAAAAAAAGCTTTTAGCGCAGTAATTCCCCTCTTCTATGTGACCATTGTCCTGGCTCATGCCCCCTTTGTCTGTGCTCATTAAAGCAAATGTATTGGAGCCTTCATGCCTTTGAATGCAGTCAGCTCTCATTCAGAGCACCAAATAACCTTCAATATTTTCAGTCTGAGTTAACAGCAATTGCTGCCATACAGGAAGTCCACTATTTCCTGGGGGAGAGGGAGATCATCCTGATGGAATGGCTTTTAATTGATTTTGGGTGCTCTTAGGCTGCATAGCGGCTTTAACATATTCGTATAATGTACAAAATAACAATCAGAAAAGTAACAACCGCTTAAGTCATTAAAATGTGTTTGACAAGTAAATCTGAGTTTTGTTTCTCATGATTTCTTGGATATAGCAATATGCACATACCTGGAAACATCTGGCTATTTAAAATCTAGCTGTGCATGCCATTATTTAAAAGGGAAATAAAATGGTTTCTGGTTTGTTTTATTTTAAATGATTTCAAATGTTTGAAGGTTAATAAAGCTAAGCTGTAAGGCAGAGGGCTAAATGTACAGTTAAATTAAGCCCAATCAAAATGAGTGGAACTTAAGTGCCTCATCCCTAAATATAGACAATCGTAAAGTTACACTATGGTAATGGCATAGGACTTTTGAGGCATAACATTCATTTTCTAATAAAAAAAATATTAGTTCATATTTTTTTTTTTAAATACAGTATATACTCATGTTGCACAGCAAATTTAAGTGTATCATAATAAAATACAAAGCCATAAAAAGGCCATCATTGACAATGTTGTTTTTCCACATGAAGTAGTCTTCATCAGGAGCCACGATACAGACTTCATATTTCTTGCGATCTAAATAAGACAGCAGTTATCAGTAATCTCCTTTTTGAACAGTTTCTTGATGATTTTACCACCACCACCCACTGTATCAGTGTATGGAGGGGGGGGGGGGGAACCAGAACATTCCAACAGGACCACGGGGGAAACCCTCCCACACAGGGGTGTGTGGAGATGGGGGGTGGCTTTGCTAATACAGTGGGTGGTGGTTGCTATGCGATATGAGTATATACTGTATTTTTTAAAAAATATGAACTAATAAAATGTTTTTTAATAGAAAATTAATGTTGTGCCTCAGAAGTCTCATGCCACTAACATAGTGTAACTTTACAATTTTCTAAAGTTAAATTACATGTACTATACTGTATGGTAACTGCTGTATCTGTCAAACTATTTTTATTTCTGCCCAACCAGTCACGAGATCTACAAAGCCCTGTCAGACAGCAAAGCCAGCCTGGTGACCTAACTTTTCCCTCCTGTTAGGTCTACAGCTTGGTTACCTCCGGGTCCCCAGCTTGTGACTGGTCAGTGAAGGAGCAGCAGCAAACTAGTGAGCTGTGCTTATGTTAGTGGCATTTAAAAATACATTTAATGGAAGGAAACACATTATTTTATATATCAACAGACCTTTCATCTATAGAAACTGAAATAAAGTTGTTTACACATTTTATATTTGTGCATCTAAGTGCATAGCTTTTAACCTTTTTTTTAAGCAGATGACAAAACTTTTCTTTATTAAAATGTTTTTTGCTTCTAGCATTAACATGTTATTTATTGTCACCATAATATAGTATTTATTGCTGTGATAGTATAAATTCATCTGAGGTTTAAAGCGGAAAGTCCGCAATATTTACTCTCTCTTCAATGATGCAACATCCATAAGCTGACTCGCCATTTCTGACATCTTCGCCTGGTCTTCTTAGGGGTTCGGAGTTTTTGGCCATCTTAGCTGGCCAGCCTGGGTTTGCAATTTTTTTGTGGCTCAAGATACATTTAAGAGATCCATTTCTGGAAGGCAGCAGAGAAGCTTTAACGCAAAAGGGGACAGACAGAGCATATTCTGCTAAATAAACCTTCCTTCCAGCAATGTTTAATTGCATGGCTATAGTTCTACTTCATGGTTAGGGCTTAGGGTCACATAAATAGTTACCCAAATGGGTTAGATTCAGTTTGAGGGTTAAATTTATGGGTTAGGTTGATGTTGAGATTTTATGTATTTAGCCAAAAAAATTTCGTCGTTTTAGATGTACGAATATGCAAGGGCCAGCAACCCTGACAGTTTATATCTTGCAGGTCTGTGTCCTGTTGAGGATACTTTTCTTCACATTTTGTCTCGTAGATGGGAAGGAAGTGAGCAGAAATCTCTACAAAACAGCTGTTACCAGAACAGATGTCCCCATTGTAAGATTTTTCCTCACAGCATATGCTCTGGTGGCGAATATATATTTTTGGATTTCTCATCACTTTCTCTATTACTTATAATGCTTACCAAAGCAAATAAAGGGGGGGGGGGAATCTCCATAGCAGAATACAGACAGCAATAATAACTTTATAATATATAACAGGGGTTCTTATCCTCCCTTACTTTATCCGACACAAAAAAAATTGTCCATGCAAAAGGTTTCAGTAAACACAAAAACTTTCTGACTGAGCCAAATCCTTCTTCATTTATGTCTCATATGCTCCCCTATTCAGGCACTGCAGCTCACAGTGTGAGGGTTTCAGCAACAGAGGGGGTGCTGCCAATTCAGAAAGTATTTGGTGGGACTGGGGGTGGTCAGGTGCTGGCTAACAAGCTATATATAGGCAGGTAGCATACTATATGTGTAGTTAGCACCTGGCTGCCCAGGTCACGGGGAAGGGGTTAATGATTTTGCTGCCTTTTCCAAGTGTGTGCATGTGCTTTCACTGGGGTCCAGCCTCTCTCCTATGTTCTTTAAAAGGGAAGAGGTCCAGTTCCTAGGAGGGCTCTGGGAAACCTACATGTAGCACCCTCCTAGGTAGGTTCTAGTGCAGGGGTGGGGAACCTTTTGGGTATTTATAAAATCCTTCGGGGGCCGTACAAAATTATCAACCTAAAAATGTGCCTGTTATTTGGTCAAACATTTAATTAACTCACCCCTAATGTAATGACTGCAACTGCTTCTCTTTGGTGAGGTGTGTGATGTTAGCTGGTATTGATGATGCTGCTACTTGCAACTGGTTTTCCAGGTTTGCGTCGGTCAGTCTGGAGTGCAGTCGACTCTTTATGGTGGTAAGTTTTGAAAAGAACTGCTGATGGGTACTGCTGGTTGTTACTGCTGGTGGGTACAGCTGGCACTGCTGGCTCTGGCTGGTACTCCTGGCTCTGGCTGGTACTGCTGGTTCTGGCTGGTACTGCTGGTTCTGGCCGGTACTGCTGTGTCAGGAAAGGAATCACCATTCAGCAGCAATAGATCGCCGGATGCAGAGCAGGTGTGTCACCACGCCCATCTCCCCAGCCCTGGCCCTATATAAGACGCTCTTCCGGTGTGCTCAGTGCTGGTTTATCGTCAGCTCCTGTACCCGTGACCTGTCCGTTTACCTGTGTTCCTGTTTTGACCCGGCTTGCTTCTTTGACCTGTCTGCATCTTCTCCCTTGATCGACCTTGGCTTGCCTGACCACTCTTTGCTCTGACACCCCTGCTGGATCTCCTGTGTACCGACCTTGGCTTGGATCTCACGGACTCTCTCTTGTCTTGCCCCTTTGCTACCTTCCACTTGGCTCATTACTTCCGGACTGATTAACTGTGTATGACCCTCGGCCTGGCATTAACCTTGTGTCTTTTTCCACTGAGCACCTTTAGATCTCCTGGAAGCGGTCCTGGGTGTCCATACCATACCATCCATCCATCCGGATTTCACCAGCATCCAGTGCTCCTTGGGACGTGTCATCTCCTGTCTCACCTCCAGGGGTGATCCGCACCGAGCTGCAAGGGAAGCCCTCTCAGCACTTCGGCCTCAACCAAGGTACCTGACAGCATAAACCAGCCATGTCAGAGGCCGACAGAGGTGCTTCCCCGCTCGAGGCTTTATGCCAACAGGTTTCAGCCCTAACCCAAGCCGTACAAAGACTGCAAGATGGCTACTTCCAACTGGAAGGTCGGGTAGTAAACCTAGCCGGCTCATCTCTTCCGAATGATCCTAATCAGCCTGCCACTAGCTCTTTACCGGCTCCTTCTCAACCGGATCAAGCTAGCTCTGCCCATTCAGCTTCAGCTCCGCCACCAGAGTCACGGGTGCCCACGCCTGAACGCTTCCGTGGGGAGCGAAGGAAATTTAGGGCTTTCAAAAATGCCTGTTTATTATATTTGGCTCTTCAGCCCAGGACCTTCTCCTCGGAATCCATTAAAGTGGGGTTTATAATCTCCTTATTAGCTGAAGAACCCCAGACTTGGGCACACAACCTCCTTGAACAGAAGAGTCCTACCTTGAACTCAGTAAGCTCCTTTTTTGAGGCCATGGCCCAGCTATATGAAGATCCTCAGCGCACGGTCACAGCAGAGTCTGCTTTACATGCCTTACAGCAGAATAAACGCCCGGCCGAGGACTACACTGTAGACTTCCGTAGATGGGCAGCCGACACGGACTGGAATGAGGCGGCATTGAAATACCAGTACCGTCATGGCCTCTCTGAAGCTCTAAAAGACGAGCTTGCTCGGATAGAGACACCTGCATCCCTGGAAGACTTGATCTCTCTAGCCATCCAAATGGACAGGCGTCTGCGGGAACGACGCTCAGAACGCCTCCAGGGGGCCCGAGCTTCTTGGGTGATGCCTAAGGTCCCGTTTGCCGCCTCTCCTCCCCCTGCACCAGCTATGAATGCCTCTGCGGACGGTGAACCCATGCAGATTGGACTAATTCGTTCCTCCCTAACACCCGAAGAGAGACAACGTCGCCGCCAGGCTAACCTCTGTCTATACTGTGGAGCCTCCGGCCACTTCCTCCGCAACTGCCCCGTGAGGCCCAGTAAGTGCTATTCACGGTCTGTCTTGAACTGTCAGGTCTCTGAGCCATCCCCTGCTCACCTTATCCTTCCTATCTCCTTACAGGTTGCAGAAGAGAAGATCCAGCTCACGGCAATTGTTGACTCCGGAGCTTGCAGTTGTTTTCTGGATTGTACACTAGCAAGGAAACTGGGGGTCCCCCTACAAATTAAGGAGCAACGGCTTCAAGTCTTTCTGGCCGACGGGTCCCTGCCTAGTTCCGGACCTGTGACCAGAGAAACCTATCCGGTACTCACTACCACAAACTCGGGCCATCAAGAGCTCCTCCGCTTTGATGTCTTGTCCTCTCCCTTATTCCCGGTTATCCTAGGCCTTCCATGGCTCCAGGCTCATAACCCACAAATTGACTGGGTGAAGAAGAGGATTTCCTTCTCGTCCAAATATTGCCTGGACCATTGCTTTCCCCCTAGACCCAACGCTCCTGCCACATGTCTGGCCGTTCAGCCAGCCCTAGACCTTCCTGAAGACATTCCCGCAGCCTATCAGGACTTTAGGGATGTATTCGACAAAAAAAAGGCTGATGCTCTACCCCCTCACAGGCCCTACGACTGCCCCATTGAGCTTCTTCCAGGAGCCGAGATCCCTTTTGGAAGAATATTTCCCTTATCTGAGAAGGAATTAGAAACTCTTCGGACTTATGTCAACGAGAACCTGGAAAAGGGGTTCATCCGGCCCTCGTCCTCCCCAGCTGGCGCTGGAATCTTCTTTGTTGAGAAAAAAGATGGCACGTTAAGACCCTGTGTTGATTACCGGGAACTCAACAAAGTTACCATCAAAAATCGTTATCCTCTCCCCTTGATTCCAGAATTGTTCCAGCGCTTCCGGTCTGCCCAGGTCTTTACCAAATTAGACCTCCGAGGAGCGTACAACCTTATTCGCATCCGAGAAGGGGATGAGTGGAAAACGGCGTTTAGAACCCGTTTCGGCCACTTCGAATATCTGGTCATGCCCTTCGGGCTATGTAATGCCCCGGCCACATTTCAACATCTGGTCAATGACATTTTTCGAGAGTTCCTGGACAACTTCTTAATCGTGTACCTAGATGACATCTTGGTCTTCTCCTCCACTCTGGAACTCCACCGGATTCATGTCAAAAAAGTATTAACCACCTTAAGGAAACATGGGCTCTATGTGAAACTGGAAAAATGTGAATTTGAGAGGAAGTCCATCCAGTTCCTAGGGCTTATTATTTCAACTGAGGGTGTCTCTATGGATCCACAAAAAGTAAAAGCCATTTTGGAGTGGCCAGCCCCCACTGATAAGAAGGGAGTTCAGCGATTTGTGGGCTTCGCTAACTTCTACAGAAGATTCATAAAGGGATTCTCAACAATTATCGCACCCATCACCCAACTAACGCGCCAGCAGATTCGCTTCCGCTGGTCACCGGAGGCTCAGTCAGCTTTTGATAAATTAAAAAGCCTGTTTGTGACCGCACCTATTCTTCAACACCCCGACCCGGTCTTACCTTATATTCTCGAAGTGGATGCTTCGGAAGTAGCCACAGGGGCTATTCTGTCCCAGCGACAAGGCCCGAAGACCCTGCTACACCCAGTAGCTTTCTTCTCTCGGAAAATGTCACCCCCAGAGAAGAACTACGATGTGGGGGATCGGGAACTTCTGGCTATTAAATGTGCTCTAGAAGAATGGAGGTACCTGCTTGAAGGCGCGGCACACCCTATCATGATATTCACGGATCACAAGAATCTAGAGTATCTCAGGACTGCTAGACGCCTAAGACCTCGGCAAGCCCGTTGGGCTCTATTCTTTTCACGCTTTAATTTCCATATTATCTACAGACCAGGATCTAAGAATGGAAAGGCGAACGCCCTGTCCCGAATGTTTCCGGATACTCCCAGCACGACGGAGCCCAATACCATCCTATCAGCTCAAAACTTTTTTTTAATTCACACTGACCTACAGTCCACAATTCAGCAAGCCTCTACTCAATGTACTGAACTCGAAGCCGGTTCTCTAAATAAACGGGAAGGATTCCTCTGGCACCAGGGAAAAATTTTTGTTCCTACATAAGTGAGATTGTTGGTCCTTAAAACCTTTCACGACCACAAACTCGCTGGACATTTCGGGGTAAAAAAGACCTACGAACTTATCCAACGCCGCTTCTGGTGGCCTAAGCTACATCAGGACTGCAGAAGCTATGTAAATTCCTGCATCACGTGCCAACGTAACAAAGGGGCTAAAGTCAAATCATGGGGCCTGTTAAGACCATTGCCGATTCCCGAGCAGCCCTGGAAAGGTCTGTCTATGGACTTTATAGTTGAGCTACCACCCTCAGAGGGGTTTTCCACCATCTTGGTAGTCGTGGACCGACTCTCAAAAATGGCTCACTTCTTGCCCATGAGGGGCACTCCCTCCGCCCTGGAAACAGCCAACACATTTATCAAAGAGGTGGTCAGGCTACATGGACTTCCAAATAATATAGTGTCAGACCGAGGTGTTCAATTCACCTCTAGATTTTGGAAGGAGCTCTGCAAGTCCTTGTCGGTTGAAGTGTCCCTGTCATCTGCTTACCATCCACAAAGTAATGGGCAAACAGAGAGAACCAATCAAACCCTGGAACAGTACCTCCGATGTTTTTGCACCAGCTCTCAGGACGACTGGACCTCCCTGCTTCCATGCGCAGAATTTGCCTACAATAATTCCATACACTCCGCAACCAACCAAACCCCGTTTTGGGCTAATTATGGCTTTCATCCTTCTTTTTTGCCTAACTTGGATCAGGAAATAACGGTTCCCGCAGTCCATGATCGGCTAGCAGCCATTAAAACTAATTTCCAGTTGTTACGAGACAATATTCATAAAGCACAACAGGACTATAAGAAATTCTTTGACCTCAAACGGAGGGAGAACCCAGTGTACAAAGTTGGAGATCGAGTTTGGCTCTCTTCAATTAATTTGAAATTATCCTGCCCGTCCAAGAAATTGGGGCCAAGATTCATCGGTCCTTTTCAGGTCAAGAGAGTGGTGAATCCTGTGGCCTTTGAATTGGCCTTGCCCGGCTCTTTCAAAATTCATCCAGTATTTCATGCCTCGCTACTTAAGCCAGCGGTACCAAGCCCCTTCCCGGGAAGAGAAGAGGTACCACCTCCTCCAGTTTCAGTAGAAGGGGAGCCTGAATTTGAGGTTGAGAATATCTTGGATTGTCGACAAAGAGGCAACCGTACTCAATACTTGATTAAATGGAAAGGATATCCTCCGGAGGACAATTCATGGGAACCATTGAGTAACATCCACGCCCCTAAACTTTTGAGAGAATTTCACAAAAAATTTCCAGAAAAACATGGTCGTTGGGCATCCAGAGGCTGCCCCTCAGGGGGGGGCACTGTCAGGAAAGGAATCACCATTCAGCAGCAATAGATCGCCGGATGCAGAGCAGGTGTGTCACCACGCCCATCTCCCCAGCCCTGGCCCTATATAAGACGCTCTTCCGGTGTGCTCAGTGCTGGTTTATCGTCAGCTCCTGTACCCGTGACCTGTCCGTTTAACTGTGTTCCTGTTTTGACCCGGCTTGCTTCTTTGACCTGTCTGCATCTTCTCCCTTGATCGACCTTGGCTTGCCTGACCACTCTTTGCTCTGACACCCCTGCTGGATCTCCTGTGTACCGACCTTGGCTTGGATCTCACGGACTCTCTCTTGTCTTGCCCCTTTGCTACCTTCCACTTGGCTCATTACTTCCGGACTGATTAACTGTGTATGACCCTCGGCCTGGCATTAACCTTGTGTCTTTTTCCACTGAGCACCTTTAGATCTCCTGGAAGCGGTCCTGGGTGTCCATACCATACCATCCATCCGGATTTCACCAGCATCCAGTGCTCCTTGGGACGTGTCATCTCCTGTCTCACCTCCAGGGGTGATCCGCACCGAGCTGCAAGGGAAGCCCTCTCAGCACTTCGGCCTCAACCAAGGTACCTGACATGCTGGCTCTGGCCGGTACTGCTGGCTCTGGTTGGTACTGCTGGCTCTGGCTGGTACTGCTGTGTGTGCTGCTGGCGGGAAATGCTGGCTAGCAGCGGCGTTGCCCTGGAGGAAGAGGCGATGTTTCCTGTATTGGTCACTGGCGGAGTGCATTTGATATCACTCCACCTGTGACTCACTCAGACTGTCAGAACAGAGCCGGAACTATACAGGAAGCATCGGCTCTATTCTGACAGATCAGCTGAGACACAGACTCAGCTGCACGGGGGGCCGGACCAGATGACTTTGCGGGCCGCGTACGGCCCTCGAGCCGTAGGTTCCCCACCCCTGTTCTAGTGAGAAAGTATAGTTTTGAGCTCTGTCTGCTTACCAGAAGGGCTGCAGGTAAATCTATATTGTTCTCTGCCTACCAGAGAGCAGAATCTGTTAGTGAGGTCTGCTCATTGTGTTCAGGATGCAACTTGCTCTTTCTGGAGAGTGTTTCACACTGGTCCAATAGGGAGGCATATTGGACAGTGGGAGGAAACCTGACAAATGGGTGCACAGGATTTTGATACAGCCCTGGTGATTTGGCAGAGGAAAAGTGCCTCGGTGCATGCTGGAATACTGTATAAAAGCCAGGAGTACATGTGCATGAGGTCTTTTGTCGGGATAGCGGAGTCCCGGAAGGAGGAGGACGGCTGCCTCCTCCTCTGTAGAGGTGCCACAAGGCTTCAGGAGGGTCGTCCTGAGGGCCTGGAGAGTAGCAGTGAGGAACTGAACCCGGAGGTCCAGAGGATCTGACTGAGTGGAGAGGCACTGGAGGATTTGGCTCTGCAGTACAGTGAGTGCAGAATCTCAAGTCAAGGAGCCTGACCTAAGGGGGGGGCAGCCCAGCTCCTAGGATAGTCAGTGGACGGATGTCCGTTGAAAGGGGATGCTAGGAAGTGAACAGAAGAGACTTAACCCTTTCTACACTTGTGGCAGTGTGATTCAAGCAGCCCAGCTGTTTCCAATCAACTTATGAGGTCTAGAGATAGATGTCCTCAGGTGATGTATATAGTTCAAATTGGAGTATCCCACTATTCCCTTCTCCTATCTAAGTTCCAAATAAACATAAAAAAAACACCCTAGACTGTTTATTGTGTGTCGAGCCCGCAGGAGCAAGGAGGTATCAATGAACTATATCTCAAGGTAACCGTGTGCTGGTAAGGGAGCCCGTCAAGTCATCATCCAGCAGGCCCTATGGGGACAGTGCTACATACACTAAAGGTTTGCTGAGACCTATGGTTTGCTCTGGAACGCTGATTCACTAGAAGAAACCTTGAACACGGACTTCTCTGTTAGAGCACCGCCAAGCTTGGACTCTCCTCTAAGAGACTTCACCTATGCAGGTAACCTGGGGCAGCTACAGTTAAGTTAGGTTAAGAACGGAATGTTATTGCGTGTTATACATGTTGCCAAGTTTACAGTAAATGTTGGTTCAACTGCTCAGAGCCTGGTTTGAGGTTTTTCAAAGGGGTGCATGTGAGGTCCTGGCACATTAAAAAAGAACTTGGGTCCTTAACCTCAATATGTGGTATGTGTAGCATTACTATAACAAAAATTCAGGAGTAAATACGAGGAGAAACAGCAACCATTCGTTGGTGTGGTACCTGACAGGTGACAGGTTTTTCTGGTAGCGAGGGGTTCTGTGCTTGGACTCCCTTCCTAGCTGCCCATCTCCATCAGTCACCTGGAGTGGACTAGCATTACAGAGATCTATGCCTGGTTACTTGGTACGGACAGAGAAGAGTTAAGTGAGAGCATGTATGAGGTCCACATTCTGTTACTGGGAGTGAGGTAGCAGAAGTATGCTGACTGGTGGAGTGGGAAGTGGCTTAGTCTGTCCCTCCAAATGCAAAATATACATTAGTACAAGTGTGTAGGACATGGGATAAGGAAGATTAAAGAGGAACTCTGTGTCAGAGTTAGGAGACAGCTTTAATGTTTGACTTTCCACATGACCACGGCACCTGCCTGGTCCCTGAGCTTTTGTGAGCATGCCCTCAGGCGAAGTATTACCCCGGGCAAGGGTCAGCGACCCTGTTCAATACCTGGAGTAGTCCAAAGAACCTCTTATGTGACCCTTGCTTGGCGCCCAACGAGAGAGGGAAGTATGGAGGATAAGATGGACAATCAGTCTAAGTCCAAGGCAGATCAGCATTGATTTTGCTGATAGCCATGCCCCCTGCAACAATTTTCACCCTACTGTAGTGCAAGCTGACACAGCTGGCTACTCTGCTCTGAATTTAGGAGCAGTGCAGCATTGTTGCCAAACCATTAAAAGAAGGCTGCACTACATGAACCTAAAGTGGCTGTCAGGAAAGGAATCAGCATTCAGCAACAATAGAACGCTGGATGCAGAACAGGTGTGTCACCAAGCCCATCTCCCCAGCCCTGGCCCTATATAAGACACTCTCTGGCTGTGCTTCAGTGCTGGTTTATCATCAGCTCCTGTACCCGTGACCTGTTCGATTGTCTGTTGTTCCTGTTTGACCCGGCTAGCTCCTTTGACTTACCTGCATCTCTCCTTCGTTTGACCTCGGCTTGCCTGACCACCCCTTACTCTAAAAGACTCTAAAGGATCCGCAGAAGGTGAAAGCAATTCTGGAGTGGCCAGCCCCCACAGACAAAAAAGGAGTTCAGCGATTTGTGGGTTTCGCTAACTTTTACAGAAGGTTTGTGAAGGGGTTTTCAACAATTATTACACCCAACTTACGCGCCAGCAGATCCGCTTCCGCTGGTCACCGGAGGCTCAGTCAGCCTTCGATGAGTTAAAGAACCTGTTCGTGACCGCACCTATTCTCCAACATCTGGACCAAGCTTTACCTTACATCCTCGAAGTGGATGCCTCGGAAGTAGCTGTATGGCGGGGTCCGCCTGCAGTACGGACCGCTGCCTGGTCTAGATGTGATGACGCGGCGCCTCCTCTCTGAC
Organism: Pelophylax lessonae; assembly: GCF_965119305.1. Lineage (NCBI taxonomy): Eukaryota > Metazoa > Chordata > Amphibia > Anura > Ranidae > Pelophylax > Pelophylax lessonae. Next base: position 141,898,443 of record NC_138780.1, on the reverse strand, counting down.
GCGTTTCTCCCGATAGGGCATCCACTTAGATAGGATCTAGGATAGGAGGCGCTGCGTCATCACATCTAGACCAGGCAGCGGTCCGCACTGCAGGCGGACCCCGCCATACAGCTCCTCCGTGAGGGAACTCGCTATTATTGTCTTCACAACTGTAAGTGCAACCATTTGTTTTTAATAAAAATCTACTGTTGCACTATTGCGGTCCCCTCTGTTGTGTCCCCTATTATTGAGGTCAACCAGACTAAGGAGTTACAGCAGCCAATCAGAGTCTAGTCACCTTTGGCAGGATCTTCTTTCGTCAGGCTTTCTGACTGGGTCTGTTCCTCTTGGACACAAGCAACTACATCAGCCATCCTAGAGTCCAGTAACCCCCGGCAGGACCACTCATCACCATATAACCAGGCTTCTTGTTTGGCTTTTGTCTGGTAAGAGTCTAGGGAGCACGAGTGTGTCAGAGTGCCTTCTGTATTTCTGGGAACTTTTCTATCTGGCTGCATGACCTTTGGAGCGGTCATATTCATATATGCCCTTAACGTTTAACTTCTGGTAAGAGGCCAAGCTGGTGGTGGGACTTTGCACCTTCCAATCACAGTTCACCTTTCCCCAAGCTGGAAGTTTATGTCACCATTTTTTGCACTTTATTTATGGACTTATAACATGGACGTTTATTGCACATTGGTGTATCACTAGTCACCTTCTGGACATTTTTTGTTTTACACGAATTGCATACGTTTTCATTTTTTTGCATTATTATTGCATTTTTGGTTTATTTGTTTGCATCATTTTGTATGTTGCACATATGCAGTAGGGCAGCGCACCTGATTTCTTTACATATTCTACCACATACACTCTAAGGTAGCAGCACACCCTATATTGAATCAGCGCACTTTCCTACCCACCACATGGCCATTAAATGTGCCTTAGAAGAATGGAGGTACCTGCTGGAAGGTGCAATGCACCCTATTATGATATTCACGGATCACAAAAATTTAGAATATCTCAGGGCCGCTAGACGCCTAAGACCTCGGCAAGCCCGGTGGGCTTTATTTTTCTCACGCTTCAATTTCCATATCCCCTACAGGCCAGGGTCGAAGAATGGAAAAGCGGATGCCCTGTCCCGGATGTTTCCAGATTCTCCCAGCACAACGGAGCCCAATACACACCTACACAGGTTGAACTGGATGGACTATTGTCTTTATTCAACCTCACCTACTATGTAACTATGTAACTATGTAATACCATCTTGTCAGCTCAAAACTTTTTCCTGATCCACGCTGACCTACAAACCTCAATTCAACAAGCCTCTACCCAATGTACAGGACTCAAAGCCGAGTCTCTAAAGAAACGGGATGGACTCCTCTGGTACCAGGAAAAAATTTTTGTTCCCGCACAAGTGAGATTGATGGTCCTCAAAACCTTTCATGACCACAAACTCGCCGGACATTTTGGGGTGAGAAAAACCTACGAACTTATTCAACGCCGCTTTTGGTGGCCTAAACTGCACCAGGACTGCAGAATGTATGTGAATTCCTGCATTACGTGCCAAAGGAGCAAAGGGGCAAAAGTCAAGTCATGGGGCCTGTTGAGGCCATTACCGATTCCAGAGCAGCCCTGGAAAGGTTTATCTATGGACTTTATAGTTGAACTACCGCCCTCAGAAGGGTTTACCACCATCCTAGTAGTCGTAGATCGACTTTCAAAAATGGCTTATTTCCTGCCCATGGTGGGCACTCCTTCTGCCTTGGAAACAGCCAACGCATTCATCAAAGAGGTGGTCAGGTTACATGGACTTCCAAATAATATAGTATCAGACCGAGGCGTTCAATTTACCTCTAGATTTTGGAAGGAGCTCTGCAAGGCCTTGGCGGTTGGAGTGTCCCTGTCCTCTGCCTACCATCCACAAAGCAACGGGCAGACTGAAAGAACAAACCAAACTCTAGAACAGTACCTCCGATGCTTTTGCACCAGCTCTCAGGACAACTGGGTCTCCCTGCTCCCATGCGCAGAATTCGCTTACAATAATTCTGTACACTCCGCAACCAACCAAACCCCGTTTTGGGCTAATTATGGCTTCCATCCTTCTTTCTTGCCCAACTTGGACCAGGAAATCACGGTTCCCGCAGTCCTGGATCGACTGGCTGCCATTAAAGCTAATTTTCAGTTACTACAGGACAATATTCAGAAAGCCCAACAGGATTATAAGAAATTCTTTGACCTCAAACGGAAGGTGAACCCTGCACACAAGGTGGGAGATAAGGTCTGGCTCTCGTCAACTAATTTAAAACTTTCTTGTCCATCCAAGAAGTTGGGGCCAAGATTCATTGTTCCTTTCGAGGTCAAGAGAGTGGTGAACCCTGTGGCCTTTGAATTAGTCTTGCCCGGTTCTTTCAAAATTCACCCGGTGTTTCATGCCTCGCTACTGAAGCCCGCAATACCGAGCCCATACCCAGGGAAAGAAGAGGTACCACCTCCTCCAGTTGCAGTGGAAGGGGAGCCTGAATTTGAGATTGAGACTATTTTAGATTGCCGACGGAGAGGCAATCGCACTCAATACTTAATTAAATGGAAAGGATAATCCCCGGAGGACAATTCCTGGGAACCATTGGGTAATTTCCATGCTCCTAAGCTTCTGAGAGAATTTCATAGCAAATTTCCGGAAAAACATGGTCAGAGGGCATCCAGAGGCTGCCCCTTGGGGGGGCACTGTCAGGAAAGGAATCAGCATTCAGCAACAATAGAACACTGGATGCAGAGCAGGTGTGTCACCACGCCCATCTCCCCAGCCCTGGCCCTATATAAGACACTCTCTGGCTGTGCTTCAGTGCTGGTTTATCATCAGCTCCTGTACCCGTGACCTGTTTGATTGCCTGTTGTTCCTGTTTGACCCGGCTAGCTCCTTTGACTTACCTGCATCTCTTCTTCGTTTGACCTCGGCTTGCCTGACCACCCCTTACTCTAAAAGACCCCTCTGCTGGATCTCCTGTGTACCGACCTTGGCTTGGATCCCACGGACTCTCTCTCTTGTACGGCCCTCTTTACCTTCATCTCCTCGGACTGATTATCTGTGTATGACCCTCGGCCTGGCATTAACCTTTGTCTCTTTTCTCTGAGCATCTATAGATCTCCTGGAAGCGGTCCTGAATCACCATCCATCCGGGATCCATCCGCATCCAGTGCTACTTGGGACGTGTCATCTCCTGTTTCACCACCAGGGGTGATCCGCACCGAGCTGCAAGGGAAGCCCTCTCAGCACTTCGGCCTCCACCAAGGTAACTGACAGTGGCTGTACAGTCACATTATGAACCTTCTGGTGTCCCCTCTGGTTTATAAAGACGTAAACTACAGTGTCTGTGTGTTTTGAAAATGATCACGCTAAATACCTTTTCTCACACCGCCACTGTACGATCAAGTGATCCACCTTCGCTCTCCTTCTCCAATCTAAGGAGAGCAGTTGGAGGGGCTGAGATTCCCCTCTGACGTCAGCTAGTCACCAGAAGGAGATCATGTGACTGCACAGCGGTGGTGTGAGAGAAGTTATTTAGGATTATCATTTTCCAAAAATACACACACACTCGCACACACACACTGTAGTTTATGTCTTTATAAACCAGAGGGGATACGAGTCATTGTGTTAGATATTGCAGCGGAATAGTGGCAAGAGGGGAGGGGCGGGGAGGAGATCTTCTCTCACGCTGACTAGGAAATGACAGGCGGGGGGGGGGGGGGGACTCAGTGGGATGACAGAAGCATGTAAACTGACCACGTTATCATAGATCAGCATCCATGATCACCATGGTCAGCACACACAAGGGGGCTCTTTGCTATATATCATGCTTTAAAGGAACAGGATCTTTTTTTTTTTTTAGGGTTACAACCACTTTAATATGTATTAATGAGACTTTGCAGGAGGCCTATGGGAAAAATGGTAAGTACAGATGTCCTTTTAATTTGGTGCTGCAGCACTAATGATTTTTGTAAATGGGAGGCCACAGTTCTACTTTAAGTTTGCTTTTTGAGTTTGTTCAAACTGTTTGCTTCCAAAAAACTAAAAGCAAGAGGATTTTGCAGAGATATTAAAAATATAGCTTCTAATCAGCTTAGTATAAGGAATTAAGCATCACAGCACTACAGGATAGAAGTCATACATGTATGTGATTGACATGGAGAACTGATTTATACCCATATCTACCGTGTAACTTTTTTCTAGACAAAACTACTATAATGTAGGGCATCAACAATTAAGTTAAAAAAAATGAGAAAGTTCAGTATTTTTTCTCCCGCTGCTGCCACCAAGCTGTAATGGAATTGGGATATGCCTAATTATTATTCTTTCACATCTTTGATGTTACATTTTCTGGTAGATCAAAGAAAATGTAATCCCTTTATGATGCAGACAGACTAGAAGGAGTTCCGTGTCTCCTGTTACAAAAGCCAGATTTATGGAACTTTCTGCTAAGAATGTATGAACATTCCAGGAGAATGCTATATTAGAGGAATGTCCTTAAAGGCCTTCCTCCTCAGCTTTGGGACAAGGTGGTACCTCTGTGTTTTAGCAGGTTGTGAGGCTGGGTTAATCAGATTATTTCTTAACTGGATTATATTAGAAAAATATTACACATAAACTATTTATTCCTTAAAGCTGAACTCAGGTAATTTAAAGCAAAACTCCTCTCCTGTTTGGAAATTGCTTACTCTGATTTCATTGCACACTGTGAGTTTTTCACAGTGTACGTTACAATCTGCAGCAGTCTAGATAGAGCCTGCCTCATTTCTTGGCTGGAGGACATCCACAATAATCTTTACTCTCTAGCCTGACCATTACTGGCCTGCCCCTTTCATTCATTGGATTGCAGTTGGAGATTCAGCATCCCATGTGGATGTTACCTAGGGTGGAGTGCCTGGAAATGGAGTTTGCCTAGGAACACCCGGGTCTCCAGACTGAGACCCACACATCAAGGCATTTTGTTATTACAGTATATACATTCCCAGACCACCTCAAACACCTGTAAGGGTCCATTCACACTAGCGCGACTTGTCAGGTGACTTGGTCGCCTGACAAGTCGTGGTCGGTCGCTCGCCATTGAATAGTACAGGACCCGTTCTAATAGGAGCGACACAAGTCGCTCCGACTTAGAAAAAGGGTCCGTTACTACTTTGGGGCGACCTGGAGACGACTTGCATTGAATTCAATTATATGAAGTCCGTGCAAGTCGCGCCGAGGTCGCGGTGCACGCTGTGCACCGCGACTTCACAGGTCGCGGTGCACTTTGTGCACCGCGACTTCACAGGTTGCCCCACAAAATCCTGTCGCGGCAGTGTGAATGGGCTGTTAGACTTCTATCACACAGTTGGCAGTAAGACTTGTGGGAGCAGCCTGAGGTTGTTTATTGTGCAGTGCAAAAGAAATTAAGTCAGATTTACCATGCTGGAGAGGGCAAGGTCCACTGTGGGGACAAGGAACACTGTTTACACCAAAGTAGCTAGCCAAAGATCATATAAAACAGAATACAGGGAAACCCTTCGGTGATTAGTCAGACAGTAGACAGGTTTAGGCATTGTCATTTGTGGTCCACTAGAGGGAGAGGATAGAGTGCTGGAGGTAAAGAAGCTACATACAGACATGCTATTGCCAAAGATATGAGATCCCACCAGTAGGGCACAAATTGACCTTATTCAATAAACTTGTCAAGGACTGTTTACAAGTTAAAGGCAGTTAGTCTGCTCAGAAATGTCGATCTCTAACACACTTAGGTGTTGTGATGGTGTCCATAGAATTAGCTTATAAGGACTGATAAAATGAGCAAATAACGAAAAGTCTTCTCTGCCACTGATCTTACTCTATCAAATATTAATGAACTGGTAGAAAGTGGTCCAAAATGACCCCTGAGTTTGCTAGCAAAGTAGACTTGCCACTTTCCAGCAACTCCCAGCTCAGGGTGAGCCACTGGGATTTGCTGTGAGTTCTGACTTGTAGAGATCAGTTTGAAGGGCTCACTCATGTGAAGGGCACGCTATCTGGCTTGGGTAGTAGATTCTTCTTCAAAATCTGCCAAAAAAGGCCTCAGCCCTTAAGTCCATAAGTGACTCTTGTGACAAACCCAACTGGAACAGGGGCTTTTGGAGGGGACTAAGGGCTAGCCTTCCACCCACTGATTATGGCCCATGAAGGAGACCGGGATTTTGTCTGTTTCTCCTGGTCAGAGCATGGAAAGAGCTCAGTTCAGCCTTGGATCCAATGGAGAACGTGAATAATTTTCTAATGATGGACAACAACATAATGAACGCTAAGAGTGGGGCTTGGAGTAATTCTCTGAATTATGACAATAAAGCTTCTCTTCTGGAGTGTATGGAAAGGTGTAATATTAATCTTTTACAGGGTAATGGTCAGAGGAAATATGGTGGCTCTCCTGTAGACTGAGCTGGAGAAGTTCTTCCACTTGGGACAAACATATTATTCAATAATCTCCCTCAATAAATCTAGGAAGATAAATTAACTCCACCTTATCACACTGCTGGAACCTTGTATGCGTTTTGCCTTATGATGACCTGTCTAGTGGACAGATTACACAAGTGAATGTTGGTTATTGAGATTTGGGTAGCCCTGGTCTTCTTTCTGGGGAAATGGTGCTGAACTGTCTGGGTGGGCACTGATCTGAGTCACCTAGGCTTGTAATTAGATCACTGTTAGCTGTTAGTTGCTAGCTGTTGATTAGCTTACTGTTTATGTTAGCTGTTCATTAGATGTACTGTTAGATGTACTGTTAGATGTACTAATGATATTACTGTTTAAAGTTTGCATTGTTTAGGATAATGTGACCAAGCTCTCATCTGATTTTGTGTGGTATATATTCTGTGAGAATTTACAATAAGTCTAGTTCTTGTGTGCAATTCTCAGCTATAATAACTGATTTCTGGATACAGAGTGGAGGAAGCTGTATCTTGGCTGGGTGCCAGGCTGTCCATCACAACTCCTAAATCCATATATCTTCCTTAGTTGTCCACCTGATACCCTATTCCCTGATGTAACGGTTTATTTAGACGTATGTTTTTCTAAAATCAATTAAGTGTATAAACAAGAGTTTTATATTTTCTCTACTCTATCCAAAACCGAGGAAAAAGTTTTGGCTTTAGACACACTTTAGGTTACAGTGTTGATAAATGAGTTTTCCAGGGATGACTGCAGTCAACACATACTCAGCAGGATTTAATAAAACACCACAATCTGTTAAATCACTAACCTCTAACACATTTCTTCATGCAAAGCATATTTGTTTGCAGATAACAATTTCTGTGGATTTAGTTAACAGATTTCGCTATGTGACAGCAAGACTAAGCTGAACATCACAGCTAATGAAAGTCACTTATCTTTTACTGATAATACCAAGTATAAGGTAGCATTTTTGCAATGTTTACCTGGAACTTACTAATTATTTGAATCAACATTATGATTTCTTTCTAAAGTGGTCCTTGTAACGGACACGGTGTCAGACCACCGCCCTCTTCACCAACTTGTGACAAATGGCTGGTCAAACTCTCACTGCGCTGTCACTGATACTCTGCAAGGACATTTTCAGCCTCACAATGCGCAAAGAAATTCCAGCTTGTGGGACCACAATCTAAGTGCCAACAGACTAAGAAGGATGGTCCCTGGATTTGGTTATCTAAGCAATTAACTCTTTACTCTGCCACCAGATAGGGGGTTGGCCTTTCACCCATTCACAATATTAGCAAAAGCAATTTATGACTATAAATAAACATCTGTCACTACAGACAGATATATCCAGAGATTTACCATTTAGTAGCTCTCTTCAAGAGACAGGGACTCTTTAAGTTCTGTGTTAGTACATTAGAGGCAATGTTAATGATTTTGAAATATCTTTTAAGAAAAAAAAAAAAGACAGGTAAACAAAAATGGTGCAAAACAAAATATTTACAAAAAAAAGGTTTTACAAAGGAAAAAAAGACAACAATACAATAGAAAACAAAAATGGGTTGAAGAATGAAAAATACGTAACAAGTTCTGGTCTAATTAACAAGCAAGATGGTGCAGTGGCTCTCATAAGACATGATAGGTGTTTCTTATTTTGATCGTAAAGGAGAGCTGTTAAGTGTGGTTGCAGTTTGTCTTTTCTAGACCTTTGAGGGGGGTGTTTACAGAAGTTATCTGGCCAATCACCATGTCTGGGATGTCACTGTGTTTATGATCATGCCACAGATCCAGTTTTCTATAGGCATTAATATTTTGAATACCTACGGATAAGAGCATGGCAGGTAAGTATAACATTGTTACATAGTTAATCAGGTTGAAAAAAGACACAAGTCCGTCTGGCTCAACCAATAAAAAACAAAAAACAGTAAAGAAAACACAACCATACAATCCCATATATCCTATACCCACAGTTGATCCAGAGGAAGGGGAAAAAATCCCAGCAAAGCATGATCCAATTTGCTACAGCAGGGGGGAAAAAATCCTTCCTGATCCCCCGAGAGGCAATCAGATATTCCCTGGATCAACTTTACCTATAAATATTAGTACCCAGATATATTAGTTACACCTAGGAAAGAATCCAGGCTTTTTTTAAAGCAATCTAGTGAGCTGGCCAGAACCACCTCTGGAGGGAGTCTATTCCACATTTTCATAGCTCTTACTGTGAAGAAACCTTTCAGTTTTTGGAGACAAAATCTCTTTTCCTCTAGACGTAAAGAGTGCCTCCTTGTCCTCTGTGATGACCTTAAATTGAATAACTCAACACCAAGTTCACTATATGAACCCCTTATGTATTTATACATGTTAATCATATCCCCCCCTTAATCTTCTCTTCTCAAGAGAGAATAAATTTAGTTCCTCTAATCTTTTCTTATAGCTGAGCTCCTCTATGCCTCTTATCAGTTTGGATGCCCTTCTCTGCACTTTCTCCAGTCCCCTGATGTCCTTTTTGAGAACTGGTGCCCAAGACTGAACTGCATATTCCAGATGAGGTCTTACTAATGATTTGTACAGGGACAAAATGATATCTCTCTCTCTGGAGTCCATGCCTCTGTTAATACAAAAAAGGACTTTGCTTGCTTTGGAAACCGCAGCTTGGCATTGCATGCTATTATTAAGCTTATGATCTACCAGAACACACAGATCCTTTTCCTCTTCCTTTCCCAGTTGTACTCCCCCTAGTATTTATGATGCATGCATATTCTTAGCCCCCACGTGTATAACTTTAAATTTAGCATCATTAAACCTCATTTGCCACATAGTTGCCCAATGAAACAGTGCATTAAGGCTTGTAAGTTGGAGACATCCTGTAAGGAGGTTATTCCACTGCAAAGCTTGGTGTCATCTGCAAAGACTGAAATTGTACTTTTAATCCCAGACCCTATATCATTTATAAAGATATTAAAAAGTAAGGGTCCCAACACTGAACCTTGGGGTACACCACTGATAACCTTAAACCATTCAGAGTAATCATCATTAACCACTATTCTATCTTTTAGCCAATTTTCTATCCATTTACAAACTGATCTTTCCAAGCCTGTAGACTTTACCTTACACATTAGCTGTGTGTAGGGAACTGTGCCAAATGCTTTTGCAAAATCCAAGTATACTACGTCCACTGCCACTCCTCTGTCCAAGGTTTTACTACCTCCTCATAAAAAGAAATCAGGTACATTTGACAACTTCTGTCTTTCATGAATCCGTGCTATCTGCTGCTTAAAATATTTTTTTCCAGCAAGAACTCATCTATGCGGTCTTTTATTAAACTCTCCAGTATCTTCCCGACTATAGAAGTTAAACTAACAGGTCTGTAGATATTTGGCAAAGACTTTGATCCCTTTTTTAAATATAGGCACCACATTGGCCCTACGCCAATCCAGTGGTATTAGTCCAGTCCTTAACGAGTCCCTAAAAATTAGAAACAAAGGCTTTGAAATGACAGAGCTCAATTCTTTTAGGATGTGTGGGTGGATGTCATCTGGTCCAGGCACTTTATCCACCTTTATTCTGTCTAAATATTTCTAGACCATATAATTTTTGAGCCATTGTGGATCATTTGGGGCTGTGTCAATACCATCCTCATTATGGCCATGAGTTTCCCCATGCTTCTTTGTATTTTTGTATGTTTGTCCTACTATCTTTTTCAATCTGTCTTTCATTTTAAATTTTTGCATCCCTTGATTTCCTTTTTTACATATTCTGTTATATTCTTTGTAACAATTAAACAATGATAGTGTTCCTTCATTTTTATATTTTTTAAAAGCTCTTTTTTAATTATTTATAACTTTTTTAACTTTGGCTGTGAGCCACGTAGGCTTTATTTTTAGCCTTTTAAACATATTGCCCATGGGAATATACTTTGCAGTGAGTTTGCATACATACGTTCGCAAGAATTCCCATTTCTGTTCTGTGTTCATCAATGCCAATATTCCCTCCCAATCTAAGTCTTTGAGAGCAAAATTTACTCTCCTAACATTAAATTAAATCATATTATGGTCACTGCTACCCAGATGTTCTTTTATATGAACATTAGTAATAAGCTCTGCATGGTTTGAGATTACCAGGTCCAACAGAGCATCATTTCTAGTCGGGCCTCAATAAACTGTACCATAAAATTGTCTTGCAATAGGTTTAAACAATTTTTGCCCTTTAACTGTTCCCACAGTGCCATTACTCCAGTCAATGTCCGGGTAGTTAAAATCCCCCATTATTATCACTGTCCCAGGCCTTGCAGCCCTTTCTATCTGTGCAATGAGCTGAGTCTCTGCCCCCTCGTTAATACTGGGAGGTCTTTTATAAACTCCAATGCTAATCTTTGTATTACATGCACCCATGTACATTTCCACCCATACTGCTTCAAATTCATCACATTCTCCATCAACTAGGTTCTCTTTAACACTCACTTTGAGATCACTTCTCACATACAGAAAGACATCACCAGCCTTCTGTTTTACCCTGTTTTTCAGAGAGAGAGCATAGGCAGAAATATTAATAGTCCAGGCATGCGAATAATGAAGCCAAGATTCAGCAATACCAATTAAATCATAGTTTTCCTCATGCACCAGAGCTTCCAACTCATCTATCTTGCTTGGCAGACTTCTGGCATTGGTGAACAAATGTTTTAATTCATTGTCACATTTTGCATATTTTGAATTTTAGTATAAATAGTACAATTTCCAATGTTGTTTGTAACATGGGAACCTTCTTATCCTCTGCCATAGCTCTCCCAAATCTTTCCCCATTCCACCCACCAATAGGTTCTGACCCCTGTTTGACCTGTCTGCCCCATTATAATCAAATTCACCCTCCTCCCTCAATCCTAGTTTAAATACTCCTCCAGCCTACCCATAAACCTCTCCCTCAGCACAACAGACCCCCTTCTATTTAGGTGCAAACCATCTGTAGCATATACATTGCACCCCACTGAAAAGTGAGCCCAGTGCTCTAAAAACCCAAATCCCTCCTTTTTACACCAGGTCTTTAGCCATGCATTCAGCTCTCTAATTTCCCTTTGGCACAGGCAATATTTCAGAGAATATCACCTTGGAGGTTTTTTCCTTCAACTTGCAGCCTAGTTCATTAAATTGGTTCTGAAGGAGCCTCCACCTTCCATATATTCTGCCATTGGTTCCAATATGGATCAGGATAGCTGGGTCATGCCCAGCCCCTCCCAATAATTTATCAATCCGGTTCATCACATGCCAAACCCTGGCACCAGGGAGATAGCAAACCATTCGGTTGAGGCGATCCTAGCGACAAATTATTCTATCAGTCCTTCTAATTATAGAATCGCCTATTACCATCAAATGTCTAGGCCTACCTGTACTACCCTCACCACCCCTACTAGACAGGCTGCTCTCCCTGCTGTTTGGGATAGCAGTGACATCTAGGGCTGCCACCCCTGAGCTTGCCACCGCCACATCTTCACCCAACGTGGCAAATCTGTTAGGGTGCTCTAATCCAGGGCTGGCCTTCCTTTTCTGTGAGCCCCTTCCACTCCCTCTGACTGTATTAACCCATCTTCCTACCCGATAATCCTGACTTAACCCTTCAACCTCCCCATTAACCCCACTAGTCACCTGCTCAGTGAGCAGAAGACCCCTTTCAAGGTTGTCAGTTCTGCCCAGTGTTGCAATTTGCTCCTCCAGATCTCTAATGTGAGCTTCCAGAAGGGCAACCCACTCACATCTGTTGCAGCGGTATCCATCCTGGAGTGGTTGCTCCATTATTGTATACATGCGGCACACTGTGCACTGCACAAAACCTTCAATCTTGCCAGCACACATTTTCCCAGTTACAACAATATTACAACTAATAGAAAATTTCAGATGTTACTTACTGGTCTGAAGACTCCTGTTATAAGCTCCTATTTTAAACTCTGGTTTTTAACTCACTGCTTAGTCAAGGTCCACTTGGTCAGGGATCTAGCAGCAAAACAGGCAAGCTCAAGAAAGAGCAAGCTCAGAAATGAGTCCTATGGAAAGTTATATGAAGCACCTGTGACCAATTAACCACTGCCCTTAATTAGTGGTTTGAAGAGAGAGGCTATTTAAAAAGTGACAGAAAAGGTGTAAAAAAACTGCAAGAAAAGACCCCCTAAATAACACCTAAAAGAGCAAACACAACAATCACCAGCAGGCTAAAGCAAAACTGTTTATCACTCTCCACTCAAATTTCCCACTCTTCAGCCTCCAAACAGCAGATTTGGCAAGCATGCTTGTTATTTAAAAAATAATTAAATTGTTGTGTAGACTTCCGAAGGTGATCTATTTTTGCCACAATCTTTTTGTAAATGAAGAAATATGCCGGTATTGAGAAGGTTTAAAAATAGAGTTTGGTGATGGTGCATTAGATACATTAAATATACAGGTCATAAGTAGAGGGAGAAGGAGGTGAAGGGTTTTTTTTGTACAGGTCACATACAGTTGGATGATAGATATGAAGGGGTTAATGTACAGATGTGCAGGATAAGGGAGGTGAAGGAATTAACATACGGGTCATTGCAAAGAAAGGATATGGCTGCAAAATACTGGGGAGAAGGGGTGGTTTGTGAAAGGGTTAAAACAACCCCACAATTAGGGATAGGCTGAACTGGGTTCAGCTTGAGCAGGCTTCGGTGAACTTCAAAGAAGATCAGATACTGAACCTGAACCCCTTTGAAATGAAAAATGCCCATTTTCTGGGATTACAGGCAAAAGGTTTTACTATGTGTTCCCACCAAATCACATGGTACAGAGCCAATTCGATTGGCTCTGCATCCTGTGCCTGTGAATCAATCTGTCTAATGACAGCTCATTTTATAGTCATTAATGGGTGCACTAGCCGTTCGAGGGTGATTTTTGCAGTGCTGTTTATTAATAGCACTACAGAAATAACAGCCCACCACTTCTCCATTTTAAAAAACTAATCACGGCACACAAGTGGTAACGTTTTTTTTTTTCTCTCTGATTACAGAGATACAACTACACTAACTAATTGCATTTTCGTATTCTTGACAAACAAAGTTAATGGCTCAGATCACGGGACACAGCAGAGCGGGAAATTCCATCCACCAATATGGTGCATGTGATGTGAAATGTGAAAAGCTTTTCTGTAAACAGAATTTTTGGCAAAGCCAACAAGCTCTCCCTCAGGCCTTTATCTCCATGGTAACAAGACCAATGGGAGTCATGCAGGGAACCTGATGGCACTCTCACCTTGGCTCTGACCTTGAAGGCAAGCACTCAGGTGTGCTAATGTTCGTTAAATGAGCCTGTTTTGGCAGATTTCCCCCCTGTGCTTGTCCCCCCTCAAATGTACAAAAATAATAAGGTAGGCATAACTGCTAGCCTGAACCTGTGGTGTGACAATATTGACTAAATAAAGAAGCAGCACCTTGCCTATTTATATAGTAGTCCTTCCAATGTTGAATTGGTTATATAAAAATGAATATATAAAGAAATTAAAAACATACAATTAGGTTGCAGCCTGAAAATGTCATTGCTGTGGCATTCTCAGGAGAATTTTGGTAATTATTCTCAACTGAGGTTTGATTTAAAGTGGAACTTAACTCAAAAATTAGACTTTCCTCCCCTCCAATTTTTTTTTTTTTTGCTGTTTATTTACCTTTTTTTATTGTTTGTGTTCCAGCCTGCCTTCCTCCTCTATTCTGGCCTAGGCCAGAATGATGTGTGGGGTATTCCTGGAGACTTCTGGGATGTGCATGTCTTTTAAGCTGGCCATAGATGTATCGAATCTAGGCCAGGTCAGCAGGGACCAGCTGAGATTCAATCCATGGGTACAACATCCACATGTCAGATGTTTAGCATGCGATTATTGCCAGCGGCTATAGCCATTAGCAATAATCACTATGTTTTCTGCGCCCCCCCCCCTCCCCCAGCACCAACACATATTAATTACACAGGTTTTGAGGCTAATTTAATGCAGGTAAGTCACTAAGACCCTAAGTGAGTTTAATTACCATCTTGTGTAATTAATATGTGTTTGGGTTTAAAGGGAAGAGGAGGCAACCCTAGATGGAGGGATTCCCCCCCTGATGATGTTACTGATGAGGATGGCGGTGCAGGACCTGAGCTGTGGCAGTGGGAAGGCAGATGACAGGTGGGTAAGTATCTGAACAGAGGACAACTCAACAACTCAGCTACTCAGCTTAAGTAAACGGGGGAGGGGGGGGGTTTAGAATGGAGTTCTTCTTTAGGAGGCTGCACTTTTTATCATTTAAGAAGCTCCAGGCAAGTGACTTTGCCTAGGCCAAGATGATTTAATCAATCTGCTGCATACAAGAGAAAGCATTTTGTCACACACCTGGTCCAGGAGGTCCAGTCAGTCCAGCGCCCCCTGGAAATTGTAAGAGGGTGTAACAGGACAAGGAGTGGCACTGGAGCATACAGTGAATCCAGACACAGCAAATGGTCAGAAGACATTCTTTGGTCTGCAGAGATGCTGAAGATGCTCAGCCCGGATCTAGGGCAGAAAATGTAGTTGGGGCAATAGAACCAACAGGTGCAGGAAGCAGAAACATATTCAGGAGGAGCAAAAGTCAGCCAGACACCAAAGATACCAATTCAGCAAACAGTAGCAAAATTAGAGTTCAAACCATGGTCAATACAAGACAGGCAGCAAAGATAGAAAGTTGTTGCCAGTTTAAAACCCAAATGCTGTGTGTAAGTCCTTGCTTTATGATGTTTAGTACCCCAAATGACAATTGATATACTATATGTATGTCTCTATGCATGTATACCGTATGTGTACACTTATGTTCTGTCTCTCCAATCTAAGCACTGAAAGTGTGATATTTGATCCAGTAGTGGCAAGATAGCTATAACTTACAGTCTTCGTAGAATTAACAGACAGTAACTTGAGCCAAATGATATCTTGCAGATTGTAGAAAGTTTTAATCCAAAACATGTTTAGATCATAATAGATGAACATCAAGTAGGTGAAAAAAATCATAATATGTCTACCCCCAGAAATTACATGTGCTTCGAACAGAAACTAAAGACACAGTGAAACTGTACAGAGCATCTTCTAGGAAGAGACAAAATTATTTAAATTATTTTAATTATTATTAAAATTATTAAAGATGAACAAACAACGATGCATGTGTAATACGTTATACAGTCATGGCCAAAAATATTGACACCCTTGAATTTTTGTCACATAATGCACCACTTCGCCCAGAAAATTATTGCAATTACAAATGTTTAGGCATTCTCGTGTTTATTTCTTTTGTTTGTATTGGTATGACATAAATAAAGTGGAGAAACAAAAAGCCAAATCTGACACATTGCACGCACAACTCCAAAAATGGGCTGGACAAAATTATTGGCACCTTCTCAAAATTGTAAAAAAAAAATAAATTTAAAGTTTGTGATGCTGAACAAATTAACAGGTGCTGACAATATAGAAACCACACGGCCAACCAGTTAAATGTTGAAAAATTGACTCAACCTTTCTGGTGTGTGTTTCCGTGTGCCACACGAAGCATGGAGAAGAAAAATAGCAGTAAAGAATTGTCTGAGGATTTGAGGACAAAAATTGTGGAAAAGCATGGACAATCTCAAGGGTACAAGTCCATCTCCAGTGATTTTAATGTTCCTGTGTCCATTTTATTTATTTATTTTTTAAAAGAGAGACTTTACTTGTTACAACAAAAACTGAAAGATCACATGGCTGCGGTTACAGAGCCAAGGAAATCTCACAGTTTTGTAAGCAGTGGGTGATTTACGCTACTTCAGTGTATCCATAACTAAATATCAAATATTATAACATACAAAGCCATTCACAACTCTGCCCCGAGCAACATCACCAATCTTGTCTCCAAATATCACCCAGACCGTCCTCTCTGCTCCTCTCAAGACCTCCTACTCTCAAGCTCCCTTGTCTCCTCCTCCCATGCTCGTCTCCAAGATTTTCTCCAGGGCCTCTCCCATCCTTTGGAATGCTCTACCTCAACCTGTACGGCTATCTCCTACTCTAGCTGCTTTCAGGGGATCCCTGAAAACTCCTCTCTTCAGGGAAGCCTATCACACCGCCAACTAATCTTCGATCAGCTCATTCCCTACTGTTACAACCTCTTGTAACACCTGCCCCACCAGTGTTGCCAACCCCCCGGAGGGAAATTTACTGGCAGAATGTCCAAAATTTACGGACGGCACAAATTTTTTACTGGCATTGCAAAAATGTAAATAAACAGGCTGTTTTCAGTGCTAAACCGTGCAAATATCAATAATTAAACTATAAACATGTAGATAGTGCTATTAGCAATGTGTTTAGGTTAAACAAAAGTCAAAAACCATATTTCTCCATTTACATGAAGATCAGATTAATATAACCCAGCCAGCACAGCGTTCCCCCATATATCAGAGTGTGCAGGATTTCCCTTACAGTATAACTCTGACAGAAAGAGGAATGCTGCAGATCTTGATTTAAGGGGGAACTCTGATTTAAGTGGGTGCTCTGGTGACCAGAAACCGCCTTATATCAGAGTCCACTGCATTCCCCTTTACATCAGAGTTCTCTTTTACATCAGGGTCTGCAGAGTTCCCCTTTTGCACTGTAAGGGGAGAATCCTGCAGACTCTGATGTAGAGAGGAATACCAGGAACTCTGATAGGGGGGTGGGGGGACTCTGGTGACCAGAGACCACCTTCCACAGATAATTACACTAAGGTAAGGGGGGGGGGTTCCCTGCTATAAGGGGGAAACCTTTATATCAGTTCCCCCTTACATTATTGTATTCACCCAGCCCTTACATCAGTGACCCCCCCTTAGACTGGCCTGTCAGCGCTGTCACTTACCTGAGGGTGGTCAGAGGCTGTGGAAATGATACGGGAGGTGGTCAGATGCTGTGGACATCATACCAGAGGAGGTCAGAGACTGCAGACGTTCTACAGGAGATGGTCAGAGGCTGCGCGGACATGGTACAGGAGGTATTGAGAGGCTGCAGACACCCCCATTCCCCCCCAACAGTAGTGTCCTAATCTGCCCCCCTTCACCCTCCACATCAGTGTCCACCTCTGCCACCTTTTACATCACCCTCCCACAGCAGAGTCCTCCTCTGCCCACCTTCATATACCCTCTACAGCACTGTCCTTCTGTGCCCCCTTCAGACCCCATAGTACTGTCCTGTGTCCCCTTCAGACCCCATAGTACTGTCCTTCTGTGCCCCCTTCAGCCCCCATAGTACTGTCCTGTGTCCCCTTCAGCCCCCATAGTACTGTTCTGTGTCCCCTTCAGACCCCATAGTACTGTCCTGTGTCCCCTTCAGACCCCATAGTACTGTCCTGTGTCCCCTTTAGCCCCAATAGTACTGTCCTGTGTCCCCTTCAGCCCCCATAGTACTGTCCTGTCACTGTGTCCCCTTCAGCCCCCATAGTACTGTCCTGTGTCCCCTTTAGCCCCCATAGTACTGTCCTGTGTCCCCTTTAGCCCCCATAGTACGGTCCTGTGTCCCCTTTAGCCCCCATAGTACGGTCCTGTGTCCCCTTTAGCCCCCATAGTACTGTCCTGTGTCCCCTTTAGCCCCCATAGTACGGTCCTGTGTCCCCTTTAGCCCCCATAGTACGGTCCTGTGTCCCCTTTAGCCCCCATAGTACGGTCCTGTGTGCTGTGTCCCCTTTAGCCCCCATAGTACTGTCCTGTGTGCTGTGTCCCCTTTAGCCCCCATAGTACTGTCCTGTGTGCTGTGTCCCCTTTAGCCCCCATAGTACTGTCCTGTGTGCTGTGTCCCCTTTAGCCCCCATAGTACTGTCCTGTGTGCTGTGTCCCCTTTAGCCCCCATAGTACTGTCCTGTGTCCCCTTCAGGCTTCAGCCCCCATAGTACTGTCCTGTGACTGTCACTGGCTCCATATTCCGCCGCCGCGGCCGCCTGCTGAACTTCAAGCTCAGCTTGGCTCCTGATTTTTAAATTCTGGCGCCTGATCCATGATCCGATGATCCAATCAGCAGCACTCAACTTGCGAGTCGCGGCGCCTTGCTTGTCGTCACAAGTCAAGTAGGCGTGCCACACTCACAGCTTCTGACTCTGAGTCCTGACAGCAGCCAGACCCACCCCCCTGGCCAGGGCTCCGTCCGCCCGCCCGAATACAGGAAATGATCGGGTCATCTCGGGCATTTCCGGAACTGCACATGCGCAGTTCCGAACTGAGCCGATCGCTGCCGTTTTTCACGAGCACTTTTCTCCTGCTACGGGCATTTACGGGCAGGAGAAAAGTGCCCTGATTTAACGGGCTGTCCGTAAATATACGGACGGTTGGCAACACTGTGCCCCACCCCATTAGATTGTAAGCTCTTCTGAGCAGGGCCCTCTTAGTCCTCTTGTATCTTATTGTATTGTAACTGTATTGTCTCCCTCTAACATTGTAAAGTGCTGCGTAAACTGCTGGCGCTGTAGAAATCCTGAATAATAATAATAATAATAATAATAAACAATGTAGGGTGGAGTGACCCTTTAAAATTATGTATAACATTTAATGCATACTTAGCAACTGTGTATCACTCAGTGATACTGACCCAGAAAAAGCGACACACTGAACACAAATCCCCAATGAATTGATTGCATACTACAATATCTAAGATATAATACAGATTGTATAAAACACACAAACTTTATTGTCATATTCAAAGAAAAAAAAGACCCTCAACCATTCAACATTAAAAACACATCTATCAATACATGAACCCTGACCTTAGGTTACACAATTGTACTGTAGTATGTTCATAAGTCAATCAGGTATGCCAGAAGCCCTATTAGGGGATCAATAATGCCCTAAAGGACAGAAACAGGAAAAAAGTAGAAAATTCCCTAGGCGTGTGACTTTAAAGGCACCTTGTAATGATGAGTAATGTATTGGTAAAAAAGATTGTTTTTGCTAAATATAAATTCAAAAAATTGCTAATACATGAAGTTAATAGCAGCATAGACAGGCAAATACAGCAAAGGACATGGAGGTACCAAATACAAAACACCATACAATTTTGGAGGTTGATGACAATGTCCAACGCGTTTCGGGGCTGAAAGAGCTCCTTCATCAGGGGTATGACTAAAGTTGACAACCTATGTCGAACAATGGTGTAAGGGCAAAATCTATGTCATAAATAAAAACAATACAAAGACAACGACCAATATCCCAGAGGAGTATATCAGCACCTCCTGGCCACCAGGTGTATTCGATGTTATACAAATCGCTAAAGATGGAATGTGCTACTAAACTGCAAAATCGCCAACTGGTGGTCTTGGATACTGGGGTCAAAAAAGAGAGCGCAGGCCCAGAGGGTGCAAAGTAGCAGCAGAATATGGTGTGTCTCCATAAAGAAGCAGGGAACCTACCGAGGACAGAAACAGGGTTCAATACAATCTGATTGATAGAGGTAAGGTTTTTTTTTTTTGGATATCACAATAAAGTTGATGTTTTTATATGATCAGCATCATATCTTAGCATTTGTGGTGCTAATGTTTTTATCTTGGATTTAATTTTGATTTATTAGTTACTGTAGCCTAGCATTACAACATTTGTTATAGCTATGCTGTAAATCTAAATCGCTATGATAAAATCTTGCAAGTAGTAGTAAATATGAACTAGATCCAGTTTTGTAAAAAATGTATACTTTATCTCTTATCCTCTTAGATGATAAACTTGGTTGTAAACATAAAATCTACAAAGCCTTGCCTTAGAGTTTAGACACACTAGTAGTCACTGTCTTTTAGATCCTGAAACAACGCCTCTCTAAATTCTCTTATAATAATATCGGAGGTCTGCAAATTATTTTGGCCACCTGCTGCTAGCTTGGAATTTGCTGTAAACAATAAAAGTTGCTGTGTATGATCCACAGAGACAAAGATTCGCCATATGTTTGAAATGAAAGGACTAAACGATCGCCATATACACAGTGCTTTTCATGTGGTTTATGTACATTTTTTTTTCTATATACACTTATATTTCTATATTTCTGAAGATTTAATATATTGACTTTTTAAGTAGATGTGAATTCTGCCTAGATAATACTCAGTTTGTTAAATCATTTTGTAAAATAAATGTAGCACTACCCCTTCAGGAGCTGCTTGGTAGATTGGGTTCTTTGTTCTTCCACATCAACTCTGAGAACAATCACACTGGGAGCACAAATATAAATACACTGCATACAACCAAGGGTAAGTAATATCAAAAAGCAAATATCAGACTGGTTATTGGTAAATAAACCCAATATATTTTCACAGGTTGCAGTAAATAGCAGTATGCACATACTGTTCACATCGGTGCAACTTGTCATGCGATTTAACAGTTCCAAATCGCATGATAAGTCGCACTCTATTCCTGGGAATGGAACTGTTCATATCACTGCGACTGATGTCACAGCGATTATGAAAAAGGTTCCTGCACTACCTTTCACAGATTTAATTACGACTTGCATAGACTTCTGTTAAATTAAGTCGCAAGCCGCAATTGAATCGGCAGTGAAAATCGCACTGATGTGCAACTTTAAAGTCTCTGAGTAAAGCCGCACCACCTTGAACCAGGGCTAAATGAGTCAATCACAGTTCTCTAGAAAATATGTTCACTAGGTTATAGCAGCATAGAATGGAGTTAACCTGGTAATCAACAAATTCAGCAAGAAGTAATGGCAGTAGAAAAGA
Organism: Pelophylax lessonae; assembly: GCF_965119305.1. Classification (NCBI taxonomy): domain Eukaryota; kingdom Metazoa; phylum Chordata; class Amphibia; order Anura; family Ranidae; genus Pelophylax; species Pelophylax lessonae. Next base: position 141,877,321 of record NC_138780.1, on the reverse strand, counting down.
GTAACACCAATAATAATCAATACTGCGATAACTCCTCTGTACACAGTAGGCCATATCCACTTTAGAGTGCACTCTATATGAACTGCAGCAATGAAATTTACCCCCCAAAGAGATACCTCTTACTATGGACAAAAGGCAAAGTTTGTGTGAAGTAGCAATTTAAATGAGCAGGCTTTAGCCCTAGTTATTCAGCTGGTTAACGTTGGGGATTATTCTTTACAGTGGTGCACATAGTCAGTCCCAGTAAAGTCTGCATGCAGTGAATAATGCAGCTAGTTAGATGGCCAGTCCTTTTGTGCCTAGTCTCTGCTAGCAGCAACAGGTCAGCAGTGTAATGTAGCACCCTCCTAGGTAAGTGCTAGAGAGCGAGTATAGTTTTGATTGCTTTATGCTTACCAGAGGGATTGCAGGTAAATCTATATTGTTATCTGCCTACCAGAGAGGAGTATCTGCTAGTGAGGTCTGCTCAATGTTCTCAGGTGCAACTCAGTCTGTCTGCAGAGTGTTTCTGTCAGGGATACCACATGCAGGCATCCAGCAAGGGTGATCAGATCAGTTGGCTGCACCAAGGAATCAGGACCCAGATGGATAAAGGTGTAAATAAGTTTATTAAGCAAAATGACACACTCCAATATCAACACCAGTAGACCATAAAAAAGTAAACAAAATATAAATGATAACAGTACAAAACCCCAATAGAACCTAACAAACTTTATACAAAAGGATGGAGCAAACAATAGCAGGACAGGACAGGGACAGGAGACAAGGAAAGCAGGGAGCCAGGTACACGAAGCAGGGTACAGGGAACAGGACTTAGGATCAGAATACAGGTTTCAGAATACAAGTTTCAGGATGCTGGTTTCAGGATCAGGATCAGACAGGGACATGGCTAGCAGAGAAAATACTGAAGCACTGAGCCTCAGTGAAGGGCGGGCTTATATTGCCTCAGCAGTCCTCCTCAGGTGCAGCTTAATTGAAAGTACAGTCCAGCTGCTGGGAGACACCCGCTGGTGGGCCCTGGAACTGTGCCCCTCAGTTCCAGGAACAATAGTGCAACCAGCAGGTGACCCACATAATGACACTGATCCTGACAGTTTCACACTGGTCCAATAGGGACACATATTGGACAGTGGGAGGAAACCTGAAAAATGGGTGCACAGGCATTTGGTACAGCCTTGGTGATTTAGCAGAGCAGAATGCCTTGGTGCATGCTGGAATACTGTATAAATGCCAGCAGCACATGTGCTCGGGGTCTGTCAGCTGGAGAGCGGAGTTCCGGGTGGAGGGGGCGGCTGCCTCCTCCCCTGTAGAAGTGCCATGCAGTCTCAGGTGGTTGACCTGAGGGCCTAAAGCGCTAGAGAGAAACTGAACCCAGGGATCCTGTAAAGCTGACTAGGAGGGGAGACACTGGAAGGATCTGATTCTGCAGTACAGTGAGTACAGATCTGTGTCAAGGGGCCTGACCTGAGGGGGGCCACCCCTGAAGCTAGAAGAGTCAGTGGATGGGTGTCAGTAAAGGGGATGCTAGAGAGTATCCTGAAGATAAAGTAGATCACCAAGTATATTGCTGGTGAAAGAGCAAGGAGATTTAACCCTTTCCATACATTTGATAGTATGGTTGAGGCAGTGAACCTGCTTCCACAAGCAACCTGGTGAGGCCAAGTGAGAGTTGTCCTTATCCAATGTATATATAGTTCCAGTCAAAGTATCCCACTATCTCCCATCCAAGTTCCACAATTATTACTAAAAGCCAATACCCCTGGACATTCTATTGAGCAATAAGTGACTGTGTGCTGGTAATCAGAGGAGGCCCAAAAAGTCATCATACAGCAGGCCCTATGGGGACAGTGCTACAGACCTTTTACCAGTCCCAGCGATACAGCAACAGGGGTCTCACTGTTCCAATATCAGCTCACGTCTGGATCTGCCTGGAGTGACTCCAGTTGATATGCAAACAATAGCAGAAAAAGAGTTGACCCCACTCAAATACTCAGAAAAATGGCAAGCTTTATTTGATAAAATCCAAAAAATACAGACATCACAGACCCAGGATACAAAATAGCAGCAACATGGTTAACGCGTTTCAAGCAGAATGCGCTTAATCATAAAATATATATATTTGCCAATACGGTCTTTATGTACCAAACAATTCAGCTGAATACAATCAGGTGTTTCGCTTGTCCGCCCAGGTTGATGTGCACACATGAGTAACAATGTGCACACCTTGGGCTCTTCACAGCAGAGAAAGAGTCCCTTTGTATTCAGCCGGTGAATAATACAGCTCTCTCTCGCTTGCATTGGGCATTGCAATCCAATCGCCCATGGACTGCTATTGTAAAAAAAGATTTCCTGAAATTCTTCTCCCTTGATTCAGTGCTGCCAACCACCAAGTATCTTAAGCTCCTTCTTCTTGTCAGCTCCCCCTGGTGGATGGCGTGCATAGGTGCAGTGTGGTGGGGCAGCAGAGAACACTCCATGGTGTTTAAATTGAAGTTCAGCAATACACTACAAACCTGGTGGGATGGCATCCCGATGTAACAAAGGATGTAACAGTGATGAATAGTAGCACTGGGTCTCAAGTGTGCCGATAGCATTTGTCTCAAGGGGAAAAATGCAGTCTGGCCGATCCGTACCCAAATGGGGAGGCTTCCAAATAGGATGGTGTGTCCTTGCACTTTCCTACTCATCTGGAACCTCTCCTTGGCTCAAAGAACTGTCCCTGAAAGACAGGTAACTTGTCCCTACATTAGCCACATGCTTAATGCAGAGTCAGATTCTACCTGACCTAAGATGGCCACCAAAGTCACATGGGGCACAAGCATTCAATTGGATGCTATCTCTGGGTGACCTAGGAAACCACAGAGGTTCCTCATGACCTCCTTCTCCACCTGCATTGCCCCTGCAGATCGGCTCCATGTGCAGTGGAGAAAATAGACTGAACCTGCCTACAGATGGAGGTGACGCAGTGTTAACCCATTCAGCTGAAGTCCATTGGCGGCACAGAGAGCACTGCAGCACAGTGTGGGAAATTGCTCCCTGTCTCTAGCCAAGCACCCGAATCCATAAACAACTGGCATCTTTTTTACCTTTTGAAAATACTATTTTAAGCTGATATTCATCTTATTGCTTCAGATTATCTCCAGCCTCTTTGCAGCCACTTCTTGTGCACATGGGCTTATTTCAGCATAAACTGCATATCATTTCTCTTGTTGTTCTTCCAGTTGATGACAACGATGATACATGCCTTATAGGCGTCAGCACATGTGACAATGGGAAAACACAGGAGACAGTTGGGAGACAGGGACAGAAAGCTAAACAGGGGTCCTGAAGGAAGGATTACCAGATATTTTTTAAAGTTGTTGTAAAGGCAGAAGTTTTTTTTACCTTACTGTATTATATACAGTAAGGGTAAAAACCTTCTGCATGCAGCTCCATCCAGCCACCCCTAAAACGATTTGTCTGGCGGAAATCCAATACAGCTCACTATCCAAATAACACCATTCCTACAGTAAAGCATGGAGGTGGTAATATCCTTATTATTACTTGTTATGGGGGTGTTTCTCTGCAGTAGGGACTGGAACACTTGTCAAGATAGAAGGAAAAATGGATGGGGCAAAATATCAAATTCTTGAGGAAAATCTGCTGCCCTCTGCCATAAAGTTGTCAATGGGAAGAAGTTTTACCTTCCAACATGACAATGACCCAAAGCACACAGCAAAATGACCACACAGTGGTTGAAGGAAAAAGAAAAAGGTGAATGTCCTTGCATGGATTAGTCGGAGCCCAGACTTCAACCCCATTGAAATTCTGTGGAATGACTTGAAGACTGGAGTCTACAAATGATCAACATCAAATTTAACTGAACTTGAGCAGTTCTGCAAAGAAGAGTGGGCAAATATTGCAAAGTCTAGATGTTAAAAGTTAGTAGAGACATTGCCCAACAGACTAAAAGCTGTAAATAAAGCAAAAGGTGGTTCAACAAAATACTGACACAAGGGGGTGATCCTTTTTCCAACTCAGTGATTCTGTTTTTTAATTTTTTTTTTCTGGCATGTTGGTGTTATATCTTTCACTTGGATGGTATAAGTTGCACTATAACAATACAGCTGGATATATATAATATATATATATATATATATATATATATATATATATATATATATATATACAGCTGGATAAAAAAAAAACTGTGTATGTCTTCATTTCAGGCTGCAAAGCAACAAAATGACATTATTTTAAAGGGGGTGATTATTTTTCTTTACCCACTGTAGCTTTAAACCCTCTTTAAAAACAGATTGAAAATAATTATTGAAATTACATTACAAAGTTTGCACAAGATTTTATAGAGGTGTGCTTCACACTATGGTGCACTGTCCCATAATGTATGTGTCCTTGTTCATTGAGATATGTTGCCTCAGACAGTCCATTCAAAATGAATGAGCTGCATTGAATTTAATGCACAACATTTTGTGCATGGTACATTTTTTTGTAGCACGCACACCGCATTGAACATCATTTTCTGAATGAATGCAAAGCATTCCTATGATTCTCTGATTAGACAAGGTGGAGTGTGTGACATTCCCCTGCACCACCTCATCCAATCAGAGAATGCTTTGCATTTGTTCGGAAAATGCAAAGCATTCCCTGAATGATGTCTATGCCAAGTGGCCGATCTCCTGTGTTCAGAATACAGCAGGGCAGTGCTTTGGCACGGGACCCAGAATCAAGTGGAGATGACTGGAGCAGCGGTGTCTACTTCAGTGTTTTCCAGCTTCCAGGGGCATCAACCAGGTATGGTGCTATATACTGTACATAGTTATATTGGGCCAAGCTGGACTAATGGAACTATGTATAAAATATCTATACCTGGAATAATTCTTAAGGCTCTGTTAACACCATGGCATTCCAGATCGTGGGCGGAATTGCCGCGATTCTGCCTGCGATCCTGAATCGCCAAAAAACGTGGGATGCACTTGCAATCTCTATTATTTTTAATGGCACCCCAATCAAGGCGCCATTTTGCCGCGATTGTCGTCCAACGAACCGCAGTACAATGTACAACAGAAATTTCGGGACGCCTTTTGCCCAAACGAAGTTCTGAAAATTTTTTGGGCTGACAGGCATGATTTTACAGTGATATATATTGTGATATTTGGGGGATATTTAGTCTAATGTAGAGCCTACCAGTGAGCTGAGTCCATGCCAGTTGTGCCATTTAAGGCCCACTTTAATAATAGGAAAAGAAAACAAATCCAATAACAGAACAGTTCATCCAGGATTCCCACGCAGGGGTTTCAACACAGCAATAATGTTAACTGAAAAATACCAAGCCACCTGGCCTGAGCAGGTAAGAAAATACCAGGGGTTATGGCAGCCATCTGCTGCCATAACACCAATATTTAACGTCAAAGTACCAATGTAAAACTGCGGCAGACGGTCCGGAAGTGGTTAAAAAAAAAAGCAAAAACAAACATAATATACTTACCTCCTCTGTGCAGTTGGTTATGCACAGAGCAGCCCGGATCCTCCTCTTCTCGGGTCCCTCTTCTGTGCTCCTGGCACTTCCCTCCTGTTCTGTGCCCCCACAGCAAGCAGTTTGCTATAGGGGCACCCGAGCCGAGCCACAGCTCTGTGTATCTTTTCAGACACGGAGCCCGACCTGGCCCTTCCCCTTCTCTCTCCTAACAGGCTGACTGCTTTTGATTAAAAGCAGCGGGAGCCAATCACGCTGTGCTGCTGTCTCAGCCAATGAGGAGGGGAGTGCCGGGCAGCTCAGACACTCTTGCAACATCGCTGGATAAAGATGGGCTCAGGTAAGTGTTAGGGAGACTGAGGGGGGCTGCTGTACACAGGTTTTTTTTTATCTTAATGCATAGAATGCATTAAGATAAAAAAAAACTTCCGTCTTTACAATCCTTTTAAATAATCATCCTGGAGCCCCTAAGCCTGTCTGGTTGACAATCCTGGGTGACAAACATCATGACAGGGAACCGTACTGTCACAAAAAAAAAAAAAAATATATATATATATATACCGTATATACTCAAGTATAAGCCGAGTTTTTCAGCACATTTTTTTGTGCTGAAAACGTCCCCCTCGGCTTATACTCGAGTCAAGAAAAAATGTCCCCGGCTGGCCAGATGTGCTTTACAGTTAAAAATGGCGCCGCACGGCGCCAACGTGTCACCGCGCATGTGCAGCCGCCGCTCGGGACAGGCCGTACACGTTTGGCTATTCCCGGGAATAGCCGAACGTATACGAGCTTTCCTGAGCAGCTGCGGCGCATGCGCAATGACGCGGCGGCACCAGGCGGCTCCATTTTTAAATTTAAAGCGCTTCTAGAACAGGTAAGTGAAACACAGCTGCACTACCTGCCATTATGCACCTGTACCATGCCCGCAGCACTCCATCTCCTGTAGTATGCCCACAGCCCCGCATTCTCTTGTACTATGCCCACAGTACTGCATTGTCCTGTACCATGCCCACAGCATTGTCCTGTACCATGCCCGCAGCATTGTCCTGTACCATGCCCGCAGCACTGCATTCTCCTGTACCATGCCCACCGCCCTGCAATCTTCTGTACCATGCCCGCAGCCCTGCATTCTCACCCTAGGCTTATACTCGAGTCAATCATTTTTCCAATTTTTTTGTGGTAAAATTAGGGGCCTCGGCTTATACTCGGGTCGGCTTATACTCGAGTATATACGGTATATATATATATATATATATATATATATACTATATTACCAAAAGTATTGAGATGCCTGCCTTTACACACCCATGAAATTTAATGGCATCACAGTCTTAGTCCGTAGGGTCCAATATTGGGTTGGCCCACCCTTTGCAGCTATAACAGCGTCAACTCTTCTGGGAAGGCTGTGCACAAGGTTTAGGAGTGTGTCTATGGGAATGTATAGAAGCGCATTTGTGAGGTCAGGCACTGATGTTGATGAGAAGGCCTGACTAGCAGTCTCCGCTCTTATTCCTCCCTAAGGTTTTCTATAGGGTTATGGCAGGCCACTCAAGTTCCTCCACCCCAAATTCACTCACCCATGTCTTTATGGACCTTGCTTTGTGAACTGATCCAAATCATTTGGTGGAGGGGAGATTATGGTGTGGGATTGTTTTTCAGGGGTTGGGCTTCACCCCTTAGTTCCAGTTAACTTTATGGACCTTGTTTGTGCATTGGTGTGCAGTCATGTTGGAACAGGAAGGGGCCATCCCCAAACTGTTCCCACAAATTTGGGAACATGACACTTTAAGAGTTCCCTTAATTGGAACTAAGGAGCCAAGCCCAACTCCTGGAAAAACAACCCCACATCATAATCCCTCCTCCACCTAATGATTTGGACCTGCACAAAGTGAGGTCCATAAAGACATGCATAAGTGAGTCCTGACCTCAACCCGATAGAACACCTTTGGGATGATTTATAATAAAGACTATGAGCCAGCCCTTCTCATCCAACATCTGTGCCTGACCTCACAAATGAGCTCAAACATTGCCATAGACACTCCTAAACCTTGTGGACAGCCTTCCCAGAAGAGTTGAAGCTGTTATAGCTGCAAAGGGTGGGCCAACTCAATATTGCACCCTACAGACTAAGACTGGAATGCCATTAAAGTTTATGTGCGTGTAAAAGCAGGCGTCCCAATACTTTTTGTAATATAGTGTATATTTTTTTTTTCCTTTCTATTGGTTTAACTAGATGCAGGGGCGTAACTACAGGGGTTGCAGGGGTTGCAATCGCTACCGGGCCCCATGCTCCAGGGGGCCCGGTAGCAAACCAGTGGGTGAACTTCTAGGATCTCAAAGGTCACACTTGCGACCGGGCCCTGGCATTTCACCACTGTGGGGAGGCCCCAAGATTGCAGGAAGGGGGCCCACTGCAGAACTTGTGAAAGGATCCTGATGCGGGACCATAATAAAAGGCCATGCAATGAGATTAAAGAGCCCCAGGATTAGTGGGAAGAGCCCCGGGCTTGAAGGGAAGGGCCCCCGGCCAGGGGTCTGGGGGGCCCTTCATGGTTTCTTGCATCGGGGCCCTGAAGGTTCTAGTTACGCCTCTGACTAGATGGACTTTTTTTCAGCCAGACTAACTATGTAACCAAAGGGTACAAACAGGAAGCAGATTCAAGGTGGGTGGGCAAAGATATGCCAATACTTACTGATGGGCGTGATGACGTCACTAGGCCCTGCCCTGATGTGTTTCATCACGATCACATGATTTCTTCAAAGGGTTTGAACCCTTTGAAGACGTCACTTATACTGAGTCTCCCACTATATGGGGGACTCACTATTAATTACCTGATTCTCTGCTCCCCCAGAAGATGGCGCTCCACAATGCTCTGGCTATGGACTGTTTCTCGGCATCCTCATGTCCAATGCAGGGCTATGGGACCTGCATTAGTCTTGATGATGTAAGGGGCATCCGAATGCCAGAGCATGGGGGAAAATAGGCAGTGGGGACTGATGAAGAAGTGTGGAGGAGCCTTTCTGGTGTGGAGGATCAAGTACCTCAAACCACTTTTCTTGTTCCCTTGGATCTAAACAATTATGGGGGAGCAGCCCCACTGCAAGGGAGGATTTTTACTTTCCCCGGAGTTCATCTTTAATAAATACTGAATGCTGTGACTGAAGGGATCTGCTGTTTCCGCTTCTTGGAAGTCTATTTCTTGGACAACAAGTAACTGGCAGAAGATTCTATGTCAAGTAAGGACATCTGTACTCACTATGCTAAGGAAGGATCTGTATGGATGTTAAGAAGCTGCATCCAGAAGTTGTTATGCTTGTCAACTGCAATCTGCCTGTTATCTTACTCATCATCAATTATTTATTTATGTGATTTTTGTGCCAAGAATGTTTTCTTCCTCCAGCTCCATACATACATGTGGTTCTATTACTGGAAACAGAGAGACATTAAATATAATGAGGTGTTGCTGCTGGCAGGTAATGCACAAATACACACAGGAAAGCCAGAAGAATATTAGCAACCATACAAAACACAATGATGTACAAACATAAAGTGCTACCGGGCATGGGGACAAATGTAAACCAAAGTACAAAGTACCTATTAAAAATGGTATCAGCTGTACCAGTACTTGTAAAACTGCAGCAATTGTATTAACCATAGTTGTCTACTTTACCAAACTACCTTCTGCATTGCTTGCTTTTGGATTCTGAAGCAAGCCAAGCCCCATTTATTTTAATGAATGGGAAAAAAGTCCCATGAGCAGGAGGAAACTTTTCTCATGACTTTGACAGCCTTATGTGATAGGACTGTCCTAGACTGGAGTGTCCTCCACAACGTTTTACGTTTTAAGCTCCCAAGAATATTGCAGGTTCCACGGTGCTCTATCCGTTCTATCAATGAAACATAAAATGCAGGTGCAGTGTGTAGTAATCACACAGGAAGCGATATCTGCATCCAAATATAAATCATCCACTAGAGTACCAAACTAACCAGATGGTCCCACAGACATTGGAGCATTGGAAATGGAGATCGTTCCAAGAAGCCAACTGGCTGCACTACGGCACAACCTGCCAGGTCAGAGTGATTAGTATTAAACTGTGATAGCCTTTTTAGGTATAGAGCAATTCTAAATAAAACCAGGGGGGGGGGGGGATTTATGTATTTTTCCTGCCCCTTGGGGCCACTGCCTTGTGAAGCTGGTGCTAGTATCACACTAAGTGTCGGTTCACACTACTCCAACTTGTCAGACGACTTGTCAGCCTGACAAGTCGCGGTCGGTCGCTTGCCATTGAGTAGTACGGGAATCGTTCTAATAGGAACGACACAAGTCGCTCTGACTTAGAAAAAGGGTCTGTACTACTTCGGGGTGACCTGGAGCGACTTGCATAGACAATCATTTTATGAAGTCCGTGCAAGTCGCGCCGAAGTCGCGGTGCACGCGACTTCACAGGTCGCCCCCTAAGTCGGATCGCCATAGTGTGAACTGACGCTTAGGCTAGTAATGGGTATATAGACTTCCTTTGTTCATCCCACGGGCTCAATGAGAGAAATCTAATATATATAATATCCTCCATCCATACTGCTCAGTGTGGATGGAGGAATCTCTGCTGTCGGTGTCAGAAAACGGTTCACAGAAGAACTTGCATCTCTGCTAATGCCCAACAGCATTACAGATTGGCACACAAGAATTTGCCAATGCTACACATGGGCACGAATGGCTGAGGAGAATTATGTGCCAGTGTACAAGGTGCAGGCAATGCGTGACAGATTCTGGGGCCCAGTGGCCTATTTAAAACCAGCAGCATCAGCCACGAGTTGCTCGATGATCTTCGGCTCCCCCATGTGTTCTGAGTTCTTGTTCCTGCTATTATTGGATTTCCTGTTACCGACCCGCTTTGCCCCTGATCTGTCTTATCTCCATTCCTGGCTTTGACCCTTGGCTTGTTACAGTGACTCCCCTTCTGCCTGCTGATCTGTGCATGACCCAAACTGACTCCTGACTCTGCTTGCTGCCTCACTCCTGGCTGATTCTCTGTGCAAGACTTCTGGACTGGCTCCTGACTCTGCTCCTGGCTCTACCTCCTGCCAAGTCTCACCTGGTACTCCTGAGGGACTCCTGCCCAGCAGTGCATCCTGCTCGTCAGCCACCATTCAGCGGACATCTCCTCATCAACTCAGCCTTTCGCAGCTGGCCACCCCTGCTTCAATGAGCATAGCACTCCCTGTTACCACCATCAGGGGCGCTCTGCACTTAGCCACGAGGGAAGCCCTCTCAGTACTTCAGCCTCCAACCAGGTAAGTGACAGTTGGCTACTGAATTCAAGTAGAAAAAGACACCCACACCTGCCTAAATATCTGAACAACGACTGCATCTCATAGGCTGGTAGAGGAAGCAACAATGAGGGCTTGGCCTGATGGTACTAATAGGCAATCTGGCACACCTTACAACACACTGACAGTAATATATTATTGAGAGTAACATGAATTGTAGGTAGCTGCATGCTGTCCCTAACAAAATTGCCGCCCTAGGCCAAGGGTGTGAAACTCAATTTAATTGCGGGCCGCATCAGCATTATAGTTGCCCTCAAAGGGCCTTTTGTACCTGTAAGACTAGATGTCCACAGCACCCCACCCCCTACATCAAATGTCAAGGGCCCCCCAACATCCCCCTAAGTTAAGAGTCCCCCACACTCCTTTACATTCAAAGTGCATCCCCTTACCTTTTGCTGGTGCTGGGAAGATGCTGGGGCAGGGCTGGGAGGAAGAAAGTGCAGGATCTGGAGGAGGACCAGAGGAGGGCTGGAGTCAGCTGCCGGTGTCTGCTGACTGCTTAGACTAGGGAAGGCAGAGACTAGAAGGTGCTGCGGCTGCACAGAGAGACACAGGATCTGTAGGGGGAGGAGTTCTATCCTCCTTTCTGCTGCCAACTGCTGAGACAGGTAGGGCAAAGATGAGCCTCTCTGCGGCTGCACAGAGAAGCTTAGGATCTGGCATGAATCTCGTACAAATTTTTCATTTTCGGAGATTCGGATGTATCTGAATTTTCAAATTACGATAGTAACGAATTTAAATGAATCTATAATAACGAAACTAAATTAGCCAAGATTGGAATGGAATTCTAAATCAATTAAAATTTTTAATTGTATATAAATTTGAGTCAAATTTGAAAACAAATTTGGATTTGAAATCAAATTTTAAAAAAGAATATAATAAAATATTATTGAAAATAAAAGAGTTGAATAGAATAGAAAATAAAAGAATAGAATAGAAAATAAAAGAACAGAACAGAATAGAAAATAAAAGAGTAGAATCAAAATTAATAGAAAATAAAAGAATATGATAAAAAAGAATAGAATAGAACATAATAGAATAGAATAAAAAAATAAGGGAATAGAATAGTTACATAGTTACATAGTTACATAGTTAGTGAGGTTGAAAAAAGACATCAGTCCATCCAGTTCAACCTATGATGTGTGTGTGTGTTTGCTTTTAGCCGTACATTGTATACCCCTGTATGTTGTGGTCTTTAAGGTGTCCATCTAACAGTTTTTTGAAACTATCAATGCTCCCTGCTGATACGACTGCTTGTGGAAGAGAATTCCACATCCTTACCGCTCTTACAGTGAAGAACCCCTTACGCACTTTAAGGTTAAACCGCCTTTCCTCTAGTTTTAGTGAGTGGCCACGTGTCTTATTGTATCTCCTTTCTCTGAATAGTTTGTTCCTTATGCTAGGGTCGCCAGTACAGTATTTGTACATTGATATCATATCCCCCCTCAATCGTCTCTTCTCCAGAGAGAATAAGTTCAGGGCTTGTAGTCTTTCTTCATAGCTGATGTCCTCCATCCCCCTAATTATTTTTGTTGCCCTTCTCTGGACTTTCTCCAGTTCCAGCACATCCTTTCTGAGGACCGGTGCCCAGAACTGGACAGCATACTCCAGATGTGGCCGGACCAGAGTCTTGTAGAGCGGGAGAATAATCTCTTTATTTCTGGAGTGAATCCCCTTTTTTATACATCCCAGTATTCTGTTGGCTTTGCTTGCTGCGGCCTGGCATTGCATGCCACTGCCAAGCCTGTTGTCTACCAGTACCCCTAAGTCCTTTTCCATCCTAGACTCACCCAGAGGTTCCCCCCCTAGTGAGTAGCTTGCTTTCTGGTTTCTGGCCCCCAAGTGCATTACTTTACATTTTTCAACATTAAATCTCATCTGCCATGTAGTTGCCCACTCCGTTATTTTGTTCAGGTCCGCTTGCAAGGTTTCCACATCCTGCATAGAAGATATTGGCATGCCTAATTTAGTATCATCCGCAAATACTGAGATTGTACTAGATATCCCCTCCTCTAGATCATTTATGAATAAATTAAACAGGATTGGTCCCAGGACAGAACCCTGGGGGACCCCACTTTCCACACCCGCCCAATCCGAGTACTCCCCATTAATCACCACCCTCTGTACTCTCCCCTGGAGCCAGTTCTCTATCCAGGTACTCACCTTATGGTCCATACCTATCTTCCTTAGTTTGTACAGTAAGCGTTTGTGGGGAACGGTGTCGAAGGCCTTTGCAAAGTCCAGATACACCACATCCACAGGCTTACCTTTATCTAGGTGGCAGCTCACTTCATCATAGAAGGTTAATAGATTGGTTTGGCACGAACGATTTTTCATGAATCCGTGCTGATTAATACTTATAATACCGTTTTCATTACTAAAGTCTTGTATGTGGTCCCTTAACATCCCCTCCAATATTTTGCAGACTACAGATGTTAGGCTGATCGGCCTATAGTTACCCGGGATATATCTCGGCCCCTTTTTAAATATTGGTACCACGTTGGCTTTTTTCCAATCAGCTGGCACCATACCCGTCTGTAAACTATCCTTAAAGATCAAGAATAATGGTCTGGCAATCACCTGGCTGAGCTCTTTAAGAACCCTCGGGTGCAAGCCATCCGGTCCCGGGGATTTATTTATGTTAAGCTTCTCTAGTTTAGCTCTAAGTCTATCTTCTGTTAGCCATGGCGGCACTTCCTGAGGTGTATTATTTAGTTCGGCCTTACAAGCTGGGTTCGTGTAGACCCCCGATTCCTTTGTGAAGACTGAAGAAAAGAAATTATTTAACACTTCCGCCTTTTCTCTGTCCTCAGTGGCCATTTTTCCTTTATCATCTTTTATGGGGCCAATGTGTTCTGGCCTCGCTTTCTTACTGTTTATATACTTAAAGAACTTCTTGGGGTTCTTTTTACTCTCCTCCGCTATATGTCTCTCGTGTTCTATTTTAGCCGCCCTGATTTCATCTTTACATTTCTTATTACACTCTTTGTAGTGCTTAAATGCTGCCACTGACCCCTCAGTCTTGTATTTTTTGAAGGCCTTTTCTTTAGCTCTAATATACATTTTTATGTTGGAGTTTAGCCACCCAGGGTTTAGTTTTGTTCTTTTAAATTTATTTCCCAGTGGAATGCACTGGCCCACCCCCTTGTTAAGTATGCTCTTGAAGCACTCCCATTTTTCCTCCGTGTTCTTTGTTCCCAGGGTTCTATCCCATTTTATATTTTCTAGCAGTGAGCGCAGTTTAGGGAAATTGGCTCTTTTGAAATTCAGCGTCTTAATATTACCCTTGTGTTTCCTATTACTGTAATTAATACTGAAACCAATTGACCTATTGTCACTGCTCCCTAAGTTTTCCCGTATTTCTATATCCGTGAGCAGGTCTGCATTGTTGGTAATCAGTAGGTCAAGTACCGCATTGTTTCTTGTCGGTGCATTCACCATCTGACCCATGAAATTGTCCTGCAAAATATTTAGGAACTGCCTAGCCTTGGCTGAGTGCGCGGTTCCTTCTGCCCAGTCTATATCCGGATAATTAAAGTCCCCCATTATAATGACATTTCCCATCCTTGCTGCCAATCCTATCTGTAACATGAGGTCCGCCTCCCCCTCCTCACTCTGGTTGGGGGGCCTATAGCATACGCCCAATATTACCTTCCCCACCGTGCCTTCCCTTTGAAGCTCTACCCATAGGGATTCTGCCTCGTCCATAGCTCCATTATTAATATCATCCCTCATATTTACCTGTATACTGTTCTTAATATACAGACATACCCCTCCCCCTTTTTTACCCTCTCTATCCCTGCGATAAAGGGAATACCCCTGAATGGTCACCATCCAATCATGAGAGCTGTCGAACCAAGTCTCAGTTATCCCCACAAAATCTAAGTCCTCCTCAAACATCAGCAGCTCCAGCTCTCCCATCTTGTTGGCCAGGCTTCTGGCATTGGTATACAAGCCTCGTAATTTAGATCGGTTACATTTATCCTCATTTGATGTTATTAGGCTGCTCTCTTGATTTTTCCCCGTACCCACCCTGGGTTTAGGAGCTCCGAACACCCTACCGCTAATGCCCCCATTTCTGCCCTCTGAATCTTGCTTTCCACTGGCTAATTCTACATCTGTACCCTCCCCCCCATTCCCTAGTTTAAAAGCCCCTCTAACTTTTCGGCCATCCTCGCACCCAGTACGGCTGCACCCACCCCATTTAGGTGCAATCCGTCCCTACCAAAGAGCCGGTGACCGACTGAGAAGTCGGCCCAGTTCTCCAGGAACCCGAAACCCTCCTTACTACACCAGCTCCTCAGCCACTCGTTAACTTCCCTAATCTCCCGCTGCCTCTCTGGTGTGGCTCGAGGTACAGGTAGTATTTCGGAAAATACTACCTTGGAGGTCCTAGTCCTCAACTTAGCGCCTAAGTCCCTGAAATCGTTTAGGACTCTCCGTCTTCCTCTGCCTATGTCATTGGTACCCACGTGTACCATGACAGCTGGGTCTTCCCCAGCCCCACCCAGTAATCTGTCCACCCGATCCGCGATGTGCCGAACCCGAGCGCCCGGCAAACAACAGACTGTTCGGCGCACACGGTCTATGTCACAGATTACACTGTCTGCCCTTCTAATAATTGAGTCCCCTACCACCAGCACCTGTCTTTCCTTTCCCTTTCTCCCGGCCTCACTGGAGGAGTTCTTCCCCTGGCAGCTAGGGGCGTCACTCTGCTCCAGCAATGCTGGTCCATGACTGGTTTCCCCAACATCACTCAACGGGGCGAATCTGTTGGGGTGCTCCAGCCCAGGATCAGCCTCCTTGCCTTGTTCCCTTCTACCCCTCCTAACTGTCACCCCTCTACTCTGCTCTGATGCCTGCACCTCCGATACTCCGCCCACCTCTGTGCAGACCCCTGCCTGCACCTGACTGGTACAATCCTGGCTCTCCTCCAGTATGGACATTCGTCTCAGTGTTGCCAGCTGCTTCCCTAGATTCAGGACCTGAGCTTCCAGGGAAGCAACGTGCTTACATTTTGCGCATTTGTATTCGCCCTCGATCACATGTCCGAGGAACGCATACATATCACAAGATGTACACCGAGTCGCATCTCCACACCCGCCGGGCATTGTACCTACTATCTAATCTAATGGGGATTCAGCGATTTAAGTCTATCCTATGTGGCTATTTCCTGGCTTCCTAACGCTACCTTCTCACCCTCTGGTGTTCCGCTTCACTCACTTGACGCTCAGTTGCACAACACTCACAATCTCACAGCCCAGTCAGTCGCACAACACTCCCAGTCGCACCACCCGGTCAGACGCACAGCCCGGTCAGACGCACAACACTAAGTCGCACAGCCCGGTCAGATGCACAACACTGAGTCGCACAGCCCGGTCAGACGCACAACACTGAGTCGCACAGCCCGGTCAGACGCACAACACTGAGTCGCACAGCCCGGTCAGACGCACAACACTGAGTCGCACAGCCCGGTCAGACGCACAACACTGAGTCGCACAGCCCGGTCAGACGCACAACACTCTCAGTCGCACAGCCCGGTCAGACGCACAACACTGGGTCACACAGCCCGGTCAGACGCACAACACTAAGTCGCACAGCCCGGTCAGACGCACAACACTGAGTCGCATAGCCCGGTCAGACGCACAACACTGAGTCGCACAGCCCGGTCAGACGCACAACACTCTCAGTCGCACAGCCTGGTCAGACGCACAACACTCTCAGTCGCACAGCCCGGTCAGACGCACAACACTCTGTCACGCAGCCCGGTCAGACGCACAACACTGGGTCACACAGCCCGGTCAGACGCACAACACTAAGTCGCACAGCCCGGTCAGACGCACAACACTGAGTCGCACAGCCCGGTCAGACGCACAACACTGAGTCGCACAGCCCGGTCAGACGCACAACACTCTCAGTCGCACAGCCTGGTCAGACGCACAACACTCTCAGTCGCACAGCCGGGTCAGACGCACAACACTGAGTCGCACAGCCCGGTCAGACGCACAACACTGAGTTGCACAGCCCGGTCAGACGCACAACACTGAGTTGCACAGCCCGGTCAGACGCACAACACTCAGTCGCACAGCCCGGTCAGATGCACAACACTGAGTCGCACAGCCCGGTCAGACTCAGTCGCACAGCCCGGTCAGATGCACAACACTCAGTCGCACAGCCCGGTCAGACGCACAACAGTCGCACAGCCCGGTCAGACGCACAACAGTCGCACAGCCCGGTCAGACGCACAACAGTCGCACAGCCCGGTCAGACGCACAACAGTCGCACAGCCCGGTCAGACGCACAACAGTCGCACAGCCCGGTCAGACGCACAGCTCTCAGTCGCACAGCCCGGCCAGTCGCACCACTCCCAGAACACTCAGGTAGCAACAGGTACTCCCAGACACTCAGGTACTACACTACACCCTCAGTCACTGTTCAATCTCAGTCACCAGTCTTACTTACCTAGTGTGTGTCCCTTTAAGCCTGTCACTAGCAGTTCCTGGCTGTGATTCCTCCCTCAGTCGGTCAGTCTCCTCTCAGCACCCCGCTTCCCTCGGTCACTTCCCGGCCAGCTAGTCTCCTCTGCTCCTCTCTGAGGGGGGGGTTCCCGCACCGCTCGCCGCAAGGGACAGTTTACTGTACGCCGCCCTCAACAAGGGGGGGGGGGGGTTACCGCACCGCTCGCCGCCCGCTCTTACAAGGGGGGGGGGGTTACCGCCGCCCGCTCTTACCTCGGTGGGGGGGGGCTCTTAGCTCCGGACGCCGCCGCCGCAACAATGGAAAGGGGGGGGGTTACCGTTCCGCTCACCGCCCGTTTCCTTTCTGGGGGGGGGGGTTCTCGCCCGGACGCCGCCGCTCCTCTGAGGGGGGTGGGGGGGACTCACACACCCGGTCTGTCACACTCCGCTCCTCTCACTCGCACACAGACACTGATCCCGCGCGCTCTGCTCTGCTCTGCTCCACAGCACCACCTGCCGGCCTCCTCAAACAAAGCACCAATAATAATAAGAATAAAAAAATAAAAAGAATAGAATAGAAAATAAAAAAAATAGAATTGAAAAAACAATAGAATAGAATAGTCTTCTGAAATTCAAATAGAATTAATTTGAATAGAATAGATTAGAATAGAACAGAAAATAGAAAAGAATAGAATAGAAAAAACAATACAATATAATAAATTAGAATTAATATAAGCATCTTCCGAAATTTGAATAGAATAAATTCAGTTAGAATAAATTAGAATAGAATAGAAAATAATATAATAGGATAGAATAGTAAAAACAATAGAATTCGACAGAATAGAATAAAATAAAATAGAAAGACTATAACCATCTTCCAAAATTCAAATTTCAAATAGAATAGATTAGAATAGAAAATAATAGAATATAAAAGAATAGAATAGAAAGTAAAAGAAAAGAATAAAATAGAAAATAATAGAATAGAAAATACAACAGAATAGAATAAATTAGAAAGAATATAACCATCTTCTGAAATTCGAATTTTGAATAGAATAGAATAGAAAATATTAGAATAGAATAGAAAAGACAATGGAATAGAATTCAATATAATTGACTAGAATAAAATAGTAAGAATACAACCCAATCTTCCGCGATTTGAATTAGAAAAACATTTGAAATCAAAGTCGATCAAATTTGGTCGAATTTTAAAATGCAGTCAAATACAGGAAATTTGAATCGAATTTGAATACAAACAAACAAAACGAAACAAATTTCCGAAAATAAATTTAACAAATCTAACGAAGCTAAATAGGGTAAGCACTAGTGATGTCGCGAACCTAAAATTCGCGGTTCGCGAACGGCGAACGCGAACATCGGCAAATGTTCGCGAACCGGCGAACCGGGCGAACCGCCATAGACTTCAATAGGCAGGCGAATTTTAAAACACACAGGGACTCTTTCTGGCCACAATAGTGATGGAAAAGTTGTTTCAAGGGGACTAACACCTGGACTGTGGCATGCCGGAGAGGGATCACGCAAAAAAAAGTTCTTAAAAATTATAATTTTTTGATAGAGAGCCAATTATTGGAAAAATTAAAAAAAAATAAAAATAAAAAATTTCTTTGGATTTAGCATCTGGGGGGTCTAAAAAGTGTACCTGTGAAGTTTCAGCTCTGTAGCATGTCCAGAACCCCTAAAAAACAGCATTTTTCTTATATTTTCAGGAATATGGCTTCTCTGCGGCTGGCTTTTTCTCTTGCAGGCATTTAGCGGGCATTTTTTTAGGCAGGCATGTCATTTTTTGTATTTAGTGTCTGGGGGGGTCTAAAAAGTGTACCTGTCAAGTTTCAGCTCTGTAGCATGTCCAGAACCCCTAAAAAACAGCATTTTTCTTATATTTTCAGGAATACGGCTTCTCTGCGGCTGTCTTTTTCTCTTGCAGGCATTTATCGGGCATTTTTTTAGGCAGGCATGTCATTTTTTGTATTTAGTGTCTGGGGGGTCTAAAAAGTGTACCTGTCAAGTTTCAGCTCTGTAGCATGTCCAGAACCCCTAAAAAACAGCATTTTTCTTATATTTTCAGGAATACGGCTTCTCTGTGGCTGGCTTTTTCTCTTGCAGGCATTTATCGGGCTTTTTTTTAGGCAGGCATGTCATTTTTTGTATTTAGTGTCTGGGGGGTCTAAAAAGTGTACCTGTCAAGTTTCAGCTCTGTAGCATGTCCAGAACCCCTAAAAAACAGCATTTTTCTTATATTTTCAGGAATACGGCTTCTCTGCGGCTGGCTTTTTCTCTTGCAGGCATTTATCGGGCATTTTTTTAGGCAGGCATGTCATTTTTTGTATTTAGTGTCTGGGGGGTCACAAAAGTGTACCTGTCAAGTTTCAGCTCTGTAGCATGTCCAGAACCCCTAAAAAACAGCATTTTTCTTATATTTTCAGGAATACGGCTTCTCTGCGGCTGGCTTTTTCTCTTGCAGGCATTTATCGGGCATTTTTTTAGGCAGGCATGTCATTTTTTGTATTTAGTGTCTGGGGGGTCTAAAAAGTGTACCTGTCAAGTTTCAGCTCTGTAGCATGTCCAGAACCCCTAAAAAACAGCATTTTTCTTATATTTTCAGGAATACGGCTTCTCTGCGGCTGGCTTTTTCTCTTGCAGGCATTTATCGGGCATTTTTTTAGGCAGGCATGTCATTTTTTGTATTTAGTGTCTGGGGGGTCACAAAAGTGTACCTGTCAAGTTTCAGCTTTGTAGCATGTCCAGAACCCCTAAAAAACAGCATTTTTCTTATATTTTCAGGAATACGGCTTCTCTGCGGCTGTCTTTTTCTCTTGCAGGCATTTATCGGGCATTTTTTTAGGCAGGCATGTCATTTTTTGTATTTAGTGTCTGGGGGGTCACAAAAGTGTACCTGTCAAGTTTCAGCTCTGTAGCATGTCCAGAACCCCTAAAAAACAGCATTTTTCTTATATTTTCAGGAATACGGCTTCTCTGCGGCTGGCTTTTTCTCTTGCAGGCATTTATCGGGCATTTTTTTAGGCAGGCATGTCATTTTTTGTATTTAGTGTCTGGGGGGTCTAAAAAGTGTACCTGTCAAGTTTCAGCTCTGTAGCATGTCCAGAACCCCTAAAAAACAGCATTTTTCTTATATTTTCAGGAATACGGCTTCTCTGCGGCTGGCTTTTTCTCTTGCAGGCATTTATCGGGCATTTTTTTAGGCAGGCATGTCATTTTTTGTATTTAGTGTCTGGGGGGGTCTAAAAAGTGTACCTGTCAAGTTTCAGCTCTGTAGCATGTCCAGAACCCCTAAAAAACAGCATTTTTCTTATATTTTCAGGAATACGGCTTCTCTGCGGCTGGCTTTTTCTCTTGCAGGCATTTATCGGGCATTTTTTTAGGCAGGCATGTCATTTTTTGTATTTAGTGTCTGGGGGGTCACAAAAGTGTACCTGTCAAGTTTCAGCTCTGTAGCATGTCCAGAACCCCTAAAAAACAGCATTTTTCTTATATTTTCAGGAATACGGCTTCTCTGCGGCTGTCTTTTTCTCTTGCAGGCATTTATCGGGCATTTTTTTAGGCAGGCATGTCATTTTTTGTATTTAGTGTCTGGGGGGTCACAAAAGTGTACCTGTCAAGTTTCAGATCTGTAGCATGTCCAGAACCCCTAAAAAACAGCATTTTTCTTATATTTTCAGGAATACGGCTTCTCTGCGGCTGTCTTTTTCTCTTGCAGGCATTTATCGGGCATTTTTTTAGGCAGGCATGTCATTTTTTGTATTTAGTGTCTGGGGGGTGTAAAAAGTGTACCTGTCAAGTTTCAGCTCTGTAGTATGTCCACAACCCAAAAAAAACAGCATTTTTCTTATGATTTTTAGTAGAAAACTAATGCAGTGTCTTTCCAGCTGTCTTTTTTTCTTTCTGGTAAGCTGAAATATGATATGCCAAGGCAAACATGCCTATCAGTTGAGCTATGACACAGACAACACTGCACACATGGGGAAATATGTAAAACAAAAAACAGGAAAAGGAAATTAGGTGACGGTAACAAAACATGATATTGTGATTGGCCAAATAAAAAGTCACCTCGCGATGAGGTCGCGCCAAAGTCGCGCTAAGTCGCGCCAAAGTCGCACTGGAAGCGACGCTACTTTAGTGGTAGCGGCAGTGTAAACCAGCACTAAAACATCCAGTGTGTGAATACGATCAGGTATGATGTTTTATCGGTCAAGTAGTGTAAGGGTTACGCCCGTTGCCCGCTTCACAGTGACAGACCAAACTCTGACAGACCAAACTCCCCGTTTAACAGTCAGTCAGTCCATTTGCACAACCGCAAACTCCCAATTTGCACAAGGTTGGATACCAAGCTAGCCATGTCCCGTTCCTTGTCCTCACTGACATCATTGAAGGTCTCTTCCTCCACCCAGCCACATACAACACCAAGGGTCCCCGAAAGGTGAGAACAAGCCCCCTGGGACGCCTGCTGTGGCTGGTATTCCACCTCCTCAAAGCCACCTTCCTCCTCTGACTTCTCTTCTTCAGACTCCTCTCTCTGCGTTGCCACAGGTCCAGCAATTGACAACGACAAGGCTGCTTCTGGTGGTGATGAGGACCACAACTCTTCCTCTTCATGCTCATCTACAGCCTGATCCAGTACTCTTCGCAGGGCACGCTCCAGAAAAAACGCATATGGGATGAGGTCGATGATGTTGCCTTGGGTTCGACTGACCACCAGGGTTGTCATCTCCGCAAAAGGACGCATGAGCCTACAGCCATTGTTCATGAGCATTCAGTAACGCGGCCAAAAAATACCCAGCTCCGCAGAAAGAATGAAAGAAAATGAATGTTTTTTTTTATGAAAAATTATCCTGCGGATCGCTTTTGGTCTGTACACAATGAAGCAACGACCTTATCATCTGGGGTGTGCCAACACAATCCTAGAGGTGATCGCTTCATTGTGATACGCAAGCCCCTTCACCACGACAAGGTAACGATCACGAAGGGGAATTGACACATGTATGTGCCTTTTTTTTTGTTTTTTGTTTTTTTGCAGCCACAGTGTAGCACCAGAGGCCAGAAAAATTAGGCATGTACACATGCATGAAAAAGTAGGTATTGTTGCAGCCGCTGCTGTAGCAGCGGCCTGAAAAATTGAGGTTTTAAGGCAGAAAGTGCACTAAAACATTGCTGCTTGAACCGTAGTTGGTGGCGGAGACGTCACGTAAGTCATCCGGCATGCAGAGAATGATTATATACAGCAGCGTGTGGACCATTTTTAGGCCAAGGCATCTCAGTCATCACCAGGCCTTTTTTAGTCAAATGCATCCCCCACTGTCAGTCCCTTCGGGATCCATGCCTCATTCATCTTAATAAACGTGAGGTAATCAAGACTTTTTTGACCTAGGCGACTTCTCTTCTCAGTGACAATACCTCCTGCTGCGCTGAAGGTCCTTTCTGACAGCACACTTGAAGCGGGGCAGGCCAGAAGTTCAATGGCAAACTGGGATAGCTCAGGCCACAGGTCAAGCCTGCACACCCAGTAGTCAAGGGGTTCATCGCTCCTCAGAGTGTCGATATCTGCAGTTAAGGCAAGGTAGTCTGCTACCTGTCGGTCGAGTCGTTCTCTGAGGGTGGACCCCGAAGGGCTGTGGCGATGCATAGGACTAAAAAAGCTCCGCATGTCCTCCATCAACAAGACGTCTGTAAAGCGTCCTGTCCTTGACGGCGTGGTTGTGGTGGTAGGAGGAGGATTACTTTCACCTCTTCCCCTGTTGGATTCCCGTTGTGCTGTGACATCACCCTTATACGCTGTGTAGAGCATAGTTTTTAACTTATTTTGTAGCTGCTGCATCCTTTGCGACTGCCGGTAATTGGGTAACATGTCACAGACTTTCTGCTTATACCGGGGGTCTAGTAGCGTGGCCACCCAGTACAGGTCGTTCTCCTTCAGCCTTTTTATACGAGGGTCTCTCAACAGGCATGACAGCATGAAAGACCCCATTTGGACAAGGTTGGATGCCGAGCTACTCATGTCCAATTCCTCGTCCTCACTGATGTCATTGAAGGTGTGTTCTTCCCCCCAGCCACGTACAACACCACGGGTACCAGATAGGTGACAACGAGCACCCTGGGATGCCTGCTGTGGTTGGTGTTCCTCCTCCTCAAAGCCACATTCCTCCTCTGACTCCTCTTCCTCACACTCCTCTTCCAGTGTTGCCGCAGGTCCAGCAATCGATGGTAAGGCTGTTTCTGGTGGTGGTGATGGTGACCACAACTCTTCCTCTTCCTCTTCACGCTCATCTACGGCCTGATCCAGCACTCTTCGCAGGGCACGCTCCAGGAAAAAAACATATGGGATGATGTCGCTGATGGTGCCTTCAGTGCGACTCACTAGGTTTGTCACCTCCTCAAAAGGACGCATGAGCCTACAGGCATTGCGCATGAGCGTCCAGTAGCGTGGCAAAAAAATACCCAGCTCCGCAGAGGCTGTCCTAGCACCCCGGTCATACAAATACTCGTTGACCGCTTTTTCTTGTTGGAGCAGGCGGTCGAACATTAGCAGTGTTGAATTCCAACGTGTCGGGCTGTCGCAAATCAAGCGCCTCACTGGCATGTTGTTTCGCCGCTGAATATCTGCAAAGTGCGCCATGGCCGTGTAGGAACGCCTGAAATGGCCACACACCTTCCTGGCCTGCTTGAGGACGTCCTGTAAGCCTGGGTACTTCTGCACAAAACGTTGCACAATCAGATTCAACACATGTGCCATGCACGGCACATGTGTCAACTTGCCCAAATTCAATGCCGCCAACAAATTGCTCCCGTTGTCACACACCACTTTGCCGATCTCCAGTTGGTGCGGGGTCAGCCACTGATCCACCTGTGCATTCAGGGCGGACAGTAGTGCTGGTCCGGTGTGACTCTCTGCTTTCAGGCAAGTCAACCCCAAGACAGCGTGACACTGTCGTATCCGGCATGTGGAATAGCCCCTGGGGAGCTGGGGGGGTGCAGTTGGTGTGGAGCAAGACGCAACAGCAGAAGAGGACTCAGCCGAGGAGGTTAGCAAAGAGGATGGAGTAGGAGGAGTAGAGGAGGTGGCAGCAGGCCTGCCTGCAAGTCGTGGCGGTGTCACCAACTCCTCTGCAGCAGAGCCACGCATTCCATGCTTGGCAGCCGCCAGCAGGTTTACCCAATGCGCAGTGTACGTTATATACCTGCCCTGACCGTGCTTTGCAGACCAGCTATCAGTGGTCAGATGGACCCTTGCCCCAACACCGTGTGCCAGACGTGACATGATTTCTTTTTCCACAATAGAGTACAGGTTGGGGATTGCCTTTTGTGAAAAATAATTTCGGCCGGGTACCTTCCACTGCGGTGTCCCAATAGCGACAAATTTTTTGAAGGCCTCAGACTCCACCAGCTTGTATGGTAAAAGCTGGCGGGCTAAGAGTTCCGACAAGCCAGCTGTCAGACGCCGGGCAAGGGGGTGACTCTGCGAGATTGGCTTTTTGCGCTCAAACATTTCCTTCACAGACACCTGACTGTGGGCAGGTGACGAGCAGGAACTGCTGAAGGTGAGAGGCGGAGGGGCGGGTTGTTGATAGGGGGCATGGAGGACAGCAGTGGTTGACGTGGCTGAAGATGCTGGACCAGGAGGAGGATGGTGGCTTTCAGTTTGTGTGCTGCTTTTACTCATGTGTTGATCCCATAGGCGTTTGTGATGTGAGATCATGTGCCTTCGCAAAGCAGTTGTACCTAGGTGGGTGTTGGACTTCCCACGACTCAGTTTCTTTTGGCACAGGTTACAAATGGCATCGCTGATATCAGAGGCAGACACACAAAAAAAATGCCACACTGCTGAGCTTTGCAAGGACGGCATTCTGGTGGTGGCAACAGCTTGCGTTGATTGGCGTGCTGTCTGGCTGACCCCGGGTGCCGAATCTACATGCTGTCTGACTGCGCCACTAGCTCCTTGCGATGACCTCCTCCCCCTGCTTCCAACTCGTCTCCTCCTCCTCTCTGTCTCCCCATCTGAACTTTCCCCCTCTTCTTCTGCTCTTCGAGCAGGCACCCAGGTGACATCCACAGACACATCGTCATCATCAGCCGCTTCACTTGACAACTCAGCAAAGGCAGCAGCAGCAGGTACAACATCATCATCATCACAATGTACGTCCATGTGTATAATGCTGCCTGACTGAGACATATCCCCGTTATCTACATCCTCTGGCACTAATAGTTGCGCATCACTTATTTCTTCAAACTGATGTGAAAATAACTCCTCTGACGGATCAAGTGAAGCGGCTGTGGTGCTAGTGTTGGTGGTGGTGCCGGCGGGCTGGCGAGTGGTAAATTGAGAGGTGCCCGAAGCTGAGCTGGAGGAGGATGGTGCATTAAGGTTCCGAGCGGAAGCTGTAGACGATTGGGTGTCCTGTGTAAGCCAGTCAACTATGGCCTCAGAATTTTTTGAGTTCAGGGGCTGTGGTGGCCTCTGAACACTGGGCATTATTCTAGAGCCTAAGGAAATCACAGCACCACGACCACGACGGCCCTTGCGGGGTGGCCTGCCTCTGCCTGTCATTTTTTTTTTAATGTGTTGTTACTGTTGTACTATGAGTGCAAGCTGCTGTGCCACCTTATATATCAGTGGTGGGTGGGCAGTGGCACAGTACACTCTCTGTGGACCTGACAGCAGTCACTGGCACCCAGGCAACTGCAATTTAAAAAATATATATATTTTTTTTTACTTTGCAAGCTGCTGTGCCACCTTATATATCAGTGGTGGGTGGGCAGTGGCACAGTACACTCTCTGTGGACCTGACAGCAGTCACTGGCACCCAGACAACTGCAATTTAAAATATATATATATATTTTTTTACTTTGCAAGCTGCTGTGCCACCTTATATATCAGTGGTGGGTGGGCAGTGGCACAGTACACTCTCTGTGGACCTGACAGCAGTCACTGGCACCCAGGCAACTGCAATTTAAAAAAATATATATATATTTTTTACTTTGCAAGCTGCTGTGCCACCTTATATATCAGTGGTGGGTGGGTGGGCAGTGGCACAGTACACTCTCTGTGGACCTGACAGCAGTCACTGGCACCCAGGCAACTGCAATTTAAAAAAATATATATATTTTTTTTACTTTGCAAGCTGCTGTGCCACCTTATATATCAGTGGTGGGTGGGCAGTGGCACAGTACACTCTCTGTGGACCTGACAGCAGTCACTGGCACCCAGGCAACTGCAATTTAAAAAAATATATTTTTTTTTTTTACTTTGCAAGCTGCTGTGCCACCTTATATATCAGTGGTGGGTGGGCACACAGTGGCACTGCAGTGGGCACAGTACACTCTGTGGACCTGACAGTCACTGGCAGCCCAGGCAACTGCAATAATAAAAAATATTTTTTTTTTCAATTTATTGCAACAAGATGCTGTGCCAACGTATATATATCAGTGGTGGGCAGTGCACTGCAGTGGGTACAGTGCACTCTGTGGACCTGACACAGCACTCACTGCAATTATGACAGAGAAAAAAAAAATATTTTTTAAAATGCCAGGTACTGTGCCTGTGCCACCCGAAATGAGTGTGGTGTGCACACAGTACAGTCTGTGGTAGGTCTGTGGCCTCTCACACACAGCGGGCAGGCATGGCAACTGCAGTGTACAATAGATATATATATATATATATATAAAGAAAAAAACCTATTACCTTACCAGCCCTTGAAAGGGCTTTTGGGGACACTATATATATATATATATATATGTATATATATAAAAATAAAAAAATCCTCAATTACCAGCCCTTAAAAGGGCTTTTGGGGACACTAGATAGATATAGATATATATATATATATGAAGAAACAACTCAATTACCAGCCCTTAAAAGGGCTTTTGGGGACGCTAGGTATATATATATATATATATATATATATATAAAAAAAAAAAAAAAACACAAATACCAGCCCTTAGAAGGGCTTTTTGGGGTGCTGATATTACAGCAGTAGTGGACCAAGAACACTGCAAGACCAGGAACACTGACTAACTGTCCCTAGCTTAACAGCAGCAGCAGCAGCAGCAGCTCTCTCCCTATTCTCACTACACACACTGCTTCAGAATGATCTAAGATGGATGCTGCCCTTGCTTATTTATAGGAGGTGGGAGGGTGTGGGAGGGAGGTACGCTGATTGGCTGGAAATGTGTCTGCTGACTGTAAAGTTCAGGGTCAAAGTTTGCCTCAATGATGTCTTATGGGGGGCGGACCGAACATCGCATATGTTCGCCGGCAGCGGCGAACGCGAACATGCTAAGTTCGCCGGGAACTGTTCGCCGGCGAACAGTTCTATACATCTCTAGTAAGCACTTCCGGACCGCACACCGCAGTCATACATCGGTACTTAATGTTAAATACCGGGGTTATGGCAGCAGATAGTTGCCATAACCCCGGTATTTTTTTAAACTGCGGGCTGTCTGCTTTAACATAAGGGTTGTCCCAGTGGCAGTATCACCCTTATGGGCAGCGGGACAGGTGCCCCCCTCCCACTACTTCCCGGTCGTTTTCCCCACTTACCGGACCCGCCGGTAGTGGGGAAAACCATCCGGTCTGCTGTCCCCTCAATCAGGAAGTCAAGTGAGGGCAAGATGGCCCTCACTCGACTCTATGGCCTTGGAGGACCAGAGCGACATCATATGTCGCTTCTTAGTAACCAATTTAAAGAGCCCATTTTTTTGGTTTTTAGTGTAGATGTGAGATCTGAGGCCTTTTTGCCCCCAGATCTCACATTAAAAAGGTCCTGTCATACTTATTTCTATTACAAGGGATGTTTACACTCCTTGTAATAGAAATAAAAGTGATCAAAATTTTGACATTTTTTTTTTAAAGTGTAAAAGTAAAAAATAAAAGATAAAATAAATAGGAAAAAAGTTTAAAGCGCCCGTCTCCGTTAGCTTGCGCGCAGAAGCGAACACATATGCAAGTCGCGCCCACATATGTAAACGGTGTTCAAACCACACATGTGAGGTATCGCCATGATCGCTAGAGCAAGAGCAATAATTACTCTAAACTGGTAACCTGTAGAAATTTTTAAAATGTCGCCTATGGGATTTTTAAGTACCAATGCTTGTCGCCATTCCGCGAGTGTGTGCAATTTTGAAGCATGACATGTTGGGTATCTATTTACTCGGCCTAACATTATCTTTCACATTATAGAAAAAATTGGGCTAACTTCACTGTTTTCTTATTTTTTAATTAAAAAAGTGAATTTTTTCCAAAAAAAATTGCGTTTGTAAGACCGCGCAAATACGGTGTGATAAAAATATTGCATCAATCTCCATTTTATTCTCTAGGGTCTCTGCTAAAAAAAAAAAAAAAAAATATATATATATATATATATATATATATATATATATATAATGTTTGAGGGTTCTAAGTAGTTTTATAGCAAAAAAAATGATTTTAACTTGTAAACAAGTGTCAGAAAAAGGCCCGGTCCAGAAGTGGTTAAATAACGAGTCGAAACAAAACGAATTGTTTCGTTTTGCACGTCTATAAAGAATTAACATGAGAATAATTCAAGTGACACCGGTCCAGCTGCATTATTCTATCATATTTTCTAGATGGCTACAGTTCAGCTTTAATTAATTCAGAACATTTCTGCAAGCACAGAAAAGGAACATGAGGCAGGATGACCAGGTTGGGTGCCAAATCTGCAGATAACATTAACAAATAGATTCCCGGTGTTTGATTTATATGTCATTAAATCCTAATTTAGTTAATAACATATGTACTACAATATGTTACTTTTGGCATATTTCTAACAAATAAAAACAGGACAAAATGTGGAATTCTGTTTTTTAACCAAGAACATTCAATCTGCTCAATATTTTTTTTGTTTTATACATACTTGCGATTGATTGCTGCCTCAGTTGAACATTTTAGCTATAATAAATAGCCAGCACAATGCTAAAAAAAAAAAAAAATGCAATAAACCAGACCTCAGAATTTTGGCATATTTTCGTAGCCATTTCCGTTTTAGCATGAATGATCCATATTATTTAAATTTAAATAAATTGGCTGCTTGCACTTTATGAGGTGCAGTAAATCCCGCGTGCTGGTCCTTTTTGACTGAAACAACTTGCGGTAATATGAAGGTTACTAGGTCACCAGTTACAAGTCATAAAACAGTAAAAAATGTTGCTAAGCGCTCCTAAAGAATCTAAAGGAACCTCCAAATTGCCCACTGGTAAAGCTTGCACTATTCCTGCCCCTTCTTTAAATGTGTCTGTAGCTTTAAGGAAAGTATTTATTAAGAATTTCTACATAATAAAATAAATTCAGTCCTGAAGCCAGCTGCTGTTAAAAACCAGAGTCTGAGAAAACTGCCGAATTAATGAATGGCTTCGTTTTTTTTTTTTTCGCACAGGGCATGTGTGTTGCATTAAACTGTTTTGCTATTTATCGGCACAGCCTAAACACACATTGGTGTAGATAAAAAAAGATATGAACGTTAGTGCCATAAGGATTTCAGGAGCTTAGAAGAAATATTTTTTATATTAAGCTTTTGTTATGGGAAGAAAGTCAGCTACACAAAATAGACATAAACCTTATGGCCTCGTGTACATGGGCAGCCGAAGGGTGGTAAAAATAGGCAGTGGAGCCAAGGCAGTGGCCATGTTAGTATTCATTCAGCAACTACAGTACATAGCTAAAATTGGACTTTTGTTTATGTTTCCATTAGTGAATATACAACACATACTGTAAATGACAGGGTTTCTCAACCAGGGTTCAGTTGAACCCTATGGTTCCTCCAGAGGTTTCTAGGGGTTCCTTGAGAAATGAGTAATTTTTCCCTCTCAGATAAGTTCCCACTGACACCATTGATCTTTTTAGCTATCTGGAAGGAAGTAATTCTTCACAATGACCACCTGTGTAAGTAACATTCTTCCCACTGACCATCACACTTATGTATCATGAGTTGTAGATATAGTGATTTTTATCAGGGGTTCCCTCAGATCTGAAAGTTATTTTTTAACGGTTATTATTATTATTCAGGATTTCTATAGCACCAGCAGTTTACGCAGCGCTTTACAATGTTAGAGGGAGACAATACAGTTACAATACAATAAAATACAAGAGGATTAAGAGGGCCCTGCTCAGAAGAGCTTACAATCTAATGGGGTGGAACAGGTGGTACAAGAGGTTGTAACAGTAGGGAATGAGCTGATGGAAGATTAGTTGGTGGTGTGATAGGCTTCCCTGAAGAGATGAGTTTTCAGGGATCGCCTGAAAGCAGCTAGAGTAGGAGATAGCCGTACAGGTTGAGGTAGAGCATTCCAGAGGATGGGAGTGGCCCTGGAGAAATCCTGGAGACGAGCATGGGAGGAGGAGACAAGGGAGCTTGAGAGTAGGAGGTCTTGAGAGGAGCGGAGAGGACGGTTTGGGTGATATTTGAAGACAAGATTGGTGATGTAGCTCGGGGCAGAGTTGTGAATGGCTTTGTATGTTATGGTTAGTATTTTGAATTTAATTCACTGGACAATCTGGAGCCAGTGTAGGGATTGGCAGAGAGGGGAGGCAGACACTGAGCGGTTGGTAAGGTGGATAAGCCTGGCAGCAGCATTCATGATGGACTGAAGAGGGGATAGCCTTTGAAGTGGTAGGCCTATGAGAAGGGAGTTGCAGTAGTCGAGGCGAGAAATAACAAGGGAGTGAATAAGTAGCTTGGTGGTTTCAGTTGTTAAAAAGGGGCAAATTTTTGAGATGTTGCGGGGGTGAAGTCTACAAGTTTTTGACAATGATTGGATTTGGGGCTGAAAGGACAGGTCAGAGTCTAGGATTACACCTAGTACCCTGGCATGAGTGGAGGGATTGATGGTTGCATAACTAGTTTTGATGGAAAAGTCATGGAGGGGGGCACGGGCGAGGGGGGGGGGGAGGCGGGGGAAATTACCAGTTTTAGAGAGATTTAGTTTGAGGAAGTGGTGCGACATCCATGTTGATATGTCAGTATGTAAGTTAGCAATACGAGAGGAGACTGAAGGAGTGAGGTGAGGAGTAGACAGATAGATTTGAGCGTCTTCGGCGTAGAGATGGTATTGGAAACCGTGGGCGGTTATCAAGTGACCGAAGGAGGCGATGTAGATAGAGAAGAGGAGGGGTCCAAGAACAGAGCATTGGGGAACCCCCACGGAAAGGGGCAATGGGGAGGAGGAGGTAGAGTTGTGGGTAACACTGAAGGAGCGCTGCGATAGGTAGGAGGAGAACCAAGATAGGGCAGATTCTTGGAGGCCAAGGGAACAGAGTTTATTAAGAAGGAGCGGGTAGTCAACAGCGTCAAAGGCCGCAGAGAGGTCAAGTAGTAAGAGTATGGAGTAGTGGCCATTGGTTTTGGCAGTTAGTAGATCATTGGTGAGTTTTAGTAAGGCAGTTTCTGTGGAGTGTTGTGAGTGAAAGACATACTGTAAGGGATCAAGATCAAGGGTTCCTTAGTGTTGGAAATGTTGAGAAAGGCTGGTATATGAGATAGAAAAAAAACAATAGAATTTTATTACAATTTCATAAAAAAGTTATTTTTACCCAAAAATTGCATATCACAAACATGGTTAAAAAGCAACATGGTGCTAAGGGCTTAGTTTCAAATATTAAAAGATTAATACCTTAGTTGGTCTATGTGTTTTTTTTTACACTAGCAGACCGCTTCATCAGGACCTTTTAAACCATACGAGTGTTGTTGTTGAAATATATCTGTACTGTGAAAATAAACAAATCAAATAAAAACATGACACATGTAATTTACACTTTACTGAGAAAATACAAAAAAAAACCAAAAAAAAATAATCACAAAAATAAACAAAATGAACAACCAATCATGACTGTCCTCTTGAAAAAAGAGCAGAAAAAAAAAACCAGAACAGAAACACTCATATGAATTCCCACCAGAAGACCACCTTCACCACCTGAACGTGGGAGATACCAAAATACCCCAATCGGCCTGTGAGGAGACCCTTGTGAATCTCACACATACTAATAAGGGGAGAAAGGGAGGAGAGAATAAAATTGCATCCATAAATAAATCTGTAATGCCATGTTGGACCCATATCTGTAAGTATGATGTAATTAAACTCTCACCACCAAATCCAAAATGCCTAAATGCCCCCCAAAAAATTGCAAGGTAGATTAGCTCACAGGTGAAAGCATCTATGAGCCAGAAAGAAATATATACACTCACCAGCACCTTTATTAGATACACCTTGCTAGTACCGGGTTGGACCCCCTTTTGCCTTCAGATCTGCCTAATTCTTCATGGCATAGATTTACCAAGGTGTTGGAAACATTCCTCAAAGATATGGTCCATACTGAGATGATAGCATCATGCTGCAGATTTGTCGGCTGCACAACCATAATGTGAATCTCCTGTTCCTTCACATCCCAAAGGTGCTCTACTGGATTGAGATCTGGTGATTGTGGAGGCCATTGGAGTACAGTGACCTCATTGTCATGTTCAAGAAACCAGTAGTGAGATGATTTGAGCATTGTGACATGGTGCATCCTGCTGGAAGGAGCCATCAGAAGATGTGTACACTGTAGTCATAAAGGGATGGACAAGGTCAGCAACAATACTCAGGTAGGCTGTGGCATTTAAACAATGCTCAATTGGTACTAAAGGGCCCAAAGTGTGCCAAGAAAATATCCCCAACACCATTGCACCACCAACATCAGCCTGAACCGTTGATACAAGGCAGGATGGATCCAGGCTTTCATGTTGTTTACACCAAATTCTGACCCTATCATCTGAATGTTGCAGCTGAAATCGAGACTTATCAGACCAGGCAACATTTTTCCAATCTTCTATTGTCCAGTCTTGGTATTCTGCATACCTTGGTTGTAACGAGTGGTTATTTGAGTTACTATCATCTTGTACCAGTCTGCCCATTCTCCTCTGACCTCTGACATCAACAAGGCTTTTTTGTACACACAGCTCCAGCTCACTGGATATTTTCTCTTTTTCAGGCCATTCTCTGTAAACCCTAGAGATGGTTGTGCGTGAAAATCCCTGTAGATCAGAAATTTTCAAAATACTGAGACCTGCTCGTCTGGCACCAACAACCATGCCATGTTCAAAGTCACTCAAATCCCCTTTCTTCCCCATTCTGATTGTTGAATTGAATTTCAACAAGTCTTGTTGACCACATCTAGATACCTAAATGCATTGAGTTGCTGCCATGTGATTGGCTGATTAGCAATTTGTGTTACCAAGCAATTGAACAGGTGTACCTAATAAAGTGACTGGTGAGTGTATATCAAAGTGTATCCAAAGAATAACTTGAAACAACCTGGGGGACCTAACTAAAGTACCACCATGTTAGTACAGTATATACTGAGAAAAACACATACGCAGCCTCAATACAGCCATTTACCCACCTAAAATGGATCAGCTTTTACAGCCTGAAAAAACAAAAGTTGAAAAGGATTAAAAGAGGTGCATGGAAGCCAGCCAGCCCCCAGTCTGAGGTACTCACCCTCCAGTCTGCCACCAACCAAGTAGACCTGTCTCATGATATAAATAAAAAACAGGGGTTTAGTTGACACACATTTGCAAATGCATGTGTAAGCTGCAGGGCCACTACACGGCACCCTGTTTTACCTGCAGTCCTAACACTTTTAATTTGAGTGTCTCCACAATGGGAGCACATGGCTGCCAATGGATGGATAGGAGGCAGGTGGGAGGGAGCAGCCCAAACCTCACCCAACCCACTCCCATCCATGACTGGTCTAGTATCTCAAAACTCTAATAGTGATGTTATTGCGATGGTGCAAACTGAAAACGACCAGCTGAGAAGCATACACCTCCAACCCCTTGGCGGATGCAGTGTAACACACAGATTGGGACTTTATATGAGGCATTGGCCTGTAAAGCACAGTGCCTCCATCCCTAATTTCATAAAATATTTGGGACTTTACATGAGACAAGCAGGTCATGCTATTGGTCTCCATCCCTGTATATGAAAAAACTGGGGTCAAATCAGACTGCATCCACCAAAAAACGCACGAAAATTGCATGGTGGGACTTTAAATGAAGGACCAGCCTGTAGACAAGGCGCCTCCATCCCTGGATACATAAACAATGTAGGCTATGTGGGACTTTAGGTGAGACACCAGCAGGTAATGCCCAGCGTCTCCATCCTTGTATCAGAAAAAACGAAAGTTGAAAAGGATTAAAAGAGGTGCATGGAAGCCAGCCAGCCCCCAGTCTGATGTACTCACCCTCCAGTCTGCCACCAACCAAGTAGACCTGTCTCATGATATAAATAAAGAACAGGGGTTTCGTTGACACGCATTTGCAAACACATGTGTAAGCTGCAGGGCCACTACACGGCACCCTGTTTTACCTGCAGTCCTAACACTTTTAATTTGAGTGTCTCCACAATGGGAGCACATGGTTGCCAATGGATGGATAGGAGGCAGGTCAGAGGGAGCAGCCCAAACCTCCCCCAACCCACCCCCATCCATGACTGGTCTAGTATCTCAAAACTCTGATAGTGATGTTATTGTGATGGGGCAAACTGAAAACGACCAGCTGAGAAGCATACACCTCCAACCCCATCGCAATAACATCACTATAAGAGTTTTGAGATACTAGACCAGTCATGGATGGGGGTGGGTTGGGGGAGGTTTGGGCTGCTCCCTCCCACCTGCCTCCTATCCATCCATTGGCAGCCATGTGCTCTCATTGTGGAGACACTCAAATTAAAAGTGCTAGGACTGCAGGTAAAACAGGGTGCCGTGTCGTGGCCCTGCAGCGTACACATGCGTTTGCAAATGCGTGTCAACTAAACCCCTGTTCTTTATTTATATCATGAGACAGGTCTACTTGGTTAGTGGCAGATTGGAGGGTAAGTACATCAGACTGGGGGCTGGCTGGCTTCCATGCACCTCTTTTAATCCTTTTCAACTTTCGTTTTTTTTGATACAGGGATGGAGATGCTGGGCATTACCTGCTGGTGTCTCGCCTAAAGTCCCACATAGCCTACATTGTTTAAGCTTTTACAGCCTAATAAAAGATAAACTAATAAAACCAGCTTTTGCTTTAATTATCAGCTTCAATACACAGCTTTTATCCACTTTTATCTGCCACTAGATGTCCTCAGTCTTATGGCCAGCATTATTCAGCCCAACTTGTGACTGGACAGCAAAAAAAGAAGCAGCAGAGTGATGAGCTCACCTCTCTGTCACTCTGTTCTCTCCAATCAACATGCTTCTTGTCAGCACATGAACTGATTGGCTTCCTATGCTGTTTCTGCCTCTTACACTTCAGTTATGCTGTACAGGGACTGCAAGAGGCTGATACCAGGTAAAATTCGGGTACTTAAGCCTGGTACACACGAGCCGAATGTCAGCCGGTTCAATAAAAACTGGCCAACATTGGGCCTGTGTATATGCCAGCCGGTCCGACAGAAGCGGGCTGGCTTCTGTCAGATATGCATGCTGGAAAACCAGCAGCCAAAGGCTGAGAGCACTGACTGTAGTAATGATCAATCGAGGGGGGGGGGGGGGGGGCTGTCTCCCTGTCAGAACACAGCTTATCAGGGGAGATCACTGTACTAACATCAGATTGTTAGTACCGCAGCTCCGACCAGAACTGATAGTGTGCATAAATTTTTAGGCTGCTAGCATTTAAAGGTACATTTAACCACTTAAGGACCAGGCCTATTTCTGACACTTGATTTTTACAAGTTAAAATCAGTATTTTTTGCTAGAAAATTACTTAGAACCCACAAACATTATATATAATATATATTTTTTTAGCAGAGACCCTAGAGAATAAAATGGAGATCGTTGCAATACTTTATGTCACATCGTATTTGCACAGCGGTCTTACAAACGTAATTTTTGTTTGAAAAAATACACTTCCTTAAATCTAAAAATAAGAAAACAGTAAAGTTAGCCCGATTTTTTCTACAATGTGAAAGATGATGTTACGCCGAGTAAATAGATACCCAATATGTCAGGTTTTAAAATTGCGCACACTCGTAGAATGTCGACAAACATTGGTACTTAAAAATCTCCATAAGCGACACTTTTTACAAAATACAAAATACAAAATTTCTACAGGCTACCAGTTTAGAATTGCAGAGGAGGTCTAGTGCTGGAATTATTGCTCTCGCTCTATCGATCATGGCGATATCTCACATGCGTGGTTTGAACCACGTTTACATATGAGCGCGCGACTTGCGTATGCGTTCGCTTCTGCGTGCGAGCTCGGAGGGACGGGGCGCTTTAAATTCTTTTCCTATTTATTTTACCTTTTATTTTTTATTTTTACACTGTGACTTTAAACATTTTTTTTTTATCACTATTATTCCTATTAAGCAGGACAGGTCCTCTTTAATGTTAGATCTGCGATCAAAAGACCTCAGATCTCACATCTACCCTTAAAAGCGAAAAAAAAAAAAATTCATTTTTTTCAGCATAATGTTTGGGGGTTCTAAGTAATTTTCTAGCTAAAAATACTGATTTTAATTTGTAAACAACATCTGTCAGAAATAGGCTTGGTCCTTCAGTGGTTAATTGCCAAAATTGGCCCTAGTGTGTGTATGCGAGATAGGGATCTTAGATAGTAAGCTCCTTGAGGGCAGGGAGTAATGTGAATGTACAGTTTGTAAAGATCTGCGTAAATTGTCAACTCTATTTAAATGCCTGTAAACATTTGTGTTAGGAAGCCCTGTAAACTCTGAATGAGTTTCTTCAACCAACCAAATTATATGGCAGGTGCATTGGTAATACAAATATTTGTAACTACACTATATTACCAAAAGTATTGGGACACCTGCCGTTACACACACATAAACTCTAATGATATCCCAGTCTTAGTCCGTAGAGTTCAATATTGAGTTGGCCCACCCTTTGCAGCTATAACAGCTTCACCTTATCTGGGAAGGCTGTCCACAAGGTTTAGGAGTGTGTCTATGGGAATGTTTGACCATTCTTCCAGAAGCACATTTGTGAGGTCAGGCACTGATGTTAGACAAGCAGGCCTGGCTTGCAGTTTCCTCTGTAATTCATCCCAAAGGTGTTCTATCTGGTTGAGGTCAGGACTCTATGCAGGCCAATCAAGTTTCTCTACCCCAAACTCTCTCATCCATGTCTTTATGGACCTTGCTTTGAACACTGGTCCAAATCATTTGGTGGAGGGGGGATTATGGTGTGGGGAGGTTTTTCATGGGTTGGGCTTGGCCTCTTAGTTTCAGTGAAGGGAACTCTTAAGGCGTCAGCATACCAAGACATTTTAAAAAATTTCATGTTCCCAACTTTGTGGGAACAGTTTGGGGATGGCTCCTCCCTGTTCCAACATGACTGCGCACCAGTGCAGAAACAAGGTCCATAAAGACATGAACGAGTTTAGGTTGGAGGAACTTGACTGGCCTGCACAGAGTCCTGATCTCAACCTGATAGAGCACCTTTGGGATGAATTAGAGCGGAGACTGCAAGCCAGGCTTTCTCATCCACATCAGTGTGCTTCTGGAAGAATGGTCACAAATTCCTATAGACACACCCCCAAAACATTGTGGACCGCCTTCACAGAAGATTTGAAGCTGTTATAGCTGTAAAGGGTGGGCCATCTCAATATGGAACCCTACGGACTAAGACTGGGATGCCATTAAAGTTCATGTGCATGTAAAGCCAGACGACCCAATACATTTGGTAATATAGTGTATATGGTAAGAATAACAGTGAAGGCAGGAAGAATGTCTGTCTGTGTCAGGGGACGTAATTACGTGGCAAACTTTTAAGGCTCTTTCACACGGTCCGCCTCCGTAGGCGGATCCGTGCTGCTCAGCGGGGATCGATCCACGATCCCCGCTGAGCCGGCGGATGACAGCTCCGTCTCCGATAGCAGTACGGAGAGGGAGGTGTCACAGCTCCCGCTGCTCTCTATAGGGAATCGGATGAGAGCAGACCGCCTGTCCGCTTTCATCCGATCCCATCCGATCCGATCCCCAGGACGGATGGAAAATAGGGTTTCCATCCGTCCGGATTTCACTGGCAGGATCGGATGCGGATGGCAGCGGGTGTCAGCGGACATGTCACCGCTTACATCCGCTGCTTCATAGGGCTGAATGGGGCATCCGATCAGATCCGCCTAAAAAACTGACAGGCGGATCTGATCGGAGCACCCGTGTGAAAGAGCCCTTAAGCAAACAATGGATGGAGTGTCCCCATAGGATAGAATAATGGGGGATTACTGGGCAAAGGGATGCAACACACGTTAAGAAAGTGTGTGTCTCTTTTCAACACCCACGTAAATATTATAACCCTCAGAACATTTTTTAAAGGTGGGGGGATGTTTATTTAAATATCTTTCATCCCTTATATTGGTTAAGAAATGTACATTATGTGGCTCTTTAATATTGCTGTGTGAAAAATGTTGCATTGCAAGTGGGTGTCTATGAGAGTAGGCAGAAGAATTCTGGGCATGTACCAACAATTAAACCTAACAAAACATCTCTTTGATTAGAGTGGAACAATTCCTGTGTGTTCCACAATTTTTGGCTTTTAGCACAAATGAAAACCTTTAAAAAAATGTTCACTCTGCACTTTTGTGCTGGTGAGGATGCTAAAAGCTTTTCTCAGGGGAGTCAGGCAATTCAGTTCTTACAGGGCCTCCCAGTGGGCTCTGCAGGGTTTCAATATCACTCATTCATTCTTTCAAACAATTGTAGGTAGATCACACCATGAACAGGATTCTTCACATTCCACAGACTGCTCCTCTGTGCTTTTCCCTTTTGTTTATTTTCTTTTATGGAACTTCCTACGGTGACACCACAGTCTGCTCAGTACTTCCTGAAATAAGGGTTAATGGTCCCCTTCACAATCAACATTCCAAAAATGGATCTTATAGTCTACCTGCCATAAAGTTAAAATTGTATAACCCTCTCCAAAAAAAAAGACAGGACATTTATTTCTTTCAATGCTGGACCAGTTTTCTTTTCCACTTTCCACACACATACAGTATGTTAGCTTAATATTTCACGTAAACCTCCTAAAACAAAATATATAATAACAGACTTGTAGAAAATAAAGATGGTAGCTGCATTTTTTATGTTGTATGCTATTACCACAAAACATTATCAAATCCATATTTTCAGTAAAAATACACTAAAATTCACACGAACACAATAAAATCATAAAACATTTTTTGTAAAGCATAAAATATGAGACTGTGTTAAGTAAATAAATAGAAAATATGTCAAGTCTCAAAATTAGGTTTTCCTACAAAATAGTGATAAACTATTATACCCAAATTTGTACATAGCGACACAATAAAACCTTTATCAGCTTGGAGTTCATTGTAAATGATGATCCTAAAATTATTCATTTCCTTCTGGTGCACATAAAGATTGACCTGCTGCATCTCTCGTTCCCCCACATTTATCTCCCCCCTCTCCCCCCCCCCTTTTTTTTTGATTTTTCAATGTTATATTGATGTATTCATATTTTTTTTTAAATATTATTATACAGGATTTATATAGCGCCGACAGTTTGCGCAGCGCTTTACAATGTGAGGGATACAATGTATAACTTATACTGACATTTACTGCTGTTTTTCTTAGATATTATGAGAATGTACGAATTTGTTTAATTTATTTACTCCGACTGGATCCTGAAAAAGCTATTGTAGCCAAACGCGTAGATCCACGAGATGTATTTTAGAGAGATAATGTTTGATTTATATGTTTTGATGGAATGGTTATTTATTACTAGACATTAAGCCCGTTAAAAAAACAGGCGCTAGAACATATTGGTCAGAGTCCCCTTTAATAATGTGGTCAGAGTCCCCTTTAATAATGTGATCAGAGTCCCTTTAATAGTGTGTTCAGAGTCCCCTTTAATAGTGTGTTCAGAGTTCCCTTTAATAGTGTGGTCAGAGTCCACACAGTTTGGGAAGTCCTGCCCTAACAGACTGAAGCAGGGCAGGGCGAAGTCTCTGTGCCCCAATGGCTGTCCATGGGGCACATGCGCAGTAGCGCAATCCCACGGACACAGGGACTGGACGCAGAGACACTTGCATTTTATTATTATAGATTATCAATAAAACATGTATCGTCTTTTGTTACCCAATTCTGGTCTCTTGTTCAAATACAGGCACATTTAAATCCCCAGATCCAGGGTCTACCAACCTAGTTACATTATAATTTCCCATTACATTTTAGGGGACGGTGCCAATCACTTAGAGGTAGACCATGTCTCTCCACACAATTTACGCTGACCATAAATGTATTGTTTATGTTTCATCAGCCTGGGGTCTGATTGAAAAAGACTGAACCGATTCCCCCATCTACACAGTTGAGGTGGATAGGAGACTCCCCTTCACTGTATCATTGTATTCTGACAGCGAGGACTCTACTACACTGATCAGCACCGATTGGCTGCAGCACTGGTTGAAACAAAACTTTCCAAAAAGCCCGTTCGAGAGCAGTCAGTTTTAGATCGACTGTACTCGAACAGGAACAGCCATAGATGGATTGATCCCTGCTGAACTATGTGAATTTTGATTCATCTATGGCCAGCTTTAGGCTACCTAATATATATTGTCCAACTGGGCTTTGGGCCATCCTCAAATTTGGACACCACCTAAAGCACAGCCATTTAATTTCTGGTCTGTGCTGTTGGGTGGCTGGCAATGGTGACCGTCAAGCTGAAAGCAAGTCAAACTCCTTCCAAGGTAGTCTTGTCAGCCTTAGTATGGGCAGGAGGAAGTTCTCAGCAAAGTTGCAGAGATAAAGAAGGAGGCCCACAAGACATAGATGGGTAAGCTGTCATTTTGCCATTTTTTTAAATTTTTTATTATTTAGTGGTTTTTATAGTTTTAGTGCAACATGTTGAAGAAGTGCTATTTGATTACACATTATTGTCCCTTTAATAAGAAAAAAAGAGAAGTCGCTGACCTAAGCAAATAAAATCTAACAAGTAAGCTGTATTGTTCAACAACAGCAGAAGTGTACGCCAGCTGTCATAGTTTACTCTGTTGGGCACAAGCCAAAACCCTGATACCAATTTTATTTTTTTTATTACAAATAACACAGATGTTTTTACCAACACTTCCATACCATTTTATTATAAATAACACAGATGTTTTCCTCAACTTTCTACAGTGCACACGGTTACATCCAGAGCCAAACGTTTCCATGGACCTTGCCTTCACTCTCGGCTGTTCTTTTATATGCTCATTTATAGGACTTTAGAGAGATCAATCGGCTTGCAGTGGAGCATAAATAGTTTTGATCAACATATGGTGCAGCTAAGCAGCCGGATGTTAATAGGGCACATATTTAGAGAGGCTGTCCCTCCTGGGGCCACAATGAAGTGATGGAAGAGGAGGGAGAGACTATTCAGAATTTTCACGGAAATGTGATTGGACTAAAGACCCTAAAACCTAATGTAAATTAAATATCAATATTTTATTTTATTTTATTTCAGGTACTTCTATAGCGCTGTCAATTTGCGCAGTGCTTTACATATACATTGTACTTTCACATCAGTCCCTGCCCTCAAGGAGCGTACAATCTAAGGTAATATAAAGGGTGATCATAATTGAAGCATAACAGAGTATGATTTTAGTGATAACTACAGGGT
Source organism: Pelophylax lessonae (assembly GCF_965119305.1). NCBI lineage: Eukaryota > Metazoa > Chordata > Amphibia > Anura > Ranidae > Pelophylax > Pelophylax lessonae. Next base: position 141,835,430 of record NC_138780.1, on the reverse strand, counting down.
AAATAAAGTATATTTCTAGCCATTTTTTTTGTTTTAAATCGAGTAAGGAGGAAATCAAACCCCTGCCAGATTTTGTTTTCTGTCTGTGTCATATTAGGGGTCCTGCTGATATCTAAATACACTGATTAGTGGCTGAAACCAATTGGCTGCTGCCGCTGATTAACATATGTTTCCCAGCGTGCCCATTCGAAGGAAGTTGAACAGGCAAGGGCCACACTAAAATCAAAATCAAACTTGGATTCGTCTATGCCCAGCTTTACTTTAATTTTGGTCTATTCTGCTTATTTCCTCCATCTGTGCAGTAATTCAGCACAAAAAAAATCCCTGTACTTTACAGTATGTACATAATATGGAATGGGTCTTTATATAGGTGCCCAGAACAACCAAAATCTGTATAACATACTGTATATCACTTTTTTCAATACAGATTTAAAGTGGAGTTCCGGCCTTGGAAACGTTTTTGAGATAAAAATACCCCCGGGACAGTCAGGGCTAGTGCATTTCTGAATGGATAGCCTCTGAACTGTCCCAGGTTGCACTTACCTTTTAGAAGAAATACTTACCTTGAAAATTTCTTGTCCAGCACTGCCATCTCAGGTGTGGGCAGCTGAAGCCAGCGCGTCCTCTTCGGTGTCTTCTTCGGTCCCAGAATGCCCTGCACCGGCCCCGCTCGTCACTTTCGGGGCAGGCGCGTCATCCCTGCACAGCTTCTGGGCATGCCCAGAAGCTGTTTAGCAGTGAATGACATGCCTGCACCGGAAGTGACAAGCGGGGCCAGTGCAGGCGCATTGATTCCTGGGAGCGATGACGTTCAGGAGTCAATGCAAGCAGGAAGAGACGGCACGGGCAGAGGGAGGAAGTGGAAGAAAGGTAAGTATATTTTCTTCAATAACAAGGTAAGTAATTGAAAAAAAAAAAAAATCGGGACTATCCATTTCTTTTTTAGGTGATTTTCAGCAAGCGGATGGCCCAAAGTGGTTTTTGAGGCCGGAACTCCGCTTTAAAAAAAAAAAAAAAAGGGTTTGAATTAAACAAAAGATAAAAGATTGCAATCAAAGATTACACCAAGTGTATATATCAGTGGTCCTCAACTCCAGTCCTCGGGGCCCACTAACAGGCCAGGTTTGCAAGATAACTAAATTACATCACAGGTGATCTCATTTGCTGCTCAGTGATTGCAGTATTCTAGTCTGCATCTCCCCAAGGTAATACTTAAAATCTGGCCTGTTAGTGGGCCCCGAGGACCAGAGTTGAGGACCATTGGTATATATGACATATCTGTACTGAGATGTCTTCAATATCAATCTCTCAATGGGGTTTGATACCCACCGAATTTTTACTCTTCAATAGTCTTAAACAATGAATTCTGGATTATAAATATATGTAAATTCCAATACTATTCACATAAGAAGAGAAAAACCTATACACATCACTATAAACATTAAAATAACTTACAAAAACCCAATGATGCATAGTAAAAGAATTAGTGCATATCCAAGGTAAACATGTGAGATGTAAACTTGATATGATTTTTGATATTATTATTATTATTATACAGGATTTATATAGCGCCAACAGTTTGCGCAGCGCTTTACAATGTAAGAGAAGACAATACAGGTACAATACTATTCAATACAGGAGGAACTAAGAGGGCCCTGCTCGTTAGAGCTTACAATCTAGAAGGGAGGGTCAAGTGAAACAAAAATAAATAACTGTGGGGGATGGAGAAAATGGAAGTATAGTTTTTAGGTGTGGGTAGGAGAGGTTTCTCTGAAAAGGAGGGTTTTCAGAGATCGTCTAAAAGCTAATAGAGTAAGAGATAATCGGACAGATTGGGGTAAGGAGTTCCATAGGATTGGAGAGGCTCTGGAAAAGTCCTGGAGGCGAGCATGGGAGGAGGTGACGAGGGAGCTAGAGAGCAGGAGGTTTTGAGAGGAACGAAGAGAGCAATTGGGTTGGTATTTTGAGACTAGGCTAGTAGCTGGGGGCTAAATTGTGGATGGCTTTGAAAGATGTAGTTAGTATTTTGAATTTATTTTGTTGGGTGAGCGGAAACCAGTGGAGGGATTGGCAGAGGAGTAATGGACACTGAGCGATTGCTAAGGTGGATGAGTCTGGCAACAGAATTCATGATGGATTGAAGGGGGGATAGCCTATGTAGAGGTAAGCCAATGAGGAGGGAATTGCGGTAGTCGAGGTGCGAGATGACCAGGGAGTGAACTATTGGCACTTTTCCACTGCAAGTACCGGCTAGTACCGGCTCGGCTCTACTCGGCCCTGCTTGGCCCGGTTTGCTTTTCCACTGCGGTACCGCATTGTATAGTGTCGGAACGGTTCGGTACGGTACGGTATAGGTTTGCTTTTCCACTAAAGTAGTACTAAAGTTAAGTGGGTGGGATAACAACGGGGTGGGTGTGATTCTCTGACCAATCAGTGGCTAGTAGTGACTGCATGCAAAGGATTGTGGGATATGGTACCAGTTTGGTACCTGTTGGAACCACAATCGAGTAGGTACTGTTTTTTCAGAGCGGTACCGCACCGTACCGTTCCGTTCCATGCAGTGGAAAAGCAAACCTATACCGTACCGTACCGAACCGTTCCGACCCTATACCATGCGGTACCGCAGTGGAAAAGCACAAAAGCGTGCCGAACCGGTACGTTTCCATGCAGTGGAAAAGCGCCATAAGAGCTTTGTTGTGTCTTTGGTAAGAAAGGGGTGTATTTTGGAGATGTTGTGGAGGTTGAGGCAGCAAGATTTGGACAGTGATTGGATGTGGGGCTTGAAGGAGAGTTCAGAGTCCAGGACTACACCTAGGACCTTGGCATACAGGGATGGGCTGTAAGTTGTGCTATCGATTTTGACAGAGAGATCGGGGGAAGGGGCACATGGTGGAGAAAAAATTAAAGGTTCTGTTTTATAGTCTGAGTTTGAGGAAGTGGTGTGACATCCAGATTGATATATCTGCTAGTAAATTAGTGATACGTGAGGAGACTGAGGGAGTGAGCTGAGGGGTGGATGCAGGGGATGCCAAACACAGCCAACCCTCAAAACAAGGAGGAAAAAAAATCACCAAACAACAAGAGGATTCTTTCTTTCTATGTAATGGTTATTGTCATTCATATACAGTGGGTACGGAAAGTATTCAGACCTCCTTAAATTTTTCACTCTTTGTTATATTGCAGCCATTTGCTAAAATCATTTAAGTTCATTCTTCTTCCTCATGAATGTACACATAGCTCCCCATACTGACAGAAAAACACAGAATTGTTGACATTGTTGCAGATTTATTAAAAAAGAAAAACTGAAATATCACATGGTCCTAAGTATTCAGACCCTTTGCTCAGTATTTATTAGAAGCCCCCTTTTGATCTAATACAGCCAGGAGTCTTTTTGGGAAAGATGCAACAAGTCTTTCACACCTGGATTTGGGAATCCTCTGCCATTCCTCCTTGCAGATCCTCTCCAGTTCTGTCAGGTTGGATGGTAAACGTTGGTGGACAGCCATTTTTAGGTCTCTCCAGAGATGCTCAATTGGGTTTAAGTCAGGGCTCTGGCTGGGCCATTCAAGAACAGTCACGGAGTTGTTGTGAAGCCACTCCTTCGTTATTTTAGCTGTGTGCTTAGGGTCATTGTCTTGTTGGAAGGTAAACCTTCGGCCCAGTCTGAGGTCCAGAGCACTCTGGAGAAGGTTTTTGTCCACGATATCCCTGTACTTGGCCGCATTCATCTTTCCCTCGATTGCAACCAGTCGTCCTGTCCCTGCAGCTGAAAAACACCCCCACAGCATGATGCTGCCACCACCATGCTTCACTGTTGGGACTGTATTGGACAGGTGATGAGCAGTGCCTGGTTTTCTCCACACATACCGCTTAGAATTAAGGCCAAAAAGTTCTATTTTGGTCTCATCAGACCAGAGAATCTTATTTCTCACCATCTTGGAGTCCTTCAGGTGTTTTTTAGCAAACTCCATGCGGGCTTTCATGTGTCTTACACTGAGGAGAGGCTTCCGTCGGGCCACTCTGCCATAAAGCCCCGACTGGTGGAGGGCTGCAGTGATGGTTGACTTTCTACAACTTTCTCCCATCTCCTGACTGCGTCTCTGGAGCTCAGCCACAGTGATCTTTGGGTTCTTCTTTACCTCTCTCACCAAGGCTCTTCTCCCCCGATAGCTCAGTTTGGCCGGACGGCCAGCTCTAGGAAGGGTTCTGGTCGTCCCAAACGTCTTCCATTTGAGGATTATGGAGGCCACTGTGCTCTTAGGAACCTTAAGTGCAGCAGAAATCTTTTTGTAACCTTGGCCAGATCTGTGCCTTGCCACAATTCTGTCTCTGAGCTCTTCAGGCAGTTCCTTTGACCTCATGATTCTCATTTGCTCTGACATGCATTGTGATCTGGAAGGTCTTATATAGACAGGTGTGTGGCTTTCCTAATCAAGTCCAATCAGTATAATCAAACACAGCTGGACTCAAATGAAGGTGTAGAACCATCTCAAGGATGATCAGAAGAAATGGAAAGCACCTGAGTTAAATATATGAGTGTCACAGCAAAGGGTCTGAATACTTAGGACCATGTGATATTTCAGTTTTTCTTTTTTAATAAATCTGCAACAATGTCAACAATTCTGTGTTTTTCCGTCAATATGGGAAGCTATGTGTACATTCATGAGGAAGAAGAATGAACCTAAATGATTTTAGCAAATGGCTGCAATATAACAAAGAGTGAAAAATTTAAGGGGGTCTGAATACTTTCCGTACCCACTGTATATATTTATATTCCAGACTTCATTGTTTACCCCCTGATAAAGCCCTGATGGGCTAAATTTCAAGTGGGTGGGATCTTACCCATTTTTATGATTGACCTCCCTTGCTATAGAGATTGAGAATCTTCCCTTTTTTTTTAGCTAATTTCCTGCAGTCTATTATCATCTATTTCCCTCATTTGTGTTTTTAATTTTGTTTTGTGTCTTTTTTTTTTTTAACTAGTTGCCTTCAGCCTATTAGTACCTACTTCCTTTTTCAGCTAATTTCCTACAGTCTGTTAGCACCCATTTCCCTTGTGTGTGTGTGTTTTTTTTTTTTTTTGCTTTTTTTTTTTATAGATTTTTTGCAACCTGCCTTTAGGGCATCCCCTGCAACCTATTTGTGCATGTTTCCCTTCTTGTGTTTCAATGGATCTCCTGCAGATTTATATAGCCAGTGACATTTATCTCAGTCTATATACATACATACGTATATACTGTATATTTTGAGAATATGTCAGTATTGGTCTTTATGATGTTCTAGCACTGCTTTTAAAATCATTTGTTCTTAACATCAACTTGAGTGTGTGTGTGTGTGTGTGTATGTGTATACAGTATCTCACAAAAGTGAGTACACCCCTCGCATTTTTGTAAATATTTTATTATATCTTTTCATGTGACAACACTGAAGAAATGACACTTTTCTACTAGTAGTGAGTGTACAGCTTGTATAAAGCTCCTTTCACATGAACAATCAGATCAGATCCGACTGTCAGTTTTTTAGGCTGACCTGATCGGATCCTCCATGCATCCCTATGGGGCAGCGGACGTCAGCGGTGACGTGTCCGCTGACACCCGCTGCTATCCGATCCGATCCTGTCGGATAAATCCGGACGGATGGAAACCCTATTTTCCATCTGTGAAAAAATGATATTAAAACCCGCACTAAATAAATAAGTGTAAATACTGCCTGCAGCTGCTGTGCACTTAGAAAAGAACTAAGAAAACAATGAAATACAATATTAAAACAGCGCTACCAGGTATATGAGAATAAATATAAATATAAGGTGCACTAAAGTTCTTTAAAATGTTAATAGAAAAAGTGCATCAGTGCTGAAAAAAATATATGCTCATAAACTCACATAGATCAATGCAAATAATGTACCACATACATGGTTAAAGTGCCGAAAAATATGCAATAAATATAAAGTGCCAAGATGTGCAAAAAAGTTCAAAAAATATATATGTATAAAATAGATAAGGTGCAGTCCAAAAAAGGTGAATAGTCCACTTGTATATAAAGTGCTGAATATCGTTCTCCACACAAAAAAAGTGCCCAGTGCTTCCAAAGAGCCCTCTTGGGGATCCACTCACGAGACTTAGGAGAATCAAGAGCCTTATGTATGACAAGCAACACCTCCAGATCAGCCTCCAGCCTCAGATACAGGATGCTATAAAGCCTTGGTGTCCCCCAGGATAACAATGGGAATAAGCCTCCAAAGAACCTTCGAATGCCTCCAAGATTCCTTTGCACATAGGGTCTCAGACAAAAGAAGGGGGAGGAGCCGAAAATAGTGAAGCCCGTAAGGTAATTTTATTGTAAAAAGGTATAAAATGTTACTCACAAACATACGAATTTACATCGCATTGTATAAAGATCGGTAGTCACAATCAGCCGATACACTTCCGGGTACGCTGCTGGCGTGCGTCCACGTTCCATCTGTCCAGCGGATCGGATGGGATCAGATGAGAACGGACAGGCGGTCCGTTCTCATCTGACTCCCCCATAGAGGACAGCGGGAATCTGACAGCTCTTTGGGGCATCCTCAAATGGAAGGTGGGGGAGTGCAAGGTCTCTAACATCCACCAGCTCTGTGATGTCGTCATGGAGGAGTGGAAGAGGACTCCAGTGGCAACCTGTGAAGCTCTGGTGAACTCCATGTCCAAGAGGGTTAAGGCAGTGATGGAAAATAATGGTGGCCACACAAAGTATTGACACTTTGGGCCCAATTTGGACATCTCCATTTAGGGGTGTACTCACTTTTGTTGCCTGCGATTCAGACACTAATGCCTGTGAGTTGAGTTATTTAAGGGGACAGCAAATGTACACTGTTATACAAGCTGTACACTCACTACTTTACATTGTAGCAAAGTGTCATTTCTTCAGTGTTGTCACATGAAAAGATATAATAAAATATTTAAAAAATTGTGAGGGGTGTACTCACTTTTGTGAGATACTGTATATTTATATTCCAGACTTCATTGCTTACCAACTGATGAAGACTATTTATGAGTTGAAACACGCTAGGGCCCAACACCATTGACAGACTGATATTGGAGACATCTCTGTGTGATGGAGTATATATATGTTATATATACCCTTGGTGTAATCTTTGATTGCAATCTTTTATCTTTTGTTTCATTACTTTTTAACTGTATTGAATAAAGTGATATATTTTATACACATTTTGGTTGTTCTGAGTATCTATACAAAGTCCCATTCCATATTATGTATATATTGTTCAAGCAGGGATGAGGTACCTATATATGTAGATGGTTGGGTGAGAGCAATAAGATTAAAACTGCTGTACTGTGTCTGAGTGCAAGAACTTCCTTTAAAGAAGACCAGTCATTGCTAGTCTCTCTCCTAATGGAAGGAGAAAGGTACCTGTGCCCCTGTAGTTCTCTATAGGCAGCCTGTAGTAGGTGGAGCTTCTGTTCTCTGCACAGGCTATGTACAGTACAAAAATGAGGTCATCATTACTTTTTCAAGGTAACATCTGAGTTTACAAAGACATTTGGTGCATACAAAATGGTTTTACATCCTTTGTGCCAAATAAGTTATATATTTAAATGAAAGTTTCAGTGCCCTAAAGACTTCTACTTTATTTCTGTTCTAATTGCATCTCAAAATATTGGATTTTTCTTTACCTTCACTTCTAGACTAGAGACAATGATCACCAGGACAAAGAGAGAGGGTGAATCTTTCTAGTGAGGACATGGACAGCAATAAAATCTTGACAGGGGTGCTAACCCATCCAAAAAAAAAGGCTGAGCTCTAGATATGATTTAACTCTTTGTTGACAGAATTGCAAACACCCTACATTAGTTGGCAAGTCAATAATATAATGGATTAGATTGGCATCTGTGATCAGCTGTCACAAATGCCTAAATATAAGCAGCCGCCTGTTTACATCTCATGTTTTATGCTTTTCATCTGTCCACTACAGGGGTGGTGTCTAGGCAGTGGTTAGATGAGCAGCCAAGTGATATACAGTAAGTGCCTGGTGATGTAGTGGACAAAGCGCAGAGTTGTATAAAGTACTCGAAACCCATACTTGAGTAAAAGTACAAGTGCTCGATCAAAAAGTGACTTGAGTAGAAGTGGAAGTGCTCGATCAAAAAGTGACTTGAGTAGAAGCACTAAAGTATTCAACATTTTTTGTACTTAAGTATTGCAAGTAGTTTTTTTTTAAATTTTGCTACTCAAGTACTGAAAGTAAAAGTACCAGTAGTTTTGAAAAAAAAATTGCTACTCAAGTACTGAAAGTAAAAGTACAAGTACTGTGTTATGTAGTTATTAAAGAAAGAAGTCCAAAGTTTGAACATCATATTGTTTTTTATTATTTCAAATGCAGCTTTTATTTATGCATACAGTAGCATTTATTTTCGTATGCGCTGATAATACACATGTTTTGAGCTTCATGAAACCTGCCATCTACTGTTCTGGCAGTTGTAATTTTTAGAATTGTAACGAGTAACTATGCAGCACAAAAAAAAAAAATATCGGAGTAGAAGTATTGAAATCATCGAAAAAATGTAGTGAAGTAAAAGTGGAAGTAGGAGAAACAAATTCTACTCTAGGAAAGTACAGATACCGCCTTTCCGTACTTAAGTACAATAGTGAAGTAGTTCTACTTAGTTACTATACATCTCTGACAAAGCGATCCACTTCTAGATACAGTGCCTTGAAAAAGTATTCCTATCCCTTGATATTTTCCACATTTTGTCGTGTTACAACCAAAAACATTAATGTATTTTATTGGTATTTTATGTGATAGACCAACATAAAGTGGCACGTACAATTGTGAAGTGGAAGAAAAATGACAAATGGATTTCAAAATTTTTTACAAATAAATATCTGACAAGTGTGGCGTGGATTTGTATTCAGCCCCTTTTTGTCAATACTTTGTAGAACCACCTTTTCACTGCAAGTCTTTTTGGGGACGTCTCTAGCAGCTTTGTACATCTAGAGAGTGACATTTTTGCCAATTCTTCTGTGCAAAATGGCTCAAGCTCTGACAGATTTAATAGAGAGCATCTGTGAACAGCAATTTTCAAGTCTAGCCACAGTTTCTCAATTGGATTTAGGTTTAGATTTTGACTTGGCCATTCTAACACATGAGTAAGCTTTGATCCAAACCATTCCATTGTAGCTCTGGCTGTATGTTTAGGGTTGTTGTCCTGCTGGAAGGTCTCAAGTCTTTTGCAAACTCTAACAGGTTTTCTAAGATTGCCCTGTATTTGGCTCCATCCATCTTCCCATCAACTCTGACCAGCTTCCCTGTCCCTACAACAAGATGCTGCCACCACCATGTTTCACGGTGGGGATGGTGTGTTTAGGAGGATGATGTGCAGTGTTAGTTTTCCTCCACACAGAATTTTGCTTTTAGGCCAAAATGTTAAATTTTGGTCTCACCTGACCAGAACACCTTGTTCCACATGTTTGCTGTATCCCCCACATGGCTTCCTGCAAACTGGACTTTCCTATGGCTTTCTTTCAACAATGGCTTTATTCTTGCTACTCTTCCATAAAGGCCAGATTTGTGGAGTGCACGACTAATGGTTATCCTGAAGACAGATTCTCCCACCTGAGCTGTGGATCTCTGCAGCTCTTCCAGAGTTACCATGGGCCTCTTGGCTGCTTCTCTTATTAATGCTCTCCTTGTCCGGCCTGTCAGGTTTGGTGGACAGCCATGTCTTGGTAGGTTTGCAGTTGTGCCATACTCTTTCCAATTTCAGATGATGGATTGAACAGTGCTCTGTGGGATGTTTAAAGCTTGGGATATTTTTTTTATAATCTAACCCTGCATTAAACTTCTTCACAAGTGTATCCCTGACCTGTCTGGTGTGTTTCTTGGCCTTCATGATGCTGTTTGTTCACTAAGGTTCTCTAACAAATCTCTGAGGGCTACACAGAACAGCCGTATTTACACTGGGATTAAATACACACAGGTGAACTCTATTTAGTAATTAGATGACTTCTGAAGGCAATTTGTTCCACTAGATTTTAGTTAGGGGTATCAGAGTAAAGGGGGGCTGAATACAAATGCACACCACACTTTTCAAATATTTATTTGTTAAAAATGTTGAAAATCATTTATCATTTTCCTTCCACTTCACAATTATGTGCCACTTTATGCTGGTCTGTCACATAAAATCCCAATAAAATACATTTTACGTTTTTAGTTGTAGCCTGACAAAATGTGAAAAATTTCAAGGGGTGTGAATACTTTTTTTTTAAAGCACTGTAGATGTCATTCCTATGCCAGGCACCCATTGGGCACTCATTGGATGCTAAGGAAAATGGGTGGGAGGCAGTTTGCATTAAATATAGGTAAGGAAAAATCCATACAGTTTACAAAACCTCATAAAATCATCCAGCTGAAGGTTCTGCATTACCATTTTACACCTTCAAGCAATGCTTCTATCTGCAGGTAGGCAAGGAAGCAGCTGGAGGACACCTGCTGAAAAGAAAATGTCATCCTTCCCCTAGCTAGCCTAAAGGAAACCCCTGCTAGCTAGCAGAATGAGACATAACAAAGTGTATTCTTATTATATTATTATACAACAAAGACCTGTATAGCCTATGGACCAATGGTTAAACTATATACTAACATACCTTCCTTAACATTTTCAATGTTTGCCCATTCATACGTCTTGAGAACATCACAATATAAATATAATTGTCTTTTAAAATAGACCTGTATGTGCTGTATTAATGGACTGCATTGCATATTAGCTCATAGTTTTAAATAGCCCTCAAAAGCAAACACTTTCCTGGTTAGGACATTGTCTTTTTAATTGAACATCTGGCACTTATCCACTATAAATAAAGCCACTGGTCATTATTATTGATAAACCTATGATGGTTTAAAGATATGATAAAGCATTAAGCCTGTTCCGAAATGCTGTACATAAATTATTTTGGTTGCTGCTCATGGCTCATGCACGCAATAGATGCATGCATGAATACATACATTATTGCAAAACAGTGAAACCCCAACACCAGCTATATCTTTTATTTTAGTTATGGATTGAGTGGAGAAAGGCTCTGTCATTTTTTTTATGGCTTTCTGATTATCACAGGGACAGGAAGTGAGGGTAAATTTCTCAGTAAGGGACAGAGTGGGCAATATCACTTTTATATAGTAGCGTAAGGGAGGCTAGAATATCTACCACAATTCTATTGCTAGAAAAGATACCCTATCTGAAAAGGAGCTTGATGCTATCTCCAAACACAAATTAATGAAAAGCGGAAAATATTAGACCCCCAAAAAAAGATAACCCTCATGCCTTGGGAGCTTGGTGGTCAAAATCCCAGTAGAATGTGCTCCAGCCTATTGCTGGTATGCATTCTCACTGGATTGCATGGGAGGTATGATGATGTTACTTGCTGGGACATATATTTTATTATAAAGTTTAACTCATAAACTTTATTTTTCAGTTGTATTTTAAAATAGGCCGTGTCAAAAACTAAAGGCCCGTACACACGAGTCGAAATTCAGCCGGGAATTTTCGTCCAACGACCGATCTGCCGATTTTCGGCTTGTTAGTATGGTGCTCTCGACAACCGACTCCGACTTTTCGGCCGAAAAAATTCTGGTGTGCAGGCTAAAAAATTTTTGCCCACCGTCAAAACACGGCCGATTTTTGTGCAGTCAGTGCAGATTTCGACAGGGAAAAATCTTATGAGCAAGACTAGGCATGCTCAGAGATGAAAGAACACAAAGAAAGCAAACCAACACATGACATCACTTCTGAAGTAGAATTCTGTCGGATGACAAAATTCGTGTGCAGTCTAGGCACATTCCAACCAATAGACACCACTCTGGACAAAAGAAGAACGACCAGTCGGCGGAAATTCGTTGCGTGTGTACGAGGCTTAAGATAAAAATATGGGAAAATCAAGTGTTTCAAATGTTTACTGGCAGTGTTTTCTTTTCCATCAATTTTTGGTTCTGACTTTGGTTTCTTACCTCCTGGATTATCATTGCCCTCTCTTCATCCAGGAGTGTGCTAGCTCAACTTCTTCACCCCTTCCCCTTTACATCCCTTCATAACCTTTTAAATAAGAGCTGGGGGAGAAGAGAAAGGGATTATTATGGAATGTCACTTGAATGACAGCTTGAGTTTGGTGGGGCTGCTGATATTTCATTCAAGATGGCAGCAACCTCAGGGCTTTTGGGTGTCTAACAGAGTCGCTAATAGGCTGAATGATCAAACTGAGAGTAACTGAAATTTGCAGTTTGCTAAACAGGTGCAAAGTAGAACCAGTCATGTAAAACAGGATCGGAATGGCAATACTGCAGAATAATACAAAACAAATTTTTAACCGCTTGCCGACCGCCGCAAGTACATATACTGCGGCGGTCAGCCCCGGCCAGGCGAAGTGACGTACCGGTATGTCACTAGCCTGTGAGCCAATAGGGGAGGAGCGCTCCCACCCCCGCTCGTTCACGGACACCTCCGCACGAGTGTCCCGATGTCCGCCGGTCACTTGCGATCGTCCGCGGTGAAGGGAGAAAGGCAGGCGGCTAATGTAAACAAAGCCACCTGTCATTCTTCCCTGTGTAACAGCAGAGATCTAACGGTCCTGCTATGTAGGACCGTAGATCTCTGCTCTTACATGTAAAGCCACATCCCTGCACAGTTAGAAGCACGCCCCTAGGGACACACTTAACCCCTCCTTCTCCAATAAAGTTAACTCCTTCCCTGCCAGTGTCATTTTTACAGTAACAGTGCATATGTATAGCACTGATTACTGTAGCAATGTCACTGGTACCCCCAAAAGTGTCAAAAATGTCAGTCAAGGGTCCAATCTGTCCGCCGCAATGTCGCAGTCCCGCAAAAAAAATCGCAGATCGCCGCCATTACTCGTTTAAAAAAAAATGACAAAAATCTTTCCCTTAGTTAGTAAACGCAATAACTTTTGCGCAAACCAATCAAAATACGCTTTTTGCAATTTTTTTTTTACCAAACATATGTAGCAGAAAACAAATTGGCCTAAAATGTTAAAAAATTTAGATTTTTTTATTTTTTTGGGTGGAATTTCATATAAAAAAAATTTGAAAAATATTGTTCTTTTTGCAAAATTGTCGCTCTTTTTTTGTTTATAGCGCATGATCAAAAAATCGCACAGGTGATCAAATACCACCAAAAGAAAGCTCTATTTGTGGGAAAAAAAAGGACGTCAAATTCGTTTAGGTACAGCGTCGCACGACCGCGCAATTGTCCATTAAAGTCACGCAGTGCCGAATCGCAAAATAGGGCCTGGTCAGGTAGGGGGTAAAATCTTCCGGGGCTTAAGTGGTTAAAGCAGAAATGTCTCTGTGGCTCAGTCAGGGTCATTTTTGGCTGCATAGCATAGTCCCTATAAGACTCTAAAACAGTGGCCTCCAAACTGTGGCCTGCAAGCTAAATGCGGCCCTTTGCTTGCCTTTATCCAGCCCTTTGGAAACTATTCTTCACACTGATATGAGGCACTATTCTTCTCACTGACAAGAACGATGAGGCACCATTCCTTCCACAGACCCCAACAGTGAGGAATATTTTCTCCCATTGACACCAGCATGTAGCACTATTCCTCCCACTGATACCAATGATGAGGGACCATTCCTTCCACTCTTCTATTGACACCAACAATGGAGCACTATTCCTCCTGGTAATACCAATAATGGGGCACCATTCCTCCTCCTACTGACCACAGGTGCTATGTAATTGTTTTACTCCCATTTACCACCAAGCCTGAGGCATTGTTTACTCCCAGTTTGCCATAGGATAGCAAACTGGTCCTTTAATTTTGTTAAAAGTTTTGAGACCCCTGCTCTATAGCAACAGAGAATCATTATTTCAGTAAAACAGGTCAGAACACAAACAGTTACTTGTACTAATCCACACAGTGGAGTCCAGGGAAGCGCAGTAACACAGCCGAACGGCTGGAGGTATCCATGTTAGGCACCACCCTACTGGAACTGCTGTACTCTGGTGGCAATCGGGGAAGGTCTTCCCACAGTGACTAGGTCTTTTGGAGAAAGCTGAGTGCTATTAGGCACTGTGCTGGCTGACTGCATGCCAGTTTTGACCTCTCACCTGGCTGCTGAAGGAGGGATACTGAGAAACCTATCTTTCCTTGGCATGTCCAGGAGCCCAAGAAGTTTTGGGAAAAGGAGTTTACAGGGGCCTATAACTGGATCAGAGCATGGTAAGTAAATAGGCACCCTGCAATAGATCAAATGTACATAAAATCTTATAATAAGGCTGTTGTTGAAATAAATAGCTTGCTGGGTTCCCTTTAAGCCATTTGTATTTGGGGGTAGGGGCTAGGAATAAACTGGACCTTTCCTTTTCATGGAAGGTCTGCTGTAAAGGACAATAATGTCTGCATTGTGCACAGAAACCTTTGTCTGGCAGATAGACTGTAATGGCTTTCATGGACCAAAATTTGCTATGGGCTAGTGTGAAACAATACATAAACAGAAAATGCACACTAAGTGCCGGTTCACACTAATACGACTTGTCAGGCGACTTGGTCAGCCTGGCAAGTCACGCACCATCGAGGTCCATTGATTAGCACAGGACCGGTTCTAATAGGAGCGACACAAGTCGCTCCGACTTAGAAAAAGGGTCCTGTACTACTTTGGGGCGACCTGGAGCGACTTGCATAGACATTCATTTTATGAAGTCCGTGTAAGTCGCGCCGAAGTCGCGCTGCACGCGACTTCACAGGTCGCCCCCTAAGTCGGAGCGATGTAGTGTGAACCATCACTTGTTGCGACCAAAATCAAACATTTATTATATTGCAACTTATCAATTCTTAAATGTGGTGGCTGTATTTTTTTTTTTTTTTTTAGGCTTTTTTCTATTATTTTTACCTGATGACCCAGCCAGTAAATCTGTTATTTTTAAAAAGAACAAGCTGTCCTGCACTTGTATTAGTTACAGAGTTGAGACAAACCATTTAACAGTGACGGGGCTGCTTACAGTGATTAACATTCCGTTTTTGAATGTAAAATCTTCATCCCAAAAGGAAAAAAAACTGTTTGGTGTAACTGCTGATAACCAATTTAGCTCCAGAGCACTTTTTTTTCTTTGTCACATACAAGTAAAAATCTAATTTTTTTGCAATAAAATAAAATAACCCCCAGAATATTATATATTTTCTGAAAGCAGAGGCCCTGTAGAAAAAAAAGGTGATAGTCGCAAATTTTTGTTTCACGTGATATTTGCGCAATTGTTTTTTAAATGTAAAGTTTCTGGAAAAAATATAATAAAATTAATTTTAGTGCAAAATCCCCATGGGCAGACGACAGGTACTCTTTTTGCTGAAGACATTAGGGGTCTAATAGACCCCAATGTCTCCCCTGCCATTTACACCATCTAACCAAGCACAGATCGGCTTGATTAGAGGTGTCCCCTGGCTGTACTGGCCAGGAAAATGCGTATATGAAACTGGAAGTGACATTACTTCCGGTTTCATTGTTTTCAGGTGAGATTGAGGCATGGATTTGCCTCGGTCTCACTGCAGTCTCTCTCCCCCCGGGTGTCGGTTATCCCTGGACAGCCCGGAAACCACAGGAGGAGGGCGGCCATCAGCCTGTGATCAAAGGTTCACTCTTTGGATGTAGATAGTACGCCAAAAGAGCTGAACTGGATATAGTGTTAGCTGGAGTTCAGCTTCAATTTGTTAATTCATCTAACACTCCCCTCCCCCCGGATTAACAATGCTGGAAGGAAGAAAACCCCCTAAAAAAAATAAAACTAATGCAACCACCAAGCTGCAATGTATTACATTTTTGGTTTAATACCACTTTAAGTAAGTGGCTATAGTTTTTTTATCATCAAATTTTACTGTTGGGGTAGCAGCAGAAGGTGGCCACCCAGCTCTGTATACTCGGTTAGTCCATCAGGTGGCATTTGCAGTTGCTTCAACCCCAATTTCTACACCAAATTATAATAAAAATATCATTGTGCATTTAGTTAATTAAATCATGAGATTCACAGCTTACTGCCTGTACTGACAATAAAGTCTGCAAAGCGGATGATCACTAAGCTAGATACAGGTCCAGATGGTCAACCATTGGAAAAGGACAAAGACCCCAACTGTTGTTTAAAGAGCTGAAAACATATACAGTACAGTAGGTGTCAAAAATGATGTAATCTTTTCTATACTGGTTGCTAGTAAAACCTATCTTATATATACCGTAGTTGCAGAATGCAATGTTTATTACTTTGATTGTTCTTTACTAATACCATGGTGCAAAGAATATTCTTTGGTTTACATAATAGACTATTAATAGTTGACTCCTTTTTTGTTGTAGCCTTTGAAATTACTGTTACATTTTAACATAAATACCTTGAAGCTGAACTCAAGGTAAGAAGGTAAATACATATTTGAATGCTGTGGGTACGTTTCCTCTTGGACTCCAGCTTGCTACCTCGGGTGTGCTTGGCATTCTCCACCAACACCCGATCCCCTGGTCGCAGCTGCAACTCTTCCAAAACCGGTTCAGGAGTCATTTCCTTGTGCTTGTCCAACACCAACTGCTTGGTTCTTTCCATCCACCCCAATGTACCCAGGAGCTAGGTGTTCTGGGTGGGAGGTGATTTGGGGTTCCCAACATCCTAGCTGTACCGCCTGAATATTAAGGAGAAGGGCGTGTGTCCTGTGAACCATGTTGTTGTAGGCCCATGCTACGGCACCCACATGTTGGTGCCCGGATCACGGTAACTTAGCTCTAGTTTTCGCAGCATCTGACAGGGTGCGATTGAACCCTTCACAGGCGCCTTTGCCTTAAGGGTAGTAAGGGGTGGTGTGAGATTTACGAATGTCACTCAGGTGACAGAGTTTGGTCATGATAACAGACTCAGAGTAGGGACTTGGTAAAGTGGTTGATGAAGACCAGCACATATTGATAGCCTGGAGATCATCAGAAAGTCCATGGTTACCAATTCGAAAGGCTCAGAGGTGGTATTTGTCATAGGTGTGGTCTTTTCAGAGGGAGCTTACTGTATGGCACAACTTCCACACTCCTGACAAGTTTTGTGCACCCAGTTGAACAAGTAAGGACAGAAGAAGTACTTTTGAACCAGTGTTTCATTCTGGTCCACCCTGAAATGGCCGCCTGTTCTGTGGAGTATTTGGCAGACCTGTAGGATATAGGACAGGGGACCATGATTTGGAGAATATCCCGCTGCTCGAGGGGATTTGTGCCTGACAGTAGAGCACTTTGTCATGCGATTTCAGTGGGTCCCACATTCTCAGGATAAACAGGGGACAACTTCTGACATTCTCAGGAGGTGGCCGTGTGTCTATGAGAAGTTAGTGTTGTACCTGTATCAGGTTTGGATCTTTCTGCTGGATCAGCGCCCACTCCTCTATGCTATAAAGTTTGGCATATGTAAATAATCAAACAAGTTCATACATCATTATACTGTATAAAATTCATAAGAACACAGTTTAAAAGGTGAAGAAACCAATGCACAATGGCCACTGTGAAGGTGTATTTCCAAATGAAACATGCAGGTGTTCAAATCTGTGCAGCACCTCCACCACCGACCTAATAAGTTGCTCACCTTAAGACTCCTTTTCAGGACTTCTTTTGGGCAACAAGCGTCCTATGATTCTGTTTGCGCGATTTTACAATGACTTGTTGGGCAAAAATTGCGCCAAAATTGCGCAGCGATCGGGGTGCCTTTGGAAGTAACGGGCATTGCAAGTGCGTCCAACGATTCTGCCCGCAATCCAAAAAAAAGAAGAGGATTTGTGAGACTTTAGATGAGGCAGAAGACACGTGGCTTGAAAGAAATGTTTGCATATTCAATGTCATGAAGGAGTATGACATAACATATTGTGATTAATACATGACAAATGTTGGTAATTTCATCTGTATACATAACGGTAACATGAAACATACATATGACATATACAGTATATACACATAACTTGCGTGATATCCCATTGCAGTATGCAAATGGTGTTAAATATAAAAATAAAAATCAATAAAAAAGTAAATTGGGTCAGGGCAAATATCTTTATGTTGAAGACATGATTTCAGCCAATAGGCTCGACGTGTTTCGTAGATAAATTCTACTTCTTCAGGAGAAGACACATAGCATATCTGTAAAAAACAGAGAGTACCAATATGATCTAATATTTCACTCAAGTGAGTTACAGCATTGGTTGCTACTGGCAATGACCCAAAAAAACACCATATCTCCTCAAGTAAAGTGCTAGAGTGTCGGCAGGGCCGGACTGGCCTACCGGGATATCGGGAAATTTCCCAGTAGGCCGACAAGTCCCCCTGCCCTTGGGAAAGCCCGTACACGCTTGGCTATTCTCGGGCAGATGACGCATGCGTGGTGATGTGATGGCACCGGGCGGTGCCATTTTTAAATGTAAGGCACCTCACCAAAGGGTAAGTGAGAACCCCTTTGCAGCCCCTGCATCCTCTCAGGAGATGCAGTGCTGCAGGCATGGTACAGTAGATCCTCCTGTACCATGCCCGCAGCACTGCATCTCCTGTACTATGCCCGTAGCACTGCCTCTCATGTACCATGCCCGCAGCCCTGCATCTCCTGTACCATGCCCACAGCACTTCCTCTTCTGTACCATGCTCACAGCACTGCCTCTCCTGTACCATGCCCACAACCCCTGCATCTCCTGCACCATCCCCTCAGCCCCTGCATCATGCCCGCAGCCTCTGCATCTCCTGCCCCATGCCCACAGCCCCTGCATCATGCCCGCAGCCTCTGCATCTCCTGCACCATGCCCGCAGCCCCTGCATCTCCTGCACCATGTCCGCAACCCACAAATCTTCTGTACCATGCCCGCAGCCTCTGCATCTCCTGCACCATGCCCGCAGCCCCTACATCTCCTGCACCATGCCTGAAACCTCTGCATCTCCTACACCATGCCCACAGCCCCTGCATCTTTTGCACAATGCCCGCAGCCCCTGCACCATGCCCACAACCCCTGCATCTCCTGCACCATGCCTGTAGCCCCTGCATCTCCTGCACCATGCCACAGTCCCTGCATCATGCCCACAACCTCTTCATCTCCTGCACAATGCCCGCAGCCTCTGCATCTCCTGCACCATGCCTGCAGTCCCTGCATCTCCTGCATCATGCCCGCAGCGCCTGCATCATGCCCGCAGCCCCTGCATCTCCTGCACCATGCCACAGTCCCTGCATCATGCCCACAACCTCTTCATCTCCTGCACAATGCCCGCAGCCTCTGCATCTCCTGCACCATGCCTGCAGTCCCTGCATCTCCTGCACCATGCCTGCAGCCCCTGCATCATGCCCGCAGCCCCTGCATCTCCTGCACCATGCCAGCAGCCCCTGCATCTCCTGTACCATGTCCACAGCCTCTGCATCTCTTGTACTTTGCCCACAGCCTCTCCCTCTCCTGTACCATGCCCGCAGCCTCTGCATCTCCTGTTCCATGCCCGCAGCCTCTGCATCTCCTGTACCATTCCCGCAGCCTCTGCATCTCCTGCACCATGTCAGCAGCCTTTGCATCTCTTGTACTATGCCCGCAGCCCCTGCATCTCCTGTACCATGTCCACAGCCCCTGCATCTCCTGCACCCTGTCTGCAGCCCCTAAATCTTCTGCACCATGCCCGCAGCCTCTGCATCTCCTGCACCATGCCCGCAGCCCCTGCATTTCCTACACCATGCTCGAACCCCCTGCATCACCTGCACCATACCCACAACCCCTGCATCTTTTGCACCATGCCTGCAGTCCCTGTACCATGCCCGCAGTCCCTGCATCTCCTGCACCATGCCCGCAGCCCCTGCATCATGCTCACAGCCTCTGCATCTCCTGCACCATGCCTGCAGTCCCTGCATCTCCTGCACCATGCCCACAGCCCCTGCATCTCCTGCATCTGACTGAAGTAAAGCCTGGTCAATCGTAGCTTAATGTTCCTTCAACGCGGTCACCTTGGAGGCAGTTGACAAGGTTCTCCTACGCTGGTACTGAGTCCAGGTCTGCATAGCTCACTCAAACCCGTCATATAGTGTTAGATGTTTCGGGGGCTGCGTCCAACACAGAGCTAAGACCCATATCTGGTGGTCCTGCCCTTGATTGGTGGGATACTGGTCAAGGGTCTATGGCCTCCTATCAACGCTGTTTCACGTTCCTTTCTGCAAGAACATTCGACATGCACTTCTCCATTTCCCCATTCCAAGCCTCTTCTTCCACCCACAAAAGTTGGCAAGCACACCATTGCTAGGGCCTGGAGGTAGCCCTTGGTCAGGTTTGCAGAGTTAAAAAGCATTTTAACTACCCTCATGATCCACGAGAAAATGACCTGCATTCTCCATGACTCCCACTCCAAATTTGACAAAGTGTGGAGCCTGTGGTGGTCCTATGCTTTCCCCACTCTGCCCACTACAAGCCTGGGTATTCCGGACCACTGTAGAATGCAGTCCAGCCCACAGGCTCTTTCTTCCTCCCTTACTTAGTCTTGTCTTTCCTCTTCTTCCCTTTCTCATGACTACTTGTCTGCCTCTTCTCCCCCTGCTCCCTTCTTTTTCCCAAACAATCCCCCCCCTCCCTTTTTTGCCTTTGTTTTTCCCCTTCCTGACCTCGCCCAATTTTTATTATTTTCTACCAAAGGATGGGTAATCCCACATCTTCTGCTCCACTCAGCTCTGGGCCATTGTGCCCGGACACTTGTTGCCATTTCCGGCACCGGATCCTGGATGTTTCTGCACTTTTGCTTTGATTAACCCAAAAAAGTGTACTTCTTCCATATGATCTTTTACCTGTTATCAATCCCCTGCGTGGGATTTAAATGCTCAGCTTGTACTTTGTTATGTTGTTATTCTCAATAAAAACTATTGTACCAGAAAAATGAATTTCAAAATGACCAATGGATTTAGGATTAAGCATTTATATAAAAATTTTGAGTTTTCCTGCAAAAGTGGAGTTTGGTCCCTTCCACGGTGGAGCTTTTTCATTTGCCGGTGATGCTTTTCATGATCAAGACTCAGTAAGAAGGTTAAAGGAGGTGTTGATAAAATCAGTCTTTAATTTTGAAGTCTTGAAATTCACGTATAACTTCAGCTGTCTGTAACTATGGATTATGAATAAGCGGAGTAATTATGCCAAAACTGATTTAGCTGCAAAAGTATTGATATTGCCTTTGCCAAAATTTGCTTCAAAGTTCACATTGAAAACTGCATAGGTTAAATTTGCATAAAACAATCACAAAACTTTGTTTTTATAACAAAGTTATGAAATCAGATGTCATGTCATTATGGGGAAGCTATGTCACATACAGTTACTACTGTATTTCTGTCTGGGTGCCTCATTTTGCACCTAGATAAAAAAAAAAACTTTTCATAAAGAAACATAAGAAGAGAGTTGAAAAACACATAAATAAAATAAATGATAGAAACACAGGAATAGAATTTTTTTAAAAAAAATGTCAAAAAATAATTTTTTTCACTTTAATTGTTGTCAATTTATATTAAAGGATAGGGTGACGGTTCTGATATCATGTTTCCAGCTAATGGGGGACATCGTTGGAACAAAAATGTACTCAAGATAGGTGGAAGGTGCTTCTGTAATCCCCAGAAGCCATTCCAATGTCACCTCCCCATTGACTTCTATGTGTTTTGCTAAAATGGCAAATTTCACAGAAATGTCCTTTTTTGCTGCAATTTTACTCATCTCATTTGTGAGTAATTTTAATGCTGTACAAAAAAAAAAAAAAAGGACTGAAAGCAATATATCTGCGGAAGAACCCTGGGATTAGATTACATAATAAAAAATAATAAATGGTATTCTGGTTGCTATATTTTACATCTTTGTGTTCTCTAAATGAAGGCCATATGAAGATTTAATTTCCATTTGTTGAGTCAAATATAAGGGCTTTCTGGGTGACATTCTTCTTTTTCAGTACCGCTTTGGCTTGAATAGTGCCGCATTATTTTTCTTCTAAATTTTTTCTATATTGTTTAGGTTCATTTTAAATTAGGATACTTATTTACTATTGGGATGTAGGAATGGGCTGAACGACCGCCAGTTCAGTTCGCACCAGAACTTTCGAATATCGCAATAGTTCAGAACCAAATAATGAACCCCATTAAAGTCTATGGGACCTGAATTGGAAAAATCAAAAGTGCTCATTTTGAAGGCTTATATGCAAGTAATTGGGCATAGAAGAGTTATGGGGGTCTGGGTACTGCCCTGGGGGGCATGTATCAATGAAAAATAAGTTTGTAAAAAACATCATTTTTAAATGGGCAGTGATTTACTGATGCCTAAAGTGAAAGCATCAAAATGAGAAATAACAATAAAAATGAAAAATGCCTTTCAATATAGTGCCTGGGGGGTCCCCTTAGTCTACCTGTAAAGTGGTACATCTGTACTGTGTATAGAAGCTGCTGCAGAAATAATTGCATTTATAAAGCCAAAAAATTACATTTTCCCTGCAAGCTTTCTTTATTTTGTAAACAACAATTTGGGAAGCTAGTCTATATGATGAGGCCACAATGTAGTGCACTGGAAACAAGATTAGAGATTTTTTGGATAAATTCTGGTGTCTCTTCCGCAGACTTTAGATAGAAGTAACGCAAAGAAATATACTGCCTAAAACGTGCATTATTGCACTGAAATATACTGCGTTAAACATGCAGTAGCACACAGAAATATACTGCGTGAAACGGCACATAACGCACTGAAATATACCGTGTTAATGTGCACTAACACAAACAAATTTACTGCGTTAAACGGGACGTAACGCACAGAAATATACTGCGTTAAATGTACAAAACTGCACTGATGGGGACCCATATGAGGTGTGGCAGTTCCACCTTGTTATTGGTGGTTCCCCAGAAGCTAAGTCCCCTTAAAGGAGAAGCCCAGCCTAACACTAAAATCGTTACATCTATAGCCATCTACGATCTAACACTAACCTCTCTACCCTGTAAAGAAGAAATTAGTATACATTAGGGTTGCCACCTCATCCCTTTTAACTTGGACACATATGAATTACACAGGTTCTGAGGCTAATATAATGCACATAAGGCACTAAGTGAGTTTAATTAACACTTTAATCAGCCACACAACCTAGCTGAAGGCGCACAACCAACGTAGCTCTACGTCGGTTCACGCAGGAGGGGCTGCCTGCCACAGTATATCTGCGGCAGGCGGTCCGGAAACGGTTAATCTTGGCAGAAATTCAGAGCTGTCCTGTGTACTCTGCACGCTTCCTGTGATATCCCAAAGATCCCTTATAGTTCTCGTCATGGACTACAGAATAATTTGTCTTAATGTTGTAGAGATCTAAAAGTGGGAGTGGTTCAGTAGCTTAGCAAAAGTAACTGGGAGGGCTTACACCACTCTAGTCCATAAAAAGCTGTGTGTTGCTAGCACTCAACAGGACCTGGTAGCTAAGCATCTTTTCAGACAGACCAATCAGTATTCTTCTGTACTTGCAGGGAAGAAAACTCTGCGTTCTACCACTAACATTTACAACCACATATCTAAAATGTTTCAAATGCTATATAAACTCTCTAACCTTTAGTTGTTTCATTACCCTGTTTGCTGGTGTAGGCCGCTCTACCCCTGTTTTGCTGATGCCAGCATCACTTCATATCAGTGGTGTGTTTTGGTTCTGTGCTGCCCTAGGCAAGACTAAAATCGGGCGCCCCCCACGCCCCACGCCAGCCGCGGTATACCGTTCTTGTCTCAGGGTCTTATGAGGAAGCAGTGAACAGCTGTGGGTTCCTCATCAGACCCTGAGATATAATTCATCTAAGTGCCATATATGTAGTCAATGGGGCAAAGGATGGGGTCAGCGGACATAGGATGGGGTCAGCAGGGCAGAGGATGAGGTGGCACTGGTGGGCACAGATGAAGCTGCACTGATATGTGGCAGTGATGGGCACTAATGGTTATTGAGAGGCAGCACCGATGAGGGGGCACTGATTGGCGGCACTGATTAGCAGCACTGATTGGCACTGTTGAGGCTGCACTGATAATCAGGACTTTGATGATCAGTGTCCTGATTATAAATGTAGATGTCCTCTTTCACACTGGCCGATCACTGGCTCCCTCCTCATGCTGTGACAGCACGTGAGGAAAGGATTGCTGATAACTGGCAAGTGTGTTTACATCATGATAAGCTGTGATGGGACACAGCTGATAACATGGTAAAGAGCCGCTGTGATTGGCTCTTTACCCATGATCTGTGATCAGCTGTGTCCGAAGAACACAGAGTGTGCCAGGTGCACGCCACAGCAAGAGCGCAGGGGGTGCCGTTCTGGGAGGATGTCAATAGACCCCCTCCAAGAACTGTATGATCGCTCTGTAGCCGTCATTCAGTTATAGCGCAGTCGCCTGGAGGCGGCACTGCCCTCCTGAAAAATACTGCCTAAGGCAAAAAGCCTAATTTGCCTCGTAGTAGTTATGTCCCTATCTTATATGAGTCTTTGCATTTACATCCCCTATTCTGCCCTCCACTGACGTCATAAACAAATCCCACACATGTACACACAAAAAGGAGTGATGCATATACAACACTGAATAAGAATGCCTATGTTTACTTCTTTAAACCCTTGTGGTGTCGTTAAGTTGTAGGAAGCAAACATAGACTCGCAAGAGTGTCCATGCCAGAGACAGATGCATAGGTACTCTTCACATCTTTACACAGCCATTAGGTCCTGACCATGAACTGCACATGCACTATTGCTGTCAATGGGGGACAAAATGTCAATTTTCTCATGAAGGGAAAATTTGCTTGTACTTTATACGAGAACAAATTATATAGGGGCATGTTAACCACTTAAGCCCCGGAAGATTTTACCCCCTTCCTGACCAGGGTTTTTTTTTTGCGATTTTTTACTGCGTGACTTTAACGGACAATTGCGCGGTCGTGCGACGCTGTACCTAAACGAATTTGACGTCATTTTTTTCCCACAAACAGAGCTTTCTTTTGGTGGTATTTGATCACCTGTGCGATTTTTTGATCATGCGCTAGAAACAAAAAAAGAGCGTAAATTTTGCAAAAATAACAATATTTTTCACATTTTTTTTATATGAAATTCTCTCAAAAAAATGTAAAAATCAAAATTTTTTAACATTTTCGGCCAATTTGTTTTATGCTACATATGTTTGGCAAAAAAAAATCGCAAACAGCGTTTGCGCAAAAGTTATTGCGTTTACTAACAAAGGGAAAGATTTTTGTAATTTTTGGTGTTTTTTTTAACGAGTAATGGCAGCGATCTGCGATTTTTTTGCGGGACTGCGACATTGCGGCTGACAGATCGGACCCTTGACTGACATTTTTGACACTTTTGGGGTTACCAGTGACATTACTGCAGTAATCAGTGCTATACATATGCACTGTTACTGTAAAAATGACACTGGCAAGGGAAGGGGTTAACTGTATTGGAGAGGGAGGGGGTTAAGTGTGTCCTAGGGGCGTGTTTCTAACTGTGATGGGACAGGTCTACTATTGTAAAAACAGAGATCAACGGTTCTACATATTAGAACCGTCTGATCTCCATTTTTACACAGGGGAGAATGACAGGTGGCTTGTTTACATCAGCCGCCTGCCTTTCTCCCGCTCTACCGACGATCGCCGAGTGATGTCTGCCGGTCACGCGCACTGACTCCTTAGTGAACGAGCCACGGCGGGCGCGCGCCTCAGCGGGCGCGCGCTCGCCCGCTATTGCCTCACAAGCCGGTGACAGGCTAGTGACGTATATATACGTCTCTTTGCCTGGCCGGGGCTGACCGCCGCAGTATATGTACTTGCAGCGGTCGGCAAGTGGTTAATGTGCAGAATTTCAAGGTACCAACTTTACACAAACTTTTATAAAAAAATAATTTTATTTAGTGCAACAATTTAAAACGAACATGAATTAAACTTACAATACACCCATGTAACAGAAAACCCATAATCACCACTTAGATATTATTCTACAAGATTTCTTAACATAAGACAATATTAGTTCAGAAGTGCAGCTTGTGTAAGGTGAAGAATAGGCAGGTGCTCCCAATGCATTTCCTAGAATATATCCACTTGTTCAGGCTTGTAACAGGTGTAAACAGGGTGATGTGAGAATCTGAAGTCTCCCCTATAAGGAAAAGTGTCAGAACCCAGGCCAGAGGCATGGCGACCAAACTGGAGAGAACTGGTTCTACAGCCAGGTAGAAAGCAGCTTTGTGCATTGTGATTGCTTAAATCTCACCCATGGAATATTGGTGTAGCAAAAAGCCCTGCCTGCACTGTCGGTGATCACTCTGTTTGTTGGTGTAGGCCACTCTATGCCCCTCCCATGCTGATGCTAGCATCATCTTATATACTTCATGCCCTTTACTTTCCCTTATCCCCTCTTCTGCCCTCCACTGACATCATAAAGGAATCCCACACATGTGCACACAAAAAGGAGCCGTGTATATACAGCAGTGAATAAGAAAATCTATGTTTACTTCCTGAAACCCCTGTGATGTCATCGGGTTTTCAGGAAGTAAACATAGAGTTGCAAGAGAGTATGCCCATGCCAAAGACAGATGCATGTGCACTCTTCCTATCTTGATACAGCCAGGATGCTATGATGACGGTGCAGTGAACTCCAAATGCACTATTGATGTCCATAGGAAACAAAACATCAATATTTCACAAATTAAACATGTGCTTGTACATAAGGAAAGGTTGCAGTTTTGACTTTATTTCAACTTTAGGGATAAATGACAGGAAAATATGCATGTATGGCAGAGAGGTAATGCATTTTATTTTGTGGTTAAAGGATCATTACATCCACTGGGGAGAGAAGCTCTTTTGGCATGAGGCAAGCTATTGCTTTCATGTTACATTGGAAGAATCCGGCTCTGCCCACACTACAATATGTTTGTGCCTTTCTACAAGCTCATTTACAAGAGTCGTGCCTGCACTAGGAAATTTACTAAAATATCTCAGCTTCTCAAATGGCGGCTCTAGCCTCTTCACAATCCTCCCTTTACATGGGTCAATTATTATTTGTTCACCCTGGCCTGGAGACAGCACTGTGTGTGGTGTGGTGTGGTGTGGAAAACCGGCCAAAGACAGTTTAAATCTCAGCCAGTTGAGCAGGAACCAGCCAATTTGAACAGGCAGATCAATCAACTTGGGTACCACCACCCTGTTGGATTTTTTATGCGATTTTTATGCGATTGTTGCTAGCGGCTGTGATAGCTGCTAGCAATAATCACTGTGTTCTCCCGGCAGGGAACAGCTTTCCATGCCTCCCCACCAAGAGAACACAATTTCTCCATGCGAGAGATTCACCCATCAACACTGTCTGTGTTGATGGGTGAATTAAGCGATTTTATTTCCTGCAAATTCTATGCTTTTTTTGCCCCAGAAAAAAAACTTTACGTTTCAGCTTGATATCTATGGGCAGGCTGAATGCACCCAAGTTGATTGATTGAATCAAGCGATTTGCTTTCCTGCAACCCATGGTCTATCGCCGGCTTTAGTTGTGTATGGTTGTGGTTTAGTTGGCTCACTGTTTATCGTTTTCTTTTGTTTGTTGGCTGGCTTGGATTGCCCATATCTAATCTGCCAGCGATCTCGATCATTCGGAGATGAATGCCTTCTTACCTTGTGATGTAGTGTAACCTTGTAATATCTCATAGTTACTTGGGCTTTGCATAGCCGACTCTACTACTCAACCTCGATAGTCTGGTCAGACCGAATACATAATAAACAGGCAAAAAATTTTTGGGGGAGCATACCCATGTATTTCTAAAGCTGCTGCAGCTATGAACCAAAAGACATGTATATTAAAAAAGAATAGCGAACAAATGGAAAAGAAATTACTACCAAATCTGAAGACAATCCATAAATAAAAATGGGGGTTTGGTCCCACCATATGGCCATATCGTGCTCAAGCCCACTACTCAAGCCCCATTTTTATTTATGGATTGTCTTCAGATTTGGTAGTTATTTCTTTTGCATTTGCGCGCTATTCTCTTTTTTAATATACATGTCTCTTGGTTCATAGCTGCAGCAGCTTTAGAAATACATGGGTATGCTCCCCCAAATTTTTTGCCTGTTTATTATGTATTCGGTCTGACCAGACTATCGAGGTTGAGCAACCCTCCCCCCACCCCCCCACACACACCTGTACTCAATCAGTGTCCACCATCAAGTGGATATAGGAGGAGTCCCCTGTAGTGCATTTGCACATCTCTCCCAGCAAGGAGTATTATCTCCAAGGGTTAGAAAGGCTGGATTCATCTCTTTTTCATGGATAGTGTAGGACCCACTGATAATGGGGTACTTTGACGCAGTAGTGGGCTTGAGCACGATATGGCCATATGGTGGGACCAAACCCCCATTTTTATTTATGGATTGTCTTCAGATTTGGTAGTTATTTCTTTTGCATTTGCGCGCTATTCTTTTTTAATATACATGTCTCTTGGTTCATAGCTGCAGCAGCTTTAGAAATACATGGGTATGCTCCCCCAATTTTTTTGCCTGTTTATTATGTATTCGGTCTGACCAGACTATCGAGGTTGAGCAACCCTCCCCACCCCCCCACACACACCTGTACTCAATCAGTGTCCACCATCAAGTGGATATAGGAGGAGTCCCCTGTAGTGCATTTGCACATCCTTCCCAGCAAGGAGTATTATCTCCAAGGGTTAGAAAGGCTGGATTCATCTCTTTTTCATGGATAGTGTAGGACCCACTGATAATGGGGTACTTTGACGCAGTAGTGGGCTTGAGCACGATATGGCCATATGGTGGGACCAAACCCCCATTTTTATTTATGGATTGTCTTCAGATTTGGTAGTTATTTCTTTTGCATTTGCGCGCTATTCTTTATTAATATACATGTCTCTTGGTTCATAGCTGCAGCAGCTTTAGAAATACATGGGTATGCCCCCCCAAATTTTTTGCCTGTTTATTATGTATTCGGTCTGACCAGACTATCGAGGTTGAGCAACCCTCCCCCCACCCCCCCACACACACCTGTACTCAAACAGTGTCCACCATCAAGTGGATATAGGAGGAGTCCCCTGTAGTGCATTTGCACATCCTTCCCAGCAAGGAGTATTATCTCCAAGGGTTAGAAAGGCTGGATTCATCTCTTTTTCATGGATAGTGTAGGACCCACTGATAATGGGGTACTTTGACGCAGTAGTGGGCTTGAGCACGATATGGCCATATGGTGGGACCTAACCCCCATTTTTATTTATGGATTGTCTTCAGATTTGGTAGTTATTTCTTTTGCATTTGCGCGCTATTCTTTTTTAATATACATGTCTCTTGGTTCATAGCTGCAGCAGCTTTAGAAATACATGGGTATGCTCCCCCAAATTTTTTGCCTGCTTATTATGTATTCGGTCTGACCAGACTATCGAGGTTGAGCAACCCTCCCCACCCCCCCACACACACCTGTACTCAATCAGTGTCCACCATCAAGTGGATATAGGAGGAGTCCCCTGTAGTGCATTTGCACATCCTTCCCAGCAAGGAGTATTATCTCCAAGGGTTAGAAAGGCTGGATTCATCTCTTTTTCATGGATAGTGTAGGACCCACTGATAATGGGGTACTTTGACGCAGTAGTGGGCTTGAGCACGATATGGCCATATGGTGGGACCAAACCCCCATTTTTATTTATGGATTGTCTTCAGATTTGGTAGTTATTTCTTTTGCATTTGCGCGCTATTCTTTTTTAATATACATGTCTCTTGGTTCATAGCTGCAGCAGCTTTAGAAATACATGGGTATGCTCCCCCAATTTTTTTGCCTGTTTATTATGTATTCGGTCTGACCAGACTATCGAGGTTGAGCAACCCTCCCCACCCCCCCACACACACCTGTACTCAATCAGTGTCCACCATCAAGTGGATATAGGAGGAGTCCCCTGTAGTGCATTTGCACATCCTTCCCAGCAAGGAGTATTATCTCCAAGGGTTAGAAAGGCTGGATTCATCTCTTTTTCATGGATAGTGTAGGACCCACTGATAATGGGGTACTTTGACGCAGTAGTGGGCTTGAGCACGATATGGCCATATGGTGGGACCAAACCCCCATTTTTATTTATGGATTGTCTTCAGATTTGGTAGTTATTTTTTTTGCATTTGTGCGCTATTCTTTTTTAATATACATGTCTCTTGGTTCATAGCTGCAGCAGCTTTAGAAATACATGGGTATGCTCCCCCAAATTTTTTGCCTGTTTATTATGTATTCGGTCTGACCAGACTATCGAGGTTGAGCAACCCTCCCCACCCCCCCACACACACCTGTACTCAATCAGTGTCCACCATCAAGTGGATATAGGAGGAGTCCCCTGTAGTGCATTTGCACATCCTTCCCAGCAAGGAGTATTATCTCCAAGGGTTAGAAAGGCTGGATTCATCTCTTTTTCATGGATAGTGTAGGACCCACTGATAATGGGGTACTTTGACGCAGTAGTGGGCTTGAGCACGATATGGCCATATGGTGGGACCAAACCCCCATTTTTATTTATGGATTGTCTTCAGATTTGGTAGTTATTTCTTTTGCATTTGCGCGCTATTCTTTTTTAATATACATGTCTCTTGGTTCATAGCTGCAGCAGCTTTAGAAATACATGGGTATGCTCCCCCAAATTTTTTGCCTGTTTATTATGTATTCGGTCTGACCAGACTATCGAGGTTGAGCAACCCTCCCCACCCCCCCACACACACCTGTACTCAATCAGTGTCCACCATCAAGTGGATATAGGAGGAGTCCCCTGTAGTGCATTTGCACATCCTTCCCAGCAAGGAGTATTATCTCCAAGGGTTAGAAAGGCTGGATTCATCTCTTTTTCATGGATAGTGTAGGACCCACTGATAATGGGGTACTTTGACGCAGTAGTGGGCTTGAGCACGATATGGCCATATGGTGGGACCAAACCCCCATTTTTATTTATGGATTGTCTTCAGATTTGGTAGTTATTTCTTTTGCATTTGCGCGCTATTCTTTTTTAATATACATGTCTCTTGGTTCATAGCTGCAGCAGCTTTAGAAATACATGGGTATGCTCCCCCAAATTTTTTGCCTGCTCCAGTGCATGCTGGGGGACTGTACTTATATCTGGAGAATACATGTTACTCCTGGTATTTGTTGAACATAGTTGAATTTGGAGTATCCCACTATTCGATTCTACTATCCAAGTCCTCCAAATAAACCACCAAAAAACAAATACCCTAGACTGGTCATTGGAGACAATGAGCGAAAAAGTGTGTGTGCAGCCGGCAGTGTGTGAAAATACCCAGTATCTGGCAACAGGATAATCGGAGGGAGACCCAAGACAGTGCTATACTCAGCAGCTCCTACAGCGGTAGTGCTACATAAGTTTAATGCAAACTCTTAAACAAACACCTAAAAAAAAAAAAGTTATTGCTTCCATGGGAACCCCTACTCCAGTGATGGCGAACCTTTTTGAGCCCGAGTGCCCAAACTGCCACACAAAACCAACTTATTTTTTTTCAAAGTGCAAACGTTGCAATTAATAACAGCCACAGATAATGGCTGCAAGGGCCTCTCATCAATCCCAGCGACACAGCAACACTTCCTTTGAAAAGATGTCCACTCGCTCTCGGATGCAAGGCCAGCAACTGGCACTGCAGGGGGGGGGGGGGGTATCCTCGCAGCCTCCCTGGCTCCTTTGTGCTGCTCCAGTCTTTCTCACAATCTTGATCTCTCTCTCTCTCCCCCCATAGTCTTCCGGGACTAAATGTCCCATGGTGCACTTGTCAACCTCATCGTTGGTGCTTGGCTGCAGCCAATCGAGAGGCAGGAGGAATCAGTGTGGGCGCTGATCTCTGCAAGCGCTGCTCTGTCCCTGTTCAGCACTGATTGACAGAAGGGGGGTGAGCAGGAAAATACACTGACAGTCCACGCTCACTTGTCACAGCACCACTACTGTGCGGGGGGAAGGAGCATTATAGAGCACAGGCATCAGCAGCGACAGCTTCTTAGTATAGCTGGCGTGCCCACAGAGAGGGCCCTGCTTGCCAGCTGTGGCACATGTGACATAGGTTCGCCATCACTGCCCTACACTATGTGGATGTCTCACTTGGGGCACAGACTGGTTGTGTAGCTTATGTCCAATAGACCAAGTATATCTGTCTGTAGAATGTTAAATGGAAAAATAACTGCGCTTACAAAATTAAGCAGCAACAATATGTGTGACAACACAAAATAAAAAGTGGGAAAAAGGAAGTTGCGCTAGATAAATACAATGATAAAATATGAGTTTGATAAATAATATAGTGAAAAAAGTCCATAATCCTCTATATGAAACACCAATGGAGTGAAAAAAGTATCTTCAAACATAATCCTCTCACGAATATGTGATTATTATCACCCAGAGTGAAATTCCTTCCACCACATAAATATGGCCTCTTACCAGAACAAGGAGACCTATGAAGATCAGCAACATCTGTGGTGTAACCAGGGCCTCAATGGGTTGATTAGACACAGATAGTAATCCTGAGGTTGTTGTCCACACGTCCACACCTGCACTTACAGATATGTCATTCTCCATAAAAAGATAATAATAACCGCCTAAGTGTAAAACCTCATTATTTATTTTGAAGGGTATAAAAGTTGCACTTACAGCGAATACAGAAAGATGCGCATTAAAATAATAGTAGATGCCAGCCGGCACTTCAAAAACACCCATCCTTCCGGGGAAATTTGCAGGCGGTGACGTCAGCACGTCACGATCTGACGCGTTTCCTGACAGATTACGTCGTTCTATGGGCACAGGCGGCGTACTGACTCACCGCGTTATGTGTTAATTCAAACGGAACCATGCCTCGATCTGAGCTTCAGGCAGTCACGATGGATTCAACCACCTACAACAAGGGAAATATACCCATACTGATTAGCACATAACGCAGTGAGTCAGTACACCGCCCGTGCCTCTAGGGTGACGTCATCTGTGATGAAATGCATCGGATCGCGATGTGCTGATGTTACCACCTGCAAGTGTCCCGGAAGGATGGTTGTTTTTGAAGTGCTGGCTGGCATCTACTATTATTTTACTGTGCATCTTTCTGTATTCGCTGTAAGTGCAATTTTTATACCCTTCATAATAAATAATAGGTTTTACACTATGGCGGTTATTATTATCTTTTTATAGGGAATGACATCTCTGTAACTGGGGGTGTGGATGTGTGGACAACAACCTCAGGTTCACTATCTGTGTCTCCTCAACCCATTGAGGCCCTGGTGGGGTTATACCACAGGTATTGCTGACCTTCATAGGTCTCCTTGTTCTGGTTAAGGCCATATATAATTGGTGGAAGGAATTTCACTCTGGGTGATATTATTCACATATTCGTGGGAGGATTATATCTGTATGTAGGGAATAAATTACATAACTGAAATTCTATGCTTTTTTTTACCCCCGAAAAAAAAACGTCATGTTTCAGTACGATATGTTTCTAGAATGTTTCTGTAAGTGGTCACCTTCCCGAAATGTAATCGTTCCATTCATTTCTTCATGTTCAGCATCTATTGATTGGGATATCATTTTACTTGCAATCATTGTAATATAACTCAGAGAATAGATACTGTATCCTTTCACTGCTAAGTAACAAGAGACGTACATGAGAAATAGTTATAATTGATGACAATAATATGTTCTTTTCTTACTAGTATGGGTGATCAATGACAAATGCTACCAGTGTTCTGACAAGGAGTTTGTGTCAAAGAGCAGAATGTCTCTTTCTACTCGTGTATTCTTAATGTAAATCAATAAAGAATTGGGATTCATACAAGTGAATAGGAAACATATGTCTTGCTTGCCTTAAGTGCTGTTACATCACCACACCCTTACATTTCTGGTTTATCGGTTGGGCGTAATTTCACTTTTCACGTCAAAGGAAGGTCTTTAATGATTAATGCAATATAGACTGAAATAGTTCCTAAGATCTCTTTGTACAATTAAATAACTTCTGTCACATTATCAGCCAGCAAGTAACTTCAAGTTATTTGCACCTTAGATTGTATTTATTGTGGCCTTTAGAAGTGCATGCACAAAAGGCTGAGTATTTGTCTCCTGGAGATGTGAAGCTAAATGCAATCATTAGCGTGATTAGATGTTGGCGGATCCAATGTTTTAAATTAAAAAACACAAACTTTATAGATTGATGTGGCTGAAAGAACAACTCACTGCACCTTTGGGATCCTTCCTTTCATTTTGTCAGTGCAGAACCGGTGAGCTTAAAGGGTAACTCCACTTTCATGGGGAAAAAAAAAAGCAAATAAAAAAACAAACAAAAAAACAAAAAAACAATATAGTGTATATAATTGTAACACGTCATATTGTCATTAAAAGTTATTTAAAAAACACCTTTTCTTTTTAACCTGCAGCGCTGTCATTGTTATGTGAAATTTTGGTGGTATTTGATCACCTGTGCGATTTTTATTTTTTGCGCTATAAACAAAACAAAAAAAAGCGACAATTCTGAAAAAAAAAAAAAATATTTTTCACATTCTGCTATACAACAAAAAAATTAAAAATCAAAATTTTTCATCCTTTTAGGCCAATTTGTATTCTGCTACATATTTTTGGTAAAAAAAAAAAATCGCAATAAGCGTATTTTGATTGGTTTGTGCAAAGTTATTGCATCTAATAACTAGGGGAAAGATTTATGTCATTTTTATTTATTTATTTATTTTTTACTAGTAATGTTGGCGATCTGCGATCTTTAGCGCAACTGCGACATTGTGACAGACAGATCGGACCCCTAACTGACATTTTTGACACTTTTTGGGCGACCAGGGGCATTACTACAATAATTAGTGCTAAAAATACGCACTGTTACTGTAATAATGACATTGGCAGGGAAGGGGTTAACACAGTGGTGATCAAAGGGTTAAGTCTGAGCCCAGGGGAATGTTTGTTGTGTGGAGAAGGGGCTTGTGAAATGATCACAGAGACCTGTGATCCTATATAGAAGGATCACATGCGCTATGTGATCATTTCAGAGAGAACAATGGTCAGCTGTGTGTACAACAGCTGACCATCCTCTCTCATCGGTGAGCGATCGTGGGTGCCTGGCGGCTATCCGTGCTGCCGTTCCCATGGATCGGCATTCTTGCTGCCTAGTGGGGGCTCGCCCCCCAGCACCACTCCCGTGAACCGATGTACCCATACGTCGATTCGCGCAGCTGAGCCAGCCTGCCGCAGTATATATGCAGCGGGTGGTCGGCAAGTGGTTAATATGTGACATACCATGTAATATTATAATAAGTTCACATTGGTGTCATCCCATAGATATACTGGTAAATTTGTGGAACAGAAAGCATTGGGACTTTATATATGTCAAATGAAAACATACACATAAGTAAAAAAATATAAGTTTATTGTTATACAAATATATAAAAAGATATATTTTTCCATTAAAAAGTTTTTGTACAAAAGGACCTTCCAGTATTTCAGAGCTACATTAGTATTATGTATACATGCATTTGTACATGGTCTACGCGTTTTGCAGGACCCCTCGTTTCTTCAGGATGTATCGTGAATGCTTAATACATAAGGCTCTAAGTCCCCGTTCACACTAAGGCGACCTGTGAGGCGACCTGGTCGCCTCACAGGTCGCCATAGGTCGCCTTCCATAGGGAAGCTGCGGACCCGTTCTAATAGGAGCGACACAAGTCGCTCCGACTTAGAAAAAGGGTCCGGAGCTTCTTTGGGGCGACCCGGAGGCGACCGCCATAGACTTCAATGTTATGAAGTCCGTGGCGGCCGCTCCGAGGTCGCGGCGCGCTGCTCGCACCGCGACCTCGGAGGTCGCCCCCCGAAGTCGGATCGCCCCTGTGTGAATGGGGCTTTACTGTGATTTAGAAAAGAACAAAAAAAAGAGATACAAAGCAATCAATATAGACAAAAACAAAAATACAAATTCAAAGTACCTTCAGTGATTGCAAAGAGCGGAGGGGAGGGCAAAAAAAAAAAAACTATATAACCCCAAATAATCTCTGTATTTCAGCAAAATATTAGAATTGTAACAGATTATTCGTATACCCAAATATATAGTGAACAATTACCTATGATCCAAGGAGGTTTGTTGCAAGAGATATGCGTCACTAAAACAGAGGAAAGATATGGGGGAACTTTCTCCCGATTTTTTGCCTACTGGCCTATGGGATAGAATCCAGATCTAAACGACCCACATACAAAATAAGAAATCGTACCAAACAGCTAAGTAATTGTATAATTTTTATGTAAAATGCAATGCAATATGGCCACCTGGAGGTGTTCTGTACACAAATTGTTTACAGAACGCCTCCAAGAAACATCATTTCCTGCTTGTGCGATTGGCTCATTGATTTTCCCAGAAGTCTACACTAAGATAAAAGTCAGATATCAGGCATTCCCTGCAACAAAAATGTTAATTTTGGTGGGATACTCACTATAGGAAGTCATGTCTAAAGGAATGCAGACACTGCATCTTTTCACATTAGAGCCCTGCATTTGCAGAAGCTGGTTGATTATTAAACCACTCCCATTATATTCACTTTCCACATGGACACAGACAAACAAACAGTGATTCCTTTCAGAATAACTAAAGGTAGTAATCTGCAACAAAGCTTTTAAACCCCCTGAAATATATATAGATCACCCAAAGGGGAATGTTTTTTCTCAACAAAAGTAGTTACTCTTTAAAGAGGTCCTTCACCCCCCCCCTTTTTATTTTTTTTTGCCTATCGGGTTGTGGATTGTGCACAATTCAGATACTCATCCACCCAGCGGATCCAGCGTTGTCCTGTTGAAATCCTCTTCTCTTCTGCCAGACACTGCCATGTTCTTGTTTGACATAAATCAGGAGGCTGCCGGTTCTTCTAGGCTTAGCTGGCAGGTCTCCTGATGATGCTCTGTTAGGGACGTTTCCCCCCTCTTTTTGTGATGAAGAACTATGACACAGGAAACACAGTGCAAGTCATTCGCCTAGGCGAGTGACAAGCATGGGGGGTTGCAGATTTCGGTAACAATAATCCATAATGTCAAAGTAATAGGCCTATGCTAAAGTGGAGCTGGAATACAGTTTTCTGCAGTGGCTGCTTTTGTTCTCCCCAACACTTACTGTAATTAAAAATAAGACTCCAGATGAAATAAATGTATAACCAATGGCTAGCAGACCTACAGTGCTCTGGTTGGGTTGGTTGCAGCTTCTGTAAGCATCTTGTTCATCAACTCATGGATGGATTGACAAGCAGCCAAAAGTACTGTACTTCATGCAACTGCTTCTCACTTATGCAGTACTAAGCTCCGCTATCTAAGAGCAACCCTAGCATGCCTGCTATCTTGGAGAATCCCTGTGTCTGATTAGAGGTCTGTATTTTAATTACAGTAAAGCTGACTCCAGCTTAGTAACTTGGTGAATGAATTGTCAGAGACAACAAAAAATATACATAAAAGCAAAAAAACACACATAAACAGACTTGCATGAAAAGGTGTGTGGAATTTTTGCTCTACCTGCTCACAGTCTTCTATTGAATTCACACTGAGCTGCAGAAGTGTGGCTCAGCATGCATTCCCAGCATACTCCGGCTGTCCTGGAAATGCAAAGTGATGTCACTGCCCCACAGGCCAATCAAGAGACCGAAAACCCGGCACGCAAAAGAAGGTGACAGTGGCCATCGAGGGATGTAGCTGCAGCATTGCTGAAAGGTAGTGGTATTTCTGGGCACCTAGTTCCATTTTTATGCAATGCACAACAGCTGATCACAGATCGGGGTAAGGGGCGAATCAAAGCAGCCCTTTACCATGTGATCAGCTGTGTCCAATCACTGATCACAATGTAAACACACTTGCTGGATATTGGCATTCCTTTCGTGTGTGAGGAAAGGAGAGCCAGTAACCGGTCAGTGTAAGAGGGGACATCCACACTGATAATCAGGTGTGTCCTGATTATCAGTGCAGCCCTAACAGAGCCAGTCCTTTCTCATCAGTGCTTCCTATCAGTACTCTCCAGTGCCACCTATTAGTGCCCATCAGTGCCACCTATAATTGCCTTTCAGTGCCGCCTTTCAGTACCCATCAGCCCCCCCTCATCAGTACCCATCAGTGCAGTCTCATCAGTGCCGCCTTATCAATGCCCATCAGTGCAGCCTTATCAGTGCCCATCAGTGCAACCTCATAAGTGCCCATCAGTGCAGCCTATAAGTGCCCATCAGTTCAGCTTCATCAGCGCACATCAGTGAAGGAGAAAAATGACTTATTTGCAACATTTTATAACAGAAAAACGAAGAACTTTTTTTTCCAAACAGTGTATAGTGTGGAAGGACGGCCCCTTTTATTTCTGTTAAATTTATAGTTTCTGACCATGGACAATTTCCTTTACTCATTTCCTCCTTAATGTATAGAAAATAGCCAGATGGCCTCAGATCCTATAATCTACCAAATCCTGCATCATTCAAAACTTTTTTCCGGTTTAGTGATATTCTCAATCCTAGTAAACATAAACAGGCTTAGTCTAAGACTATCAGGCTGTACAGAGGAAAGGTCTGACAAGATGCCAACGGGGATGTGTGTATGAGAAAGTATACAGAAAATAACACGGAATACACAATACAGGTATTGAAGGGAAGGGGTGAAGTGTATTTCTCACTTAACCAAGTGAACCTGTGCTCAGTTTGAAAAACCAACAATATGCTGAAAAAATAGGATCTAGGATGGAATTTCCTTTGCTTGTGGTTGGATAATTGCAGTAGGTAAAAATAAATAGAACTGCAGTGCTTACCATCCTTCACTTCTACAAGCCAGGAGCACTCCTGTCTGACAGCCCCTGCCAAGTCTTCATATACAAAAATAGTATAGTTTCCCAGAAAATCTGTACTTTTTATCATTACAAAACACTCATTGACCCCCAGTTAGTGATTTGCCAAGCAAGAGAAGAAGTCATCAGCCTGCTCAGAAGAGGAAAGAAGCATTTCCTCTCCTGCAGCGATGAGTTTGCAACACTGTGTCTTTGTAGTGAGGTTCAAGCTGAGAAGTTCAACTGTGTCAAATATTTGTGAACATAGCCAATGACTATACATGCATCAGGACTTACATTAAGTGACGGTTCACACTGGTGCGATGCGGGAACCCTGCAAATCCACTGCGGGTTACCGCGTCGCACCCGAGATGCAGGCAGTCCACACTGCCATATGCGAACTGCTGGGAGTGTCAATACAAAGGTAATAACACCCCCAGACAGAGGAGGACTGGGCCAGGGGGGCAATTGCCCCCTTGGCCGCTCTGATGTCCTGTAAAAAGGCTGCACCGCTTCTTCCACAGACATGCCTAACGGATTCCTAGAAAAGAGAAGTAAAATGTCCCCACCACTGACCTGCTGAGTGCGGGATGAAGACAAGGACAGTCCTCCCTCCCCAGCATGGATAGTGTAAACTGTGTCTGAGCAGAGGCCGGTTCCATGCCCCACTGGAGACTCTCCTGCCCTGGCCAACCCCAACCGAGCTGTCCCAGCTCCCCCCAACTGCCCCTGCTGGCCAGGCTGGCAACCCAAATTCTGCTGGGGAGTAGAGAATACCTGGAGCAGGGCTTCAGCCTGGAATGGGGGTCAGAAGGAGGACGGGAAGAGGGAGAGTGGGGTCAAGTCTCTGCACCATGGGCCTCTGGTTTGTACTTTCCCCCAGCCAAAAGTTGCCAGTCTGCCCCTGCCCCCAGATTAGTTTGCATATCCCAGTGCAAACTGTCAATGCGGACAGGAATCAGATTGCATAGGTGTGAACACCCATCCGATCCGATTCTGGTGCGGACCAAAAAAAGGGTCCTGCACGAATTTGGTTCGAATGCGATGCAAATTCAGCCATACAATCTGTATGGCTGAATTGGCATCGCACAGACATTGCATGTGATTTGCAGAGCAGTGCAGTGCGAATCACATGCATTATCTGACATTGCATATGTGTGAACCGGCACTAAGTGCTCGATTTTTCTCAGACATGGAACAACGCAGAGCGATGCTTACCTTTATCCACAGTCCCATGGGCTTCTTCCCTGCCAGTTTGGCTGTGGCACCCAAGCCACTCTTCTTGCTGGTCCCTGACCGGTTTTGTCAATGCCCCTCTTGCCAACATTGAGTACAGGACATTCCAGAGCTGGAGAGAAGAAGCCCATACTGTCAGCTATCACAAGTCCTCCCTTTGGTCATCTCTTAGAAAATATGAGAACTAGATTTTGTATCACTTGGGGCAAGAGGACTGCAATTTTAATCATTTTGAAATTTACACAAGGCACACGGCAGGAGGTGCATTAAAAAAATGCACAAAAAAGATATGATAAAGGTACCCCGCACACACCCTACCTATCTAATGCATTTAGTTTCAAAACAGAAGTCTAATTTGCATACGTTTGCAATATATATGGAAACGGCCAATAGAGGGGGCACTCATCAATTCAGTGCAATTGTCTCTCCTTTAAAATGTGTTTCTTATTTGCATATGTTTGCAATATACACTATATTGCCAAATGTATTGGGACACCTGCCATTACACGCACACAAACTTTAATGGCATCCCAGTCTTAGTCCGTAGGGTTCAATATTGAGTTGGTCCACCCTTTGCAGCTATGACAGCTTAAATTCTTCTGGGAAGGATGTCCACAGGGTTTAGGAGTGTGTCTATGGGAATGTTTGGCCATTCTTCTAGAAGCGCACTTGTGAGGTCAGGCACCGATGTTGGACGAGAAGGCCTGGCTCACAGTCTCCGCTCCAATTCATCCCAAAGGTGTTCGTTCTATTGGGTTGAGGTCAGGACTCTGTGCCGGCCAGTCAAGTTCCTCCACCCCAAACTCGCTCATCCATGCCTGTATGGAATTTAGAATTTATTTGTTATTACGTTAGAGGATTAAAACTGCATATACAATATCTCACAAAAGTGAGTACACCCCTCACAGTTTTGTAAATATTTTATCACATCTTTTCATGTGACAACACTGAAGAAATTACACTTTGCTACAATGTAAAGTAGTGAGTGTACAGCTTGTATAACAGTGTAAATTTGCTGTCCCCTCAAAATAACTCAACACACAGCCATTAATGTCTAAACTGCTGGCAACAAAAGTGAGTACACCCCTAAGTGAAAATGTATAAATTGGGCCCAAAGTGTCAATATTTTGTGTGGCCACCATTATTTTCTGGCACTGCCTTAGCCCTCTTGGGCATGAGGTTCACAGGGCTTTACAGGTTGCCACTGGAGACTTCCACTCCTCCATGACGATGTCACAGAGCTGGTGGATGTTAGAGATCTTGCGCTCCTCCACCTTCTGTTTGAGGATGCCTCACAGATGCTCAATAGCGTTTAGGTCTGGAGACATGCTTGGCCAGTCCATCACCTTTACCCTCAGCTTCTTTAGCAAGGCAGTGGTCATCTTGGAGGTGTGTTTGGGG
Source organism: Pelophylax lessonae (assembly GCF_965119305.1). Classification (NCBI taxonomy): domain Eukaryota; kingdom Metazoa; phylum Chordata; class Amphibia; order Anura; family Ranidae; genus Pelophylax; species Pelophylax lessonae. The sequence goes on along the minus strand of NC_138780.1, from coordinate 141,794,014 downwards.
TCGTTATCATGTTGGAATTCTGCCCTGCGGCCCACTTCCCGGAGAGAGGGGATCATGTTCTGCTTCAGTATGTCACAGTACATGTTGGTATTCATGGTTCCCTCAATGAACTGTCGCTCCCCAGTGCCGGCAGCACTCATGCAGCCCCAGACCATGACACTCCCACCACAATGCTTGACTGTAGGCAAGACACACTTGTCTTTGTACTCCTCACCTGGTTGCCGCCACACACACTTGACAACATCTGAACCAAATAAGTTCATCTTGATCTCATCAGACCACAGGACATGGTTCCAGTAATCCATGTCCTTAGTCTGCTTGTCTTCAGCAAACTGTTTGCAGGCTTTCTTGTGCATCATCTTTTTTAAGAGGCTTTCTTCGGGAACGACAGCCATGCAGACCAATTTGATGCAGTGTGCGGAGCATGGTCTCAGCACTGACAGGCTGACCCCCCACCCCTTCACTCTCTGCAGCAATGCTGGCAGCACTCATATGTCTATTTCTCAAAGACAACCTCTGGATCTGACACTGAACACATGCACTCAACTTCTTTGGTCGACCATGGCAAGGCCTGTTCTGAGTGGAACCTGTCCTGTTAAACCGCTGTATGGTCTTGGCCACCATGCTGCAGCTCAGTTTCAGGGTCTTGGCAATCTTCTTATAGCCTAGGCCATCTTTATGTAGAGCAACAATTCTTTTTTTCAGATCCTCAGAGAGTTATTTGCCATGAGGTGCCATGTTGAACTTCCAGTGACCAGTATGAGAAGGTGAGAGCAATAACACCAAATTTAACAGACCTGCTCCCCATTCACACCTGAGACCTTGTACCACTAACGAGTCACATGACACTGGGGAGGGAAAATGGCTAATTGGGCCCAATTTGGACATTTGCACTTAGGGTGTACTCACTTTTGTTGCCAGCGGTTTAGACATTAATGGCTGTATGTTAAGTTATTTTGAGGGGACAGCAAATTTACACTGTTATACAAGCTGTACACTAACTACTTTACATTGTAGCAAAGTGTCACATGAAAAGATAGAATAAAATATTTACAAAAATGTGGAGGGGTGTACTCATTTTTGTGAGATACTGTACATGTTGAAATCTAGTCATTCTATCTCAATTAGATTTTCAATTTAAATAAAGAACAATTAATAATTATTAAATCCTACTTTTTAGTCAGCCACTGGACTTTTGAGCTGATGCAACTGTGACCTACACAGCAGAATATCTGATCACTTTTTTTTTATCAGATTGCTTGTTGAAGTTTCCCTAGTTGATAATTTTTTTAGATTTGACTGCAATTATCCTTTCATTGTATTAAATCTATTTCAGGGCCAGCTCACACCGGAACATGGGGCCGGAAACCCTTGTTGCATTTGCGTTTCCGACACCGCGTTCAAAATGCACTACACTTGTGATCTGCAGTGGGTGTCAGTGTCAACGGCATCCCAAACACAGGTAAAAAACGCAGGGTTTCTGCCCGCACCCCATCACATGGTACAGTAATACCATGCAATCCGGTTACAGTGCATTTTTAAAAGTAGTACATGTACTGCTTTTGGTGCAGTTAGTTTGAATGGGCTGAAATAACACTGCATCCAGATCACATGTGAACCTCACAGGAATACTGTACACTGAGGGTTCCTGTGCGATTCATGGTGTGAACCAGCCCTTAAGCACCGTATAAAAGGGCCGAATGTCGGATGGCATCGGCCGGTTCAATAGAAACCGGCTGACATTTGGCTCCTGTGTATGGCAGCCGGTCCGACATTCGGCCGGCTTCTGTTGAAGGGGCATGACCGAAAAAGGTCTGCCAACTGGTCTGCCAACTGGCTCCCAATCAGGAGTGTTCTAGTAGGGGGGGGATCACTGTACTAACCTTTGATTGTTAGTACAGTGGCTCCAACCTGAGCTATCAGTTTTTTTTTTCGTTCAACCCGCTGGGTTAAACGAAAAAAAAAGCAAGCAGTGTGTACTAGACTTTAGTCCATAAAATTGATCAAAGCTATCCAATGAAATAATGGTAGGTGAGTTCATTCTTGCAATCACTTTCATTTATTACAGTAATAAAAAGCCAGTTTAAATTCCCTGATAAGTGTTGCCTTTGTGGCAAGCTAAGGCCTTTTTCACACAGGCAAGCAATGGGTGGTAAAAGTGTCACTAAACCCACATCATAAAAAAATAATAAATTGTGCATTACATGCTGTTCATACTCAGTCACTATAAGATTCATTTTCTGTATTGTGGAAAAAACCTGGTTGATCCTGCTGTTCTCTATCTCCGCCTTTCTGTCCAGGTTCCAAATTAAGTTGGGGATTTTGCAGAGCAGTGTTGGCAGCTTTGCACATGCTCAGTTTTCAGTGAGTTTCTATGCTAAGCATTTCCTCCCTATCACATCTGAGCAGCCCATTTTACTATAGAGCAGTGATGGCGAACCTTGGTACCCCAGATGTTTTGGAACTACATTTCCCATTAAGCTCAACAACACTGCAGAGTGCTAAGCATCATGGGAAATATTGTTCCAAAACATCTGGGGTGCCAAGGTTCGCCATCACTGCTATAGAGTCACACATGTGGGCATATACACCTAGTAAATGACAGCCCACTCCCTTCCTCCTCCTCCTTGCCCACTAACCAGCTAAACACAATGGGAGCAGGATATTACATGTAGATTGATGGAGGCTTCACTTCCTTTTTATTCTAAGACATTGGCTGGGGGGGTGACACAGCCTGTGACTGGCAGAAATCTGACCACATCATGTTATTTCCAAAAAAAATAATAAAGATTTGTTATCAAATATATACTTATATAACAATTTAAAGTTTATTGATATTCAATATTTATTTTTACTCTGTATATATATATTTTTTTTAACCTCCTCCTGCTTATGTTTCCATGCAGACAGGCTGGGAAAGAGCTGGGTTATGTGACAGCTGTATATCGCTTAGGAAAAAAATACTTCAATTTTTTTTTTTTATTAAAATAATTACCGTGCCAGCCATCCACATACAGAAATAGAAGGGACAATGTCAATTAAACAGGATAAATTAAACAGCTCTTTACATGCCCTGGCCTACAATGCCTTGTTAATGATATATTGACAGGCAGTACCTGTCAAACTCAGACTTTCAAGTCAATGAGGCCATGCTGCAACTGCAAGTGAAATGCTTGACTTATGCTTGTAATGCAGTATTCCAACTGTTAATCTCTTCTGGACTGCCCCATCCATATATACTGCGGCAAAGCAGCACTCAACACAGCATTGGACACAGCAGGAGCCAATCAGCGGGTCTGGCTGAACCGATATTCGCTGGCACCTCGCAATCATTTGTAAACAAGGCAAATCGCCGTTCTGTGAGAGGGAAAGATGGAGATCTTGTGTTTCTGCTAAGCAGGAACACAGATTTCTGTCTTCCCACAGTCAAAGCACCCCCCCCCCCACACACACAATTAGAAAGCACTCCCAGGGAACACATTTAACCCTTTGATCGCCCCTGATGTTAACCCCTTCCCTGCCAGTGTCATTAGTATAGTGACAGCGCATATTTTTAACACTGATTACTGTATCAGTGTCGCTGGTCCCCAAAAAAGTGTCAAAAGTGTAAGTTGGTGTCCGATTTATCCGATTTGTCTTAGTCCCTCTAAAAATCACTGATCGCCGCCATTACTAGTAAGGAAAAATAAATAAATAAAAAATTCCATAAAAATATCCCAAAGTTTGTAGATGCTATAACTTTTGCACAAACCAAACAATATACGCTTATTGGGATTTTTTTATACCAAAAATATGTAGCAGAATACATATTGGCCTAAATTGATGAAGAAATTAGATTTTTTACATTTTTTATTCGGTATGTTTTATAACATGAAGTAAAGAATATTTTTTTTTTTTTTCAAAATTGTAACCTCTTGAGCGTCTGACAGCATTCTCTGAAAAGTGATCCACCATGGTATAACTTTTTTAGAGATGGACAAAAACTAGTCTAAAATGAAATGGCTCTATACTTCACTTTCTGCTAGCCTTGGCCTTCAGTTGCCGCCACAATGCTCCTCCCTAGCCGCCACAAGTATTTAACTGGCCAGAGTCAAATACCCATTTCTCCTGTCACATCATGTAGTGGTTCCCCCAACTGGTTCGTATGCCCTGTAGTTAGGGTTGCCACCTTTCCTAAAGCCAAACCCGAACACTTTAGTGACACGCAACAATTTTTTTGTGTAGTATTCAAAACAAATGTAAAACAAAGGTGGCAACCCTAGGTGTCCCCATCAGAGACCCCTTACAGCTGTTATCCACATAAGAGTCCCTCCTTACAGCTGGTTTCCCCATCAGAGTCCCCCTTACATCAGGTGCCCCATCAGAGTCCCTCTTACATCAGGTACCCCATCAGAGTCCCTCTTACATCAGGTGCCCCATCAGAGTCCCTCTTACATCAGGTGCGCCATCAGAGTCCCCCTAACATCTAGTGCCCCACAGGTGCCCCATCAGAGTCCCCCTTACATTAGGTGCTCCACAGGTGCCCCATCAGAGTCCCTCTTACATCAGGTGCCCCATCAGAGTCCCTCTTACATCAGGTGCCCCATCAGAGTCCCTCTTACATCAGGTGCGCCATCAGAGTCCCTCTTACATCAGGTGCGCCATCAGAGTCCCCCTAACATCTAGTGCCCCACAGGTGCCCCATCAGAGTCCCCCTTACATTAGGTGCTCCACAGGTGCCCCATCAGAGTCCCCCTTACATCAATTCCCCCATCAAAGTCCCCTGTTACATCAGATACCCCCAGGTATCCCTTGAGGCATAAAAAGTTGCCCCCCCCCCCCTCGTACTCACAGATCAAAAACTGAAAACAACATAGCTCAATATTCCTCTCTCCAGTCTTAACTCCCCTGCAGTGCCACACTGACACTGAGCTGTGCTGGCTCACTATCGCCTCCTGCAGACTGGAGGGAGGATAACACAGAATTCTCTCTCCAGCTATCTTAGGGAACCAAGCTGACTAAAACCTGGACACATGATTCAAAACCCTAGGGTGAATCCCGGACAGGTGGCAACCCTAGCAATAATGACATACAAGCCAGCGGGAGGAACCACTGTGTGCATTGGGGAGCTGGAATTTACATACCAGGAAGTGACGAGTAATTTCTTCGGCTGGGCAGTAGCATTTCAATGGCATTACAAGACATAGGCTCCCGCAAAGGTAAGTAAAAAGCCCCTTCTTTCTGCAAGTGTTCCTATTTGTGGATTTGACCCTGTAGTGGCAGAGTTACAAATGGTAAATTTGTTTTTATTTTTCCTTTTTTCTAGTGGAAGAAAATGAAAAGGCCAGTGTTATCTCATTTACTTTTTATAAGTGTCTCTTTTACATCGTGTTCTAAGCTTTGTTTGTTGCCTATTCAACATGAGCAATAAAAGGGCAGTTAGTCGGCCTAGGCAAACACCACAAGGCTTCTTCTTCGGCTGAAGAGTCAGGCTTGTGAATGGCCCACTTCTAGCAGACAGAGATCAGTACTTCATCTCTCAGCGTGGAGGCTAGTAGAACCTTCCACTGACACTCCGCACGGCGGATTCTCCAACAATGCGCATTGTGCCATTTCCTCCTGCGGTATCCATACAGTACCCTGTATTCTATAGACTGGATAATAAACAATGATTGTGTATTTTTCAGTCTTCATGAACTTCTTTCTGTGGTACAGCTGCACATTCACTGAATTCTTTCTCAGAGAAAGAAAAAAAAAACAACTTTATCCCTTATCACTTGGACAAGGAGTTGATAGACAAACATGTTATAAAATAATGCAGTCTGCAAACAAACATCTATAATACGGTAAATGTTTTTATGCAAAAATTTACATTTTTTTGAAGTTCAGTTGTTTATCTGGATTTCAATCGTTAACCAGTTCTCGTCCGGAAGGATTTGCCCCCTTAATGACCTGGCAATTTTTTGCGATTCGGCACTTTTTACCTTAATGGAAAACTGCATGGTCGTGCGGCACTATACCGAAATAAAATTGATGTCCTTTTTTTCTTTTGGTGGGTGGTATTTGATCACCTGTGCGATTTTTATGTTTTATTTTTATAAACAAAAAAAGAGTGACTATTCTGAAAAAAAAAAACAATATTTTTCACATTCTGCTCTATAATTTTCCCAAAATAAAAAAAATTTAAAAATCAAAACTTTTCATCCTTTTAGGCCAATTTGTATTCTGCTACATATTTTTGGTAAAAACAAAACACAATAAGCGTATTTTGATTGGTTTGCGCAAAAGTTATCGCGTCTACAAACTAGTGGAAAGAGTTATGTCTATTTTATTTATTTATTTTTACTAGTAATGGCGGTGATCTGCGATTTTTAGCGGAACTGCGACATTGCAGCTGACAGATCTGACCCCTAACTGACATTTTTGACACTTTTGGTGGGACCAGGGACATTACTACAGTAATCAGTGCTAAAAATATGCACTGTTACTGTAATAATGACACTGGCAGGGAAGGGGTTAACCTAGGGGTGCTCAAAGGGTTAAGTGTGAGCCTAGGGGATTTTTTTTTCTAACTATATGGGGGGCGGGCTTGTGAAATGACCACAGAGACCGGTGATCTCTGTGGTCACAAGTGCTCTGTGATCATTTCAGAGAGTAGAACGGTCAGCTGTGTTTACAACAGCTGACAGTCCTTCTCTCTTAGCAGGGAGCAATCGCGGCCGCCAGTCCCATGTATCGGCATCCCCGCTGCCTAGTGGGGGCGGGAGCACAAGTGGTTAAAGGATAAGTCCATCCTAAACACTAAAATCCCTGCATCTAGTGGAAAACAATCCCCTAGGCTCACACTTAACCCTTTGAGCACCCCTAGGTTAACCCCTTCCCTGCCAGTGTCATTATTACAGTAACAGTGCATATTTTTAGCACTGATTACTGTAGTAATGTCACGACTGTGCGACCACCTTGCCGAGAATTGCCTCCTTGATCCAATTCAGTCTGGATTTCGGCCTCAACGCTCCACTGAAACTGCTCTCCTAAAACTGACAAACGATCTGCTAACGGCCAAAACCAATGGACACTATTCTGTACTCCTACTTCTGGACCTTTCTGCTGCCTTTGATACGGTTGACCATCCCCTCCTCCTCAAAAAACTCCATGCCTTTGGTTTCCGTGACTGTACTCTTCACTGGTTATCTTCCTACTTATCCAGCCGCACCTTTAGCGTTATGTACGATTATGTACGCACAATTCTACTTCCTCCTCTCCTCTTCCCTTCTCTGTTGGGGTCCCCCAAGGCTCTGTTCTTGGACCCCTCCTATTTTCAATCTACATCTCCTCTCTGGGTCAGCTGATAGCCTCCCACGGCTTCCAATACCATCTCTACGCTGACGATACCCAAATCTATTTATCCACCCCTCAGCTCTCTCCCTCAGTCTTCTCACGTATCACTATTTACTATCAGACATGTCAGTCTGGATGTCTCACCACTTCCTCAAACTCAATCCATCCAAAACTGAGCTTATCATTTTTCCTCCACCACGTGCCCCTTTCCCTGATTTCTCTGTCAATATCGATGGCATTACTATCAGCCCATCCCCGCATGCCAAGGTTTTAGGTGTTCTCCTGGACTCTGAACTCTCCTTCAAACCCCACATCCAATCGCTGTCCAAATCTTGCCACCTCAGCCTCCGCAACATCTCCAAAATACACCCCTTTCTAACCAAAGACACAACAAAGCTCTTAGTTCACTCCCCGGTCATCTCGCGCCTCGACTACTGCAATTCCCTTCTCGTTGGCTTACCTCTACACAGGTTATCCCCCCTTCAATCCATCATGAATGCTGCCGCCAGACTCATCCACCTTACCAATCGCTCAGTGTCCACTGCTCCTCTCTGTCAAGCCCTCCACTGACTTCCGCTCACCCAGCGAATTAAGTTCAAAATACTTACAACATCTTACAAAGCCATCCACAGCTTAGCCCCTAGCTACATCACTAGCCTAGTCTCAAAATACCAACCTAATCGCTCTCTTCGTTCCTCTCAAAACCTCCTGCTCTCTAGCTCACTCATCACCTCCTTCCATGCTCACCTCCAGGACTTTTCCAGAGCCTCTCCAATCCTATTGAACTCCTTACCCTTATCTGTCCGATTATCTCCTACTCTACTAGCTTTTAGGCGATCTCTAAAAACCCTCCTTTTCAGAGAAGCCTATCCTACCCACACCTAACAAATATACCTCCATTTTCTCCATCAACCCATCCCCTCACTTGACCCTCCCTTCTAGATTGTAAGCTCTAACGAGCAGGGCCCTCTAGTTCCTCCTGTTTTGAATTGTATTGTAACTGTATTGTCTTCCCTCACATTGTAAAGCACTGCGCAAACTGTTGGCGCTATATAAATCCTGTATAATAAAATCCTGTATAATAATCTATAGACCTCCTTGATCTAAGAATAACCTATCTAGACCTGTAATGACAAAATCAGTATACATACCTTTTTTTTAAGCCAATCTGACCCAATCCCACGCTGGGCTGTGAAGGGGGGTACAGAGGACATGACTGACAAAGGAAGCCCCATAGTAACTCTATAAGTGATGTAATTTGCCATTAATTTCACAGCCGCTGTCGGCCGTGTCCTCTGCAAAGCTTCCGCCGCTGGAGATCAGGTTGGATCAGCTTCAAAAGAGGTATGTAAACTCATTTCTTATTTACAGAGCTAAATAGGTTGGTCTTAGATCAAGGAGCTCTATAGATGCAGGGATTTTAGTTTTAGGGTGGACTTATTCTTTAAAGTCAAAGAGGCATTAACCTGCAGAAACACAGTAAAACTTGTGCCCCCCCCCCTCCCCCGAAACTTTTTTAGCATAATGTACACATATACTGTACATAGCATATTTGCACATTATAGTGGAACCCCATGCAAAAATCAAGAGCTCATGGGTTGTCCCCCCAAAAATCCACACTAGACTATTGTGTGAGCATGCAGCATGGTAGACTAGAAAAGGAGAGTGGGCATAGAGTACCCTTAAAGTGTTATTAAACCCAGGACCCTACATTCACTATATCTGGTCTCCCACAGTACACAGAACATGGAAATGCAATCATTTTAGTAAATGTAAACTGCTAAATACCTTTTCTCATCAGTAGTATATAGCAGTTTTTGACTTCTATGAGTGTCTGGTTAAAGCTTGTTCGAGGACTTTTCAATCTTGTTTGACTGTCCTTTGAGGGTGCAGGACCCCTGGCCCTCTGTCTGGACAGTGCTGATTGGCCCCGTGCTGATCACATGCACCCTCCCTAGAAAAAAAAAAAAACTCTCTAGCAATACACACCAAACTGAGCATGTGCCGAGTGACTCCAAAGGCTCTGTCTTACCAGAAGATAGATTGGGAACAGTGGAAGAAGGGGATGATCAGAGAAGACAGAATCAAACAGCCTTTTTACACAATGTGGAGGATTCACCTCTTAAAGCGGAGTTCCGGCCACAAAATCGACCTAATCGATTTTGTGTCCATCCGCTTGCTCTTCTTCACCTGAAAAGGAATTGGATAGTTAGGGTTATTTTATTTATTTTTTTTTATTTACATTGTAATTGTAGAAAGAAATACTCACCTATTTTCCACTGCCTCCCCCTGTGGCCGCGGCCCCCGCCGTCACTTCCGGTTTGCAATGATTCCTGGGAGCTGAACGTCATCGCTCCCAGGAATCAATGTGACGGCACCGGACCCGCTCGTCACTTCCGGTGCGACGCCGCATTCCCTGCTAAACAGCTTCTGGGCATGCCCAGAAGCTGTGGCGGAATGCGGCGCCGCACCGGAAGTGACGAGAGGAGCCGGTGAAGGCGCATTCTGGGAGAAGAAGACGCGGAATAGGACGCAGAAGAGGATCGCGCTGGCTTCAGCTGCCCACAACAGAGATGGCAACGCTGGAGAAGAAATTTTAAAAGTGAGTATTTCTTCTTGCAGGTAAGTGCGAACCGGGACAGATATGAGGCTAGCCATTGTGGAATGTACTAGCCCTGACTGTCCCGGGGGTATGTTCATTGAAAAAACGATTCTGTGCCCGGAACTCCGCTTTAAGTTCCACAGAGAGAATTACAAGCATTCCTTACTGCATATACAGACTGATTTTACTGTTGTGGGTTTACCAACACTTTAAAATTCATACTAGTCCTGAAGGTCCTGGTATGAATTATTTGAGAACCCCATACTGTTTTTTGGGAATGTTCCCAGTTAACATCTATTTGAGACAATTATCTAGGATAAGAGTCTTGTATAGAAAGCCCCGGCTGTTTGTATACCAACAGAAGTAAAGCAGTTGAAACTGTCAATTGCCTGCAATTTAAACAATTTCTCTGCTTGGTTGGTTTTATATATTAGGTTGTATACATCACACAGATGAGCCACCTAACAGGCAAACTAAAGGCACCCCCAGGCATGTTATTTAACCGCGTCCACCTCTCCTCTAGGCTGAAAAGCCTGAGATAAAAAATAAAACAAACTTGATCGCAGGCTTTCCAGCCGAACACACGGCATTGTTTACAATAGTTGTATGATGACAATGTACTGCACTGGTGACAGTATGTAAAAAATTCCAAAAAAAGGGTTCTAATTTCTTCATTTTCCCAAAAATTGTGACAAAAAAATGACAACTTCAAAAAACTTGCCTCTTACTAAATACCTTGGACTGCCTACTTTCCCAAAAAGGGGTCATTTGAGGGGTATTTGTACTGTTCTGGCATTTTCAGGCCTCAAGAAATGAGATGCAGTACGTCAGTATATTAGGGTTGATCGATCTTCACATATACTGTATATGTATATACTGTATATACCATAGTTTGTATAACTTTCCTACAGACTAAATAATATACACTGATTTGGGTAATTTCATCAAAGAAATGTAGCAGAATACAGATTATTTATTTACAAACTTTTATAACAGAAACACAGAAAAATTTGCCCCCCCCCCAAATAAAAACCACCAAAAGAAAGCTCTATTTGTGTGAAAAAAATTATAAAAATGATAAAAATCTCATATGGGTACAATGTTGCATGGCCGCGCAATTGTCATTCAAAGTGTGATAGCACTAAAAACTGAAAATTGGCCTGGGCAGGAAGTGTCCATTTTAGTAGCGGTTAAAGTGTAAGAAGACAATGACTTTCCTACGCCCTGTCCCTGTGAAATACTAACACTGGCTGAGGGAACATTGGAGAAACTGGGTGAGTCCTTCCGAATCTGTCCCCCGCTGCTTCTAAGACAGGGAACTGAGCGATCAAAGACCAGCTCTCAGCGGCTCACTAAGAAGCTGAGCTAGCTGCCGCTCCAGGAATCTGGGTGGATCCACATATGGTCTGGATCTGTTCAGAGCCTTACCCGTCTCTGTGGATCCCTGTGATCCATGGGAGAAGTACAACTAAAAAAAATCTTTGGCCTAACTTCCATATTAATAAATGAGGTGTGCTTAGGGTTTCAAGATATCTAAATTGCAGGGGAGCTCAGGTCTGGGTGAATACTGCAGTGGGAAAATTTTTCAATACATATTCTTGTACCTTACGTGTGTAGCACCCTCCTAGGTAGGTGCTAGGAAAAAAAAGCATCTATTGCTCCTTCTGCTTATCAGTGGAGCATGATCTGTTAGGTTGCCTGTTGCATGTCTCCTGGTGTGATTCACTGGGTCTGAGGGAGTGTCCCCACTGTATCCAATGAGGGGGCTTGTTGGACAGTGGAGGAAACCCAGCCAGTGAGACATTGGCTTTTGTGGGAGTCCCAGTGGGAGGGCATTCTTGTAATGCATCCTGGGATTGCTCATAAAAGCTGGGGGGACATGTGACAGGGCATCTTTGGCGGGAAGCAGAGTCCCAGGAGGAGGCTGACGGCTGGTCTCTCCTCCTGTTGTGTATGAGGAAGGAGGTCTTAGGCAGTCAGCCTAGTGAGCCAGGTATGGAGCTGAGCTGCAGAGGATCCAGTGTAGCTGACGGTGGAGTTGCTGGCAGAGTCTCTCGGGAAAGACAGTGTCCGTGAGTACTAAGGGACTTGCCAAAGGGTAGGCCCAGGAAGATGACCACTCCAGTGAGGTCAGGGGATCAAGGAGCTAGCTCACATAGAGAGAAGTACAGTAAAGGGGGTGCCGTGTAGAACCCCGAAGAATAGGGATAAAGGGGGTGCCTAGTTGGGCCCTGAAGAGCGATTCACAGAGTAATATATGTTCATCAAATTCTTCTTCACTGCTAGTGACAAGGTGAAGCAGCGGCCTTGCCGCACTCAGCTATATCTAGACAACCCAGCAATCCTTCTCCTATCCAAGTTCTCAAATAAAACTACAAAAAAACAAAACCCCTAGACTGTTTCTTGACTGAGCCAAGCACTTTGAGAATGCTAAACCGTGATGTTTTTGCTATGGGTAACCCAGGGGAATCCGTAACCCGCAGCTCCCAAGGGAGTAGTGCTACACGTGGCAGGAATTAGAAGATTTTTTTATAATATACACCTATCAGAAATAACATTATGAACACACAGATAAAGTGAAACACATTAATTATTTCATTACAAAGGGCACCTGAAAGTGGGTGAGATATATTGGCAACTAAACATGTTGTCCCTGAAGCTGATGTATTGAAAGCAGAAAAAATGGGCATGCGTAAGGATTTGAGTGACACTGACAAGGACCAAACTGTAATATTTAGACGACTTGGTCAGATCAACTCCAAAACTGCAGTTGTTGTGGGATGTTCCAGGTCTGCAGTGGTCAGCAAAAGTGGTTCAACGAAGAAAAACCAATTAACCTGTGACAGAGTCATGGGCAGCCAAAGCTCACTAATGTGGGGAGGGGAAGGCTGGCCCATGTAGTCTGATCCAATAGATGAGCTGCTGTAGCTAATTGCTTAAAAATATAATGCTGGTTCAGATAGAAAGGTGTCAGAATACACCGTACATTGCACTAGCTGCAGACCAGTCAGGGTGCCCATGCTGACCCATGTCCACAGCATAAAGTGCCTACAATGGGCATGTGAGCATCAGATCTGGACCACAGAGCAATGGAAGAAGGTGGAGTGGTCTAATGAATCATGTTTTCTTTTACGCATATGAGATTGGAAAAGATGGCACAGGATGTACTAAGGGAATTAGGCAAGGCGGTGGAGGCAGTGATTTGCTTCTGGTGCCAGATACCACAATATACCTTTAGCGGGCTAGTGGAGTCCATGCCTTGACACGGCAGGGCTGTATTGGTGGGGACCTACTCAATATTAGTTGTGTGATCATAATGTTTTGGTGATAGCATCCTAGACGTAGAGTTGGTTCTCCACATCCACATATGTAGACGCTATCTCCTCTATTATAAATGGGAACCATGTTGTTTTCTGTTTGTTTGACTTATATTACCATACCTAATATATATCTGGTTAGCTTTTGCTATGATGATATTCTTTCTTCATTATAATATGAACAAATTGTTATGTTTTTTTCTGATCTCACTGTAAGGGCTCTTTCACACGGTCCGCCTCCGTAGGCGGATCCGTGCTGCTAAGCAGGGATCGATCCACCGATCCCCGCTGAGCCGGCGGATGACAGCTCCCTCTCCGCTTGCAGTGCGGAGAGGGAGGTGTCACAGCCCCCGCTGCTCTCTATGGGGGATCGGATGAGAGAGGACCGCCTGTCCGCTCTCATCCGATCCGATCCCTGAATGGATGGAAAAATAGGGTTTCCATCTGTCCGGATTTCACGGACAGGATCGGATATGGATGGCAGCGGGTGTCAGCGGAGGTGTCTCCGCTGACATCCGCTGCCCCATAGAGCTGCATGGAGGATCCGATCAGATCCGCCTAAAAAACTGACAGGCGGATCTGATCGGATCGCCCGTGTGAAAGAGCCCTTAAGAACTTACTTTATATGTATGGGTATTTCTGTTTTCCTGATACATTTGTACCTTTATGGTCCATCATGGATATTTGTCTTTTGTACTTTATTCTCTGCAAAACTTATTAAAAACTAGATTAAACATAAAAAATAATAATAAAAAGAAAATGTTACGGCTGCTTTAATAACTGCTATTAAGAGACTACTATAAGTAAAATGTTTTCTGTCCATAAAAAAGTTCTAACAGATTCTTAGCAACATTTCTAAATTTAAAAAACAGGATGCAGCCCCTCTAAAAAAAAAAAAAAAAAAAAAAAAAAAATCAAATTTAAAACCTGGCCATTGAGATAAATCATGTCCATTTTCTATAAGCCATGCTGCTATCGGAGGCAATACTTTGAAATTCTGGACCTTTGGGAGGTGTTGTACCTAATGAATCTGCCAGGAATCTATTAGCAGTGCAAGCACAGTACATCGGCCTAACCAGACCACTTTGTCAATGCCACTGGGAGATCTTTATCATAGACACAGCAATGATGTAGCATATAAGGGCCCACCATTAAAACAGTCAAAATGTCCTCATTACTCTTCAGGTAAAAACAGAGACCTGTATAAACATGAAAAAGAATATAGAATATATAGTGAACAGTTATTTACAAAGTTTGAGACTTCGTGGGTCTGTTTTAAAGTGCCAAAGGTGTTAGCTTTGAATTTGAATATTTTGAACTAATGATAAATAATATTCTGGATGATTAAAGAACTCCAACCAAAAATAGGATAACAATAAATAGTCAATTAAAAGATAAATTACAAAATCCGTTTTTGCTGCAATATTCACCTTCATTCCAGGGATTTATTTGCAGTACTATTTCATTCAACCCACTTTCTCTGAGCCCAGGTCATCCTGGATCCGCTGCAGTCTGTGACTGGATTGTGAAAAAAGAAGCAGCAAAGTGGAATCTCTCTGTTTTCTCCACCTATGATCGTGCGTCTTGTCAACACATTAACTAATTAGCATACCTCCAAAATCTTTGAGATGGGAACGAGGGACACCTATTAGCAAAAGTATGTAGGCATGGTACACGCCCCCTGCCACACCCCTTAAAAGGAGAATTATGCAAAAAAAAAAAAAAGGTTAGCGAAACCTACAAGTGCTTTTTTTTTTTTTACCACTACTATTACAGTATATAAGAACTATCTTCAGCAAAAATATTTGGGGCTCAGTTGATCTGTAACAATGTAGATCAGTGACTTGATTAATTCACTGACACCTTTTCTTAGAGAACAACATAAAATAGCTCCTTTTCCTAATATATGCCATAGAAATAAAATGGATATTATATGTCCAATATAAAAGCTGTTGTTTATTTTGGAGACCAGTGTAGTCCAAACATCCTTCATATACATTACTATTCACTTGTTTGAGATTTAGCGATTATAAGGCCCCGTTCACATAGGGGCGACGCTACTTCGCACCGCGACCTCGGAGCAGCCGCCACAGACTTCATAACATTGAAGTCTATGGCGGTCGCCTCCTGGTCGCCCCAAAGAAGCTCCGGACCCTTTTTCTAAGTCGGAGCGACTTGTGTCGCTCCTATTAGAACGGGTCCGCAGCTTCCCTATAGGAGGCGACCTACGGCGACCTGTGAGGCGACCAGGTCGCCTCACAGGTCGCCTTAGTGTGAACGGGGACTTAGCTGGCACCCTCGGCTGTTTTTCATTTTTCTCTTTTTTGTTTTTCATTTTATTTTAGCAACTTGAGCTGTAAGTGTGCTTTAAGAGCCGGTTCACACTACCGCGACCTCTAAGTCGCCTTATAAGGGGCGACTTGTTAGCGTGACTTTCAGCGCAACTTCAGCGCGACTTTGCGCGTATTCAGCGCGACTTGTATGATAGACGACTTTGTATTTGGCCAATCAGAATATGATGGTTCTGGGTCATGCTCAATCACACAAAAAAAAGTTCTTAAAAATTGTCGTTTTTGATAGAGAGCCAATTACTAAAAAAATTATTGAAAAAAAAAAAGAGATTTCTTTGGATTAGTGTCTGGGGGGTCTAAAAAGTGCCACCAGTGCCACGTAGCAGTGCCACGAATCAGTGTCCACCAGTGCCACGTATCAGTGCCACGTAGCAGTGCCACGAATCAGTGTCCGCCAATGCCACTCACACTGACCAGGCAGAGATAATGGTATATAGGAACTGTAGGCATGGCTGCAATGTGGGGAATGCCTGGTTAATTTTCCTTCTTCTTCCTGCAAAGTCGGATCACAAGTCGCTTCAAATAAGATAAGGATCCGACTTGGAGGCGACTCCCATTGAAGTCTATTGGGACAAGTCGGATACAAGTCGCCTCAAAGTAGTACAGGACCCTTTTCTGAAGTCGGAGCGATTTCAGTAGTGCCAATTAAGATGGCTCTCATTGATTTACATGGGATTTGTTATGTCAAGCGACTTGGGGCGACTTGAGGGCACACAAGTCGCGGCAGTGTGAATGGACTCTAAACCATATTTGGTGGTGTGTCACTATGGCTTCTTGATGTCCACCTTGTTGAACTTTTAAATTAATGTACAAATAAATATATATTATAGCTTGGTCTTGGTGTGCCCTCTGTGGCCACACGGCTCCCCCTTGTGTTCTCTGGTGCCTTGGTGATCCCTGTTTTGGTGATATTGGGAGACCTTGTTGGGTAAGCAGCTGAGTGATTTCATCTGGCGAACAATAATATTAACTGATTTTTTTGATATTTTAATATATATATACACCTGTATTCAGTTTTTTTACCAATTTTTGTAAATTTCGATGGTATTTTTGTGTTCCCTGTATAGTGGCAATTTATCAAATCCCCTGAAGCCCTAAGTGGCAAAACATGTCGGGATTAACATAATTTTGTTACCGTCTTTGAAAACACCCTCTTGTCTATAAAAATGTTTTTTAACAATGTATGAATAAAATGTATTTCCTAAATTTGGCTCTATTGTGTTTATGGCACCATTAAAATCCCGTAAAAAAAAAACTTTCCTGCATACACTATCTATTCAGGGATGTTGGTGCCTTTTTGAACCTGTCACCAACCCACACCACAACCTCTATTCGTAAACAATACTCTCATTCTCCAAAAATAATTCATACACACTCACTACTTAAAGTGGTTGTAAAGTCAGAAGTAATGCATTCTATGCATTAAGATAAAAAGCCTTCTGTGTGCAACAGCCCCCCTTACCCTCCTAATACTTACCTGAGGTCCATCTAGATCAAGTGTGGTTACACGAGAGACTCAGCTGTCCAAGATTCCCATCCTTATTGGCTGAGACAGCAGTGTGACACTATTGGCTCCTGCTGCTGTCAATCAAAGTCAGTGAGCCAATGAGGAGAAAAAAGGGGGTGGGGTCGGGCCCCAGCTCTGTGTCTGAATGGACACAGGAAGCTGCGGCTCAGCTTGGGGGCACTCAACAGAAGGGAGGGGCCAGGAGTATCGAAAAGGGATCCGAGAAGAGGAGGATCTGGACTGCTCTGTGCAAATCCACTGCACAGAGCAGGTAAGTATACCATGTTTGGTATTTTTAACGGAAAAA
The DNA here is from genome assembly GCF_965119305.1 of Pelophylax lessonae. Lineage (NCBI taxonomy): Eukaryota > Metazoa > Chordata > Amphibia > Anura > Ranidae > Pelophylax > Pelophylax lessonae. The sequence goes on along the minus strand of NC_138780.1, from coordinate 141,776,613 downwards.
AAAAAAGAGACTTTAGTATCACTTTAACCACTTGCCGACCGCCGCAAGTACATATACTACGGCGGTCAGCCCCTCACAGGCAAAGTGACGTATCGGTACGTCACTAGCCTGTGAGACTCTGGGGAGCGAGCGCGCGCCGCCAGATGCGCGCTCTCGCTCGATCACGGAACCCCCGCGCGCGTGCCCGGCGGACCCGATGTCCGCCGGTCACTCGCGATTTTCCGTTAGAGCGGGAGAAAGGCAGGCGGCTAATGTAAACAAGCCGCCTGTCATTCTCCCCTGTGTAAGAATAGTGATCATACGGTTCTACTATGTAGGACCGTTGATCACTGTTCCAACACCTCAAGCCACAGCCAATCACAGTTAGAAACACGCCCCTAGGGACACACTTAACCCCTCCCTCTCCAAAAAAGTTAACCCCTTCACTGCCAGTGTCGTTTTACAGTAACAGTGCATATGTATAGCACTGATTACAGTAGTAATGTCACTGGTAACCCTAAAAGTGTCAAAAATGTCAGTCAAGGGCCCGATCTGTCCGCCGCAATGTCGCAAAAAAAACGCAGATCGCCGCCATTACGTGTTTAAAAAAAAACAATGAAAATGACAAAAATCTTTCCCTTAGTAAACGCAATAACTTTTGCGCAAACCAATCAAAATACGCTTTTTGCGATTTTTTTTACCAAAAATATGTAGCATAAAACAAATTGGCCTAAAATGTTAAAAAATTTTGATTTTTACATTTTTTGGGGGGGAATTTCATATAAAAAAAATGTGAAAAATATTGTTATTTTTGCAAAATTGACGCTCTTTTTTTGTTTATGGCGCATGATCAAAAAATCACACAGGTGATCAAATACCACCAAAAGAAAGCTCTGTTTGTGGGGAAAAAAAGGACGTCAAATTCGTTTAGGTACAGCGTCGCACGACCGCGCAATTGTCCGTTAAACTCACGCAGTGCCGAATCGCAAAATAGGCCCTGGTCAGGAAGGGGGTAAAATCTTCCGGGGCTTAAGTGGTTAATGGCCCTGTGATCATAAAATTGTTCGTTACTGTTTGATTCTGCCTCCTTATACTTTCTTCTGTGAGCTCCTGAACCTCTCATTTTACCTCATACTTCCATTTGGGGTAAAAGCAGTACTTAGTGCATAGTTCATAGTCCATAATCAATAATCCATCTCAGAAGCGAGCAAGAGAGTGTGGCTATGTTCCTACATACAGAAGGATCATGGAGAACAAACATAGCCACCCTATCATGAAGTCAGATCACAGCAGTAAAAAAAGCCTTAGAGCAAATGAATTCCTCTTTGAGTTAATATTACATACTTGAATATAATTTTTTCCCAACCAGAGTTTAGTGTTGCTCTAATCAGTTCACTTCCTGCCCAGGCCAATTTTCATCTTTCTGCACTGTCGCACTTTGAATGACAATTGCGCGGTCATGCAACACTGTACCCGTATGACATTTTTAGCATTTCCTTTCACACAAACAGAGCTTTATTTTGCTGGTATTTAATCACCACTGGGTTTTTAATTTTTTTTTTTAAATAATGAAAAAGGTGTTGCACTATCAATACAAAGTGCATAAATTGAATCAAGTAAGAAATTCATATATAATAAAAACTGTAAATAAGAATGTGTTAAAAAACATTTATAAATAATCCAGCAAAGCCCTTTAGAAAAAAAGAGAAGTGCTCTTGTGCAAAAAGTTCACTTATACCTGTGTATCAACAAAAATCAATTTTTTAGTGTTGATAGCAAAATCTACTCACCTAAAATTGCACACCCAACTCTCAAGCTGCTTACCAGCTACTCTGACCCCAGGATGGGGGTTTGACTGCTCTTTATCCCAGTATCCCCATGGGATGGATGAATATCAGGAGCCAAGATTCCAACATTGGTTACCATACAACCAGGATGTTCAACAGTGGGCTCAGCTACTCTGACGCCAAGATGGGGGTCTGGCTGCACTTTATCCCAGTATCCACATGGAATGGATGGATATCAGGAACCAAGGTTTCAGGATGGGTTCCCAAACAATCACAATGTTCAACAGTGGGCTCAGTAAAAAAAAAGGAGGAACTAGTGTGGTCATTTAAAATCCAGGCTTTTTAATGAAGGTTAAAACTACTTACAAGAAGGCAGGAAAAAAAATCACATTAAAACAATTGATCATATGCAGACACCCTAGCGGGCGTAATAAAGTCTCTGCTGTAGCTCCTCCTTTTATTTTATACTGAATAAATAAAATAATACTGAAAATTTTGAAAAAAAACTTTGTTTTTCTTCCCTCGTTTCTGGTATAATATTTTGTATAAAAATAATCTTTCTTCATAAATTTAACCCACCCAACATAACCCAAATCAGTGTATATTATTTAGTCCACAAACTATTGTGTATATATATATATATATATATATATATATATATATTTATATATATATATATATATATATATTTATATATATATATATATATATATATATATATATATATATATATACCAGAAAATTGGTCAGTCCTGATGTACTGACGGCCTATCTCATTTCATGAAGCCCAAAAATGCCAGGACAGTACAAATACCCCCCAAATTACCCCTTTTTGGAAAGTAGACACTAGACAGTCCAAGGTATTTCGTAAGAGTTATTTTTTTGTCACAATTCTTTAAAAAAAAAAAAATGTTTTTTTATTTGCTGTCACCAATACAGTACAGCGCCATAATAAAACTGGTTTGTCGATGCTCTGGGACCCTGACAGGTGACAGTATGTAACAAAAAAAACTTTTTAAATTTTTGACCAGAGCAATACAGTGTTACCATAGTAACACTGTATTACTCTGGGGAAGTGATCATGATTTTTTTTTTTTTTTCACAATATGATTGCTTATACCAGTGAATTTCACTGTTATAAGCAATCATTTTTACTGAATGAAACGGATTCATTCAGTGTTTACTATTGTGGTTAGCTGTGATTGACCACAGTTAATCACATGGCACAGATTGGCTGTGATTGGTCCTGTCTGGTATGAATCAAAGCAAAGCATTGTGTACAATTGCCTTGTGATCTACTGTGATTGGTCACAGCAATCACAGGGTACCAGCCCGATACACGGATCAGTCATTAGTCCACAGGACACAGCAGATGACAGATCGCATCGCGGTGTGGCACGTAGGGCGTGCTGGAGGCGCGTTCCAGGAGGACATCATATGACTTCTACCTGGAACAACGAATGTCGACTATAGGTCAGGCGGGAACTGGTTAAATGTGTCACATAGTAAAACGTGTGCAAAAGGGTTGACCAATATATAGAAAAGAGGAACCCAAAGAGGAAATAAAATAATATTTCTTAAAAGGTCTGGGGCACATTTTATTCAGATACATACAGTAAATCAGCAGGAAAAACACTGCTGGGCACATCCTTTTTTAACGTTACTGGGGTCACTATTGAATGTACATGCATTGTGCGCAATATCTAACTTCATTTCCAGAACTAATAATATCTAACTTAATTTCCAGAACTTACAGAAGCAGGATACTGTCTTAGACAAGAAACTCATTTATTAGCCTGTTCTCCTTCCGGGTCACAGTTTGAACCCATGGAGGGAATTCCAGCAAGGGCATAGGCCTGTCCCTATGGAAGGGTCAAGACTACGTCCCTACAAGAAGAAAAGGGGGTTTGAATGTGCCTCTACAAACAGTCAAAGTATGCACATGTTCTTGTAACATAGCAACGGTACACAACTGTTATTTTTTTAAAAAATTCATAAATCTTTATTAATACATAATAAAAACAAAAAGTATATCACTCTAATAGATAGAACATTCAATACATGGTGACAGGATTAGTATAAATACAGATAGAAAATGCTGCACAATCATGAAGTGGAACGAAATTTATTGGATATTTCAAACTTTGTTAACAAATAAAAAAACTGAAAAATTGGGCGTGCAAAATTATTCAGCCCCTTTACTTTCAGCGCAGCAAACTCTCTCCAGAAGCTCAGTGAGGATCTCTGAATGATCCAATGTTGACCTAAATGACTAATGGGGATAAATAGAATCCACCTGTGTGTAATCAAGTCTCTGTATAAATGCACCTGCACTGTGATAGTCTCAGAGGTCCGTTTAAAGCACAGAGAGCATCATGAAGAACAAGGAACACACCAGGCAGGTCCGAGATACTGTTGTGGAGAAGTTTAAAGCCGGATTTGGATACAAAAATATTTCCCAAGCTTTAAACATCCCAAGGAGCACTGTGCAAGCGATAATATTGAAATGGAAGGAGTATCAGACCACTGCAAATCTACGAAGACCTGGCCGTCCCTCTAAACTTTCAGCTCATACAAGGAGAAGACTGATCAGAGATGCAGCCAAGAGGCCCATGATCACTCTGGATGAACTGCAGAGATCTACAGCTGAGGTGGGAGACTCTGTCCATAGGACAACAATCAGTCGTATACTGCACAAATCTGGCCTTTATGGAAGAGTGGCAAGAAGAAAGCCATTTCTTAAAGATATCCATGAAAAGTGTCGTTTAAAGTTTGCCACAAGCCACCTGGGAGAGACACCAAACATGTGGAAGAAGGTGCTCTGGTCAGATGAAATCAAAATCAAACGTTTTGGCAACAATGCAAAACGTTATGTTTGGCGTAAAAGCAACACAGCTCATCACCCTGAACACACCATCCCCACTGTCAAACATGGTGGTGGCAGCATCATGGTTTGGACCTGCTTTTCTTCAGCAGGGACAGGGAAGATGGTTAAAATTGATGATGAAGATGGATGGAGCCAAATACAGGACCATTCTGGAAGAAAACCTGATGGAGTCTGCAAAAGACCTGAGACTGGGACGGAGATTTGTCTTCCAACAAGACAATGATCCAAAACATAAAGCAAAATCTACAATGAAATGGTTCACAAATAAACATATCCAGGTATTAGAATGGCCAAGTCAAAGTCCAGACCTGAATCCAATCGAGAATCTGTGTAAAGAACTGAAAACTGCTGTTTACAAACGCTCTCCATCCAACCTCACTGAGCTTGAGCTGTTTTGAAAGGAGGAATGGGCAAAAACTTCAGTCTCTCGATGTGCAAAACTGATAGAGACATACCCCAAGCGACTTACAGCTGTAATCGCAACAAAAGGTGGCGCTACAAAGTATTAACTTAAGGGGGCTGAATAATTTTGCACGCCCAATTTTTCAGTTTTTTATTTGTTAATAAAGTTTGAAATATCCAATAAACTTCGTTCCACTTCATGATTGTGTCCCACTTGTTGATTCTTCACAAAAAATGACAGTTTTATATCTTTATGTTTGAAGCCTGAAATGTGGCAAAAGGTCGCAAAGTTGAAGGGGGCCGAGTACTTTTGCAAAGCACTGTATATATTTTTTAAAAAATGTTAAAAATGTTTACTACTATTTTATTTTAAACATTATTAAAATGACTTATTACAATGTTTAATTATTACTTACTTATTTTTTTTTTTTTTTTTCAATTTGCTATTTTTTTACAGGACAGGGAAGCCTGCAGCGCTGCAGGGGAAGGGGGGGGACACGCACAGTGAAAGGGGGACACACAAGGGGGGGGGGGATCAGAAGCAGGCAGAACAGGGAGGGGGATCGGTTTCGGAGAAGAAAATACAGGAACAAGGCCCTGTGTCTGTGTCTCTTACCACAGCAGCTGAAAGCTGGCAGGAGGGGGAGAAACTGGCTTTCAGCTGCTGCAGAGAGCCGCACAAGGCTTCATTCTGTAATTGCCCCTCCTCATGACCGCACCGATTCTCCGTGTTGTTGTGTGCCCGGGCCCCCTACAGGATGATGGTGGTTTCCCTCTATCAGCGGCCCAGGGGATGCTGCATGATCTGTTGCAGATGTCCTTGGGACCAGATTAAAGTGGTTGTAAACCCCCCTGTAATGGTTGTACCTATAGGTAAGCCTATAATAAGGCTTATCTATAGGTACTGTAAATATTTCCTAAACTTGCACAGTTTAGGAGATATTTACATTGCATGCAGCCAGTGATATCATCGGTACATGCGCTCGGAAGGGACAGCTGCCCATACTGTTTCTTAAGAGCCCTGCACCATGACCGGCGGCTGCCGTGCGCATGCACTGGAGTGACGTCACGCGGCTCGGGCCAGTAGCAAAGCCGGAGTCCGCAGACCCGGAAGGAAGACGGGCGAAGATGGATGCGGCCCCAGCGGGGACGACGAGGGCTTCGTTTGGAGGTAAGTGTCACATAATGTGCTAGTATGCAATGCATACTAGCACATTGTGCCTTTACTTTCCAGGTAAGGAAAAACAATAAATAATCAACAGAACTTACTTCTTCTTTAATCTCCCTGGCGGTATTCCCGAGTGTGGCTCGGGGTTAACTTTCAGTACCAAAAGCGGTAACCCCGAGCCACACTCAGGATTATCCCAGAATGTTACTCACCTTCCCTGCAATCCCCCGCCGTCCTCCCCGCCATCCTCACACTCTCTCCCCGCTCTGGGGAGCATTGCGACGCAGGGGGGGGGTGGAGCCGGCGGCAAATTCAAAAGTGTAAATACACAAATGACATGATGCAAAGCTGTGATCCTAACGGATTACTCTGTATCATGCCATTTCACCACAGGGTTGCACCTGGTGACTTTTCCAGTGCCCTGCCTGTGCTTTTCCAGTGCTTTGTGCCTGGAAAATTTTGAACGACCATGGCGTCCAAAAAGCTTTTTTTATTTTCGCAAAAGCGCTTTTAGATGAACTGGAAAACAGTGACAGCGAAACAGAGTTACTTGAAGAACTGAGCGATAGCTATTCGTGGGAAAATTTGTCATCAGGTACGGAAAGTGACGACAGCGACAATTCTGATGTCTCTTTCTGGCACATAGCTTGTGGAATTTGGGAAGTATATCAAATGATTCTTCAGAATTTCCAAAGGAGCTATGTGCCAGAAAGAGACATCAGAATGGTCACTTTTGTCGCTTTCCATACCTGATGATGAATTTTCCCACAAATCGCTTTCGCTCAGTTCTTCAAGTAACTCTGTTTCGCTGTCGGAGTTTTTCAGTTCGTCTAAAAGCGCTTTTTGTATGCCATGGTCGTTCCCTATTTTCCAAGCACAAAGAACTGGAAAAGCACAGGCAGGGCACTGGAAAAGTCACCAGGTGAAATCCTGTGGTGAAATGACATGATACAGTGTACTCCGTTCACAGCTTTGTATCATGTAATTTAGTGTGTTTACACTTTTGAATTTGCCGCCGGTTCCACCCCCCTGTGTCGCAACGCTCGCAGGGAAGGGAACTGGAAGACAAGTGCCGGCATCTGCCGAACACACAGCGGAAGGACGGCGAGGGAGGACGGCGTGGGGAGGATGGCGGGGGATCGCAGGGGAAGGTGAGTTTTAAAATGTAAAACAACAGATTTCTGTGCATAACAATCAGGCCCGGATTGGCTAATCAGGAGCACCGGGAAAATTCCCGGTGGGTTGGTCGTTTTTTTTGGCCACTAGGGCTGTTGTCATGGCCAGGGGCGGACTTGTCAAGTTGCCTGGGGGGGCCCCACGCAGGGTGCCAATTTCCCCGATCTGATCCCCCAGGACACCGCAGCTGCACCTTTAGTGTGCACTAGACTGGTTGCTAAGATGGCCAGCCGCTTGGCATCTAGCAACCAGTGACGTGCAGAGAAGAGGACCCAGAATGCACAGTGGAGGAGGATCTTCCTCGCCTATTGGAATGTGTGGCATGTGGCTCCACCCACCTCCTCCCTGCATCTTCACTGTGCGGCCGTCAGGGGCAGGGACTGCCGGTGGGAGGAGCGGAGGAGGAGAAGGCGGCACCCAGGGACAGCTGGCAGCTTTTTTTTTTCATGCAGGAATAATGGCTTTTTTTTTTTCAGCCAGGACCTTTGGCGCTGGCTCCTTGCATTGCCGCTTACTACAGTCACTTATAATCACAGAAGCCCGGCTTCTGTGTTTTATAAGTGACAGCGATCCCGGCAGCACGCTCAAAACCCTCCCTGCTCTTCCTGCATATTCAACAGAGGAGGATGCGTGACAGGATGAGCAGGGGGCGTGGCACGACGAGAAGGGGGCGGGGCACACAACTCTTGCCTCGAGCCTTCAGCATCACAAGAAGCCCGTGGCATCAGCCTGACCTGTAAGTTACAGTCTATTCTATTCTGTGGGGCAGAGGACAGGGAGGGGAGGAATGTACTGCACTGGGCAGGGAGGAGAGAAGAGATCTGTAATGGGAGGGAGGGGGCAGAAATTTTGGAGAGAGCTTTGTACTGGGGAGGGGGGGGGGGGGGGGTGTTGACCTGTGAGATATGCACACCTGCCCTCTGTACATAGCATAAGCTGTCCAACACAAACCTGCAAATTTTTCAGAAATGACAAAAAGAACAATGTTATATATTACTTTGCATTGAAGTGACAGTGCTAACATACTGTGGGGATTTGCTCGGTGGCGGGTATGGATGATCCCTTGGGGGGGGGGGGGTGCGTTACACAGCGTTACACAGGGAGATAGCCGAGAAGTGGTTGCAAACAACAGTTTGGTTTATTCTTGCAATTTTCTTTACACAAGTGCAAGCTTCAAAAACAGCATAATTCAAAATAAACATAAATGAAATAAATCCTTGCCACTGTGGGCGGCTACCTTCTCACACACAGGAACCTACCTAAGGAGTCTGTCCCCAACCTACTGTTGGGCAGACTTTGCTGATCCTACAGCAGACACTCAATAGTCCATTTATTTTCTCTTCACCCAGCAAATGTCCATGGAACATGTCCCTTTTCTCTTCACATGGAACATGTCCCTTTTCTCTTCACATAGAACACATTCCTTTGCTTGTCTCTTCACATAGCAAACAGTTCATTTATTTCTTTCCACATAGAAACAATCCCAGACCTCACCTTGAGTAGTCTTCACACTTTTTACCCTCCTCAGCGCACATCGCTTCAGGTCTTCCCCTCCCATGCTCACACAGCTCCAGGGGGCATTCCTTCTCCCATGCTCACACAGAGTCGGGAGGCACACATCTGACTGTCCTCCTCTACTCACACAGCGTCAGGAGGCAGCAATCAATAGACTTCCTCTGGACAAATTATAGAGGCCTTAATTTCCTCATTCTGAATAGCTGAATGGTTTTCAACTTCCTGCTGGCTACCTCTGCAGCCGACACCCTATAGTAATTGGTGAATTGTCTAAACCAAGCAGACATGTATCTCCTGTCTGTGACAACATCCACAGATTTACCTGACTTCCTGTCACAATACAAACAGTCCTTTGGGACGGTAAATCTCCTCCTCACCGTGATACTTCTGTGGGCACAGAAGTATCTAGGTGAGGAAGAGATTTACCACCCAAAAGGACTGCTTTTTAACATGCGTTTTGGCAAGTACTGCACTCCTGAACCCTGACCTCTGTAGGTAGTGCGATCCTGAACCCTGACCTCTGTCGGTAGTGCGATCCTGAACCCTGACCTCTGTAGGTTAATGCGATCCTGAACCCTGCCCTCTGTAGGTAGTAAGATCCTGAATCCTGACCTCTTTAGGTAGTGCGATCCTGAACCCTGACCTCTGTAGGTAGTAAGATCCTCTGTAGGTAGTGCGATCCTGAACCCTGACCTCTGTAGGTTAGTGCGATCCTGAACCCTGCCCTCTGTAGGTAGTGCGATCCTGAACCGTGCACTCTGTAGGTAGTGCAATCCTGAACCGTGCACTCTGTAGGTAGTGCAATCCTGAACCATGCACTCTACACATAGCACACTCCTGAACCCTGCCCCCTGTACGTAGTGCAATCCTAAACCGTGCATTCTATACGTAGCGCACTCGTGAACCTTACCCTCTGTAGGTAGTGCGATCTTGAACCGTGCACTATGTACAGAGTGCACAGTTCAAGATCTCAAAGTACATAGTGCACTCTTGAACCCTGTAGATAGTGCAGTTCTGCGCCGTGCACTCATCACATAGCACACTCCTGAACCCTGCCCTCTGTAGGTAGTACGATCTTGAACCCTGCACTCTGTACTTAGCGCTCTCCTGAACCTTGCACTCTGAATGCAATGTACTTCTAAACACTGCACTCTGCACATAGTGCACTCTGTACGGTGCACAATCCTGAACCCTGCACTTTATACATAGCACAATCCTGAACCTTGCACTCTGTATTCAGTGCACTCTGAATGTAACATACTCCTGGGCTCTGCATGTAGCATACTCCTGAACCCTGCACTCTGTATGTAGCACAATTCTGAACCCTGCACTTTTTATCTAGCACAATTCTGAACCCTGCACTCTTTATCTAGCACAAGTCTGAACCCTGTACTGAAAATTCAATGCACTCCGGAACCCTGAACTCTGTACACTGCACACTATGTACAAAGCACACTCCTGAACTCTGCGCTTAGTGCACTCCTCAACTCTGTACATAGCACACTTACACTCCTCAACTCTGCACTCTGTAGGTAGTGCACTCCTCAACCCTGCAATCTGTACATAGCGCACCGCTGAATTCTGCACTTTGCACGTAGCACATTCCTCAACTCTGCACTGTTCACAGTGTGCTGCTTAAACTTGCACTTTATGTGTAATACATTTCTCAAATCTGCATTCTGTACATAACGCCCCCCTAAACTCTGCACTTTGTGCATAATAAGCTGCTAAACCCTGTACTCTGTATGTAGCGAACTTCCCTCTTTCTTTCCTCTCTCTCTCTCCTTCCCTCTTTCTTTCACCCCTCCTTCTCTCTCTCCCTGAATGAATTACAAGGCTGTAGAGAACAGTGCGCCATTGCAAACTTATATTCTGAGGTTTTAATTACATTATCTTAATATAGTCAGTCGTGAACTAAAGTGGGGCGGTCTAATGCATGAAACTCCAGGGCTGAAAATGAGTCCCACTCCGGCCCTGATAACAATGTACCGCTTTTAGCACAGAAATCCTGACATAATCAGACCGCCAGGGAGGTTAAGCAATACAGAAGAATACTTGGGTCGCATGAAATGCATATATCTGTAGAGTTCGCATAGTAGAAGGTCTCGGTGCAGGTGTACCTGTTGCCCTCCTATCCAACATCCTGCAATCTGAAAATTGTCAGCTGAACATTGAATGCATCCAATCAAATGCAGCCACAGTTTGGGTACTCTGATAGCCGCAGGTTCCAGCTGTCAGCTGTCAGAATACAAAAGCCAGCAGGGAAGATGGAACCGATGGATTCTTTTGTTCAGCTTGCATGGATAAATGAGAGAAAGGTTCTAGTCAAGTGTATAGCCAGCTTTGAAGGGGAAAAAAAGGGTTGGGGCAGGGCTCAGTGGGGGATGGGATTGGCAGACACTAATTGCCTCAAGTAACAAAAAAAAGAGGAATTGGTTTATTACCTAATTTTTCTGTCACCATTATGGCCTTCTGTTTGAGTTCAAAGATAAGATGTACTATACGTCATGAAACGCCGTACCCAAACGAAATTTACGTCCTTTTTTTCTCCACAAACAGAGCTTTCTTTTGGTGGTATTTGATCACCTCTGCGCTTTTTATTTTTTGCGATATTAATAAAAAAATGCAAAAATTTTGAAAAAATAACAATATTTTTCTACTTTGACAGTTAAAAAATATCCAATATATTCAATTTTTGTCATATATTTAGGCCAAAATGTATTTAGCTACATGTCTTTGACAAAAAAATTCTCCATCAGCGTATTTTTAGGAGATCCGCCCGCTTTGTTTACACAAGCGGGCGGATTTCCACACTAGATCCCCGACGATCAGGGAAGAGCAGCGATGATCCCTGGCCCGACTCCCGCTGTAACTGAATACAGCGGGAGTGCGCCTCCGATGGCGCGCGCGCGCCGCCGAGAGAGGGGATCGTCTGTTGACGTAGGTCTACGTCGCCAGACGATAACGAGCCACTATGCCGCAGTACAGTCAACGTGACTGGTCGGCAAGTGGTTAAAGAAGAGTTCCGCCCCACAGGAAAAAAAAAATTAAAAGTCAGCAGCTACAAATACTGTAGCTGCTGACTTTTAAATATTAGAACTTACCTGTCCAGGGTTTCCGCGATGTCCGCACCCAAAGCCAATTTTCGTATCGGCTCTCGGGTACTGGTGATACCGCTGCCATTTAGGATAAGGAAACCAACCCAGCATCGAAGCCTTTAGGCTTCACAGCTGGTTTCCTACTGTGCATGCGTGAAGCGAGCTGCGCTTTCTAATTGGCCCGGCAGCAGTAAAAGAAGGAGGGGGGCGAAACTTCTGAGGGACCACCGCACTGTCTCCTGGAAGTGAGAAAGGGAACCTGTCAAAGACAGAGACCCGTTCCCCCTCCCCCTGAAAGGTGCCAAATGTGGCACCAGAGGGGGGAGGAAACATATAAGCGAAAGTTCCACTTTTGGGTGGAACTCCGCTTTAAAGTAGATCGTTCAGTATTAAAGCTGCACAGTTATTTTTCTAACATGTTAAAATGTACAGCAACAATATCACTTTATTAAAGCTGTACCTTTTAGCATAAGGCTGGGTTTACACATATGCCGCCGCGGTTTCAGTGCGGCAGTCCGGTGTGGTTCTGTTCCCTGGTTCATGTGCGACTCAGGTGCAAAATTTTACCTGAAATCTCACTTGAACCGGATCCAAAATCGCAAAGGACCCTTTTTAAAACCGCACTGCTGCGCTCCGCACATGTGTGAACTGGCTCCATTGAAAGCCGGTCCGATTCACATGTTATGCGAATTTGATGCGGCTAAAAACTATGTGAATCAAGCCTTTAGAAGCAGTCCCTCAGCTCCAGCCCATCGACTTGGCCTAGGCTGAGATTATGCCATCAGTCTACTGCAGGCAGGAGGAAAAATGTCCTTAGTCTTCTCTCCCTCTGTAATCAGACTGTAAAGCTGGCTATACATTTATCTTTTCATTCAACCAGTGTGTGGGCGGCATAGGCGTGCATAACAGGTGTGCCAGGTGTCCTAGGCACACCCTAATTACCTGCTGCAGCGACGATTCCCCCTGCTGCTAGGGCCCCCTGTGTCCCACCCCCCAATCCCATTGCAGTGTTGCCGTCTTCCCTTCTCTTCTCTCCTGCTGGCTGCTTGGGTGGGGAGAATGACATTTACCAGCGTCTTCATTTTCTGAATGAATTCAGCGAGTGATTGGTACCAATTGCTCCTTTATCCATTCATAACTGAAGCATAGTAAACTGTGAAGGAACAGGAAGCTGCTTATCACAGAGCACTTCCCATTTATTCACTGTCCAGTGCAGCTGCAGAGAAAGGGACTATGGATTCTCTGTCCTCAGTCACTTCCACTGTCTCTAAAGTGAGACATCAGGGGTCTGTTTAGACCGCTGATATTTCACCAAAGTCCCCCAACGGGGCTCCTAAAAAAAAATATTAAAAAGAATATTATAAAAAAGAATGTAAAAAAATATATAAAAAATAATAAAAAATTAAATAACTACTGACGCCGTCCACTGCCCTACTGTTATCATTTACTGCTCTACTGACATTGTCCATGTTTTAATACATTTTAAAATGTTTTAATACATTTATTTATAAGGCTCGGTTCTCACTGGGGCGACTTCAAAGTCGCTAGACTGAAGCAGCCCCAAACAGTGTGACTTCAGCATGGCTTGCAAATGACTTCTTTAATGGAAGTCAATGCAAGCCGCTCCAAAGTCACCCCCAAGTAGTGCAGGAACATTTTTCTATGTCGGAGCGACTTGAGTCACTCTAATTAGAATGGTTCCATTGCACTGAATGGAGCGCGACTTGTCAGGTGACTAAGTCGCCTGACAAGTCGCCCCAGTGTGAACCAAGCACTAATAGTGTGTGTCTGTGTTTTTTTGTATGTAAAATTTGGGTTGCACACCCTAATGCTATAGGCTGTGCACACCTATGATGGGCAGGGACTACTGCACTTGTGCACATGGAAGTATACTTCTCATGGAGTGTGCTCATCAATGCCCGACACCGGGAATCAAACATTAAGGCAGTTCTCGCGCTTTACTGTGTGTAGTGTTAAAGTGCACATGTTTGTCCCATGTTGCTACACATTGTACTGATAGGTTTTGCATTTGGAGGGACGTGCAGAGCCTGTGCCCAGTCCACCAGTCATTGCCCTCTGTTACCTCACTTCCAGTAACGGAATGAGGTCCCGCTGTGCACATCGCAGGGTCTCATGCGTGCTCATGAACTCTTCCCTTCCTGTAAAAGTGCTAGTACACAGCGCAAAAAAGGTTATAAAACTAAATAATAACATTCACCCCTAAGGTATATACAGAAAAAGTGCCTTATAAATGTGCAAAGTGCAAAAAAATGTGCTAGTATATGTGCAAACACGCTGAATATAAATAAATAAATACAACAATATTGATAATACTAATAAACGGTGTTTCAGAAAGTGGCCAGTGAAAATGTCCAAAAAGTGCTTGAGTGCTAGAAAAGTTGCAAATCCGTGCCAACAGTCAGGTGCAGTTATGTGAAGATCCACCCCCTTTGGATGTTCCACTTACCAGACTAAATGGACCAATGGGCAATATTGCATAAGGGTTAGACACGCTTAAGTCCGGTATGGAACTTTATGGATATCCTTAGGACTGATGGGGAACAATTCTTCCAAAGAGTACATCAGCAGGATATGGAACCATAGGGAAGGAAGGCTCACAATAGCGTAATAACGTTTGGATAATTTTATTAAGTAAATCATAAAAGGAACACTCACATGTTGCTGAATAAATCAAGCTTTGTATAGAATATGTGCGGCTCTTGTGCGGCTCTTGTGTGGCTTCCGGACTGCAGAGCTCGCTCGGGGCTGTGCTTGGTCCCGGCGTGCATTCCACTGCGACCGGAAGTGAGGTATCGGCAAGCGTAGGACCGGAATTTGCGTTGACGTGTTTCGCCCTCCTCCAGGGCGTTATCAAAGACGTACTTCCTGTACCTCATGATCAGGCTATGAATCTCCATAATGCTAGGCTTCTCCTGGTGACCAAAGAGGACAGACAGCTAGGAAGGGAGTCAGAGTTCCGACCTCCTCGCTACCAGAGGACCTGTCACCTAACCAGTTACCACGCCTAACAAATAGTTGCTGTTTTGTTCTTCTCTTCAGTTACCCATGGCAACTACCCCCTCTGCCTTACCTTTGTCGAGTTAACCTCTTGAGTTAATGGTACTTATACCCCATAGTGCTTTTACAGACCTAGATTCTTAGGAATATGCCAGAACCCAACATGCAGCCCTTTTAAAAAACTTCAGACCAAGCTCAAAGCAATTGAATCAACTTTACTGTAAACTTGACATAACAGTTGCAACAAAGTCGCTTTTTTTTTTTTTCTTTTGGTGGTGCAAATCCTGAAACAAAAAAAAAACTGTAATGCCCCATACACACGTGCAGATTATCTGCAGACTTTTGTCTGCAGACTTACCAAAACCATATAATATGAGGTCAAACCTAAACACTTTCAATTTGTATGCAATCCGGCAGGCCCTTGCACTACATAGAAAAGGTAAATCTAAAGACAAAAGTCTTCAGATAATCTGCACGTGTGTATGGGGCATTAGTGAACAAAAAAACATGCAACACACACAAAACTGTGCTTTGTCCTCCCCCTGAAGGGGTAGGACCTCTACCTTTATAGAAAAACACCAATTAAATCTCATAGAAACCCAATAGGTATTAGTAGCGCAGACGAAATGTAGTCCAGGGCAACAAAAAATTAACCCCTCAAAATAGCAAAGTTCATGAAAATAAAGTCTCTTAAGCAGAGTCTATATAATACTAGATAGCTTCAGTAACAAAGTCGAGCCACAGAAATCCAGTATGCAGACCAAACCACCTTTCACTCCTATACCGCTATGACACCAATCATGGTCAAGATGGTAACTCACCAGAGCACATGCCTACCCACTCGCATAGATAAGGCAAGGTTAATGATCCCCACAACAAGCTTGGCTCCTGATCACTGTATCCAGTATAGATGGTATCACCTTAGGGTATCCTCTGATGCAGTACACCCTTCTCCTGTGTTTCTCCTTAATCACCAGATCGATGGCAGCAATATGGGAAAGAAGCAGATGGGCAGCACTAGTGTGATACTGTTTACAATGCTGATTATATTTAACAGAGTCTATATAGTGATAGATAGCTTCAGTGACACCGTAGACCCACAGAAACCAATGTGCAGACCAAACCACCTCATACGCCTTCACCGCAGTGACACCCAATGTGATCAAGATGGTAACTGACCAGAGCCACATGCCTACCCACTCTCATGGATGAGGCACTATGGCAGAGTTGATATTCTCCACAAAAACTGGGCTCCTGGTCTCTGTATCCAGCGTGGATGGTATCACCTCAGGGTCCCTTATAATGCAGCACACCCTTCTTCTGTGTACCTCCACAGTCTCCCAATTGATGACAGCAATAGGGGAAAAAAACAGAAGGGCCGCACTAGTGTAATACTGTTTAAAAATGCTGATTTTATTTAACCCATAAAATGATGCACTCACAGAAGAACTGAAGATATTGCAATGTTAGAACATGATTAGGGACACTCATGGGTGCTCCCGGTTGCTCTCACCCACTCCACGCTAGTGTGAAGGCTCCAAAGACGCTCCGTTCGTGACCCCTGAGTACTGCCGGTTTGCCGTATGTTCACATTCTGACGCGTTTCATCATTTCCGACTTTGTCAAAGGGGAGTGCTACCCTGATCCCTGGGGTGCAAGGCTCCTGACAGGGACAAAGGGTTTCAATGGTCTGCCTGGCTAGAAGGCCTGGCAAACCACGTCCTTCTTGGTCAACTGGAGCCGACCATTGAATACTTGGTCGAGGGGCTTTCCCGAAGAGAGACCCCCCCTTCCTCCCTCTCAGAGGAGGCAGGAGCCTGAGAGCCACACATCTTCTCTCTAGACTTAAGGGCAACCCTGAGGACTTACACCCTCCATTTTAGTGAGAAAAAAATACACACATAAGTGAAAGTGACAAAACGTGGGAGAAAAATAAATTACAATAAATAAGTGTCCGTGCATGGTGCCCTGGCTGGGCCCTGAGGCCTGGTAAGCAAAAATTGTCCCAGACTTAAGCCAAAAGGCCCAGCCCTAAAAGGCGCAGTGCAGAAAAAGTGTCTGGAGCCGTGACCATGTGCCGGTTCACACATTGGGGTCCCACACGCAAGTGTTACTAAGAGCACCTCTGGGACGACCACTCTCAGAGGGCACAGACACAGGAAGTAGACTCTCTGCCTTCCAAGCCCATGGCCAGACAAGGTACACTCATTCAAATCAGGAGGAACTAGGCTCTTACAGTTTTCCCAGGGAATTACTCCCATGCCCACACTGCCTGTGGGCGCCCGGTTTCTGTTCCAGCCAGTACTAGCTTTCTGAGCCCCCATCATACCAACAGTAGTCAAGAACTGCACAGGCTCCAACGAATTAAGGCCTGATGCACACAGGGCGTTTTTGCAGCTGCTTTATGAGCGTCAGACATTTTTTTTTGCAGCTTAAAAATGCCCCTCCATGTTATTCTATGGCCTCATGCACACACAGGTTTTTAGGAGCTCCAAGTGGCATAGGCGTTATTAAGCTGCAAAAAAAAACCCAGGGCCAGCGCGTTCTGATGACCAGCGTCAGAGCTGTAAAAAGGTCTGACGCTGCTAAAGGCTGCTTAACGTTGCTTATACTGCGTTAAGCCACGTTCTACGTTTTTTTTTTTAATGTGAAAATCAATGGTTCCCCATGGGAGCCCATTGATTTGAATGGAAGTTGCATCACAAGTCGGATCAGGAAGATCCGACTTGTGGTGCGACTTATGCTCTGAGGATCTTGAGGGGGAACTCCACGCCAAAATGGAAAAAAAATGGCGTTGGGGTCCCCCCCCCCCCCCGGGTTCCAAACCAGGCCCTTTGGGTCTGGTATGGATTTTGTTTATCGGAATCTGGAAGCTCCCTTTAACAAAGGGGCCCCCAGATCCCGGACCCCCTCCCTATGTGAATGAGTATGGGGTACATTGTACCCCTACCAATTCACCCCAACAAAAGGCAGTGTATGTAAATAATGACAAGAGACGGTTTTGAGACGTCCTTTATTAAAAATCTACCTCTGATCTTCTCCTCTGGTCTTCTTCCTCTGGTCTTCTCCCTGGTCTTGCTCTTAACAGTGTGTTAAAAAAAAAAAAGAAAAAAAACGCAATACAAAATTTAAAGAAAATCTAATTTTTTTTAATGCTGTACTGCACTGGTGACAGTATGTAAAAAAAAATTATATATATATATTTTTTTTTAATGTCTTTATTTTCTAAAAAAATCTGACAAAATATTATAACTTCAAAAAACCCGCCATATCTCTTAATAAATACCTTGGATTGTCTACTTTCCAAAAAAGGGTCATTTGGGGGCTATTTGTACTGTCCCTGGATTTTCAGGCCTCAAGAAATTAGATAGACCATCAGTACATAGGGATTGATCAGTGGCGGCTGGTGTATACAGGGTGCAGGGGCGCCGCCCCCCATCTATGCGTCCGGCCCCCTAATCTGCATGCAGGGCGTCGGACACATGGAGCTTAATGGGGTTTTTTTTAATCACCTGATTAGAGCCAGAGGCTCTAATAGGGTGATGCAAAGGGTTGTCCCAGGGCGCAGAGCAGTGCGCCCAGAGCCCACTCATTGTGTGACAATAGCGAATGAAAATTCGCTATTGTCACACCGATCCTCCTCCTGGCCAATCAGGAGGCCGGTCTAATACCGGCTTCCTGATTTGCCGCATGGCAAACCCCATGCCATTGGCCGAGGAGGAGGCGGGAGCGGGAGGACCAGAGAAGACGCGCCGCCGGAGTTAGGAGAAGACGCCAGCCGGGAGTCCAGGACTGAAGAGAAGAGAAGCCGTCGCCGCCGGAGTGAGAAGAAGCCGCCCGCTGGGAGTCCGGGACTGAAGAGAAGCTGTCGCCGCCGGGCTGCTCCAGGTGAGTGCACTAGTCTCGGGGGGGGGGGGGGTGGTCCCACACTGCAGTGAAGGGGGCACGCATGTTGAACTCTGCATTGTGGGGGCACGGCACAATGTTCATTCAATTGAAGGGGGCAAGCACGCTGAACTCTGCATTGTGGGGGCACGGCACAATGTTCATTCAATTGAAGGGGGCACGCACGCTGAACTCTGCATTGTGGGGGCACGGCACAATGTTCATTGCATTGAAGGGGGCACGCACGCTGAACTCTGCATTGTGGGGGCACGGCACAATGTTCATTGCATTGAAGGGGGCACGCATGCTGAACTTTGCATTGAAGGGGGCATGTACGCTGGTCTCTGCATTGAAAGGGGGCATGTACGCTGGTCACTGCATTGAAGGGGGCATGTACGCTGGTCTCTGCATTGAAAAGGGCATGTACGCTGGTCACTGCATTGAAAGGGGGCATATAGGGCATATACGCTGGTCTCTGCATTGAAAGGGGGCATGTACTGGGGTCTCTGCATTGAAAGGGGGCATGTACGCTGGTCATTGCATTGAAGGGGGCATGTACGCTGGTCTCTGCATTGAAAGGGGGCATGTACGCTGGTCACTGCATTGAAGGGGGCATGTACGCTGGTCTATGCATTGAAAGGGAGCATGTACGCTGGTCTCTGCATTGAAGGGGGCATGTACGCTGGTCACTGCATTGAAGGGGGCACGCTGGTCACTGTTTTGAAGGGGGCACACTGGTCACTGTGCATTGAAAGGGGGCACGCTGGTCACTGTGCATTGAAAGGGGCACGCTGGTCACTGTGCATTGAAAGGGGGCATGCTGGTCACTGTGCATTGAAAGGGGGCACGCTGGTCACTGTGCATTGAAAGGGGGCACGCTGGTCACTGTGCATTGAAAGGGGAACGCTGGTCACTGTGCATTGAAAGGGGGCACGCTAGTCACTGTGCATTGAAAGGGGGCACGCTGGTCACTGTGCATTGAAAGGGGGCACGCTGGTCACTGTGCATTGAAAGGGGCACGCTGGTCACTGTGCATTGAAAGGGGGCACGCTGGTCTCTCTGCATTGAAAGGGGCACGCTGGTCACTGTGCATTGAAAGGGGGCACTCTGGTCACTGTGCATTGAAAGGGGGCACGCTGGTCACTGTGCATTGAAAGGGGCACGCTGATCTCTCTGCATTGAAAGGGGGCACACTATACCGTAATTACTGAATTCACCTTTCACACTTTTGTGACCTCAAAGTCAATTTTTGACATCGTTTTTTGCCGCAAAGCAAAGCCTATTACATTTTTCTCCCCCCCCAAAAAAAAATTTGAGCACCAGCCGCCACTGGGATTGATCAATTTATAGATACTGTATATCCCATAGTTTGTGGGCTCTAGTATAACTTTCACAAAGACTATAAAATATACACTGATTTGGGTTATTTTCACCAAAGAAATGTAGCAGACACTTTGACCTAAATTTAGGAACAACAATTGTTTATTTGCAAAATTTTATAAGAGAAACAAAGAAAAACGCATTTGTTTTTTACATTTTCAGTCTTTTTTCATTTATTTAGCAAAAAGTAAAAACCCAGTGGTAATTAATTACCACCAATAGAAAGCTCTATTTGTGTGAACAAAATGATAAAAAATTAGTTTGGGTACAGTGTTGTATGACCACGCAATTGTTATTCAAAGTGCCACAGAGATGAAAGCTGAAACTTGGCATGGGCAGCAAGGGGGTAAAAGCTCTCGGTATTGAAGTAGTTTAAGTGGTATTTACCTAATTTTTTTAAAAACGCTGACAGGCAGGGTTTTTATGATACCTAACGCCTGTCAGTGGTAATGTACACAGAGCCGCACATGCACAACTCAGAGTACATTTACGGCACCAGCTTTGTGCCATGATAAAGTGATTCCTGTGCCCATGTGGTGCATACTAGCACATTAAGACCTGACCATGCAGGGGGCTATTTTTAACCACTTTAAGACCGGAAGGATTTGCCCCCTAATGACCAGGCCCTATTTTGGGATGCGGCACTGCGTTACTTTAACGGACAATTGCGCGGTCATGCGACACTGTACCCAAATAAGATTGATGTCCTTTTTTCCCACAAATAGAGCTTTCTTTTGGTGGTATTTGATCATCTGTGCGATTTTTATTTTTTGCGCTATAAACAAAAAAAGAGAGACGATTTTGAAAAAAAAAAAAAACAATATTTTTCACATTCTGCTATATAACATTCTCATTCTCAAAAAAAAAAAAACATTTTAAATCAAATTTTTTTTAACATTTTAGGCCAATTTGTTTTCTGCTACATATTTTTGGTAAAAAAAATCCCAATAAGCGTATTTTGATTGGTTTGCGCAAAAGTTATCGCATCTACAAACTACGTGAAAGATTTATGTCATTTTTATTGTTTTTTTTTAATAGTAATGGCGGCAATCTGTGATTTTTTGCGGGACCGCGACATTGCGGTGGACAGATCGGACCCCTAACTGACATTTTTGACACTTTTGGGGGTGCCAGTGACATTACTACAGTAATCAGTGCTAAAATATGCACTGACATTGATGACCCTATGGGTGATCAATGGGTTAAATGTGAGCCTAGGGGAGTGATTCTAACTGTGGGGGCGTGGCATGTGAAATGACCATAGAGACCTGTGATCCTATATAGAAGGATCATATGAGCTCTGTGATCATTTCAGGGAGAAGAACAGTCGGCTGTGTTTACAACAGCCGACCGTCCTTCTCTCTCAGAGGGGAGCGATAGCGGGTGCCATCGCCGGCCCGTTTACGCTGTGATTGGACACAGCAGGAGTAAATTAGTGGGTCTGGTGGACTTAATGTCCGCCAGGACCTGCCGATCATTCCAGAAAGAAGCAGAACAATGGTCTGCCTATGTAAACAAGCCAGACCGCCAATCTGCAAAGCAGGAAAACAGATCATTGCCTTCCCCTAGTCAAAGCCCCTCCCACACAGTTAGTAAACACAACCTAGGAACACATTTAACCCTTTGATTGTCCCTGATGTTAGCCAGTGTAATTAGTACAGTGGCTGTGCATCATTTTTAGAACTGATGATCACTGTATTAGTGTTACTGGTCCACAAAAAAGTGTCAAAAGTGTCAGGTGTAGATTGATCTGCTGCAATATTGCAATTCAATCATAAGTCGCTGATTGCCGCCATTACTAGTAATAAATAAATAAATAAAAATATCCTATAGTTTGTTTACGCTATAAAATTTGCGTAAAATAATCGATATATACTTACTGGGAATATGTAGCAGAATACAAATTAGCCTAAACTGATGAAGAATTTTTTTTTTTTTTGACATTTCTTTTATTGGATGTTTTAAAGCAGAAAGTAAAAAGTTTGGGGTTTTTTTAATTTTTTTTTTTCATAATTGTAGGTCTTTTTTTGTTCAAAGCGCAAAAAATAAAAACCGCAGAGGCTATTAAATACCACCAAAAGAAAGCTCTATGTATTTGTGGAAAAAAAAGGACATTCCTTCTATTTGGGTACAGTGTCGCGTGACTGCGCAATTGTCAGTTAAAGTAACGCAGTGCTGTATCACAAATAATGGCCTGTTAATGAGGGGGGTAAACCTTCTGGAGCTGAAGAGGTTAATGCAAACCAGGTAATATTTTAGGACTTAAATCAATCAGTTTTGGGTGGAGTTGGCCAATGATATTCCCTTCTGCTCCCTTTCACATTGGCGCGATTGGACATTGCATGACAAACCACCGCCTATTGCTGGTGTTCTATCAGAATACTGCTACCTATCAGATTTTGCTACCGGAAGTGACGTACAGACTTCACTAGAACAACTTACTGCGCATGCGCCATGCGTTCCAACATGGCCGCTATGCGTTCCAATAGCTTTCCTAATGTGACAGAACACGAACACATCTTCTTACACCCACGCAAGTCCTGAATTTTACATTTCTTTGAGCAGTAAACTCACCTTATATACTGAATCACAGTATTACAGTTCTATTATTATTGTAATCTAGTAATTATAACGAGAAACCTGCAGGTAGCAGGTGGTGACCGCCATCTTGGTACACCCCGCACAAACTGATTATATAGTGAAATAGACTATTTCACGATTGTCTATTTCAGTATATACAGTAAGGAATTGAATTTTAAATTTATTTTAGCAGTAAACTCACCTTACTGTATTTACTAAAATAGACAATTTCACCGCGACCGAGTAAAATTGTCTATTTCACTATATAATCAATTTGTCGATGAGCAGTGCGGGGTGTATCAAGATGGCCGTCGCCTCCTGATACCTGCAGGTTTCTCGTTATAATTACTAGATTACAATAATAATAGAAATGTAATGCTGTTTTTCAGTATATAAGGTGAGTTTACTGCTAAAATAAATGTAAAATTCAGGACTTGCGTGGGTGTACGAAGATGTCCGCCTCTGCTTCGTGTTCTGTCACATTAGGAAAGCTATTAGAAAGCATAGCGGCCATGTTGGAACACATGGCGCATGCGCAGTAAGTTGTTCTAGCCCGTACGTCACTTCCGGTAGCAGAATCTGATAGGTAGTGCTATTCTGACAGAACACCGGCAACGGCACCGCCCGAGTCAGTGCGACACCCATATGTGTGTAGAGCTTATTGCATTAGGGTGTGCACTCCAAAGCTCAAACACACATGCCTTTCTCTGCAGCCTCAGCTGCACTGGACGGGGAATGCATGGGAAGTGCTCTGTGTTGAGCACTCAGCTTCGTGTTCATTCACAAACTGAAGCATAGTAAACATAGTTTTCTATGCTTCAGTTATGAATGAACACAGTGAGTGAGTGTGTTCGCAGTGTTCATTTAGAAAAGGGAGGCACTAGTAAATGACATATTTACTAGCCCCCTCCCACACTATCCATAAGCATCCCCTACATAGCTAGGGGGAGAAGAGAGGAGGGAAGCTAGCAGCACTGCGGGGCGGGGGCAAACAAGGGCAAGCCCGGGCAGTAGGTGGAATCGGCACCACACATAGAGATTTGGGTGTGCCCAGGCACACCTGGCACACCCCCTGCGCATGCCTATGGCGACGCTGACTTTGCGGCACCACACTGATTCCCAAAAATAGCTCCTGTACTACTTTTGGCGACTTCAGGGGCGATTTCAATACACATCTGTGCATAAACCCGCACAGATGTCTCTCAAATCGCCCCCGAACTCGCACTGAAATGCCGGTTTGAAATCGTGCGAGTTCAGCTTTCACACCCGCCTTCAGTGTGAACCCAGCCTTAATGCTGTGCACATTTAGTATTGCTGTAAGGGCACATTTTCTGTTAAGGCTGTTAGTAGAAGGAGCAGAAAGTGAGCGGAAAATAGCATCCTTTATACAATTGTTAGACTGTGACATTCCAGATTCAGCCCATGTACAGAGATACAGTGTTTACTTTGTATCGCCTCCCTGAATGCATCCCATTCTTCTATCTGTTTAGTAAGTCCACAGCTTATCCAAATATAAAAGGTCCATTTTCAATCTCTCTAAATATTTTAGCTGTAATGTAGGGATCTGACATTTGCGTCTACATTTCTTTTAGGCCAATGGCAGGAGAAGAAGTGTTTTGTTGTTTGAAACCGAAATCTGCAGTTTAACATTTATGACTAGCAAACACACAAGACACAACACAATGAAATAATTAATAACTGGAAGAGGGACCATGCAGGAAAACCAATGTAAAAATAGTTTTTGTTATGTCTAAAGAAATTAGGAGCATTTGGATTGCAACATTTTAACTATAGTGTGTCTTGGTTGAATCTTGAATCTTTGATTCTAGTCTTTATGATAGTAATTAAAATGATATCAAACTCTTCGTTTTCTTTAAGCACTTTCATCAGATGTTTGAATCACTTACTGAGTATGCAGCTTCTTTATCTTCTAATCCTTGCCTATCTTCCAGTTTAAGCTGCTGCCATACCTGCTGCCCCCAGGTTTTCTGTTTCAGGGTGGCTCCTTTTTTCCAGCAGCATCCTATGGAGCCACCCTTGCATGTAGGAACTAGAGTTGTGTCTCCTTACACTGTATCAAAAGAAACACATAGCCTAATACCCTAGGATTGCAAGGCACTCCCTTGCTCCTCCAGCCTAACCTTCTCCAAACTAACAGTCTGACCTGAGACTGCACTGTCCACTGTTAGGGCTCTTTCACACGGTCCGCCTCTGTAGGCGGATCCGTGCTGCTCAGCGGGGATCGATCTGTGCCGGCAGATGCTTGCAGTGCGGAGAGGGAGGTGTCACAGCCCCCGCTGCTCTCTATGGGGAATCGGATGAGAGCGGACCGCCTGTCCGCTCTCATCCGATCCCATCCGATCTGATCCCCAGGACGGATGGAAAATAGGGTTTCCATCCGTCCGGATTTCACAGACCGGATCGGATGCGGATGGCAGCGTTGTCAGCGGACATGTCACCGCTGACATCCGCTGCTCCATAGGGCTGAATGGGGCATCCGATCAGATCCGCCTAAAAAACTGACAGGTGGATCTGATCGGACCGCCCGTGTGAAAGAGCCCTTAAAGTGTTACTAAACCCACAACAGTAAAATCAGTCTGTATATGCAGTATAGCATGCTTGTTATACCCACTGTGGAACCTAAGGGGTTAAGCCTCTGCATTGTGTAAAAAGGCTGTTTGATTCTGTCTTCTCTGATACCCCCTTCTTCCACAGTCCCCAAACCATCTTCTGATAGAACAGTGCCCTGGATGCAAGCTGCACATGCTCTGTTTGGTGTGTATTACTAGAGATTTATTTTTACTTTTACTTTTGTTTTCTAGGGAAGGTGCATGTGATTGGCACAGGGCCAATCAGCACTGTCCAGACAGAGAATCAGGGGTCCTGCAGCATCATAGGACAGTCAGAGTAGAACAAAAACTTATCCTACAAGCTTTAACCAGACACTGATACAAGTCACAAGACTGCTATATAGTGCTGATGAGAAAAAGTATTTAGCAGTTTATATTTACTAAAACGATTGCAATTCCATGTTGTGTAGGAGAACAGATATAGTGAATGCAGTGCCCTGGGTTTAGTAACCCTTTAGCTTTTCCTGTGAAAACAGTAGGTTCTGGAAAGCAGCACTGAGAGAGCACAAGTAAACAGCTTTGAAAGTTGTAAACTGCAATTGCTTGGGTATGAATTTTAACAAATAGTTCACTGGGGAATATTTTTTTGTGCTCAATTTGTTACATTAAAAAAGGCTAAGGGTTTATTATTACTTTAACGTATAGATTTGAAGGGTCCTCCTCTAGATGTTGTTTACATTTTGTCAGACAAGACATTTAGCTTCATGGCTGACCAACTGTTGAGATAAAATCAATTACAGAATAAATCACCTAGAGATTATTCATTATTAGTCTGAGCTAATTCATTAAGTATCCATTGACTACTACATGTTGCTTAAGCAAGTCCCTACACAGCAGCAATCTGGATCAATGTTTCCTCAGCACTAGCTTTGGAGGTCAAACCTGGACCCTACCCTAGGTGTGACCCTGTCTCTGAAGCTTCATTTTGTGAGTAGACCGGCCGATTCTGACTGCAAATGAAATGTTAATTATCCTTGGTTCACCTCTAATGACCACCTACAGTGACCCAGTCTCCTCCGGCCACCAGAACCTCTCCGACCACCAGCTGCTAAGTTTGTGAGTAGCCTTGTACCCTAATCTAAGTTTCTTCTGCTTTGCAGTGCAAAGGTCACACCCACTGGCAGGTCCAACATTGATTGTGTGAAATGTTGCCCTCTGCTTGACTCAATACCATCCTCAGACTCTTCCTTAGCTCCCTTTTATTATTCCCATACCTCCGTTTACAAAGCCACCGAAGAAGTCTTTTTGAAGACGCAACGCGTCTGGAGGCAGCAGCTGACATTTGTTTCTTCCCATGACCATCACCGATCTGATGGCTGTGAGCCAGTGGATTGATATCATGAGCCTAATACAACTGGCACGGCTTAGTGCTGTATTTAGTGCTGTACTATGTGAGTAAGCTCTTTTTATATTTGTATCCAAATAAACGTTTCTACAGAGAGCACTAGATATGTTGTTTTTGTTCCATATGGTTGACTGTTATGTATGAGGAAACATTGGGATCTTGACCTGAGCTGGCCCAAGACCTTGTGCTGCCTGGGTCCAAGAATAAAATGCTGCCCCCCCCAAAAAAAAAAAACAACCCCAACAAAAGGCCTCTCTACATCCATTATTTTATATAAATATAACATAAAGAAAATATTATATATACTGTTATCTCTAATAACTCACCACTGGACTGGTCCACCAAACACCCTCTGTCTGTCCTCAGTCCTCCTATCACTACTGTGTCTGCCACCGCCCTAGAAGATCCAGCCTGCCGTGCGTGATATGGAGTGCGCCGATGTCTGACGTAATTGCGCACACCATGATCACGTGAGGATTATTACCCGAAGGAGACACTCCGCCTCCTCATACTCATCAGTTTGCACTATGGGCGGCAGCATGAGATGGGGAAATGCCGCCTGTAAAGCCTCGTACACACGCAACGAATTTCCGCCGACCGGTCGTCTATCTTTTGTCCAGAGTGGTGTTTTGTTGGTTGGAATGTGCTCTAGACTGCACACAAATTTTTCCGCACCACAGAATTCTACTTCAGAAGTGATGTCATGTGTTGGTTTGCTTTCTTTGTGTTCTTTCTTCTCTGAGCATGCCCAGTCTTGCTCATAAGATTTTTCCCTGTCGAAATCTGTACTGACTACACGAAAATCGGACGTGTTTTGACGGAGGACAAAAATGTCATAGCCTGCACACCAGAATTTTTTCGGCCGAAAAGTCGGAGTCGGTTGTCGGAAGCATCATACTAACAAGCCGAAAATCGTCAGATCGGTCGTTGGACGAAAATTCCCGGCCGAATTTCGACTCGTGTGTACGGGGCTTAACTCGCCACAGACTTATGACACACAAAACTGCTGGAAAAGAAATCTTGGGAGCCAATTTGCTGCCTCTCTCCAAGTTCTGCCTGGGTCCAATGGACCCAGTGGGACCCATGGTAGGGCCGGCCCTGATCGTAAAACATCTAGAAACATCCATCCATCCATTCTTAGCCTCTGGTGGGTAACAGGAGTCGTCCCGGAAGATTGGAAATTGGCAAATGTCGTGCCCATTCACAAGAAAGGTAATAGGGAGGAATCGAGCAACTATAGACCAGTGAGTCTGACATCAATAGTAGGCAAATTAATGGAAACCCTATTAAAGGATAGGATTGTGGAACATCTTAAATCCCATGGATTGCAAGATGAAAAACAACATGGGTTTACTTCAGGGAGATCATGTCAAACAAATCTTATAGATTTTTTTGACTGGGTGACTAAAATAATAGACGGTGGAGGTGCAGTAGACATTGCATATCTAGATTTTAGTAAGGCTTTTGACACTGTCCCACATAGAAGACTTATCAATAAACTGCAGTCATTGAGCATGGACTCCCATATTGTTGAGTGGATTAGGCAGTGGCTGAGTGACAGACAACAGAGGGTTGTAGTCAATGGAGAACATTCAGAACAAGGTCATGTTACCAGTGGGGTACCTCAGGGATCTGTACTGGGACCAATTTTGTTTAATATCTTCATAAGTGATATTGCAAAAGGCCTCGATGGTAAGGTTTGTCTTTTTGCTGATGACACAAAGATATGTAACAGGGTTGATGTTCCTGGAGGGAAACGCCAAATGGAAAAGGATTTAGGAAAACTAGAAGAATGGTCAGAACTCTGGCAACTGAAATTTAATGTGGATAAGTGCAAGATAATGCACCTGGGGCGTAAAAACCCAAGGGCAGAATATAGAATATTTGACACAGTCCTGACCTCAGTATCTGAGGAAAGGGATTTAGGAGTAATTATTTCAGAAGACTTAAAGGTGGGAAGACAATGTAATAGAGCAGCACGAAATGCCAGCAGAATGCTTGGATGTATAGGGAGAGGTATAAGCAGTAGAAAGAGAGAAGTGCTTATGCCGCTGTACAGAACACTGGTGAGACCTCACTTGGAGTATTGTGCGCAGTACTGGAGGCCATATCTCCAGAAGGATATAGATACTCTAGAGAGAGTCCAGAGAAGAGCTGCTAAACTAGTACATGGATTGCAGGAAAAAACTTACCAGGAAAGGTTAAAGGACCTTAACATGTATAGCTTGAAAGAAAGAAGAGACAGAGGGGATATGATAGAAACTTTTAAATACATAAAGGGAATCAACTCGGTAAAGGAGGAGAGCATCAGTGGCGGCTGGTGAAGTTTTAAGATGGGGGGGCGCAAGACCCCGCCCTTCTATTTTGGCCCCTCCCATTTCTCAGAAGCCACACCCCTTATAGACCCCACCCATTTTGTCCCCTGTATTTTGCTTGCGTGAACCAATTCTCCCAATATATCACATATTAAGGGCTCCATCAGTACTAGTATATCCCATAATAGGGAGCAGGGGCCCTATTATGGGATACACTGACAGAGTGGCACAAACCCCACAGTACAGGCCCCTTGTACAAACCCCACAGTACAGACCCCCTAGCACAGACCACACAGTACATGCCCCCTTTCAATGCAGTGACCAGCGTACATGCCCCCTTTCAATGTAGTGACCAGCGTACATGCCCCCTTTCAATGTAGTGACCAGCGTACAGGCCCCCTTTCAATGCAGTGACCAGCGTACATGCCCCCTTTCAATGTAGTGACCAGCGTACATGCCCCCTTTCAATGCAGTGACCAGCGTACATGCCCCCTTTCAATGCAGTGACCAGCGTACATGCCCCCTTTCAATGCAGTGACCAGCGTACATGCCCCCTTTCAATGCAGTGACCAGCGTACATGCCCCCTTTCAATGTAGTGACCAGTATACAGGCCCCCTTTCAATGTAGTGACCAGTATACATGCCCCCTTTCAATGCAGTGACCAGCGTACATGCCCCATTTCAATGCAGTGACCAGCGTACATGCCCCCTTTCAATGCAGTGACCAGCGTACATGCCCCCTTTCAATGCAGTGACCAGCGTACATGCCCCCTTTCAATGCAGTGACCAGCGTACATGCCCCCTTTCAATGTAGTGACCAGTATACAGGCCCCCTTTCAATGTAGTGACCAGTATACATGCCCCCTTTCAATGCAGTGACCAGCGTACATGCCCCCTTTCAATGCAGTGACCAGCGTACATGCCCCCTTTCAATGCAGTGACCAGCGTACATGCCCCCTTTCAATGTAGTGACCAGTATACATGCCCCCTTTCAATGCAGTGACCAGCGTACATGCCCCCTTTCAATGTAGTGACCAGTATACAGGCCCCCTTTCAATGCAGTGACCAGTATACATGCCCCCTTTCAATGCAGTGACCAGCGTACATGCCCCCTTTCAATGCAGTGACCAGCGTACATGCCCCCTTTCAATGCAGTGACCAGCGTACATGCCCCCTTTCAATGCAGTGACCAGCGTACATGCCCCCTTTCAATGCAGTGACCAGCGTACATGCCCCCTTTCAATGTAGTGACCAGTATACAGGCCCCCTTTCAATGTAGTGACCAGTATACAGGCCCCCTTTCAATGTAGTGACCAGTATACATGCCCCCTTTCAATGCAGTGACCAGCGTACATGCCCCCTTTCAATGCAGTGACCAGCGTACATGCCCCCTTTCAATGCAGTGACCAGCGTACATGCCCCCTTTCAATGCAGTGACCAGCGTACATGCCCCCTTTCAATGCAGTGACCAGCGTACATGCCCCCTTTCAATGCAGTGACCAGCGTACATGCCCCCTTTCAATGCAGTGACCAGCGTACATGCCCCCTTTCAATGTAGTGACCAGTATACAGGCCCCCTTTCAATGTAGTGACCAGCATACATGCCCCCTTTCAATGCAGTGACCAGCGTACATGCCCCCTTTCAATGCAGTGACCAGCGTACATGCCCCCTTTCAATGTAGTGACCAGTATACAGGCCCCCTTTCAATGCAGTGACCAGTATACATGCCCCCTTTCAATGCAGTGACCAGCGTACATGCCCCCTTTCAATGTAGTGACCAGCGTACATGCCCCCTTTCAATGCAGTGACCAGCGTACATGCCCCCTTTCAATGCAGTGACCAGCGTACATGCCCCCTTTCAATGCAGTGACCAGCGTACATGCCCCCTTTCAATGTAGTGACCAGCGTACATGCCCCCTTTCAATGTAGTGACCAGCATACATGCCCCCTGCAGAGGTATGGCAGTGGGAGAGATGGGATCAGGCAAAGGGATGGCGGTGGGAGGGATGGTCATGGGATGAGGCAGAGCAGAGGGGGATGGCGGTGGAAAGGCTGGATTGATGGTCATGGAGGACTGACAGGACAGGAGGACCACGAGGACTCACCGGTGGTGATGTCTTCTTCCAGCAGATGACCTCCGGTGGTCTGGTCTCCTCTCCGGTGCCGCCGTCACCCCCTCCATGACCATCAATCCAGCTTTTCCACCGCCATCCCCCTCTGCTCTGCCTCATCCCATGAGTCATGGGATGAGGCAGAGCAGAGGGGGATGGCGGTGGAAAGGCTGGATGGATGGATGGTCATGGGATGAGGCTGGACCAATCACAGCCAGGAATCCACGAAGTGGGGGTTTCCAAGGAATCTGCCTTGCGCCCAGGTTACGCCCCCCACGCCCCCCAGAAGGCAGCCAATCGGCGCCTCTTCTGGGTGGTAACCCCACCCCCCCACCCCCTCCACATCGGCTGGCGGCGGCGGCGGCGAACGCAATTTTTTTTTTTTTTCAAACTTTATTGCTCGTTTTGCAATCTTTTTTTTTTTTTTATCTTTTTTTTTTTTCTTCCTTTTTTCAGGGGGGGCGGCGCCCTGGCGCCCCCTATGCACCGGCCGCCACTGGAGAGCATACAGTAAAACCTTGGATTGCGAGCATAATTCGTTCTGGAAACATGCTTGTAATCCAAAGCACTCTTATATCAAAGCGAATTTCCCCATAAGAAATAATGGAAACTCAGATGATTCGTTCCACAAGTCCTTCAGTTTATAGTCTATATACAAAGATTATAGCAATGTGATAGGTTGTGTAACCATAAAATGTCCATCCATAATATGCAGCCTTCCCAAGGGGATTAGAAGCAAAATCTAGCAGAGCTACAGAATATAAGAGAGAAGAGAGGCACATCTAAGTGTAGCAATATGGTTACATTTAATGAAGGTTCAATATTTAGCAACTCACATGGTTGATGATTAAAATAGGCACACCTAAGTATGCAGGCATCCGGGGTAAAGCTGTCCACATAGAGTAGACCATCTTCTGAACCACCGGCTCTCACCACTGTCAATCTGCAATCATGACCGGGAAGAATAGCCTGCAGTAGAGTGATCTGAAAGTGAGGCTTTGAATCACTTGTGGAGTGCAGCGGGGAAGGGATGATGAAGATGGCTGTGCAGAGGACGGTCTATGTGGACAGCTTTACCCCAGATGCCTGCATTCTTAGATGTGCCTGTTTTACTCATCAACCATGTGAGTTGCTAAATATTAAACCTTCATTAAATGTAACCATATTGCTACACTTTAGAGGCTCCTCTCTTCTTTTTTATACATGACACTACTTGTATATCAAGACATCGCTTGTATATCAAGTCAAAATTTATTTTAAAAATTTGCTTGTCTTGCAAAGCGCTCTCAAACCAAGTTACTCTCAAACCAAGGTTTTACTGTATTTAAAAGAAGAAAAACTACCACAAGAGGACACAGTTTTAAATTAGAGGGGCAAAGGTTTAAAAGTAATATGAGGAAGTATTACTTTACTGAGAGAGTAGTGGATGCATGGAATAACCTTCCTGCAGAAGTGGTAGCTGCAAATACAGTGAAGGAGTTTAAGCATGCATGGGATAGGCATAAGGCTATCCTTCATATAAGATAGGGCCAGGGACTATTCATAGAATTCAGATATATTGGGCAGACTAGATGGGCCAAATGGTTCTTATCTGCCGACACATTCTATGTTTCTATGTTTCTATGGTGAAACAGGAGTCAAAGTTGGAGGTGAGCTGCTGGAGTCACTGGTGGTGGATTCATTTTGAGCACCTGTTCTTGAGTTAATCACATTACACAGAGGTGGCAGGATTACTCATTCAGTTTTTGGACTAATTGAATATCACTGGAGGACTCTAAGACCCCATTCACACTGGGGCGACCTGTCAGGCGACCTGGTCCCCTGACAGGTTGCCGTAGGTCGCCTGCCATAGAGAAGCTGTGGACCCGTTCTAATAGGAGCGACACAAGTCGCTCCGACTTAGAAAAAGGGTCAGGAGCTTCTTTGGGGCGACCTGGAGCGACCTGCATTGACTTCAATGATATGAAGTCCGTGCCGGCCACTCCGAGGTCGCGGTGCGAGCTGCGCACCGCGACTTGTGAGGTCGCCCCGGCAAGTAGCGTCGCCCCAGTGTGAACGGGGTCTGATTCCTTTAATTTGCTTCGTTTTGTTTAGTGCCGGTTCACACTAGGGCGACCTGTGAGGCGACCTGGTCGCCTCACAGGTCGCCGTAGGTCGCCTCCCATAGGGAAGCTACGGACCTGTTCTAATAGGAGCGACACAAGTCGCTCCGACCTAGAAAAAGGGTCCAGAGCTTCTTTGGGGCGACCAGGAGGCGACCGCCATAGACTTCAATGTTATGAAGTCCGTGGCAGCCGCTCCGAGGTCGCGGCGCGCTGCTCGCACCGCGACCTCGGAGGTCGCCACCCGAAGTAGCGTTGCGGTAGTGTGAACCGGCGCTAATAGTCACGTTTCAAACTGACACATTGTAATTTTATTTCACTCTGAGTTTGTGTATGTGATTCAGTCATTATGTATCAATATTGTTTCACACTTTAGAAATATTTACACATGTGTAGCAATCTTTGGATATACACAGATGAGATGAGATTGCGCTGTATTTATATTATATTCATATGTTTGGTGACTACGCTTCTGTTTGATTATTACCTGCTTATCCGCTACTGGACCCTGGCCTGCTCAACTCCAGATGGGGCGATCCTGAGGACCGCGACCTGGTACTAACAGGCAGCAATATTCCTCTTCACCATCAGGAGCTCTGGTGAACACCGCTTAGTACTTAGATTTCACACCTTAGGTGGGCCCGCATCATCCACCAGGGTGACTGCCTGTGTACCTATCCCTGCTGGTCGGTGGTAGTTGTGCAATTGCTATAGCAACTGTTCTTCGAGCCTGACCCCTGATTGTTACACACTTATTGGGATTTTTTTTTACCAAAGACATGTAGCAGAATATATTTTGGCCTAAATTTATGAATTAATTTAATTTTCTTACATTTTTTTTATTGGATATGTTTGATAGCAGAAAGTACAAAATATTGTTTTTTTCAAGGAGGGGTGGGCTACCTCCAGGTTTTAACTGCCTTCTATATATCCATTAGAATGCAAGAGTTAGGACCTGCAGAAATATTGGGGTGCCTTGGAGCGGCTCTGCAGCTTACACATGTATTTGCAAATGTGTGCTAACTAAACCCCTGTTTTTAGCGCAAACTGTTAGAGAGGATAATTTGGTTGGTAGCAGATTGGCTAGTGAGTTGAGCTGGGAATTTCCTTTGGTTTTGTTTTGCATGCGTTGCCCTTCTATGTGCTCCTTGCTCTAAAGGCCAGTTATAGGTGGTGACAGTGGCCAGTTGTTTGTTACTGATGCAATATTGGAAACACTGGATGCCTTTGCTGCCATTGTGCTATGTGCAGGGTGTCCAGTGTGCCCCTGTGCCTTTAAGGAGGGGGTGGTTCCCTCCAGGCTTTCCTGCCCTCTATCTATTCATTAGAATGCATGTGCATCTACTTTGGAGGCTCTTATAATTGGGGTTCCTTGGAGTGGCTCTGCAGCTTACACCTGTATTCGGGAAGGTGTGCTATTGAAACCCCTGTTTTTAACGCAAACTGTTAGACAGGATAATGCGGTTGGTAGCAGATTGGCTAATGGGTCAAGCTGGAAATTTTCTTTGGTTTTGTTTCATTAGCTGGGGTTCTAGTGGGCCCCATTAACCACTTGCCCACTGGGAACTTTCACCCCCTTCCTGATCAGGCTAATTTTTTAGCTTTCAGAGCTGTTGCACTTTGAATGCCAATTGCGCGGTCATGCAACACTGTACCCAAACAAAATTTTTATAATTTTTTTCACACAAAATAAAGATTTAATTTGGTGGTATTTAATCACCGCTGGGTGTTTTATTTTTTAAATAATCGAATCAAGA
This sequence comes from Pelophylax lessonae, assembly GCF_965119305.1. Lineage (NCBI taxonomy): Eukaryota > Metazoa > Chordata > Amphibia > Anura > Ranidae > Pelophylax > Pelophylax lessonae. The sequence goes on along the minus strand of NC_138780.1, from coordinate 141,741,477 downwards.
GTAAAAATTTTGAAAAAAAAAACAACCCAACTTTTTCATAGTTATAACATTTTGTAAACAGGTAATTTTTCTCCTTTACTGATGTGTGCTGATGTCATGGTCTTACCTTCTTGCTGTTCTCCTTCGTTTGACATGTGCTGGCGGCCATCTTGGTTTCTGGGTTTCTTGTAGCCTTCCACTCTGCGGCTCCTCCTTCCCACTGGGAGGAGCTGGATGCCTAGCTCATATATATAGGAGGTCTGTGGCTTCAGTTCCTTGCTTGGTCCTCCTGTGTTCACATGCTTCTAAGACTGCTGCTGCTTCTGGTTCCCGATTCTGGCTTCGTCTGACTACCCTGCTGGTTCCTGATCCTGGCTTCGTCTGTCTACCCTGCTGGTTCCTGATCCCGGCTTCGTCTGACTACCCTCCTGGTTCCTGACCTCTGGCTTCACAAGGACTCTGCCTCGGTTTCGCCATCCGTTTGGACTTTTGCTTTACAGCTTGATTTTCAATAAAGCCTTCTTATTTTCACTTATCTGTTGTTGTACGTTTGGTTCATGGTTCCGTGACATTAGGACCAAGCCATGAATTCTGACGGTACAGGGCCATCCTCGCTACCCACGCTGGTTGCCAGACTTGATCAGCAGGATCACCTGTTGGGTCGGTTCGCCGTGGCGTTGCAAACCCTGCTTGAACGCACGGCTCATTTCGCTCCCGTTGCCGATGGGTCGGTTGTCGCTCCTGGGCCCGCTCCTACTGCCGCTCCGGTTGTTGCGCCAGAGTCTACCCCGACACCTGTTGTTGCGCCTGCGGTGTTTTGGGGTATGACCGGTTCTGCCCCCCTTCCACAGCGCTTTGGGGGAGAGCCAACTCAGTGCCGAGGTTTCCTTAACCAGGTGGGCATTTATTTCGAGTTGCTGCCACATGCCTTTCCTACTGAGAGATCAAAGGTGGGCTTCTTAATTTCGCTGCTCTCGGACAAGGCCTTGGCCTGGGCCAGCCCTTTATGGGAGAACAACAATCCGGTGGTTGCCGAGTTTTCCGGTTTTGTTGCTTCTCTTCGGAGGGTATTCGATGTGCCGGCTCGTGCTGCCTCTGCTGCGAAGCTCCTTATGTCCATCAGACAGGGTTCACGATCCGTAGCTGAATACGCCATTGAGTTTCGTACCCTGGCAGCAGAGGTGGGCTGGAATAATGAGGCTCTGGTCGCTGCTTTCTCTCATGGTCTCTCGGATGCCTTGAAGGATGAGGTTGCAGCTAAGGACCTACCAGTGGAGCTCGAGTCTCTTATTTCTTTCCTGATTTTGATTGACACCAGACTCAGGGAGAGACCTTCCTTTAAGGAGAGTCTGCGGAGGCCTCCTAACAGATTGGCGCCTACCTTTGCTGTCCCACCCGTGCCTCCCTCTCCTCCCACGCCTCCTGGGGATGACTTGGCTGGGGATGAACCCATGCAGCTGGGCTTTGCTCGCCTGTCCGAGGGGGAGAGGGTACTCCGGAGACGCGAGGGCCGATGCATGTACTGTGGTCTCGGTGGGCATTTTCGGTTGGCATGTCCGAACCGTCCGGGAAACGCTCGCACCTGAGATCCTGTCGGGGGCAGATCTTGGGTGGAGTCTCCTCGTCCCCGGTTTCCCATGTTGACAAACCACTGATCACTGTTGTCCTCTCCTGGGTCGGGGGCTCAGTGACGACCCAGGCGTTGGTGGACTCTGGTGCTGGTGGTTTGTTCATTGATAGTGTGTTCGCTGCCGCCAATTCCATTCCTCTGCAGGCCCGAGGTTCTCCACTGGCTCTTGAGGCGATAGACGGCAGACCCCTTCTGCCGCCACACGTGACTCATGAGACCCTTCCAGTGGGGATAGCCAAGACTACTCGGTGGTCTTGGGGTACCCCTGGCTCCAGAAGCATAATCCGACTTTCGATTGGAGATCGGCCGAGATCCTCTCGTGGTCACCACAGTGTGGGGCTAGTTGCATCCATGGGCCTGTCAAGTTGCTGTGTACTTCCTCGGACTCTCTGTTGCCTCCTGAATACGAGGAGTACCGGGATGTATTCGATAAGGTGCGCGCGGTTGCCCTACCTCCGCACCGCCCATACGATTGTGCCATCGAGTTACAACCTGGTGCCGTTCCTCCTCGTGGCAAGGTCTATCCACTGTCGGTAGCGGAGAATGAGGCCATGGAGGAGTACGTGAAGGAGGCGCTTTCACGCGGACACATTCGCAAATCCTCGTCCCCGGCAGGGGCTGGATTTTTCTTTGTGAAAAAGAAGGGCGGTGAGTTGAGGCCTTGCATCGATTACAGGGGTCTCAATCGCATCACGATCAAGAACGCTTACCCGATACCCTTGATTTCCGAGCTGTTCGATCGCCTTAAAGGGGCCACGGTCTTTACCAAACTCGACCTGAGGGCGGCATATAACCTCGTAAGGATCAAGGCGGCCGATGAGTGGAAGACCCGCGTTTAACACCAGGACCCGTCATTATGAATCCTTGGTTATGCCCTTTGGGTTGTGCAATGCGCCCGCAGTCTTTCAGGAATTCATCAACGATGTTTTCCGTGACCTGTTGCAGCAGTGTGTGGTGGTCTATTTGGATGACATCTTGGTATATTCTGTATCCATGGAGACTCACATTCTGGATGTCAGACGAGTGTTGCAACGGTTACGAGAGAACAAGCTGTTCGGTAAGCTTGAGAAATGCGAATTTCACCGATCCCAGGTAACCTTCTTAGGTTACATCATTTCCGCTGAGGGGTTCTCCATGGATCCTGAGAAGGTTTCGGCTGTCTTACAGTGGCCCCAGCCCAGTGGTCTTCGCTCCCTGCAGCGCTTTTTGGGCTTCGCCAATTATTATCGGAAGTTCATCAGGGACTTTTCCATGCTAGCCAAGCCTCTCACGGATCTGACCAGGAAGGGCAGTAATTCCCAGGTCTGGCCGCTCGAGGCCATCCGAGCTTTTGAGGCTCTAAAGTCCGCCTTTGTGTCGGCTCCGATTCTGTCGCATCCCAACCCTGGGTTGCCCTTTGTCCTCGAGGTGGACGCGTCTGAGACGGGAGTAGGCGCCCTTCTGTCTCAGCGTAGAACACCAGAGGGTCCTCTGCTTCCTTGTGGGTTTTACTCCCGGAAACTGTCTTCCGCGGAGTGCAACTATCAGATTGGTGACAGGGAGTTATTGGCCATCGTGCAGGCCCTTAAAGAATGGAGGCACTTGCTCGAGGGTTCGGTGGTTCCGGTCCTCATCCTGACGGACCACAAGAATCTGACCTACCTTTCTGAGGCCAAGAGATTGACACCACGTCAGGCCAGATGGGCTCTGTTCTTGTCACGTTTTAATTACGTGGTCTCCTACCTACCCGGTTCCAAGAACATCAGGGCGGATGCCTTATCACGGCAGTACTCCGACCTGTCCAGGGAGGAGTCGATTCCGACTTCGGTCATACCTCCGAATCAGATCCTGGCCGCCATTCGCACCAGCCTGACCTCTCCCCTGGGTGAGCAGATTTTGGCGGCTCAATCTGGTGCTCCCTCTGGGAGACCCAACGGCAGATGTTTTGTGCCTGAGGAGTTGCGCACTCGGTTGTTGCGAACCTACCATAACTCCAAGACAGCGGGGCATCCTGGAAAAAATCAGCTGTCCTGGGCTGTTTCACGTCTGTTCTGGTGGCCTTCCCTACGTTCCGACATCGCCGCATATGTAGCGGCATGCTCCATTTGTGCCCAGAGTAAGTCCCCTCGGCACCTTCCGTTGGGCCTTCTGCAACCCATAGCCACCGGGGAGCGCCCATGGTCACACCTGGGCATGGATTTCATTGTGGACCTCCCTGCATCCCGAGGCCATACGGTCATTCTCATGATTGTGGATCGGTTTTCCAAAATGTGCCACTGTGTTCCTCTCAAGAAGTTACCCTCTGCACAGGAGTTGGCCACGATTTTTGCCAGGGAGGTCTTCCGGTTGCACGGTTTGCCCAAGGAGATTGTGTCGGATCGGGGGAGTCAGTTTGTCTCCAGGTTCTGGCGCGCCTTTTGCTCCCAGTTGGGGATTCATCTCTCCTTCTCCTCGGCCTAGCACCCTCAGTCCAATGGGGCCGCAGAACGATCCAATCAGGCCTTGGAGCAATTCCTTCATTGCTATGTCTCCGATCACCAAGACAATTGGGTTGACCTCCTGCCTTGGGCTGAGTTTGCCAGGAACACGGCGGTGAACTCTTCCTCTGGGACGTCTCCCTTCATGGCCAATTATGGGTTCCAACCTGCCGTGTTACCGGAGGTATTCTCTCCCCAGGATATTCCGGCTGTGGAGGATCACCTTTCCGTCCTACGTGCTTCTTGGGTACAGATCCAGAAGTCCCTTGAGGTCTCTGCGCAGCGCCAGAGACTCCAGGCTGATCGCAGACGAGCGCCTGCTCCTTCCTACCAGGCCGGAGACCGTGTATGGTTGTCCACCCGCAACCTCAACCTTCGAGTGCCCACTCCCAAGCTGGCGCCTCGCTTTGTTGGTCCCTTCCGAGTGCTTCGCAGGGTAAACCCGGTAGCCTATGCCCTTGCGCTTCCTCCTGGCATGCGGATCTCCAACGTGTTTCATGTCTCCCTGTTGAAGCCACTGGTGTGTAATCGTTTCACTTCCTCGGTTCCTCGGCCTCGTCCGGTCCAAGTGGGCAATCGTGAGGAGTATGAGGTGAGCAATATCCTGGACTCACGCCTGGTCCGCGGTCGGGTGCAGTTTTTGGTTCATTGGCGTGGTTATGGTCCAGAGGAGCGTTCCTGGGTTCCCTCCGCAGATGTCCATGCTCCTGCCTTGCTCCGTGCCTTCCACGCACGCTTCCCTCAGAAACCGTTCTTTACTCCGCGGAGGAGGGGCCCTTGAGGGGGAGGTACTGTCATGGTCTTACCGTCTTGCTGTTCTCCTTCATTTGACATGTGCTGGCGGCCATCTTGGTTTCTGGGTTTCTTGTAGCCTTCCGCTCTGCGGCTCCTCCTTCCCACTGGGAGGAGCTGGATGCCTAGCTCATATATATAGGAGGTCTGTGGCTTCAGTTCCTTGCTTGGTCCTCCTGTGTTCACATGCTTCTAAGACTGCTGCTGCTTCTGGTTCCTGATTCTGGCTTCGTCTGACTACCCTGCTGGTTCCTGATCCTGGCTTCGTCTGTCTACCCTGCTGGTTCCTGATCCCGGCTTCGTCTGACTACCCTCCTGGTTCCTGACCTCTGGCTTCGCAAGGACTCTGCCTCGGTTTCGCCATCCGTTTGGACTTTTGCTTTACAGCTTGATTTTCAATAAAGCCTTCTTATTTTCACTTATCTGTTGTTGTACGTTTGGTTCATGGTTCCGTGACAGCTGATGAGGCAGCACTGATGGGCACTGATGAGGCGGCACTGATAGGCTGCACTGATGGGCACTGATGAGGCAGCATTAATTGGCACTGATATGCTCTACCGATGAGCACTGATGAGGGGGCACTGGTGGGCACTGATGAAGAGGCACTGACGTGGCTGCACTGATAGGCGGCACTGATAGGTCACATTGATGAGGAGACACTGGTGGGCACAGATTGGCAGCAGTGGTGGGCACAGATTGGCAGCAGTGGTGGACACAGATTGGCAGCACTTTTGTAGAAGCCGATTATTGGCACTTTTCTCCTCTCCTCCACACGCTGACAGCTTGAGAAGGAGCGGTGAAGAGACCCGGTACCCGGCTTTTGTTGACATTGTGATCAGCTGTGATTGAACACAGCTGATCACGTGGTAAAGGGACATGCTAATTGGCTCTTTACCTCAATCTATGTTCGGCAAAGTCCAGAAGACACTGTGAACACAGCCTGCCACCCGCGTCCAGCATTTGACAGTCTCCCAGAACTGGACCACCGCGGTGTAGCCATCATTCTGCTATAGCGCAATCGGCAAGTGGTTAAAACAAATAGAAAATCAACGCACAAACGGGGCATTTGCCAAGCTTCATTAATGCTTCAGAAAAGTATAATTGAAGCATCATCGAAGCATCAAAAACACAAGGGGGAAAAAAAAGCATGTTGAAGTGGTAGGTGCTTTAATGAGTGTTGAAGTTGAAGCAAGTGTAAATGTTATCCTATTTTATGTGGGATTACATTTATAAGAAGCTGCTTCTTTGTTTTAGCAGCCTATAGGCGTATGACTATTGTGCCTAATGGTAAATGTGGCGTTGCCCCTAGGGTAGCACTGATCCTTGCACAATAATGCAGTATCACTCTGTATGGGAAAAGCATCAGCCTGTTTATGGTCTCCCCTACAAAGACCACTGATCTTTGGTTGCAAAATACACTGGTGGGGTCATCAAATCAAGCCTGTGGTAGGGTCATCTTCTTGTCAAGACTTTTACCTCTTATAGACTGTGAATAGCAAATAAGGGCTAGAGGATATGACCCTCCTCTATTTAAGCTGCCTAATTAGCACTGCCCCTATTTCTTCCTTTCCCACTGTTATTAGCAAAGGCTAAGAGGTCACAGGAGCCTGTGATCTACATAACAGATTGCACCTAGTCATTCAGCCCCTGCTGTTCTCTAGGGGTGGTCTTTATCTCATTAACTAAAAGGTAGACACAACAGCAAACACAGGGAGGGGTCTCCACAGATCACCATGAATACCATCTTCCATTATTAGCTTCATCAAATGAGCATCTGCTTCCCCATTGTCACCAAGGTGCTGTACATGCATGTGAATTGGAGCAATTCATTTCAATGCACTATTAAGTGCAGCATTCAGGGGGATAGAGAGTTCTCCTTTAAATAACTGGACCTATCTATTCGTGCATATACTTCATTTTGTAGGCATCATTAATAATATCATCCAAATGTCAACTCCTAATAGGAATATACAGTACAACGTAAAAAAGGACAAGATGTTTACTCAGGACTGTTTGTTACATAATCTGCAGATGTGATTTTTTTTTTTTTACTCAGCATGTTTTAATTATAGGTCTTTCAGAAATGCATTGTTAGATACTCCGCCTGACACAGATAAGGCCGTTGGTAAATGATAGTAATGAATTTGTGTCTAAAAACAAGCGCTTGCCCGATAGGATCAGCTATAGGCATCACATGCAGGGATAGTTGTGACAACTTACCTGATGCAGTCATGTTTAACCACTTAAGCCCTGGAAGATTTTAGCCCCTTCCTGACCAGGCCCTATTTTGCGATTCGGCACTGTGTGACTTTAACGGACAATTGCGTGGTCGTGCAATGCTTTACCCAAAAGAAAGTGACGTCCTTTTTTTCCCACAAACAGAGCTTTCTTTTGGTGGTATTTGATCACCTGTGCGATTTTTACTTTTTGCGCTATAAACAAAAAAAGAGCAACAATTTTGAAAAAATAACAATATTTTTCACATTTTTTATATGAAATTCCCCCCACCAAAAAAATGTAAAAATCTAAATTTTTTAACATTTTAGGCCAATTTGTTTTCTGCTACATATGTTTGGTAAATAAAATCGCAATAAGCGCATTTTAATTGGTTTGCGCAAAAGTTATTGCGTTTACTAACTAGGGAAAGATTTCTGTCATTTTTGGTGTTTTTTTTTTTAACGAGTAATGGCGTCGATCTGCGATTTTTTTGCGGGACTGCGACATTGCGGCGGACAGATCGGACCCTTGACTGACATTTTTGACACTTTTGGGGTTACCAGTGACATTACTACAGTAATCAGTGCTATACATATGCACTGTTACTGTAAAAATGACACTGGCAGGGAAGGGGTTAACTTTATTGGTGATGCAGGGGTTAAGTGTGTCCCTAGGGGCGTGCTTCTAACTGTAAAGGGGTGTGGCTAGTGATGTAAGCACAGAGACATACGTTCCTACATAGCAGGATCGTATGATCTCTGTTCTTACAACAGGGAGAATGACAGGCGGCTTTGTTTACATCAGCCGCCTGCCTTTCTCCCTCTCCATGGGGAGATTGCGAGTGGCCGGCGGACATCGGGTCCGCTGGTCAGGTCACATGCGCTGACTTCTTAGGGAATGAGCAGGGGCGGGAGCGCGCCTCCGGCGGTGCGTGCTTGCCCCCTAGAGGCTCACAGGCTAGCGACGTAGTCCTATGCCACTTTGCCTGTACGGGGCTGACCGCCTCAGTAAATAGTCGTGCGGCGGTCGGCAAGCGGTTAACCTGCTTATATCTAAAGGGAAAGTATATGGGTTTCGAATAAAGAGACCCTGTCACCAAAATAAAAAAAATTGCAGGTCAAGACACATAGGGGTACGCTGATACATGTGTTTTTCATTCTGGCAATTGGTTCTACATATCATACAAGAATTTAGGAAACAGGACGTTGTAATTCCGCTTTTAGAGGCGTTTTGCAAGGAGGAGGTTCTGCTTTTGAACGCCCCTCAACATTAGCCTAGGGGGTAGATTCAGTGGCGTAGCGTGGGTTGTCAGCACCCGGGGCAAGGCAAGTAATTTGCGCCCCCTAACCTGCGGGATTTTAGCACTCAAATTTCTTCCACTAGATTAGTTAATCTCAGTTGCCTCGGACCCTCTTCCTGATTGGCCAGGAGGAGGATCCTTGTGACAATAGCGAATTTTCATTCGCTATTGTCACACAATGGGTGGGCTCGGGGGGCGCACTGCTCTGCGCCCCGGGTCCACCCTTTTTTGAAGCCTATTAGAGCCTCTGGCTCAAATCAGGCGATAACCCACTCTGTGACAGCGCCAGGCTGCTGACACACTCGCTGCTAAACTGACTGAGCAGTGAGGAGAGGCGGCATAGGCGGGGCTTGGCTTGCAACGCCACCCCACCCTACACCAATGGACAGGTGAGGCACAGTCCAGCCCCGCCCTGGCCCACCATTTTCAGCCATAGGGCGGCCGCGCTAGACATCTCCCAGCCTAAAGATGGAGGCAGCCGCAGACAGTATTTGAACTGTCTATGTCAGAGTCAGAAAGACAGAGTGACACTGCGGATGCGCCCCCCCCCAGATGTTGCGCCCGGTGCGGCCGGCCCCCCCTGCACCCCCCACGCTATGCCACTGGGTAGATTTACTAAAGGCAAATAGACTGTGCATTTTGCAAAGTTGCACTCTGCAAGTGCAGTTTCTCCAGAGCTTCGTAATTGCGCAGAAGCTCTGCTGACTTCCATCATCCAATCATGCGCAAGCAAAAATTTTTTTTTTTTTTTTTTTTATCTTCCTTGCACATGATTGGATATTCTTTAAGCCTTACCTTATTTACTAAAAATAAAAACAGGAAAGCGCCTCTAAGTGTAGCAGTTTAATAGCATAAAAAGGCAATCAGCCAAATGTACACTCACATAAAGGAAGGGGTAAAAGGCTCTTGGGTGAGGGTGACGATCCAGCAGACGAAGGGAAAAAGCATCCAAGCTTGGGGTACACAAAGACCTTCCTGTGCCGGAGTCCCGCTGGCGAGTGTAGTGTAGACCCGGAAGCAAGTCAGATGGAGAACAGCTGAGCCGCAACGCCGGCCGGCGTGTGACATCACCGGAGGAGGAAAGACACAACGCGTTTCTAAGCATGTGCAGGGCTCATATGGAGCATGTGCGCTCCTTTCTCTACCTCATTTACTAAGCTCTGGAGCAACTGCACTTTACAAAGTGCACAGTCTATTTGCCTTTAATAAATCCACCCCTTTGTGTCCATGCACACACAGTCATGTACAGGAATTTAGAGGCAGAAAAAACAAAAACGCAGAGCCAGCGCGTTCAGGAGAGGAGCGTTTTACCACTAAAAAATGCTTGATGCACATAAATGCGTGTTAACGCTAGGCGCCTCAAGTTCCTGAGTGTTCATTCATTATAATGGCCATAATAAATAATATTCTAGCGAATAAAATTAATGAACGTCCAATCCCTTGATGTGCTTCAATGTGCCTAAACGCGTTTAAAAAACACAGCTTCAGGTGCATTTTTTTGCCGCTTTTCTCTTGCCATTTAGAAGAGCTGGGCAAGCCCAGTGCGCATGGAGCCTGATGGACATATCCCACTTTAATAACCCCATCATGGTCCTGTTAAACCTAAAGTGATTGTAGTCTCATTTTTTTTCTATAAAAATAACAAACATGTTATACTTACCTGCTCTGTGCAGTTTGCACAGAGAAGCCCGGATTCTCCTCTTCTCGGGTCCCTTTTCGGTGCTCCTGGCCCATTCCTCCTGTTGCGTGCCCCCACAGCAAGCAGCTTGCTAGGGGGGCACCTGAACGGAGGCACAGCTCCTTGTGCCCTGCCCCTCTCTCTCCTGAATGTCTAACTGACAGCAGCGTGAGCCAATAGCGTCACTGCTGTGTCTCACCCTATTAGAAAGGAGAGTCCCAAACAGTGTTCTGTCAAAAGAGCCAACTCGTTAAAATCTCCAATTACGTCACTTCATGTGACTCTCCAACAGCAGTAATTGGAGATATCGATGACTTAGCTGTTTTGACAAAACACCAGAGCAGCATATACAGTACGGTAAACGATAAAATGAGTGGACATTGTTAGTCCGGCCAATGGTAACCAACAACATGGCCGCCTCCAAGGCGGCGACGACTTTTTAAATCCTTAGCCGCTGTTCTGTCGAAACAGCCAAGTGGTCGTGTACTGTAGTGTATATGCTGCCGGTGTTCTGTGAAAAGAGCAAAGTCATCCAAATCTGCAATTACTGCTGCTGGAGAGTCACTGGAAGAGACATAATTGGAGATTTTGACGAGTTGGCTCTTTTGACAGAACACCTGCCGAGGCACTCATGCACATTGCTGGATGGAGGTCAGGCTCAGGTAAGTGTTAGGGAGGCTTCTACACACAGAAGGTTTTTTATCCTAATGTCCTAATGCATAGAATGTATTAAGATAAAAAACCTTCTGCCTTTGCATCCACTTTAACACTTCTTTCTCTAAAACGTTATTGCAAGTCCTTTCTCATCCACCTTTTAAACGCTGCGAGGGCTTGTATACCAAGGGGTGCCTTTACTAAAGGCAAATAGACTTTGCACCTTGCAAAGTGCAGTTGCTCCCGAGCTTACTAAACAAGGTAAAGCTTCACTTTGCAAAGAATACCCAATCATGTGCAAGGAAAATACAAAAAAAATTTTTGCTTGCACGTGTTTGGATGATGGAAGTCAGCAGAGCTCTCCCTCATGTATTAAACTCTGGAGCAACTGCTCTTGTTAAGTGCACTATTTTCCTTTAGTATATCAACCCCCAAGTCTATGGAAACAACAGGCACCTTCCACAGTAACACAGTGGATTACCAGAGTGAACAATATACAACGGATGGAACGATTAACTTCCACCCTGAGCCCTGGGTCACACTGATGCGATGCGGGAGACGCACAAGCTTTGCGCATGCGCAGTAGGGAACGGGTGTGAAGCTGAAAGGCTTCACTACCAGGTTTTCCTTACCGCGAATGGCGGCGGCAGCATCTGAGAGCCAATTGGAAATACAGCCTGGGGGTGCCGACATCACGGTATCCCTGGACAGGTAAGTGTCCTAATATTAAAATTCAGCAGCTACAGTATTTGTAGCTGCTGACTTAATTTTTTGGTGTGGGTGTGGAACTCCTTATTAATAGCCTTCTCTACTATCTTATCTGTCTTCTTCTAAACAAATCCCCTGAGGACATCCTATGTCACCCTTTTTTCTTTCCCCTATCAGACTAACCACCTATATATAAAGCTGGACAGAGATGGTTCAAATCTCGGCCAGTTCAGCAAGGACTGGCCGAGATTTGCACATGGGTATGGGCAGGCTAAATGTACCCAAGTTGAATGTACACAAGTTGATCGATCTAAGACTTTTTCTATGTACACAAAAGGCCAATTTCTCTCAAATATTATTCACAAATCTGTCTAAATCTGTGTTAGTGAGCACTTCTCCTTTGCTGAGATAATTCATCCACCTCACAGGTGTGGCATATCAAGATGCTGATTAGACAGCATGATTATTGCACAGGGTGTCTTAGGCTGGCCACAATAAAGGCCACTCTAAAATGTGCAGTTTTATCACACAGCACAATGCCACAGATGTCACAAGCTTTGAGGGAGAGTGCAATTGGCATGCTGACTGCAGGAATGTCCACCAGAGCTGTTGCCTGTGAATTGAATGTTAATTTCTCTACCATAAGCCGTCTCCAAAGGCGTTTCAGAGAATTTGGCCGTACATCCAACCGGCCTCACAACCGCAGACCACATGTAACCACACCAGCCCAGGACCTTCACATCCAGCATCTTAAGGCCCGTACACACGTACCGATCGTCGTCATACAAACGTCGGCGGACGAAAGATCTGCCGATTGTACGCTTGTTAGTATGGTGCCTCCGACAGCTGTCTGCGCACATTCTGCGGACAAGAGTCTTTCTTGCAAACATAAAAATTTTTGTATGCCGACACCAGAACGGACGATTGTTTGCCAGTCAGTACAGAAATCAGCCGACAGACCGCAGATTTGCAAGACTGGGCATGCTCAGAAAAGAAAAAACACAGGGAAAGTTAACCATTACATGACATCACTTCTGCAGTCAGCTGAAGTCGGCGGACAAAATTCTTGTGCTGTCTTTGCACTTTTCAACAGACATCGACATCCCGGGGAGAAAAGACGAACGTTTGTATGACGACGATCGGTACGTGTGTACGGGGCTTTAACCTCCAAGATCGTCTGAGACCAGCCACCCGGTCAGCTGCTGCAACAATCGGTTTGTATAACCAAAGAATTTCTGCACAAACTGTCAGAAAGCGTCTCAGGGAAGCTCATCTGCATGCTGGTCGTCCTCATCGGGGTCTCCATCTGACTGCAGTTCGTCATCGTAACCAACTTGAGTGGCCAAATGCTCACATCCGATGGTGTCTGGCACTTTGGAGAGATGTTCTCTTCACGGATGAATCCAGGTTTTCTTAGATCTTTGAGTTCAGCTCATGAAAAAATGGGGGCAAAAACAAGTGTTGTGTTTATAATTTTATTCGGTATATATTGCCAGTGTATGCTTCACCCTCACATACTGTATATTCACATTAGTCCTTGTCCTCTAGGAGCTTGCAATCCAAAACTGGGCCCACATGTTTTTTTTTGTTATTCAACCCCCCTCTCCCAAACACCGAGAACTATTTTGTCTATGGCCAACTTTGGGTGCCTACCTCACATGAAAACACATACTAGGGCTAATTTACCTACCAGTAGTGAAGTGTGGAAGGAAACCGGAGTACCCAGTGGAAACCCACACAAGCACAGGCAGAATATGCAAACCCCATGTGGATAGTGTCCTGAGTGGAATTTGATCTGAGGACCCCAGTACTGTAAGTCAGGAGTTCCAACCACTGTCTCTCTCGTTATTTTTTTGCACTGGATCAACACCAGCCACTGCAAGGGCACAAAGAAAACATGTGTTGTCTATGTGGCCTGTTCACACCACAGTAGTGCCAAATAATGCAGACATGATTAGGTGGAGATGTCTCTCTTCAGGAGAGCCCCTCCCCCAGTACTCGTTGGTTGGCTTTGGCAGATCATGGGGAGCAGGGTCTCCTGGGCCTTTTAGATAAGTGGACCTGAGTGTGCCCTACCCCCGTCAGGAGTCTTGCATCCTTGGGGTCAGGAAGGGGTCCTTCCTGACTATTTGACAAACCCTAGTGCAAAGCAGGGATAAGAAACAAAGATATATTTAGTAAAAGCAACACACAGTACACAAATAAGCACTTGTTAGGCACACATTTAACCCCTGGACTAACCAAGATTTTAACCCCTTCCCAGTCAGTCATTAGTACAGTGACAGTGTATAGTATATTATTACTAATCACTGCATTAAAGTGGAGTTCCACCCTAAAATGACACTTCTGTCCATCTTCTCGCTCCGGGTCACCTTAAAAAGAAATGGATAATCGCATTTTTTTTTTATTTTTACTTACCTTGGATTAGAAGAAAATATACTTACCTTACTTCCTCTTCCTCCCCTCGGCGGCCACGGCGATTCGTCACTTCCTGGCTTGCACTGATTCCTGGGAGCTGAACGCCATCGCTCCCAGGAATCAATGCACCTGCACCAGTTCCGGTGCGCGCGCGTCATTCCCTTCTAAACAGCTTCTGGGCATGCCCAGAAGCTGTGGAGGGATGACGCGTGCGCACCGGAAGTGACGGCGGGGCCGGTGCAGTGCATCGTGGGACCGAAGAGGACGGAAGAGGACGCAGAAGAGGATCGCGCTGGCTTCAAGCTGCCCACACCTGAGATGGCAGCGCTGGACAATACATTTTCAAGGTAAGTATTTCTTCTTGCAGGTAAGTGCAACCCGGGACAGTACAGAGGCTAGCCATTGTGGAATGCACTAGCCCTGACTGTCCCGGGGGTATTTTTATGTCATTTTTTTTTTTTTTAGGTGGAACTTTCCATTCCATTATAAGTCGCTGATCCCCGTTATTAGTAGTATAAAAAAAAAAAAAAAAGTTCAAGTATATATCCCATAGTTTGTAGGCGCTGTAACTTTCACACAAACCAATCAATATACACTCATTGGGATTTTTTTTTTTTTTTTAACAAAGATATGTAGCAGAGAACATTTTGGTCTAAATTTCAGAAGAAATTAGATTTTTTTTTTAATTTTATTGGATATGTTTTATAGCAGAAAGTAAAACATATTGTTTTTTCTTTCCCAAAATTTCGGTCTTTTTTTTTGTTTATATAAAAAGAAATAAAAAACCCAGAGGTGATCAAATACCACCAAAAGAAAGCTCTATTTGTGTGGGAAAAAATACTGCATGTGATTTGTAAAGGAATTGCACCGCATTCCTGTGCACATCGCATGCGATGTCTGTGTGGTGCGACTTCAGCCATACATTTTTAACCCTGGTTCACACTAATGCAATGCAGGAAACGCACAAGATTCCCTGCGTTTCCTCGCATCACACTCCATAGCAGATGCATGGTGTCCATGTGATCTGCTACGTGTGTCATTGTTATTTTAACGAAACCATGAAACAGATTTCAAAAACAGTGCAATTGCCAGAATCACATTGCATGGGTGTGAACAGCCATGTGATGCGATTCAGGTGCCAGGGGGAAAAAAGGGTCCCAAACCATTTTGGTGCGGATGCGATTTCAGCCATTCAGCCTAGGTTCACACTGGTGTGTGGAAAACACTGCATGTGAATCATACCGTATTCCTGTGCACATCACATGCGATGTCTGTGTGGTGCGATTTTAGCCATACATTTTTAACCCTAGTTCCCACTAATGCAATGCGGGAAACGCACAGGATTCCCTGCCTTTCCTCGCATCACACTCCAAAGCAGATGCATGGCGTCCATGTGATCTGCTGCATGTGTCAATGTTATTTTAATGACACCCCAAAACAGATCGCAAAACGCAGTGCGATTGCCAGAATCGCATTGCATGAGTGTGAACAGCCATGTGATGCGATTCAGGTGCCAGGGGGAAAAAAGGGTCCCAAACCATTTTGGTGCGGATGCGATTTCAGCCATTCAGCCTAGGTTCACACTGGTGTGTGGAAAACACTGCATGTGAATCATACCGTATTCCTGTGCACATCACATGCGATGTCTGTGTGGTGCGATTTTAGCCATACATTTTTAACCCTAGTTCCCACTAATGCAATGCGAGAAACGAACAGGATTCCCTGCCTTTCCTCGCATCACACTCCAAAGCAGATGCATGGCGTCCATGTGATCTGCTGCATGTGTCAATGTTATTTTAATGACACCCCAAAACAGATCGCAAAATGCAGTGCGATTGCCAGAATCGCATTGCATGAGTGTGAACACCCATGCAATGCGATTCAGGTGCAGGGGAAAAAAGGGTTCTGCGCCTATTTGGTGTGGATGCGATTTCAGCCATTCAGCCTAGGTTCACACTGGTGTGTGGAAAACACTGCATGGGAATCATACCGCATTCCTGTGCACATCACATGCAATGTCTGTGTGGTGCGATTTCAGCCATACATTTTTAACCCTAGTTCCCGCTAATGCAATGCGGGAAATGCACAGGATTCCCTGCGTTTCCTCGCATCACACTCCAAAGCAATTGCACAGCATGCATGTGATCTGCTGCGGGTGTCAATATTACTTTAACGACAACCCAAAACAGATCGCAAAACACAGTGCGATTGCCAGAATTACATTATATTGGTGTGAACACCCATGTGATGCGATTCAGGTGCAGGGGGAAAAAAAAAGGGTCCCAAACCATTTTGGTGCAGATGTGATGCGATTTTAGCCGTTCAGCCTAGATCAGTGATGGTGAACCTTGGCACTCCAGATGTTTTGGAACTACATTTCCCATGATACTCAACTACAAAGCAGAATGCATGAGCATCATGGGAAATGTAGTTCCAAAACATCTGGACTGCCAAGGTTCGCCATCACTGGCCTAGGCTCACATTAATGTGTGGAAAACACTGCATGTGAATCGCACCGCATTCCTGTGTACATCACATGCAATGTCTGTACGATTTCAACGATACATGGCTGAAATCGCATTGCATCCCCACCAAAATGGCGCAGGACCCTTTTTTCCTCCCTGCAACTGAATTGCATTGAATCTGGCAATCACACTGCATTTTGCGATCTGTTTCAGGGGTGTGGTTAAAATAACATTGATACCCGCAGATCGCATGGATGCTTTGGCGTGCGATGTGAGGAAACGCAGGGAATTTTGTGCATTTCCCGCATCGCATTAGTGCAGGACATCCATGCAGCACGCAGGACTTTTTAAAATGCAGCGCAGTAAAGGGAACAGTAACACAGGATTTGAAGAGGAATAATTTAATGCACTTTTTGTGCTCTGGAAAGGCGATTTTTATTGCGGCAAATACTGCGCAGTGTGACCAGGGCCTCAATGAGCTGTAGAAGCCTCCTCCTCCTGGGGTGAGAGATTTGAACACAGATCCTGTAATCACACCATAACACACAGGTGCAAGGGACAAAAAAAAAAGTCCAGATAAAAATAGAAATGTCTCTTTAAGAGCTTCCATCCCATTTTACTCTATGTTTACATAACAGTATGGACGATACCACTCCGCACCGCTCCGGAGGGGGGGACCTGTTCGGAGATGGTCGTCTTGCCGTCACGTACAGCTGACAGGAGGCTCCCGGGTGAACGAGGGTCGACGCATAGCGCGTCGGAGCTCCCGGGGTGAGTAGAAGAGTCGGTGTGGGCGGTGCTAAAGGAGGCGCCGTCCGCGTAAGTCCCGCCCCTCCCCCGGGGCTAATCCGGTGTTCTGTTGCCACGGCACTTGGAGAGCAGCGGGGTTCCATTTGTTGTCTGGAGGGGGGAGGAGGAAGGAGCTGGGTCTGGAGAGTCATTGGCGGCCTTTCGGAAGGGGAGGGGGGTGGAAGCTGCATCTCCGGCCGCTGAGCGCGAGCTGCTGCTGCTGCTGCTGCCTGTATCTGAGGGGAGGCGCCGGGGGCGCGCACGGACGGAGAGCGGGACCCCGGGAGAGAGAGAGCGAGAGCGCGGAGGGCCGGCGGGAGAACTGCGCCACCGACTGGAGCGGGGCTAAGGCCGGGAAGCCGGCAGGCGGGGGGGGAGGGGATGTCCTAGCGGCTGTGGAGGGGACCGGAGAAGGAGGACCGGGGGGGACCAGCCAGCTCCATGTTTTCCCCGACCCAGGAGGAGCACGGAGCCCCCAACAAGGAGCCCATCAAGTACGGAGAGCTGGTGGTGCTGGGGTGAGTCATCGCTCTGTCTGTCTGTGTGTGTGAGAGAGATCGGTTACCCCCCCTCCCCCAATACCACCATCCGGCCCTCACATTACATCGCACGATCACATTGGCCTCCAGCATCACCAATCTCTATGATTTACATCTAACAACCTCCCTGTCCAACATAGATCTACAGGAGATTGTATGGAGGAGCTGACCACACACATTACAATCACCGAAGCCTTGTACGATCTGTCCACATCCAATCCCCTCAGCCCGTCCCCCACCACATCGATCTACAGGAGATCCCCACACTGCACATCGATCTACAGGAGATCCCCACACTGCACATCGATCTACAGGGGATCACCACACACTGCACAATCTGATTGTACATCGATCTACAGGAGATCCCTCCACACACTGCACAATCTGATTGTACATCGATTGACAGGAGATCCCCCCCCCCCCACACACTGCACAGTCTAAATTTGTACATCGATCTACAGGAGATCCCCACACACTGCACAGTCTGATTGTACATCGATTGACAGGAGATCCCCACACACTGCACAGTCTGATTGCACATTGATCTACAGGAGATCCCCCCACACACTGCACAGTCTGATTGTACATCGATCTACAGGAGATCCCCCACACACTGCACAGTCTGATTGTACATCGATTGACAGGAGATCCCCCCCCCCCCACACACACTGCACAATCTGATTGTACAATCCATCTACAGGAGATCCCCACACACTGCACAATCTGCGTTATTTCAGGTGTTTGGAGGCAGCATTGACATGTAAGATAAACTCCTGTAATCTGCCACAGAAGGAGCTTGTGTACTTTTTTGAGCTTGAGTGCCGATTCTCACTATTGCGATTTGGGAACCTTGTGAATATACTGCGTGATCCCGCATCGCATCCGCAGAACACACTGCCATATGCAATACGCTGGGGGTGTCAATCCAAAGTTACCGACACCCCCCCAGATCAGATTGCATATCGCAGTGCGATCTGACAGTTGGGATTGCACTGGTGTCAACTGCCATGCGATTCTGCTGCGGACCAAAATAGGGTCCTGTGCGAGTTCACTGCGATTGCAGTGCAAATCCAGCCATACAAACTGTACAAACTGTATGGCTGAACTCGCTCCAACACAGACACGGCGTGTGATTTTAGGAGAAGTGCGCTTGTATTATATGCGATGTCTGTGATCACATCAGTGTGAACCGGCACTCGGGCGCTGTCCTTCAAACAACAAAACGCTCCGATGTGAACAGGGGCCATTGAAATGAATGGGGTTTTGCTTTTTGTGCCGGTTCACATTTGTGCGATCACAGAGATCGCATGTAATTCTGAGCGCACTGCTCCTAAAATGACATGCAAGTATGTATGCAACAGTTTGTATGGCTGAATTTGCACTGCAATCGCACCCAACTCGCACAGGACCCTTTTTTTGGTCCACAGCAGAATCGGATCGCATGGTGGTTCACACTAGTGCAATCCGATTCTGTGCGAACTTTCAGATCGCACTGCGATATGCAATCTGATCTGGGGGTGTTGTTAAGTTTTATTTGACACCCCCAGCGTATCGCATATGGCAGTGTGAACTGTGCGATGAGGGAACACGCTGTATATTCGCAGCTTTCCCGCATCGCACAAATGTGAACCAACACTTAGAGATGAGCGTTTTACGAGCTGAAAAACGCTCAGGTGTGAACAGGGCCTAAGGCTGGCCATACATGTTTAATCTTGTACAATTTTTCTTTAGATTTACCAAAAACCATATAATATGAGGTCAAACAAACTAAACAGCTCTCAATTGTATGGAATGAGGGAGGCCCTTGTATTACATAGTTTAAGGTAAACTGAACATGTATGGCCAGCCTAACTGACAACCTACCTCATCAGTTTGTATCCAATCACATGTATGGCCAGCCTAACTGACAACCTACCTCATCAATTTGTATCCAATCAGGCCGGCCTCTGTGCTACGTGGATCTACAGGAGGTTGTAAAATCAGATTGTACTTAAAGCTCCCAACACAGCTTACAATCAACTTTACATCGAGCAAAACTACAATGACCCTCCTAATCTGTCTGTATCCAATCAGGTACTGCATATAGATCTACAGGAGATTTTACAATCAGATTGTAATGTGTGTGTGATGAGCTCATCTGTGCAATCCTTGTTACAGCCACTAGAAGTATGTACTGTCAGGAAGGCCCTTCCTCCACCACACATGATGCAGTCTGATTGTACAATCTCCATTCCATAGTGGGAGTTGCTGCCTGATTGGCTTCAGATCAGATACAGGGTCCTGTAGGTCTAAAGATGATTGTGATGTGGGGAGCCGAATACTGATCATACACCATACAACCTGATTGTACAATCCTCTGTACATACATCAACAGCTATGTAGAGTGAGGACCTCCCTGATTGGATGGATTAGGGGGGCCTCATGTAGTTGTTGGAAGATGTTAGGGCCACCGACTGTTCCTGGCACCCATTGATTTCAGTGAGCTGCCAAATGCACGGGAATTCCCAAAAATTACTTTATAAATGCTCCACACCGGACTGCATTGTACTGCGATACTGGGGGGGGGGGGGGGGATTTACTATAAACGCTCCACACAGGTCTGCTTTGTACTGGGGGGGGGGGGGATTTACTATAAACGCTCCACACAGGTCTGCTTTGTACTGGGGGGGGGGGGGGATTTACTATAAACGCTCCACACAGGTCTGCTTTGTACTGGGGGGGGGGGGGGATTTACTATAAACGCTCCACACAGGTCTGCTTTGTACTGGGGGGGGGGGGATTTACTATAAACGCTCCACACAGGTCTGCTTTGTACTGGGGGGGGGGGGGGATTTACTATAAACCCTCCACACAGGTCTGCTTTGTACTGGGGGGGGGGGGGATTTACTATAAACGCTCCACACAGGTCTGCTTTGTACTGGGGGGGGGGGGGGGATTTACTATAAACCCTCCACACAGGTCTGCTTTGTACTGGGGGGGGGGGGGATTTACTATAAACGCTCCACACAGGTCTGCTTTGTACTGGGGGGGGGGGGGGATTTACTATAAACCCTCCACACAGGTCTGCTTTGTACTGCAATACTGGGGAGTTACCATAAACGCTCCACACCGGATTGCATTGTACTGCGATACTGGGGGGGGGGGGATTTACTATAAGCGCCCCACACTGGACTGCGTTGTACTGTGATATGGGGGAGATTTACTGTAAGCGCCCCACACAGGTCTGCTTTGTACTGTGATACTGGGGGGGGGGGGGATTTACTATAAACGCTCCACACCGGACTGCGTTGTACTGTGATACTGGGGGAGATTTACTAAGACTGGAGCACTCAGAATCATAGCAGCTGTGCAAGATAGCCAATCAGCTTCCAGGTTTTATTGTCCAAGCTTAAAGCGGTTGTATACTTAAAAAAAAAAAAAAAAAAAACAAAAAAAAAAACCCCTGCAAGACAAAGGCATAATGAGCTAGTATTACTTACCTTAGAACGAAGCCCCGACACGGACCCCGGACACCGCTGTGGGAGCGGACATGTTCCCTCGGCGTCTTCTCTGGGTTCGGCGGCTCCGGCACTGTGATTGGCCGGAGCCGCGGTGACGTCACTCCCCCGCATGCACGCGGGAGACATTTTCCGGCAAGCCCCTGGCAAGGAACGCTGAAGGTCCGCCAGGCCTTCAGAGCACATGCGCCGCTAGCGTGAGTTAAAAGTCGCAAAAAGCGGTATACTACCGCTTTAACTGAACAAGCTGAAGTTAGAAGCTGATTGGTCACCATGCACAGCTGTACCAGATTCTGAGTTCTCCGGGTTTAGTAAATCTCACCCAGTGTGTGGTCTGGTGCTTGCAATGTGTGCATCTGTTCGATGTGCTTGGGACGCTGTTAACGATTACCGGTACCCACACACTTCTAACAAGGGCAGTGCGTTCTCATGTGATCCGGTAAACGCAGACAGGTATGTCCCATACCACACCTGCTGTGAATGGGGCCTGAAGTGGATTGTACAGTCAGATTGTAACACACCAGGGAGATGACTGCCAATGCTCGGCTTTCTTGTGATAACAACTGATGCTTGGCTGTTATTGCAAGTAGTGCCCCCCCCCCCCCCCTTTTTCCACCAGTCTGCCCGGGATCTCCCATTGCACCCGGAGTCCTGAGCGTCCAGCCAGGACAATCAAACCTTATCAAAGCCGATATAATAATTGTAATTTTTCTTTTTTTTGCTAAGGAGAGTTTATAATCAGTTGGAGGGAGGAAAGTATTTTTTATTTTAGCAGTCATGTTTGTGTCCAGCAGAGGTGGGGAGTCAGTCAGGAGAGGCTCATTCACACAATATACACCCCGACAATGCCCAGTTCACATCTGGGCTATGCCACAGCGTCACATGTTTTGCACTTTTTTTTTAGCCTATTTTGTAATGCGTTTTTGGAGTGTCACGATTCATTTGAATTGGCTCCCCCTCACTCCAATAATGCGCCAAAGTAGCTCCCATGCCCCCTTTTTTGGAGCTGACTTTGGAGGGATTTGTTTGTAGAGCATGATTGTGGTATTTTTTTTTTTTTCTGGGGTGCCTTAAAACAGACCTAAACCCTCCCGATTTGTTTTCAGTCATGGAAGCCACCATCTTTGCCTCTGTTTGATATGCACCTGCCATGATGCTGCACATGTGATCAGTTATGACACCAACCATAGGTTGGGATGGTTTGACAGTTTGGTTGAGAGCACAACCAATGTGACAGTTACATTCCCAACCGTTTTTTGAAAAGGTTACACTGATGGATTTAGTTCTGCCACCCTAATGTGCGTTTTGCTGTGATTGTACCGTGTTTTGGAAATGTATGTGTATAGATATGAACAGGGTCTCACACCAATGCACTGAAAATTAGTAGGATGTGCGGTATTTTTACACAGCGCCTTTTGGGGCAGAAAAATGAAGGAAATGTAATTTTGTGACATTTCAATAAAGTTTACACAAAAAGTACATTCCATTCTAACAACACAGGTGGTCACTGAGCATGTATAGGGTAGATTGTACTGCTGGTGTGAATGGGCCCCAAGTCAAGTCACGGAGATCAAAGATAATCAGGAGAGAGAAAGCCGCTCAGGTGTATTAGCCCAACCTGGTGCTGGTTAGATCCGCCATCCGGAAATATGCAATGGAAATAACCACGTGGTTATGAGTAAGCGGCCGTTCGTGCCGTGAAACGCGTCAACCTTGGACTCGTCTGTTCCTTACACTGTCTGTCTGTTCATGAACTTTGAAGAATAAAGATACCATTTTGCTTTCATCTACCTGTGTGGTGCGGTTCCACAATTTCCATTGCCCAAGTGAAGTCAGACATGTCTGGGACAAACCTAGAGAAGGATCAGACAGCATCGTCCTTTCTGCTGTCACTCTTCTGTGGTTGTAAAACTTGCTGCTTTTTGGATCGCCAAGTTTCTGGCTGAGCAGACCCACTAGGGTTGATTTGATGAAGGAATGGCGGCTGTTCACCTAGAAAAGTGAATGTTGGTAAATAAGGTAACGCTGCATCTACTTTGGATACCCAGTCAGGTCAGAGGGAAATAAAAGAACCAGGATTCTGGAGTATGTGATTGAGTTTCCAGATAAAGCCAGCTTCACCTTGACTGATCGCTAACTTTGGTGGTTGAAGTGCCTGCGGGAAACGAGCCCTGCTGTTTCTGGAGGATTTATAAAGTGTTGATCTGGAGGCCGGCGGAGAGTAAACATTGGCTTTTAAAAGTTGAAGACGGCCGTGCTGAATTTCTTCACTTTATATGGCTGTGAAAAGTTGAGAGCAAAGTTTGGAAATACCAACAACATGAAGCAAACGCAGACCTCTCCTGATCTTGATATCTGATTTATTCACTTCCAGTTTGGAAGCTTTATAGACATGACACCTTCAATATAATACAAGGAAGAGACCATATAGAAAATTCCCAGATTTATCAGAAGTTATGAATGGAATCCTCTATCAATATTTCTACATGGATCTGTGGGGGTTCTGTGTGTCATATACAGGTTTGGGGCATTCACTCCAGCCACTCCAGTTTTGGGTTTTTTCAATGCCGTCAAAAGTAACTGAGAAATATGAATGTTATAAAATGACCTTCTTCTGGGTTCAGAGTATCTGATTTGCTCTTGGACACACAATTCCTAATGTAAGGCTCTGTTCACAGGGGGTATTTAGCTGCATGACCTGTGCGGGACTGTCTTACCGACACATGTTGCATGCATCTCTGTGCTGCTGTCCCATTGTTTTTCTATTGGGACACAGGGCTGCACGGACACAGCTGTTGTGCCCAAAAGGACATTCAGGTGCTGGTCCCTGAACGCACACGGGGTGAGTGTCCATGCATGCGCAGCCGCATGTCCCAGTAGGAAACAATTGGATGTTGGCGCCAAGGATGCACTCAACACCTGTGCATCCCTTTGTAGGGGAAGGAAGCAGTGTGGGACTAGAGGACCCACTCCATGTGTAAGGGATGGAAGCAGTGTGGGAATATAGAGGGCCTGGTCTCTTTGTAGAGGATGGAAGCAGTGTGTGACCATAGTGGGCCTGATCTCTGTGTATAGGGGATGGAAGCAGTGTGTGACCATAGTGGGCCTGATCTCTGTATAGGGGATGGATGCAGTGTGTGATTATAAAGGGTCCGGTCCCCGTGTAGGGGCTGTAAGCAGTGTGTGACTATAAAGGGTCCGGTCCCTGTGTAGGGGATGGAAGCAGCGTGGGACTATAGAGGGCCCGCTCCCTGTGTAGGGGATGGAAGCAGCATGGGACTATAGAGGGCCCGCTCCCTGTGTAGGGGATGGAAGCAGTGTGGGACTATAGAGGGCCCGCTCCCTGTGTAAGGGAAGGAAGCAGTGTGGGACTATAGAGGGCACGATCCCTGTATAGGGGATGGAAGCAGTGTGGGACTATAGAGGGCCCGCTCCCTGTGTAGGGGATGGAAGCAGTGTGGGACTATAGAGGGTCTGCTCCCTGTGTAGGTGATGGAAGCAGCGTGGGGCTATAGAGGGTCCTGTCCCTGTGTAGGGGATGGAAGCATTATGGGGCTATAAAGGGTCCTGTCCCTGTGTAGGGGATAGAAGCAGCGTGAGACTATAGAGGGTCCTGTCCCGTCTCTGTGTAAGGGAAGGAAGCAGTGTGGGACTATAGAGGGCACGATCCCTGTATAGGGGATGGATGCTGTGTGTGACTATAGAGGGCCCAGTCCCTTCACTCTGAACACTCCCTCTGTTGCTATCGAAAGATGGGCCCGTCTATAACGATAGCTGGGTGTGGATATATTTAGCCTATCTGGGACTCTTCAGCTGTATATGACATGTCCCAGAATGCTTTTGTGACCTAGAGGTGCCAGAAGATGTCCCCCCCCCCCTCCCCTTTCCGCTGTTCTGCCCGGGATCTTCCATCACACCGGGAGACCTGATCGACCAGCCGAAATCGCCTTTGATGTAGTAGCTCCGATGTAGTAACCCGTAAGTGACGTCACATCGCCACTTTTGGTTTACTGGAGCCTTAAAGGTGCCAGTTTAAAAAAAAAAAAAAAAATGTGATAGTATTAAAAATACCAGTTGTTACCCTTGGCGTCGTTTTGAATACCTTCAAGTACAGAGGAGTCAAGATCTCCCCCCCCCCCCCCCCCCCCCCCCACAAAGAGTACCTGTCACTGCCTTTTACTGTCACAAGGGATGTTTACCTTTCTTGTGACAGCAATAAAAGTGATAGAAAAAATTAAAGGGACAGTGAAAAAATAAGTTAAATAATATAAAGCACCCCATCCCTTCGCCCTTGCGTGCAGAAGCTCAAACCACACATGTGAGGTCCTCTAACTCTAAACCGGTAAACCTGCAAAATGTTTTTTAAAGCTTCGCCTTTGGAGATTTTTAAGTAGAGCAGTTTATCGCCATTCCACGAGCGTGCACAATTTTAAAGGATGAGCATTTTTAACCACTTGCTTACATATTAGGTGTCTATTTACTTGGGGTGACATCTTTTACATTATACCAAAAAATCGGGCTGACTTTCCTGTGTTTTTTTTTTTTTTTCCTTATTCTTAAAGTGCATTTTTTTGTGCAAATACAGTGTGACATAAAATATTGCAACGACTGCCATTTTATTCTCTGGGGTCTCTTTTAAAAATATATATGTAATGTTCGGGGTTTCTAAGTAATTTTCTAGCAAAAAAATACTCATTGGTTTCTTGTAAGCAACAAATGTCTGAAAAAAGGCCTGGTCTTTAAGTGGTTAATATCACATCCACACACTTATCTATGTTGACAGTCCAGCAGGACTATCACTAAACAGTTGCTATTTGAAGTGTGCCTTCCCTGTGCAGCTTATCTCTGTTAGGTGAAATGTTCAGCTGGATAACAATTTTCTTGTATTAGCAGACAGGAAGTTGTCGGTGTTTGAGAATATCCTTCCCTTCTACATCCCCTTCATTGTAAATATCTCCTGTTTAGGTGATCTTGTTAGAATATATCTTAAAACTGTCTGATGTAAGTATGTGAGGATCTTGTCATTTAAGTCCAGCCGGTAAATTCTGTAGTCACAATGTGTATTCCTCAGCACAGTGGGGTTGTAATTGCATTGACGTCTGTTAGAATATCCGAATAGAGGCCTGTGCTCGGCGACAGCTCCGTTCGCTGAGAAGTTGTGTACCAGTTTAGTAGATGTGACCTAGCACAGTGGATCATAATTTGGGCAGGCGTCCCACTGCTCCGATAGCCTAGGGTTGGGTTTTTTAACTCGAGCGTATCTGGCAATGGTAATGTTTTGCTTCCAGTCCATTCAGGGTAGGTGGTGGTAAAGCACCTAAAAACTGAGCATATTTTTATGTTTATGAAGCAAAAATAATCCGTGATGTTAGTTTTCAGGGCTCGTCCTTTTGGCCAGGAAACTATGCAGAGAGGCCCTGTGTACGTTACTGAGACTTCAACCCCTCCTCCTTATTGATTGGAAGCGAAGGTTTCCTTTGTATAATCTATAGACATCTGGCTTTTCCTTTTTCCCTTTTGAAAATGCTGTACGTTTTCTGGGATCTGAGTGCTATGCTTTGGTTGATCTGAGAATAATAATCCTTTAAAGTGTCCCTAAAATAATTTTTTTATAATTTTTGAAAATGCAACTCCAATCCAAAAAAGTTGGGTATGTTGTGTAAAATCTACATAAAAACCGAATGCAATGATTTGCAAATCTTTTAAGAGCCGATTCACACTAGCGCGACTTGTCAGCCTGACAAGTCGCGGTCCATTGACCGCTACAGGACCCGTTCTAATAGGAGCGACACAAGTCGCTCCGACTTAGAAAAAGGGTCCTGTACTACTTCGGGGCGACCTCAGAGCGACTTGCATAGACTTCCATTATGTGAAGTCCCTGCAAGTCGCTCCGAAGTCGTGGTGCATGGCAATGCACAAGTCGCCCCCGAAGTCGTGCAGAGTCGTGTCGCCTTAGCATTGGCTGAGCACACTGATAAGGAGCTGACTGGAAGACCTATTTCGGTCATGAGCCTTCGACAGAAGCTGAACGTCCGACTTCTTCTGTTGGACCAGCTGCTATACATACGGGCCAAATGTCAGCCGGTTTCTATTGAACCAGCCGACGTTCGGCCTGTTTGTACCAGGCTTTAACCACTTCCCACCGGAAGATGTTCCTGTACATCCTCGGGTTTCAGTGGTTATACCGGGATGATGCCTCCACCTACAGTCATCATCCCGGTATCCTTCTTTTCAGCCAGCGATTCGGAGTAAAGCAGAAGTGATCCGAGTGGCTAATTAGCCACCTCTCCCGGGCACTACCGTACGATTACGGTGCCTGGGAGCGATTCGGGCGGCGATGTCTGCCCTGTACAGAGAGAGGAACCGACATTGTTCCCTTCTCTCTGTAAACTGGGAGCGACGAGTAGTTTGTCACTTCCTGTTCCGCCTCTTTACCTGGCCACCAGCGGCCAGAGAAGCGGGCGAGTAGACTAAACACGGTCTGATCGGCTGCATAGGGGAGCCAGAGGAGAGATTGGCCCCAATCTCTTCATTAAGAGGACCTGTCATGGCCTATGCTTTCACAAGGGATGTTGTTCATCCCTTGTGATAACGGCAATAGGTGCAGCGCTTATATATAATGAACAGTCCATGTATAGTCCACAAACAGGGATGAAATGGGAGATCGGTGTCAACCCAATTCCAATACAGGTAAAAATCCAGGGGCCACCACCAGCAATCACCAGATGCAAGGGTCAGTCCATCGTATATAATAAACCTCCTGGAGAATCCACACTAGTCCCCTCAGCAATCCTTGTCATATAACTTGATATCCACAGGTAACAGACCTCAGATCAGAGAGAGAGAGAGACACACTCCTCATGGTGCAGTATAATACAAGCAGGTTTATTAAACATAAAAATGGCCACTTAAACAGTAACAGTTAGGTGTTCGCTTATCTAGTGATCAGCAGTAGCAGTCAGCAGCAGCTCTGATAACCGAAAAGATGGCAGCTGTGTCCTCCGATGTACTGAGCATCATGCCAGCCATCCCTTGTGATGGCAATAAAGTTAGTACAAAATAAAACAAATGTAAGTGCCACTGTCCCACTGTACTTTTGCGCAAAGGCATACCTTACTCCCGTACGCATATATAAACAGTGCTCGCACAACACTTAAGTTATTGTCGCGAACGTCAGAGCGAGAGCAATAATTCTGGCACCAGACCTCCTGTGCAACTCAAAACTGGTAATCTGTAATGGTGTTTAAAGCGTCTCCTCTGGAGAATTGTAAGCGCTGTAGTTTGCTGCCATTTCATGGGCAGACACAATTTTAAAGCATGGCTTGTTAGGTATCAATGTACTTGGCGTAACATCTTTCACATTATACAAAAAAAATTGGGCTAAAATTTAGTTTTTTAGTTTTTTTTTTTTTTTGTTCATGAAAGTGTTTTTTCTTTGGTTTATCGATGGACACAGCACACCATAAATCATAACTGGGTTATATTTCCTCCTCAGCTTGGTATTAAAATCCCCCCTCTTTGCTCTAGGTAATCAGTTTTATTCGAAGTCAGGAATAAGGACCTAGGCTCCCAGCTGAGGTCCTAGCAATCCTAGGTTAAATGCCTTGCAGGGTCGCATACGACTGGGCTTGGGTCTGAAGCCCCATACACACACGCAGATCGTCGTCATACAAATGTTCGTCTTTTCTCCCCGGGATGTCGGTGTCTGTTGAAAAGTGCAAAGACAGCACAAGAATTTTGTCCGCAGACTTCAGCTGACTGCAGAAGTGATGTCATGTAATGGTTAACTTTCCCTGTGTTTTTTATTTTCTGAGCATGCCCAGTCTTGCAAATCTGTGGTCTGTCGGCTGATTTCTGTACTGACAGGCAAACAATTGTCCGTTCTGGTGTCTGCAGACAAAAATTTTCATGTTTGCAAGAAAGACTCTTGTCCGCGGATTGTGTGCAGACAGCTGTCGGAGGCACCATACTAACACGCATACAATCGGCAGATCTTTCGTCCGCCGACGTTTGTATGAAGACGATCTGCGTGTGTGTATGGGGCTTGAGTTGCAGCGGTCCCTTGGCCGACAGCTCGCCTACTTTGGTGGCGAGGATTCTGTCTGGAGCGTTACTTGCACCATCAAAGGGCAAGTACAGTCGTCATCCGCTGTCCCCCCCCCCCCCCGCCTTTTTGAAGGTTTTTTTGGGGTGGATGCGGGTTACCTCCAGCTGGAGTCTGGTGGGGGTCCCAGGGCAGAGAATGCAGCTATCCCCGCTCTGTAAGAGTCCTGGGATAGTGTGTCCTGCCCTGGTAGCCTAGAGGGGTCCCAGTGTAGGAGACCCACTAGGCGCATACCCTACTGTTTGCAGTGTGGGTATAGTGCAAGGGGGTCCCAGTGCAGAGTGCGCAGCAGAGTCTCCTCCGTGTGTCCTACCTTCTGGGGGGGGGGTGTCACTTGCAGAGGGTGCAGGAAAGATCCTGACAGCATGCTTCAGCGTTTGCAGCTGATGGTGCCCATTTTCCCTTAGTCTGGCTGGTCTCCAGTTGGCGGCCATGTTTGTGTAGCCCGACGTCACAGGGGCCATTTTCCCTTGGTCTGGGAGACGTTGAAGACTGAAGCCTCGTGGTTATGCCAAAGTTCCTCCTCAGTTTCCTCTTCCTGTGCCCAGGACACATGAACAGGGTTGACATCCATTATGATTCAGGGTTTTGGGGGTCCCTGTTATCCCTTGAGGGGATCCTTTAGTGGTGCCAAAAGATCGTTTTGGTTTAATTTTTTTTTCCCTATGGAGCCTCAGGGTCACATTTCCCCCACTGACCCCCTAATGGAGGTAGCAGGTCTCTCCTGAACCCTAGCTTCCCATGGTTGCACTGTTGGCAGTCCTTCGTGTCCCGTGTGGGCAAAGGCCTAGGAGGAAGCTTCCCCCCCTGCTCAGTCTGTCTCATCTGATTCTGAGCCTGATGCCACCGTGGACGTGGACCATCCAGAAGGGCTTAATATCAGGCCCCCAGATCCATCCAATAGTGAGGAATATTCCTCCATGGTTGCAGCAGCGAATGAACACGCTGGCAGATGCACTTATCACTGCAGTGCGTGATCCTTTAAAAATGAAGGATGTGGCTGATGTAGTCGTGTGATGTGTCGTTTGGTACGCATAAGTCACCTTGTACTCCAAAGGTGTTTCCTTATGTGCCTTATTTGACAGGAATGGGAACAACCAAAATCACCCTTTGTGGTCCCCAAACGTTTTGCTGTAAGTTACCGTTTTGAGTAGTCAAAAAAAAAAAAGTGGATTAGTTCACCAGTGGTGGACCCTCCTGTTTTTCGGGTTGAATAAAGCAACCGTGATCCCAGTAGAGGACTCCCGTCCTTTTAAGGACCCGGCTGACAGGAAAGTGGAGACTGGCATGTAGCATGTTTACTATGGCTGCTTCGGCATTGCGGCCAGTCACTGCCTCAGCCCTGGTGTCTCAGACCCTAACTGAATGGGCCAAGCTTTTGCACCAGGGATTTGAGGGTGAGCAGGTTCCCCGCTGCTTATGTTGATTTAGCAGACCAGTTGGTCCATGGGCTGCAGTTTATTTGTGATGCAGCTTTGGATACAGCTGTGCTGTCCAAACCTTTTCTGTTTCAGTGGTGGTGATTAGGTGCGTTCTGCTGCCTAAGAATTGGTCTGCAGACCGAGCCTCCAAGAAAGCTCTCCTTGATCTGACCTTTCAGAGTGATCACCTGTTTGGGGCTACCTTGGATGACATCAATAAGGGTATCACAAGGGGGGGGGGGGAAGAGTACCTTCCTGACACAATCCAGGAAAGGGAAGGAGCCTTGTCGCAGACTGGGGCCCTCCTCAGCCCATAGAAAATTCCTTCATGCTTCTGGGACTGAGAGAATAATGCAAATGGATCTTTCAAATCTTCCCCGGGAAGTTCCAAGCAACCTTGGTCTGGTAAGCCTAGAGCTAGCTTCCTCGGACCCGCAGACAAAACCCCTTCAGCATGAAGGTCTGCTCTCACCCATTATTGGGGTGGGGGCACATCTTTGCTGGTTTTCGACCCCATGGACTTTTTTTGTGGGCGTTTCTTTTGGGGATACCCAGAAAGGGGGGCAAAGTTTGTCCTTTTTTTTTTTTTTTTTTTTTTTTTAGGTCCCAAGTCTCCTTGTGCGGATTTAATTCCTGCAAAGGTTCAGGCAATGTCCAAACTACCGAAGGTCCCCCTGTTCCTGTCCACGGAATTTAATTGCCTAGGTCTGATTTTAATTCTGACCAGGGTGCTCCTTCTCTGGACAAACTTCAGGAACCACAGGCTGCTGTCACACAGATGGTTCTCTCCTTATTTGCATACAGGTTCTGAGTCTAGTGGTATCCACCTGCAAGACAGTTCTGTTTGCACAATCCTACATGCAGCTCCTTTAGCAGGAGGATACCGAAGTTCCTCTGGCAGACACTGCAGGCGTCCAAGGGCCACGGTAAGGCCAGTATCATCCATGGCTCAGGCTTCTTCTGCAGTTCCTGCGAGGATCTTCCAATCAGTCTGGTGGCCATAAACGTCTCTTGGGGGCTTCCTCTCAGAGAAAACTTGTTGTTCCAAGGGCTAATCTACCATCCTGCTTTACAGTCGCTTGTTTTAATGGCTTACCTTTTAAAAGCCAGGTCCTGAGGGATAGAGGTTTGTCTGGATCAGTAATACCTACTATGGTTAAGGGGAGGAAGTCGTCACCCAGCAAGATATACCATCGTATGTGGAAAGCGTACATTTCTTGGTGTGAGTCGATTGGTGCTCATCCTCGATCATTTTCTTTAGCTCGGATCTTAGCCTTTTCTTTAAGGGGGGGGGGTTTGTTCAGAAGTTGGCCTAGCGTACCATCAAGGGCCAGGTGTCTGCCCTGGCAATCTTCTTCAGCGACCCCTAGCCACACACTCTATAGTTCGTACTGTCATTCAGGGGGTTTGACGTGTGGCTCCACCCGTACTGTGCCTTTTGCCACCATGGGATTTCAATTTTAGTGTTTTCGGTTCTCCAGAAACCTCAATTTGAGAATTTTTGGGAGATTCCCTCTTCTACATTATCCCAGAAGGTGACATCCTTGGTGGCTATTACCTAGGCCCACAGGGTATCGGAACTGGCGGCAATATCCTGTCAGTCACTATTTGGTGGCCCATAGGGGTATAGTGGTTCTTTGTCCCTACTCCTGGGGGAGGCAATATAACCCAGTATTTATGATTCATGGAGCGGTTTGTCCGTTGATTGATTTTACGGTATAAAAAATATATAGTAAATAAGTACAAAAAAATTGCATTTGAAAACCGCTGCACAAATACCGTGTGACTAAAAAAATTGCAACACCCACCATTTTATTCTATAGGATCTCTGTTGAAAAAAATATATATTTAATGTTTGGGGGTTCTAAGTAATTTCAAAGCAAAAAAGTCGATTTTTACATGTAGGAGCGAAGTGTCAGAATATGCTTGGAATTGAGGTGGTTAAAGTGGGATTATACCCTCTTATTCTTTACAGCATAGGGAGCTGCTTCTGTTTGATCTGCAACTGCCATGGTACTTCACGTGATCAATTATGACACCAGCCATTTGATGGTTTGACACTTTGGTTGAAGAAACAAGCAAATGTGACAGTTAGCAATCTGGGTATTCCAGGAATGTAACTTTTTGTAAACTTAAAGCCGAACTTGACCCATAAGAATTTGCTTCCTGGTGGAGGCTGCCATTTTGCTGAAGCCCAGAGCCCCCAAACAGTAAATCATAAAGTGGAACTATTGATTTAACGGTTTAAAAAAATGTACATACCTGGAATGCTGGGATTGCTAAATGTCTCATTTGTTTGTGTCCTCAAGCTAACTGTCAAACTATCAAATGGCTGGTGTCATAACTGATCACATGTGCAGCACCATGGCAGTTGCAGATCAATCAGAAGCAGCTTCCTTGGCTGTAAAGGATAGGAGGGCTTATTCTGCTATAAGGGGGTCAGCAGATCAGCCTG
Organism: Pelophylax lessonae; assembly: GCF_965119305.1. Lineage (NCBI taxonomy): Eukaryota > Metazoa > Chordata > Amphibia > Anura > Ranidae > Pelophylax > Pelophylax lessonae. The sequence goes on along the minus strand of NC_138780.1, from coordinate 141,708,375 downwards.
TACAAACTCAATAGTGTCCTAAAAATGCCTGAAATAGAGAGTTACTGAGCGGTGCTGAGAATGTGCAGAGCAGGGTATTACTGGATTTTAAACCGTATAGACACTTATTTTTAATGTTTTACAAACGGTGGATATAAAAAGTCTACACACCCCTGTTGAAATGTCAGGTTTCTGTAATGTAAAAAAAAAATTGAGACCAAGATAAATAGATTAGATTTTTTTTTTTTTAAATAAATTCTTTATTGAAACAGGAAGGCATACAGTATAAATAGTAGAAACACTGATGTAATGCTGAGCCATACATCGAGATCAACAGATACATTAAAGTATACAAGGGAAGTATAAAATTGTCCATGTAAAACATCATGTATCCGATCATGTGAGCACTTTTCCAGCTTTTAGTGTGACCTATAAAATGTACAACTCAGTTGAACAACAAACTGAAATCTTTTAGGTGGAGGGAACTAAAAACAAAATATAGTTGCATATGTGTGCACACTCTTAAACTAAAACTTTGTTGAAGCGCCTTTTGATTTTATTACATCACTCAGTCTTTTTGGGTATGAGTCTATCGGCATGGCACATCTTGTCTTGGCAATATTTGCCCACTCTTTACAAAAACACTTCAAATCTGTCAGATTGTGAGGGCACCTCCTGTGCAAAGTCCTCTTAAGTCACCCCACAGATTATCAATCATATTCAGGTCTGGGCTCTTGCTGGGCCATTCCAAAACTTTAATCCTCTTCTGGAGAAGCCATTCCTTTAATTTGGATGTATACCTTGGGACGTTGTCATGCTGAAAGATGAAGTTCCTCTTCATGTTCAGCTTTCTAGCTGAAGTTGAAGGCTTTGTGCCAATACTGACTGATATTTGGAACTATTCATAATTCCCTCTACCTTGACTAAGGCCTTTCTTCCAGCTGAAGAAACCCCCCCCCCCCCCCAAAGCATGATGCTACCACCACCATGCTTCACTGTGGGTATGATGTTGTTTTTGCGCAAACATGTCTTTTAGAATTATTGCAAAAAGTTCAGCCTTGGTTTCATCAGACCATAACCTATTTTCCCACATGCTTTTGGGAGACTTCAGATGTGTTTTGCAAAATTTAGCCAGGCTTGGATGTTTTTCTTAAGAAAAGGCTTCCGTCTTGCCACTCTACCCCATAGACCAGACACATGAGGCATACGGGAGATTGTTGTCACTCATACCACACAGCCAGTACTTGCCAAATATTCCTGCAGCCCCTTTAATGCTGCTGTAGGCCTCTTGGCAGCCTCCCTGACCAGTTTTCTTCCTGTCTTTTTTCATCAATTTTGGGGTGCCATCCTGTTCTTGGTAATGTCACTGTTATGCCATATTTTCTCCACTTGATGACTTCACTGTATTCCAAGGTTTATCTAATGCCTTGGAAATTATTTTGTTCCCTTCTCCTGGCTGATACCTTTTTAACTAGGAGATCCCTCTGATGTTTTGGAAGCTCTCTGCAGACCATGGCCTTTTGCGACTAAGATGTCAGGAAAGACCTACTAGAACAGCTAACCCCTTTTATTTTGGGCTATTCAGAGGCACTTTAAATGATGGCAGGTGTTTCCTAACCGCTATTTAACACAAGTTTGAATGTGATTGCTTAATATATTTGGACACAGGCACAATTTTTATACTTTTGGCTCTGTATGCCACCAGACTAAAATTTTAAATGAATTAATCCAAATTAATTTGAAGTGCATACTCTCAGGTTTAATTCTAGGGGTTGCACATAGATATCAAGTACAAATATTAGGAACTGCAACAGTTTTATACGCCGCCCCCCCCCCCCCTTCATTTTCAGGGGCTCAAATGTAAATGTTAATTTTTAATATATTGTTGAGAATCTTTTACTGGCAATGACTGCCTGAAGTCTGGAGCTCGTGGACATTACCAAAGACTGGCGTTCCTCCTTTCTGATGCTTTGCCAGGCTCTAACTGCAGCTGTCTTCAGTTCTTTGTTTGTGGGTCTTTCTGCCTTTTAGTTTTGCGTTCAGCAAGTGAAATGCATGCTTAATTGGGTTGAGCTCTGGTGATTGACTTGGCCATTGCAGAATACTCCACTTTTTTTCCTTCAAAAGCTCCTGGGTTGCTTTTTGCAGTGTGTTTTTGGATCATTGTCCAACTGTACTCTGAAGCGCAGCCCAATCAAGTTTGCTGCATTTGGCTAAATCTGGGCTGACAAGATATCTCTAAACACTGCAGAATTCACCTGGCTGCTTCTGTCCCCTGTCACATCAATAAGCACCAATGACCCAGTACCACTGGAAGCCATGTATGCCCATGTCATCACGCTGACTCCACCATGTTTTACAGATGTGTGCTTTGGATCATTAGCTGTTCCAATTCTTCTCCACACTTTAGTTTTATTTTTTCTCTTACGTCCTCCGACAGTTGCCGCCTCCTCTAAGTCATCACAATTGGGTATTGTCCACCTGTCCGTAGGACCAGCTAGGCATATAGACTTAGTCAAAAGACAACATTAGCTGTTCCAATTCTTCTCCACACTTTAGTTTATTTCCCGTCATTCTGGTACAGATTAATCTTAGTTTTATGCGTTCGAGGAATGCTTTTCCAGAACTGGTCTGGCTTTTTAAAATTTTTTTTTTTTTTTGGGGGGTAAAGTCTAATCTGACCTTTTTCTATGCTTTAGGCTTATGAATGGTTTGCACCTTGTGGTGAATCCTCCATATTTGCTCTTGTGAAGTGTTCTATTAATTGTTGGCTTTGACAGTGATACGCCCACCTCCTGGAGAGTGTCCTTCACTTGTCTGGATGTTGTGAATGGGTTTTTCTTTACCCTAGGGAGGATTCTGCGATCATCCACCACTGTTGTCTTCCCTGGACGTCCGGCCCTTTTTAATGTTGCTGAGCTCACCAGTGCGTTCTTCTTTCCTCAGAATGTACCAAACTGTTGATTTGGCCACTCCTAATGCTGCTGTTATCTCAGCGGGGGATCGATCCGCCGATCCCCCGCTGAGCAGGAGGATGACAGCTGTTCTCTGCACTGTGTGCGGAGACACAGCTGTCAGTTCCCCATACATCTCTATGGGGGAATCGGATGGGAACAGACCTTCAGTCCGTTCTCATCAGATCCCATCCGATCGGCTGGACGGATGGAAAATGGGGTTTCCATCTGTCCAGATTTGTCGGATCGGATGTCAGCAGACATGTCTCCGCTGACAACCGATGCTCCAAAGGGATGCATGGGGGGACCGTTCAGATGCGCCAAAAAAAACGGACAGGTGGATTTGAACGGTCCGCCTGTGTGTGAAACAATGGAGTAGCCCACATCTGGCCTTGAAACCACTTTTGATTCAATTGTCCAATTTCTTTTGGTCCCTTGAAAAGGGGTGGGGGGGGGGGGTGGCGGCTATTCTTAAGAGCTGTAATTCCTAAACCCTTTCTCCGATTTGGATGTACATAACCTCAAATACATAACCTCAAAATAAACCTAAGTGTGCACTTTCAGCCCATATCCATTATATAACTTGAATATGTTTTTGTAAATGCCTGAAAAAACTAAAACTGTATGCAACCACATTATTTTAGTTTTTTTATTTTATAGTCCCATTTAGGCTGGTTTCACCCTGGGGCGACTTGAGTGTGGATTTTCCTCTTCTAGGGTCCCCCACTGTCGCGGCGCTCTTGGTTCCTCCTCCTCTCTGACTGTCCCCATAGCAAGCCGCTTGCTAAGAGGGAGACATGCAGGCTCACTCCCGAGCGGGCCTGTGTGCGTCTCTGGACACAGTGTGGCTCAGTCCCACTCCTTTCTCACTGCATTTTATTGACAGTAGCAGGAGCCAATGGCTGTTGCCAATTGCCCCTGCTTTACCCTATATAGAAAATTGAAAAAAAAAAAGTTTGTTTATAGTTCTACATTATTAACCACGCACCAGGCCTATTTCTGGCTGTTTAAAAAAAAAAAAAAAAAAAAAGACCATAGAGAATAAAATGGAGATCATTGCAATACTTTGTCACACTGTAGTTGCGCATCGGTCTTACAAACGCAAATTTTTTGGGAAAAAAATACACTTTTTTGAATTCAAGTAAAAAAAAAAACAGTTTTTTCTATAATTTGAAAGATGTTACCCTGAGTAAATTGATACCTAAACATGTCATGCTTCAAAATTGTGCACGCTCGTGGAATGGCGACAAACTTTGGTACTTAAAAAATCTCCATAGGTGATGCTTTGTAACTCTACACTGGTAACCTGTAGACATGTTTAGAGGAGGTCTAGTGCTAGAATTATTGCTCTTACGACCGTGGCGATACCTCATATGTGTGGTTTGAACACCGTTTATATATGTGGGCCCAACTTGCGTATGCGGTCGCTTAAATCCTTTGTCCCTTTTTTAATCACTTTTATTCCTACTACATGGATGTAAACATCCCTTGTAAAATAAATAAGCATGACGAGTCCACTTTAAGAGCCTGACAAGTCGCCGTGGGTCGCCTGCCATAGATTAGCACAGGACCCGTTCTAATTGCGACACAAGTCGCTCCGACTTAGAAAAAGGGTCCTGTACTACTTTGGGGCGACCTGGAGCGACCTGCATTGACTTCAATGATAGCTGTGCACCGCGACTTCACAGGTCGCCCCTGTGTGAACCGGCTCTAATGTGAGATCTGGGGTCAAAAAAGACCTCAGATCTCAAATTTACCCTTAAAAGAAATTTTTAGAAAAGTAATTTGGCCCTTTTTTAAAGCCATTGGGTGGAAGTGACGTGGAAGTGACCCTATGAGGCTTACCTATAGGTACAAGTTGCAGAGGAGGGTTTACTTCCTCTTTAAGTAGTTTGTTTGGATCAAATAAACCATTTCCTTTACGAAGTGCTGCATTGGCTCGAAGCACTGAATGTGGCTTCAGCTACATACAGTATAGAGTGCTGGGTTTTGGCTGCGAGACAGAGGCTTCTTGTCTCACACCCAAGACAAAATAAGTTGGGCTGAGCGGCGCTCAGCCATTCATAGACAGCTTTGTATTCTGTGAATGAATACAAAGCTGCCTCTGAATGGCTGATGCAGAGATCATGCCATCAGCCCAGCTTAGCCAACCAGAGGAAGCTTTGTATTCATTCAAGGTTATCCTTAGTCATTTTGTCAAAGTTCACCTTTGGGAGCATGTCCACATTACACCCATATTTGGGGTGTAACATGCTCCAGCAGCAGCCTCTCCCACGTAGCAACGTCATTCATTCACAACAATCTGTGAATGAATTAAAAGTGCCATCTGCCACCGTGACAGATGGCTTGTAATTCTCAATGAACTGCAAGGTCACTGGTGAGCGCTCAAAGTTTATTGATTTTCCTGCACTTTAGTAACTGTCTGCCCATATGGGAAGTACGGGCAGGCAGCTATACAGAGGGTTTACAAGAGCCTGACACTGCACCCGTGATCTAGTGATGAGTGCAATACTTTCCAGGCTGCTGTGGGGGAAAAAAAAGGGCATTTATTATTTATTTTTTATTTTCTTGCAGAAATGCACTATATTACCAAAAGTAGTGGGGTGCCTGCCTTTACACGCACCTGAACTTTAAAAGAGAAGTATGGGTTTTGGGGTTATTGCATATTTATACTTGCATCTGTCCCCTCTGCACTGCGAACAGGGCGATTGAACACCGCTGATCGCTCAGTTCGGACAGCTCCCTGAGCACAGAGCTGCTGACTGCTCCCTCCTCGCTCATTGGTGCGCAGGGCTGATGAGGGGCGGAGAGCGGCCAGCTCAGGCTCTCAGCGGCTTGCTGATGGGCTGAGCCGGTTGTCAGTCTAGGCACCTGGCGAATCCCGACTCCATGGTCGTGATGCCTGGACCGACATCTGTGACGTCGGCAGAGAGTGGTCTGGAGTGTAGAATGATCTGCACTCCTGTGATCCATAGGAGATGTACAGCCAAACGAGCTTTGGCTTTACATCTCCTTTAATGGCATCCCAGTCTTTGTCCGTAGGGTTCAATATTGAGTTGGCCCACCCTTTGCAGCTATAACAGCTTCAGCTCCTCTAGGAAGGCTGTCCACAAGGTTTAGGAGTGTCTGTGGGAATGTTTGACCATTCTTCCAGTGGTCTATTTGTGAGGTCAGGAACTGATGTTGGACGAGAAGGCCTGACTCGCAGTCTGAGCTCTAATGCATCCAAAATGTGTAGGCCAGTCAGGTTCCTCCTCCCCATGAACTATGGTTCAAACCTCTTTGTGATAGGAACAGTGAAAAGAGCTTGCATATATTATGAGTAAATTTTGCTGCCTCTGTGTGCATCTATTTTCAACTATCCACAGAAATAAGGTTTTGTAAAGCATTAACACAACAATAACATTACATCAAGCTGATCTCATATGTTGATATCTAAAAAGTAATTAAAACAACTATGCTTCCCTTATTAAAGTGGTGTTAAAGGTAGTGATACACTGAAATTTCGGCCACCGACATTTTCGGCTGAAAATGGGTTAAATATGCCGATACTAAAGATGGCCGCCGCGGACGCAGCGCAGGTTTAAAAAAACCCGAGTCTGGCCGGCGGCCCACCTCCCGGTGATGTCACTAATACTGCGATCTGTGCATGAATGAATTAACACACCGGGCGGGCGAGCGGCCGCTAATAGCTAAAACTATGTGATCACTTCACTTCCCTGTCAGCGGGATGATGTGTATGAATGAACTGACACCAGGCGGGGGGGGCGGGCGAGCGGCCGCTAATGACTATAACTATGTGAGCGCTTCACTTCCCTGTCAGGCATGTATCTCCGCTGACAGGGAAGTGAAGCACTCGCATAGTTACAGCTATTAGCGGCCGCTCGCCCGCCCTCCTGCCCGGTGTCAGTTCATTCATACACATCGTCCCGCTGACAGGGAAGTGAAGCGCTCACATAGTTTTAGCTATTAGCGGCGGCTCGCCCACCCACCCGGTGTGTTAATTCATTCATGCACAGATCGCAGTAGTAGTGACATCACCGGGAGGCGGGCCGCCGGCCAGAGGCGGGTTTTTTGAAAGGAAGGACACAGGAGGAGCCGAGTGAAAGTAAGGAGATTGCATTGGGATGGTGAGGGACGCTGAGGCAGGGGGGGAGGGACGCAGAGGTGAGCTTACCAATGATATTGAGGGGTTTGAGGTATTCTCACTGCTGGTCACTGATGAATTAGTGACCGACCAGTGGCAGTTAATTCCCCTCTTTGTGCTGCATTAGTGCAACCAGTATCAGTGCAACCAGTGTTAGTTAACACTGATACTGGTTGCACTAATGCAGCACAAAGGGGTTAATTAACTGCCACTGGTCGGTCACTAATTCATCAGTGACCAGCAGTGACAATACATTAACCCCCTCATGCTGCATAATACAAATACCATTGGTAATTTAACCACTATACTGTGACAGGGTGGCAGCTACAAGTGTACTCCTGCCTGTTTTTGGTGTATGCCCCTGTTCTATCTATTTTAAAATTATTTGGGGGGAAAAAGTCATTTTCGGTTTCGGTTTTCGGCCAAAGGCATCCTGCATTTTCGGTTTCGGCCCAGAATTTTCATTTCGGTGCATCCCTAGTTAAAGGCCTTCTTTTTGTTTTGTTTTTTCAAACCTGTCATACTTACCTGCTCTGTGCAGTGCAGCCGCAGTCGTCCTCTTCTGGGGTTCCTCGCTGGCGCTCTTGGCCCCTTCCTAATGCCCCCAGTTTAAGCAGCTTGCAATTCCATCCGTTAGCACTGCCCCATCTCCTCATGCAAGTAAATCCTGGCCCTGTACTAAGGGGTGTACAAAACCTCTTTCCCATGCAGCTGCACATTGACAAAGATAAATCGCCATCTAAAGTCTGTAAAGAAGTCAACACCTCTGATAATGATGACCTCCTGTATCGCCCCCGCAGCGCTCAATAGTTCCTCCCACCAGGGCCTACATCACTACTTTTTCCTCTAGTGATGTGGATGTTGATGGGATGAACCATGCAGGGGATACAGGAGATTGACTCTGGAAGTGCCCCTTTCGCAGGAAACTTCTCGCAATTTTTCTTTTGATCAGAGTGGTGTTTGGTGTGGAAGAAGGCAGAATTGGTAAATGTCGCTTTTTATTCTCTCCCTTTAAGGGGAAGGGTTTAAGAGCCTTTAAAAATTGCTGATCGGGTCGTTTTAAGTAAAATTTTGGCTGGTATGTCTCAATGCAACAGCACAGCCTTCGGCTTCTAATCTGCAAATGGCTGTCATAACATTTTATGGTTCTGCACTGTGTGAGCTGCAATGCTTACTTAGGCCCTTTAGTAGAACAACTTTATCCATTGTAAAGTGTGTTCTTTTCTGAAGGTCTAATGTGTGGGATGGGTTTTAGTCTACATTTCCACTATTGGGACCCCAAAGTCTCGTGGTTTTATAGTGCGACTTTGAGTGCAGCTTTGATCCAACTTTACACTCTCTGGATCAAAATCGCATCAAAAGTCGCATCAAAGTAGTGCAGGAGGCAGCTTTTCAAAGTCGCATAGATTGGAACGGGTGCTGTTGAAATAATGGGCTGTGACTTGTCATGCGACTTTGTGTCCCAAGTCGCATGACAAGTCACACTAGTGACGTAGCCTTAATCTTGTTACCTGCCAGTATAAAAAAAAATGCTGATAGTTTTGGTTTCTTGTTCTCTCAGCTAGAAGCTGTTTCACGGTTTACACTGTTGCGGTTTAATGCACACGTTCCAATGTGATAAAACGCATGCATCCCCATAATAGGATGGAGTCAATTCCATATCAGCGCTGCAGTAAACGTTGGATATGGTGACCTGTTTTTTCCCCATGCGTTTTGGAGGCCCATGCAACGTGCGTTTTGATGCATTGGCAAACCCGTATTACCAAGCCTTGGTCATTGGCTGTTAACGATCTACTCCTGATACCAATCTGAAAATGCATTGGAAAAGCATGTCACCGCAGGAAATGCATGTTGACACATGACAATGCAACTGTCTACTTCTTAAGGAGAAAAAAAAACACCTAGAGTGTGTGCAAATGCATAGCAATAAATGGGCTCTAAAGAAAACCTGTACTCAGCTGACGTCTCCTGGAAATGTTGGTTGTCTGGATGTCATGGCAGTCACGGTTTTAATACTTCAAATCACTGACCTGAAACACACATGCAGACCAGGAGCCTCTAATCTGCATGCTGGTTACAGGTCAGCAGCTCAGAGTATTGAAGCCAGAGAGTAAATTTCAGAACACTTTCAGCTATTGTACCTCTATTTCTCTCCGCTCAGGCTTACAGAATGCTGTTTGCATTTGTATTTTAGAATTGCGGATTTTCCAAAGATTTATAGGCTGTTCTGTTATGGTTGCAGAGATTTTACTTGGTCACTAGAAATAAAAACAGTAAGGTTTTGCTTTGACATGCTTCATAATGTTTTTGATTGCAGAATTTGGCCTGGAGTCATCAATTTCCCTTTTTTTAATTCAGACCTCTACTTTTTTGTTTTTTTCCCTTTCTGCTTTTAGAGCTGCCATCTTGGGCACAGGCCAGTGGTACATTGCTCTTTACATGTAAGGATCACTGGAAAAAGTGATAGGAAAAAAGAAAATGAATGCAGCCACAGCACTTTGAAGGACTGGCAAGCTGCAATGTACTACGTTTTTGCTTTTTGTGTCTACATACTCCAGGCATATAGATAGATGCACAGTATGTATGTTAACCATTTTACTTGTCGAAGGGTGATTTATTTTTGTCCCCCCCCCCCCCCCCCCTGCCTTTGGCTCAACTGCCTGTTTTTCTGAACCCCCCCCCCCCCCCAGCTGCCTGTGTGAATGAGGCCTAAAAGACTGATACCAAGCACAATTCAGATACTTGCACTCATTTTATTTAAAAATGTATGCAATGATTTTTTGAAATTTCTTAACTGCATGTTGCCTATGCCTGGCGTTCTGTTTTTTGACAGCTGTTGAGATAAGATATCAGCTACGCAGGAAGCACATTGTTTTCAGTGTGTTGTAAGAAGGGACAGTAAGGCCAGGTTTACATTTATCCATGTCCACTTCTGCTGATATTTTTTTCACCTGTTTATAAGGCTGCATTCACGACAGCCCATTGACTTGGCTGAAAACGTCTGACAAAACATGCAACTGCTACCTGCGTTTGGGATAATGGCACCGCAAGCACAATGCGTTTTTTTTTTTTTTTTTTTTTTTTTTGCGCCTTTCTAGACACATTGGTGGAAATGTATGTTTCTTCCCACTTTTCCATGTTGCTCAGGTGTGAATGCAGTTTAATGTGTATTAGGCCCCTTGCACATCTTGAACATGCTGTCAGATTCCATCTGACTGCACCATGGAGAGTAGCAGGCTGTGTCTGCTCTGCATAGAGGAGCAGACACAGACCTGTCATCCACCTGCTCAGCAGGGATCACCTACTAAGCAGGCGTTCCCCGTGGACAGAGTCTGACCCATGTGAAAGGGGTCTAACTTGTATAATTTATTTATCCTCCTGAGATTTGTTGGCTTAGATCAGGGTTGTCCAGCCTTTTATTTTTCTAGGCCACACTGGAAGAAGAGAAACGGTGTTGGGCCACACATACAATACATGGGGTACAGCCCACCCCAGCAGCCCCCAAGATCCAGCCATGCAGCATTTACTTTCCTGGCACCCCTGCTTTCCTTGCTTGCTAGTGCTGTTGCCAACATGGCAGCCCTGGGAACCCACCTGGCTTGTCATTGCAGACTTATGTGCAAGGGCTTGACTTGTCTGTGTCGGCCGCTGTGGCTTCGCTTCCCCGGCGTCCCTCCAGATGGGCGCGGGACACATTCTAATCTCTCTGGGATCTTGGGTTTCTACATCCCTGGCTTAGATTGTACCAAAGTTGCAAACAGACCTGAAATATTAAAATGGCAGATTTGAAAGAAAATCATGCAATAACTATTGGCATATTTAGCCTGATGAGGCTTATTTTATTCTCTGTATGTGTTTGTTTTTTTTTTTTTTTTTGCCTTTTTCTTCAGCCTGTTAAATGCTCCTCTAATACGCCTTTAAATGCCTGTGTGCAGATGGACACATAGGCTAACCTAGAGATGCTTTTAAGGCCCGTTCACACCACATGCAGTCCAGTGTGTGTTTTTTTTTTCTTCATCAAAAACACAACACATGGATAGTAGGGCTTATGGTTTTCAGAGGCATAGTTCACATCGGTGTGGTCAGTTCCAGTTCCAGAATAAAAAGTAGAACATGCTGCATTTTTCATGCACTGAACTGTACTGGAACGCATCAAAACGCACATGTCTTTAAGGTGGGGGGAAAAAATGCAGCGCGATGCATCAAAAAACGCACATGCAGAAAAGCATCCAGAACTCATCCGAACTGCGTCTCTATGGTGTGAACTCGTCCTACAGGCTGGAAAAAAAAAGGTCAAATGTCTCTAAAAGAGGATTTTTTCTTTTCTTTAATCCCTGTGTGCATGGGGCCTAAAAGTGTTACATTGCTGCTTTTGTGATGACCAAATATAGTGCTGCATGTGTGCACAGTGTAATGGGTATAATCAAGCGGCTGGTACTGCTGCCTGCGCTATATCCAGCCTTGTTTATAAATGTACGTTTAAAAATAACGTCAAGCAATGTTCCTGGTGCTTGTCCTAAGAGAAACTGTGGATTGTTGCTTTGTTCCCTGATACAGTTGTAGAAATGTTTTGTAGAGGAGTGCAGGTCACACCCTCATTCTCCCTAGTGTCTGCTTGGCAGTCACTACTGAAATATGACAGATGATTAAAGCTGAACTCCAGGCAAATCTCTAAATACAAAGATGACATACATGTATGGGAGCCGTTTATCTATCAAAGGATTAGTATTTCGGTCTATCAAATCCTGAGATTTACACTGCTCTACCGCACAACCTAGTTCTCTCTGGCAGGACCCAAGACTTGATTTAGGTAACCCTTCCAGGTCATGTCCCTCCCTCAACCAGTGAATGGACAGTAAAAGGAGAAGCAGTACATTGATGAGGCGAGCTTTTTCCCTATCAATCTGTTTTCATCTCCTAAAAACATGCTCCTTGTTGTCGTTTTGCAACTCTGCTACTTCTCCCTGCAAGAGACTGGTTCCAGGTCAAGTATAGGTACTTACTAGAGATGTACTGAAATTTCAGAGGCCGAAAATGGAGTTTTCAGCATTTTGCTGATAATGGCACTGAAAACGCACGTGACCTTGGTGCGATTTGTACCAATTTACTGTGCTTATGGTGTTTTCATCATGTGACTCGAAAACCACATAAAAAATGTAGCATAGGTGCATTTTAACGGGGAGGTGCATTTCTTTTTTTTTTTCCAGACCAAAAATGCAGCAAGCAAGATTTTTTTTTACACCACAACGTAAGCGCAATGGACCAGTGTGAAGACATACACAGAATTTAATGGAATGCATTATTCTTGAGCTTTTCTTGTGCTAAAGGTGCCAATGATTGCTGACAAATTCATTTAAATTCAAGATGTTAATTAAAAAGTTGAAAATAATACAATTTATATATAAAATATATTTAAAAAACTGTCCTTTTCCGCATAGTGTATTTTCGGTTTCAGCACAAAAATTTCCATTCAGGCCCACCTCTAGTACTTGTATTTAAAAATAAATAAATCAATTGATTTTAAAGCAGGACTGTACCCATCGAAATACATATTCGGGGTGTAACATGTTACTGTAGCACCACCCAATCCCCTGTTCGCTGTCACCAAAAAAAGCAGACACCCCGCCGCGTCATTTGTTTAGAGTTTCGAAAAACTACAAGTACTGATAGCCTTTGGGTTTGTTGGCTTGTAGGTCTCAATGAACTACCAGGGTGCTGTTGAGCGCTCTGGTAGTTCATTGATTCTTTCTGTCAGTGTGAAACCAACTGCCCATGCCAGGTACGAGCAGACAGCTTACACTGACAGTCCACGGGGGATTTGCATGGCACCCGCAGTCTGCTGAATGTGGGTGCAATGCTTTCACAGGCTTCCACCAAAAAAAGTAAATGTAAATTTCATTAAATAAAAAAAAAAAAACGTATCCTTTTAAGGTTTCATGCGCACAGGGCACTTTTCCAACTCTCCTAGACTCCTTCCATCCTGGCAGCAGTGTTTTTGGCAGAAACGTGTGTAATTTATTCTGCCTATTGACATGAGTTCACGCACAAGCACTACACGCACCAAGCGTTCATGTTTACATGCGTTTTTTCCTGCCAGAACGCTGCTGCTCCTGGGCGCCCTGGCTGTGAGTATTTATTTTTTTTTTTTTTTTTAGCTGCCTCTAAATGTCCTTTCCCCTTAACACCTCTAAATGCCTATATTTGTATGGACACATGGGCTAACATGCGGGGGGGAGGAAAAAAAACTCCAAACGTCCCTAGGCCTAGCAGAAAGAACATCCAGCGGGCATAAGGCCTAAATGTCAGCGTGCGACTGTGTATGTGCACTAATGTCTTAGGAATAAGTGAAAATGGAGCCGATATCCGACCTGAGCCGAGACCATGCAAAAAACCACTGCACTACCCCTAGAGCAGACCTGGCATGTTGTGACAGTGCTGTCGAGCTCTAACCTACAGTGATCTCTGCAGATTCCAGCACAGGAAGTCTGTCACTAATCACTTTATTTTAGGTTTATACATGTCACATGATCTACTGAATACTGAAGAGAGCAACAGAGAAGAGAGCAAGGTTTTCAGTTTAGCGATGGGGGACTTATGGTCACTGATTGCAGGTCTGTGCAGAGATCACTGCTTATTGCACTGTTTTTGCCTGAGAGCACCACCTCACCCGAACTTATGGCTCAGAACTTCCCAGCACCCCTGGTACTGCACCCACCCATTGCACCAGCATTGAATACTCCACCACTGCTCCTGCTGTGCCTACTACCCCGCTGTCACTGCTCACTCACTTGTCACCTTTCCTGTGACGTACAAAGTGAAGGTTCGGCTGAACATGGAGTTTTTGGACCCTCTGCCCAGCTTGACAACTATGCCTCTATGGTCGGTCAGTCAGTCAGTCATCCGGCCTCTCGGCGTGGTGTGTACATTGTATGTCCCTGGAGGAATGGGGATCAGTTGCACACTTCTGGGCTGTGGGGAAGCCAACCAGTGAGATGTTCTAGACCTCCTCGCCACCTCCTAATACTGCGAAACATATTTTTTTTATGCATCACCGCAGTTTTTTTCTTCCATGTTAAAGTATTGAACTTCTAAAACGTTCTTTTAAACATGCAATCTCTGTATCCGATTGAAATGAAAGGGATATAAAGCTTTAATTTACTTCCTGTATTCTTTTACAGTAAGTACAGGATATCGCATACGGTATACATGGACACGGGAATGGAATACTTTTTTTTTTTTTTTTTGTATTGTAATGAGCTAAGAGATTCTTCATCTGTAGTCCTCTAGAGATGAGAGCAGCCAGTAAGTGATTCACATCCAAATCCTCTTATTCAGCTGTGATTCTGTACAGCCGGTTACTCCAGACCTTGAGCATGCTCTCTACATATCTTCAACTTGAGCTGTGACTTACAACTGTGACATCCCACAGTGCACTGCAGGAACCTTGTCTTCTGGTTCTGAGCCTCCTGCGGTGCACAGAAGCATGCAAATTGGTGGACCTTAGAGTGTATCTGGGGTTGTTGGCTCCCAGAAGAAAGGAAACCCCTTTTGAAAAACGCAAGATGTGTGCAAGCACTATTTATTATTAGAGTTTAATATCAATACATATGCAAGGATTTGTCAGATTCACCAGATAACTAAGCAGGGGCACCATACACACTTTTTTATTTATTTATTTTTTTTTTTTAACCCCCTTTTGTAGCTTTTGTGTATGTTGCATGCATTGCGGCACACAGCTTTGTGATGTAAAACGGCCCCTAAATTGATTATACAGGTGCATCTCATTAAATTAGAATGAGATCAAAGTTTATTTCAGTAATTCAATTCAAAAAATGAAACTCATATATATTTTATATGGATGCATTGTACACAGAGCGATATATGTCAAACATTTCTTTCTTTTAGTTTTGAGGATTATGGCTTACAGCTGGTGAAAACCCAAAATTCTGTATCTCAGAAAATTAGAATATTACATAAGACCAATAAAAAAAAAAAAAGATTTTTAATACAGAAATGTTGACTTACTGAAAAGTATGTCCATGTACATTATAGTATGCACTCAATACTCGGTTGGGGCTTATTTTGCATGAATTACTGCATCAATATGGCATGGGGACGAGCAACCTGTGGCACTGATGAGGTGTAGTGGAAGCCCAGGTTGCTTTGATAGCGGCTTTCAGCTCCTCTACATTGTTTGGACTTGATAAAACAGTGGGCCGACACCAGCAGATGACATGGCTCCCCAAATCATCACGGACTGTGGAAACTTCAAACTGGACCTCATGAAACTTGGATTCTGTGCCTTTCCACTCTTCCTCTAGACTCTGGGACCTTGATTTCCAAATGAAATGCAAAATCTTCCATAGTCTGTGATGATTTGGGGAGCCATGCCATCTGCTGGTGTTGGTCCACTGTGTTTTATCAAGTCCAAAGTCGGTGCAGCCCTCTAGCGGGAAATTCTCGAGCGTTTCATGCTTCCCTCTGTTCATCAGCTTTATGGAGACGCTGATTTAATTTTCCAGCAGGACTTGGCACCTTCACACACTGCCAAAGTACCAATACCTAGTTTAATGATCATAGCATCACTGTGCTTGATTGGCCAGGAAACTCGCCTGACCTAAACCCCATAGAGAATCTGTGGGGTATCGTCAGAGGAAGATGAAAGCCACCAGACCCAACAATGCAGATGAGCTGAAGGCTGCTATCCAAGAAACCTGGACTTTAAGAGCCGGTTCACACTGAGGCGACCTGTGAAGTCGCGTGCACCGCGACTTCGGCACGACTTGCAGGGACTTCACAGCGGCCGTTCCTTCAGAGCGCATGCGCCAGTGACGTCACTGGCTGCATGTAAGGTAAATATCTTCTGAACGGTACATGTTTAGGAGATATTTATAGTACCTATAGGTAAGCCTTATCATAGGCTTAACTATAGGTACAACTTGCAGAGGAGGGTTTACTTCCTCTTGAATACCACCTCAGCAGCGCCACAGGCTGATCGCCTCCATGCCACGCCGCATTTTTTTTTTTTTTCTAATTTTTTTAGATACTGAATTATGGGTTTTCACTAGCTATAAGCTATAATCGAAATTAAAAGAATAATGCTTAACCACTTACCGACCCGCCCACCGCAGATGTACGTCACTACTTTGACACTAAATACCATGGTTATGGCAGCAGATATCTGCCATAACCCTGGTATTTTTAAAAACGGCAGGCAACCGACTTTCAGGTAAGAGTGGTCCCAGCGGGGTATTCCTTGCGGGATTACCCTTACGGTGCGGCGGAAGATGTCCCCCCCCCCCCCCCCCCCTCCCGCCATGTCCCAGTCCTTTTCCCCGCTTACCGGACCCGCCGGTAGTGGGGAAAACGATCTGGTCCCAGGTCCTCTTAGACAGGAATTTGCGTAAGGGCAAGATGGCCCTCACTTGACTCTATGGTCTTGGAGGACCGGCGCGACATCAAACGGCGTTGCCTAGCAATCGGCTTCTAGAGCCGTTTTTTTTTCTTTGTCTTTTTTAGTGTACTTGTGAGATCTGAGGACTTTTTGACCCCAGGTCTCACAATGAAGAGGTCCTGTCATGGCTATTTCTAATACAAGGAATGTTTTACATTCCTTGTAATCGGAATAAAAATGATCACTTTTTTTTTTTTTTTTTTTAAACTGTGTAAAAATAAAAAATAATAAATAAAATAAATAGGAAAAAATAAAAAATTAAAGTGCCCTGTTCCTGTTAGCTTGCACGCAGAAGCGAACGCATACGGAAGCCCTGCTCACATATGTAAACGGTGTTCAAACCACACATGTGAGGTATCGTTGGAGCGAGCGAGAGCAATAATTTGAGCCCTAGAACTCCTCTGTAAAGGCCCGTACACACGTAGCGATTGTCAGCCGTAAATATTCGGCCACCGACCTGATCGGCCGATTGTCGGCTTGTTAATATGATGCTTCTGACAACCGACTCCGACTTTTCGGCCGAACAGAATCGGGTGTGCAGGCATTAAAATTTTTGTTGGCCAACACCAGAACGGCCGATTTTTCGCCAGTCAGTACAGAATTCGGCTGACAAACAGCAGATGAGCAAGACTAGGCATGCTCAGAGAAGAAAAAAGACGAGGAAAGTTAACATCACATTACATCACTTCTGCAGTCGGCTGTTGTTGGCCGACAAAATTCGTGTGCAGTCTTTAGCACTTTTCAACCGACAGGACAGCACCGGACAAAAGACGGCCGATCGTTCGGCCGACATTCGGTACGTGTGTACGGGGCTTAACTCTAAGCTGGTAACCTGTAGAAATTTTTAAAGTGTCGCCTATGGGATTTTTTAATTACCAAAGTTTGCCGCCATTCCGTGAGCGTGGGCAATTTTGAAGCATGACATGTTGGGTATTTATTTACTCAGCGTAACATTATCTTTCACATTATGGAAAAAAATTGGTTTAACTTTACTGTTTTCTTATTTTCTAATTTAAAAAAGTTACTTTTTTCCAAAATGCGTTTGGAAGACCGCTGCGCAAATACGTTGTGATAAAAAATATTGCAACAATCTCCATTTTATTCTCTAGGGTCTCTGCTAAAAAAAAATATTTCATGTTTGGGGGTTCTAAGTAGTTTTTCTAGCAAAAAAAAATGATTTTAGCTTGTAAACACCAAGTGTCAAAAATAGGCCTGGTCTTAAAGTGGTTAAAATCTAACACTGTGTGTGTAATGAATCTATATAAAATGAGTTTCACTTTTTAAATTGAATTACTGAAATTCATTTTTTGACATTATACGTTTGCGATGCACCCGTATACACACAAATAAAATTTTTGCTGACTTCCTGTTTAGGGGAGCCGTGTAACTTCCTCCTTCTGCATACTCCAGTCAGATTTAGACATTTAGGGCAACTGCTAATCTGGTGGCTGTAAAACTTTTTTGTATCGGCACTTTATTCCTTTGGGCTGCCTGTATCTGGGAATATTTCTCCTGAATTAAAAAAAGAACCACTATAGTGAAAAATAGTGTTACTGTAACAGTATCGGATAAATACACGCATTAAGCGTCGGTTCACACTATGGCGATCTGACTTTGGGGGCATCTAGTGAAGTCGCCGTGCACCGCGACTTTGGCGCGACTTGCACGGACTTCACATAATGAAAGTCAATGCAAGTCGCTCCGACTTCGGTCAAAAGTAGTGCAGGAACTATTTTCTAAGTCGGAGCGACTTGAGTCGCTCCTATTAGAACGGTTCCCATAGCACTGAATGGACCGCGACTTGTCAGGCGGCCAAGTCGCCTGACAGGTCACGGTAGTGTGAACCGGGACTAAGAGTTCAGGAATATTTTTTTTTTTTTTTTTTTTAACATGGCTATTTAAAATTTTTTATACATTTGTTATAAAGTGTTAGTAAACCCAGGACCCTGCATTCACTATATCTGGTCTCCCACAGTACACAGAACATGGACATGCAATAGTTTTAGTAAATATAAACAAAGTACCTTTTTCTCCTCAGCAGTATATAGCCGTCTTATGACTTCTGTCAGTGTGGTTGAGTCGGTTCACATTAGCGCGACACGACTCCTTACTACTTCGGGAGGCGACTTGTCAGTCCCATGCACCACGACTTCGGAGCGACTTGCAGGGACTTCACATAATGGAAGTCTATGCAAGTCGCTCCCAGGTCGCCCCGAAATAGTACAGGACCCTTTTTCTAAGTCGGAGCAACTTGTGTCGCTCCTATTAGAACGGGTCCTGTAGCGGTCAATGGACCGCGAGGGAGCGCGACTTGTCATGTGAACCGAGTCTAAAGCTTATAGGAGGAGTTTCCATTCTCCTCTGATTATCCTATGAGGCTGCAGGACCCCTGGCCCTTTGCCTGGACAGTGCTGATTGGCCCTGTGCTAATCGCATGCATGCTCCCAAGAACAAACAAAAAAAAAAACCTCTAGCAATATGCACTAAACTGAGCATGTGCCACTTGTCCCCTAGCCTCTGTACTATCCGGAGATGCTTTGGGGACAGTGGAAGAAGGGGAGGATCAGAGTGGACAGCTTTTTACACAATGCGGAGGATTAACCCCTTAGGTTCCACAGTGAGTATATTCAGCATGCTTTACTGCATATACAGACTGATCTTACTGTTGTGGTTTTGGCAACACTTTAACCACTTGCCTACTGTGCACTTAAACCCCCTTCCCATCCAGACCAATTTTTAGCTTTCAGCGCTCTCACACTTTGAATGACAATTGCGCGGTCATGCTACACTGTACCCATATGAAATTTTTATCATTTTTTTCACACAAATAGAGCTTTCTTTTGGTGGTATTTAATCATCTCTGGGTTTTTTATTTTTTACAAGAAAAAAGACAGAAAAGTTTGAAAAATAAATTTTTCTTATTTTCTGCGAGTAAATTTTTCTCCTTCACTGATGTGCGCTGATGAGGCGGCACTGATGGGCGCTGATGAGGCGGCACTGATGAGGTGGCACTGATATGCCGCACTGATGAGCACTGAGAGGTGGCACTGCTGGGCATTGAGAGGTGGCACTGATGGGCAGCACCATCAGTGCCCACACTCAGTGCCCATAGTGCTGCCAGTCAGTGCTCATCAGTGCCTAGATGAGCAGGCACTGATGGGCACTGACTGGTGGGCACTGATGGTGGGCACTTTGTGTATTTTATGTACCTTGTGTAATCAGGGCACTGGTGATCAGTGCCCTGATTAAATTTTTCTGTGTCCCCGACGGCTGATCGGCTCCGCTCCTTCCTCACACTGCAGTCTGTGTGAGGAAGGAGCGCTGGCGATGAGAGATCTCATATGTTTACATATGAGATCATCTCTCATTGCATGGGCCGATCACGTGGTAAATGGCCTCTGTGATTGGCCATTTACCACGATCTGTGATTGGCTGTGTCCAAGGGACACGGCCGACACAGATTTTCCCCGCTGCGCGCTCGCGGGGAGACTGTCTCTGGGAGGCCATATAAAGACGGCCTCCCGGAAATTAGAGTCCGCGCTGTAGCCGTATTTCGGCTATAGCGCGGATCTGAAGAAATTTAAGTGGTTCTAAAGGTAGAAGGTTTTTTGTCTTTATGCATGAAGAGGAAAAAAACCTTCTGTGTACAGCAGCCCCTCTCAGCCCCCCTAATACTTACCTAAGCTCATCTCGATCCAGTGATGTTGCACGAGAGACTCGCTGTGGGGGCACTCAGCAGGAGGGAGGGGCTAGGAGCACCAAAAAAGGACCAGAGAAGGGGAGGATAGGGCTGCAAAACCACTGCACAGAGTAGGTAGTTATAACATAACATGTTTGTTTTAAAAAAAAAAAAAAAAGTTTGCTTTACAAACTCTTTAAAGAGGAAGTAAACCCTCTGACACTTTTTAGGTGACCCTATGATAAGGCTTACCTATAGGTACTGTAAATATCTCCTAAACATGTACCGTTTAGGAGATATTTACCTTTGATGCATCCAGTGACGTCACTGGCGCATGCGCTATGAAGGAACGGCCGCTTGTGCCGTTCCTTCAGAGCCCCGTGCCGTGACTGTCGGCTCCCGCGCGTGTGCGCGGGAGTGACGTCACCACGGCTCCGGCCAATCGGATGGCCGGAAGCCGCAATCCCGGAAGATGGGCGACTAGACATGTCGCCCGTCATAGAGGTGAGCGGACGGCACGGCGGGGGCTCGTTCTAAGGTAAGTATTTCATAATGAGCTAGTATGCGATGCATACTAGCTCATTATGTGTTTATCTTTCAGCTTGTAAAAAGTTTACAACCTCTTTAAACAAAAAAAAAAAAGAAACGTTTGCTTTACAAACTCTTTAAAGTGGAAGTAAACTGCGCCAAACTTTCTTTAAAAAAAAAACAAACCTGCAAAGTAAAGGCATAATGTGCTAGTAGGCATCATATACTAGCACATTATGAAATACCTTAGAATGAAAGTATGAAACCCTGCACGCCACGCTGTGAGCTCTGCAGACTCTTCAATCTTCACCCGGTCTTCCTTCCGGGTTTGCGTCCTCCGGCCGTCTGATTCGCCACAATGACGTCACTCCAGCGCAATGCACACAGGAGTCACGGGTCACAGCACGCAGCTCTGAAGGGACGACACGGGTATACTGTCCCTTCCGAGCGTAAGCTGCACGAAGTGTGACTATCCCCTAAACCGTGAAGGTTTAGGGGATATTCATTGTACCTACAGGTAAGCCTTATTATAGGCTTTATAGGCTTACCTGTAGGTTCATCCACTTTAAGGTTACCTTTAATTGGAGCATGGCCAGAAATGTCTAGATGAAACTTCTGGTGCTGTGACTGTGACGTGTCCGATTTGATGACAAGTTTAACCAACCGCAATGTGGACATTTCATACCCAAGGTGTGGTATGGGGCCACAACAGCAGTGACAGTACGAGGGCAATAGACTTGTATGATTGCATGCTTCCTGGCCTCTCACTACTGAAGCGGATATTTTATTGACCTCCATAAATAGGTGACAACACATACAGTATATGGGGGAGTTAATTGGGAACTAATCTAAAATCTGGAGTTCATTGATGAAGTAGAAGTTTACTTTTATTTGAACAAACGGTAGTACCGTGTTAACAGCACAGAATTAGTCAAGAGCTCTTTTAACATAAGACAAAAGAAATCAATTTTCAACGTCTGTATGTAATTATGGCACATCTAATATTGTAAGTGGGAGCTAAAGAAATCAAAACCTACGAAACCTTCAAGACATTCGGTTTCCAGCAGGATAATCATATTCTCTAAGGATTAAGGTAATTGACTTTGTTTTATGGCCCAGAAGTATCATAGTAATTGAGCATGATGTTGGGCCAATTTTATAATTATCAGTGTAAATAATACAGTTGGGAGCTAATAAGACTCCAGATTGTTCCTTGGAGAGGAATGTTAACAGCTTCATTGCTAAAGAAACTGGTCTGGGTAAGTTAATAGGTTTTATGACACAGGATTTGCTGTATGAATGAGTTTTACTGGCTGTGTGCAAGAAAAGCTGATGCAGCTCTGTGACTGATTAGTCCTTTTTATTCTTCATGAAAGACACTGTGCGCTTTTTTTTTTCATTTTCCATATTTCTATACAGTCCAGGTTTGAGAGATGTTTACTAGTGGGGTGCCTTACAAAGTTGGTCTTCAGGTGGATACAGTATATGTGTGTGTATGTATTTAATATATATGTGTGTGTGTGTGTTTGTGTGTGTGTGTGTGTGTGTATGTATGTATGTATGTATGTATGTATATATATATATATATATATATATATGTATATATATATATATATATATATATATATATATATATTTATATAATATAGTGCCTTGCGAAAGTATTCGGCCCCCTTGAACTTTGCGACCTTTTTGCCACATTTCAGGCTTCAAACAAAGTTGATAAAACTATTTTTTTGTGAAGAATCAACAAGTGGGACACAATCATGAAGTGTAACGAAATTTATTGGACATTTCAAACTTTAACAAAAATTGGATGTGCAAAATGATTCAGCCCCCTTAAGTTAATACTTTGTAGCGCCACCTTTTTGCTGCGATTACAGCTGTAAGTCGCTTGGGGTATGTCTCTATCAGTTTTGCACATCGAGAGACTGAAATTTTTGCCCATTGCAAAACAGCTCGAGCTCAGTGAGGTTGGATGGAGAGCGCTTTGTGAACAGCAGTTTTCAGTTCTTTCCACAGATTCACGATTGGATTCAGGTCTGGACTTTGACTTGGCCATTCTAATACCTGGATATGTTTATTTGTGAACCATTCCATTGTAGATTTTGCTTTATGTTTTGGATCATTGTCTTGTTGGAAGACAAATCTCCATCCCAGTCTCAGGTCTTTTGCAGACTCCATCAGGTTTTCTTCCAGAATGGTCCTGTATTTGGCTCCATCCATCTTCCCATCAATTTTAACCATCTTCCCTGTCCCTGCTGAAGAAAAGAAGGCCCAAACCATGATGCTGCCACCACCATGTTTGACAGTGGGGATGGTGTGTTCAGGGTGATGAGCTGTGTTGCTTTTACGCCAAACATAACCTTTTGCATTGTTGCCAAGAAGTTAGATTTTGGTTTCATCTGACCAGAGCACCTTCTTCCACATGTTTGGTGTGTCTCCCAGGTGGCTTGTGGCAAACTTTAAACTACACTTTTTATGGATATCTTTAACCACTTGCCGACCGCCGCACGACTATCTACGTGGGCGGTCAGCCCCTCACAGGCAAAGTGACGTAGGTCTACGTCGCTCGCCTGTGAGGGTTTAGGGAGCGAGCGCGCGCCGCCGGAGGCGCGCTCCCGCTCCCGCGTGGTCACGGACCCCCCCCGCGCGCGTGACCGGCGGACCCGATCGCCGCCGGCCACTCTGCGATCGGCGGGGGAGAGGGAGATAGTCAGGCAGCTTGTGTAAACAAGCTGCCTGTCATTCTCCTCTCTGTATGAGAGCTGATCACATGGATCTACTATGTAGATCCATTGATCACTCTGCATACAGTTGAAGCCACAGCCAATCACAGTTAGAATCACGCCCCTAGGGACACACACAGCCCCTCCCTCTCAAATAAAGTTAACCCCTTCACTACCAGTGCATTTTTACAGTAACAGTGCATATGTATAGCACTGATTACTGTAGAAATGTCACTGGTAACCCCAAAAGTGTCAAAAATGTCAGTCAAGGGTCCGATCTGTCCGCCGCAATGTCGCAGTACCGCAAAAAAAATCGCAGATCGCCGCCATTACGCGTTAAAAAAAAAAACAACAAAAATGACAAAAATCTTTCCCTTTGTTAGTAAACGCAATAACTTTTGCGCAAACCAATCAAAATACGCTTTTTGCGATTTTTTTTTTTTACCAAACATAGGTAGCATAAAACAAATTGGCCGAAAATATTAAAAAATTTTGATTTTTACATTTTTTTTGGGGGAATTTCATATAAAAAAAAGGGAAAAATATTGCTATTTTTGCAAAATTTACGCTCTTTTTTTGTTTATAGCGCGTGATCAAAAAATCGCACAGGTGATCAAATACCACCAAAAGAAAGCTCTGTTTGTGGGAAAAAAAGGACGCCAAATTCGTTTCGGTACAGCGTCGCACGACCGCGCAATTGTCCGTTAAAGTCACGCAGTGCCGAATCGCAAAATGCCCTCTGGTCGTTTAGCAGCCAAATCCTCCGGGGCTTAAGTGGTTAAGAAATGGCTTTCTTCTTGCCACTCTTCCATACAGGCCAGATTTGTGCAGTATACGACTGATTGTTGTCCTATGGACAGAGTCTCCCACCTCAGCTGTAGATCTCTGCAGTTCATCCAGAGTGATCATGGGCCTCTTGGCTGCATCTCTGATCAGCCTTCTCCTTGTATGAGCTGAAAGTTTAGAGGGACGGCCAGGTCTTCGTAGATTTGCAGTGGTCTGATACGTCTTCCATTTCAATATTCTCGCTTGCACAGTGCTCCTTGGGATGTTTAAAGCTTGGAAATCCTTTTTGTATCCAAATCTGGCTTTAAACTTCTCCACAACAGTATCTCGGACCTGCCTGGTGTGTTCCTTGTTCTTCATGATCCTCTCTGCGCTTTAAACGGACCTCTGAGTCTATCACAGTGCAGGTGCATTTATACGGAGACTTGATTACACACAGGTGGATTCTATTTATCATCATTAGTCATTTAGGTCAACATTGGATCATTCAGAGATCCTCACTGAACTTCTGGAGAGAGTTTGCTGCACTGAAAGTAAAGGGGTTGAATAATTTTGCACGCCCAATTTTTCAGTTTTGTATTTGTTAACAAGTTGTACCTGTCTATCTGCAGTCTTCTCTACAGCCATTCAAAGTACTGAATTTATAAGCGGGTCTGAAAGTTCTGATAAAAGGGGGTGGAGAGCTGAAGTTACGCCCTGTAGACCTCAGTGAGGAGAGCTCTGAAAGCTGATTAAGGGAAAGAGACACAATCCCCTTCACACAGCTCACAGGAACAGAGTTGAGGCTATCAATCAACTAGCACAGTGATGGCGAACCTTGGCACCCCAGATGTTTTGGAACTAAATTTCCCATGATGCTTAGTTACACTGTAGAGTGTATGAGCATCATGGGAAATGTAGTTCCAAAACATCTGGAGTGCCAAGGTTCGCCATCACTGTGATTGATAGCCTCAACTCTGTTCCTGTGAGCTGTGTGAAGGGGATTGTGTCTCTTTCCCTTAATCAGCTTTCAGAGCTCTCCTCACTGAGGTCTACAGGGCGTAACTTCAGCTCTCCACCCCCTTTTATCAGAACTTTCAGAGCCGCTTATAAATTCAGTACTTTGAATGGCTGTAGAGAAGACTGCAGATAGACAGGTACAACTTGTGTAGGAGGATTTGTTCTGTGTATCCCCTGTGGATAATCCCTACACTGGGTATATGTAGAGGGTTTACAACCACTTTATGATTGAGGCAGTGTCAAGTTGGCCATAATTTGTTGAGCTGTTCCTGCTTTTCACAAGTCTTTCTTCTTGTAGGAACAAAGCCACTGGGCAGTTCTTCTAGAAATAGGGACCCCCCCCCTAAATTGATGAGGGGCTATCGGTTTACATAAACTGCTCACTCGCCCCCTTGTCATTCTGAAGCAGGCAGGGTTTTAATGGTATCCTAATTTAGTTTTTTGGCCCATTCTCTCTCCTAATCCACAGTGGTCTTAGGTCCCATCTGTGTTTCCATTGTAGGGACCAGAATATACCAGATCAGTCTATGAAGCACAGATTGTCAGACATCTGTAGCCAGCCTAGAGGTCAACATGCACCTTTTTTTTCCCCTCCCCTCTCTGAGCTTTGTGATAGAAAGACAAACACATTATATGCTCTGTTAGCTCATTGCTGACACATAAGAGTTCAGTAGCAGGTCACTTTGCTATTCATATCATCTTTGCAAACACAAATCAGAGGGGCTCCAGCCTTTTGTTGTTGTTTCCTTTTCCCTCTGCAAAAATATTTCTTGCTTCTAAATAGCCTGGAAAAAATCCTAAAACAAAGTCTGCATGATTCTTGAATCGTGATCTGGATCAAACGCCCGGACACTCGTTTACCGGTATCCTGACATTCCTAGGAACAAAAGCAGGTGCATCAAATATGAGAAATTTCCCTTCAAATAAAACCTAAAGAAGAACTCCAGCTGGGGTGATTCACTAATAGAATAAAAATTGTTTTGAGCAATATATAGATTAAACATTGTTGCCTAGAACGGTTAGTTGCATGGCTGTCAAGTGAAGAAAGTTTTAAAGTGAAACTATGATCAGTATCCAAAAAGACTTGCATGATGCAGTCGGTCACTGCCATTACCACAACCGTCTTTGTTTAACCACTTGCAGACCGCAATATGTATTTGTACATTTCAGTTTGCAAGTGCTTTCCTGCGATTATGGTGGAAGATATCCGCCATTACCTGTTGTGTGTGTGTGTGTGTTTTTTTTTTTTTTTTTTTTACAGCCGGCGGTTCATGAGCCGCTGGACCGCTTTCCGAAGCGCTAGGAGGGGGCGCTGTTCGCCGGTGTTTCTCAGGCTTCCGGTTTCCACCCGATTCGCCCAGGAAAGGATCCAATGGTGCCGCCAGCTGGCCACACAGGCGTTCAAAGAGTAGATCTGCTTTGGTTGCCTTGGGGAACTGGAACATGGTCAGGCCGTCCCTTCCAGACCAGGCTGAAAGTTTTAAAAAAAATATACATATTTTATTTTTTTTATTAAAGCAAAAAGATCATTTTTTTTTTTTTTTTTTATCTTTTGTTTTTAAAGGTGAGTTCCAGATCTCTCCATAAAGAGGACCAGTCATGCATTTTTCTATTGCAAATCAATTTTTCTATTACTTATAATAGGAATAAAAGTGATAAAAAAAAAAAAAAAGTAAAGTGTCCTATTCCCTCGTGCTTGCGTGCAGAAGCGAATGCATACATAAGTAAGTATGCATATGTAAATGGTATTTGCATCACACATGAGGTATCGCCACAACTGTTGGAGCAAGAGCAATAATTCTAGCCCTAGACCCTCCTCTATAACTAGTAGAACTGGTAGAACTGGGGAATCCATAGCGGAGAAGGATCTGGGGGTTCTGGTAGATCCTAAGCCCAATAATAGCCCAATAATAGCATGCAATGCCAAGCTGTGGTTTCCAAAGCAAGCAAAATCCTTTCTTGTATTAACAGAGGCATGGACTCCAGAGAGCGAGAGAGAGAGAGATAATTTTGCCCCTGTACAAATCATTACTAATACCTCATCTGGAATATGCAGTTCAGTTTTGGGCACCAGTTCTTAAAAAGGATAGCTGGGAACTGGAGAAAGTGCAGAGAAGGGCAACCAAACTGATAGAGTCATGGAGGACTTCAGCTATGAGGAATGATTAGAGGAATTTAATTTATGATCTCTTGGGAAGAGGAGATAAGGGGGGGGGGGGGGGATATGATCAACATGTATAAATACATAAGGGGTCCATATAGTGAACTTGGTGTTGAGTTGTTCACTTTAAGGTAAACACAGAGGACAAGGGGGCGCTCTTTACGTCTAGAGAAAAAAAAAATTTAGTCTCCAAATACGGAAAGGTTTCTTCACCGTTGGAGCTGTGAAAATGTGGAATAGACTCCCTCCAGAGGTGGTTCTGGCTAGCTCATTAGATTGCTTTAAAAGGGGCCTGTATTCTTTCCTAGGTGTACATAATATAAATGGGTACTAAAATTTTATAGGTAAAGTTGATCCAGGAAATATCCAATTGCCTCTAGTGGGATGTGGAAGGATTTTTTTCCCCCCTGCTGTGGCAAATTGGATCATGCTTTGCTGGGGTTTTTTCCACCTTCCTCTTTTAATATAGTCAAAGACTTGTATTTGCTTATATGGTAAGGTCTGTCTAGTTTGTGTGTTGTGATTTGGAGGATTGCCCTTTGGAAAGGTTGATTATTCTAAGCATGACTGTATGTGAGATCACACAAATCTCTGAATGTGTATTGCTCAGCCATGTCTGATCTTGAATCCTCTAAATTACTTGTTAATGAGCATGAGTACGCTCACGTTTATACTAGATTCTTTTACTTCATCGGAAGTTAATGTGTGGCCTTTGCAGATTTTAATTTTGAATTGTGTAATATTTTCTCTTTATCAGTGCTTTGTGCCAGATTAGGATGTGATCATTTCAGCATGGAAATATCTGTTCCCTGATAACTGGGATAGATGTAAACTTGAAACACCAGTGGGAAGAGGGGCAGACTAGGTGGGCCCAAGCAGTTCGCGCTGTGCAGCAAAATTCTCGGTTACTATGGAAACAAAGGTTTTGATTAGAAACAAAGTCATGCCAGGACAAATCACATATCTACATACTGTTGTTTTAATATGTTCCTCACAACATTGAATAACTTCATCAAAGTATACCTCATTGGATAAAGGACTTTTCAGAAGTTTAATTTTTACATTTTCAGGCTCCATGCACACTAGCGTTTTTTTTCTTCTAAGCTCCTAGACGCTGGTATTTCTTTTATCTGCTCATAGAAGCTAAATAGTGTTATCATATGTGTCCGTGCACACTACTCTAGGCTATTTAGCATTTTTTTTTTAGCTTTATCTAGGAGCAGAAGATAAAATGTTTATGTAGAGTTCTTGGGAGTGGGGAAAAAAGCTACGAAGGCCCCTTTTTTATACGGACTGTCCGATCAAGTCGGCCTGTCAGTTTTTCAGGTGGACCTGATTAGATCCTCCATTCACCCCTATGGAGCTGCAGATGTCAGCGGTGACATGTCCGCTAACACCCGCCGCTATCTGATCCTGTCTGCAAAATCCAGATTGGACGGTGGTCTTATTTTCAATCCATCTGGTGAATCGGATGAAAACGGCCAGGCGGTCCATTTTCACTCGATCTTCCCATGGAGAAGAGCTTGACTGCGTCCGTCTGCACAGAAGACTGGGGTGGACCTGTCACCCGCCTGTTCAGTGGGGATCAGCAAGCAAACAGTGCTTGAAATGTTTGCCTGACTTTTCCAATACGTATCCTCCAGAAGTATACTTATAAAAAAGTGATGATAGAATTATTATCCTCTGTCTTTGTCCATACATCTGAAACTAGGTGATGTAGGCAAGGTAGAGAAGATGGAGCTTCACTGACCATTCTGAGGGGTGTGCTAGAGTGTAAAAACCAGAATGTCAATAACCGTAATTGGTGAAAGTGTAGTGTGGTACGGAAGAATCGAGTACCTTTTGCCGTAATGGGCTGATCCCTCTTCTACTGCTATTGATGTCCATCAGGGTATTGGTCCCTTGGCCTGAGTAACAGACATGGCAGGAGGGTGCTTTTTACAAACTAAACAGCGTGCACAAATTCTCTGATTAGAGTTCAGCTGCATCCCCATCTCCCTTTACCTGTTGGATTTTTATTTAAAGCATATCTCTGGTCAAAATGTGAAATCGTATGTTCATTTCCACAATGAACTTCAGTCATTTCTAGCCTACTATTAATTTCATCCCCACTTTACTTCCTTGAATTCTGTGACATGTTCACAATGCCTTGTGAGTAGGCACTGCTGTGTCACGTACTTCAGAGCCTGCCTTCTGAACTACAGAGGTGTTGAAAGGAGGATTTTTGAGAGGCGGAGTCAGCACAGAAATCACTGCTTGTAGGTACCATGGGATATGTAGTCCTTTTAGAAAAAGGCACTAAACAGCAGAAGTGAAATAAACAGCAGAGAAGAAGTGACAAAGGGAATACTGTATAGGAAGTTGTGAAAATTGATGGGCAGCAGCCCTCCGGACCTCACTGTGCTTACCGTTTGTGGATGCTGAGCTATCAATGCCCATGCAAGATTTGAAATCCCCTGTTCTGCTCCTCCTTCCCTGTGCAGCTGTTCTGGGACGGATCAGAGTATAATTCTCTGTGCTGGCACTGACCAATCAAAATCGGTAGGATCTGTCCCAGCTGCACAGAGAAGAAGCGGAATTTCAAATCCCTGGAGTGCTACACTAGCTACATGGGCACTGACATCTCGGCATCCACGGAGGCAAGTACAGCAAGGCTGGGTGTATCTTGTTTTATCTTTTTCATTTTAAAATGTGTTCCTGTATGTAAATTAAAAAAAAAAATGTATACTTGCTAGTCCGTTGTTGTACTTTTCCAGCCCAAAGCTCTTTGGGACTCCCGCGTCGCAGGTCTGTAGGACCTGGCAGAAACCCATAATGCATCTGCACATGCACTGGCCGATGCAGTTTGACATTCAACCCGTGTATACTAGGTTTACGGCTGTGTTAACCACTTGTCGACCAGCCGCTGTCGATATAAGGCAGAAAGTCAACCGGTTCCCACTTGCCAGCGGGGAAGCCGATCCACTGGGCCAGCAGCCGCAATTGCTGCCGGGCACCCGCGATCGCTCCCCGTGAAGAGAGAACGGCGGACTGTTGTAAACACAGCAGACCTTTGTTCTCTAAGCTATCGACACAGGGCTCCTGTGTTCCTCCTATTTAGGAACACAGGTTTCTGTGTTGATTTCACAAGCCTATCCCCCTTACAGATAGAAAACACCCTCTAGGCTCACATTTAACACTTTGATTGCCCCTGGGTTAACCTCTTCCCTGCCAGTGTCATTACAGTAAGGCTCCATGTACACGGGACGTTGTTAAAAGTCCCTTTGAATGCTGGAATTTTTAGGACGTTTGAAATGTCCGTTCGGTCGCGTTTGTACCCTCGTTTAGCGGGCGTTTAGCAGCGTTTGCGGGCGTTTGCTTTTAGAAGCGTTCCTAGAGGTCAAAAAAATCCCCTTTTAAAATGGAAAAACGCGAACGCTAAACGCGGGTCATCGCGTTCGGACGCGTTTGTGCGTTTGAAACGCCGGGAAACACACGTTCGAACGCAAATAATTGCGTTCTAAAAACAGTCCCTGAACGCAACTGCCTGCAAATGACTGCAAACGACCCAGTGTACATGGACCGATAAGATAAAATGTAGATGGGTTCAGGGGCTTCTGAAAAAAACACCCAACTGCTCCTAAACGGCCATTTCCAGCGTCCCGTGTACATGGAGCCTAACCGTAACAGTGCATATTTTTACCACTGATTACTGTAGTAATGTCATTGGTCTCCCCAAAAGTGTCAAATGTCAGTTAGGGGTCTGATCTGTCCATTGCAATGTCGCAGTCCCGCTAAAAACCGCTGATCGCTGCCATTGCCAGAAAAAAAAAATGATGAAAAAAAAAATAGATTTTTAATTTTTTTTTTTTGGGAATGTTTAATAGCAGAAAGTGTGTGTGTGTGTGGGGGGGGGGGGGTAATGAATGAATGAATAAATATATATATTATATGTGTGTATTTATTTTTATTTCAGAATTGCCGCTCTTGTTTTTGTATATAGAGCAAAAAAAAGAAAAATCGCAGAGGTGTTTAAATACAATCAAAATAAAGCTCTATTTGTGGGGGAAAAAATCATCAATTTTATTTGGTTACAGCGTCACACGACAGCGCAATTGTCTATTAAAGTAACGCAGTGCCTGGTCATTACGGGGGGAAAAGCTTCTGGTTCAGAAGTGGTTAAGGCCGAGCTTCTGCTTTGTAGTTTAACAAATGGCTTATTGAAGGCTTTTGGGAAAGTGGGAATTTTCCTATTACTACTTGCTGTCAAATGTGCATGACTAGCTACTGGTAGACTGGGAGCTATGGATTTCTGCTGAAGCAGCAGTTCACTAAGGCCCCTTTCACACGAAAGATCCGATCAAATCTGCCTGTCAGTTTTTCAGGCGGATCTGATTGGATCCTCCATGCATCCCTATGGGGCAGCGGATGTCAGCAGAGACATGTCCACGGACACCCGCTGCCATCCGCATCTGATCCTGTCCGTGAAATTCGGACGGATGGAGACCCTATCTTCCATCCATCCTGGGGATCTTATGAGGGCGGACAGGCGGTCCGCTGTCATCCGATTCCCCCATAGAGCGCAGCGGGAGCTCTGACACCTCCCGCTCTGTACACAGTGTGGAGACGGAGCTGTCATCCGCCTGCTCAGCTGGGATCGGCGGATTGATCCCCGCTGAGCAGAGAACGGACCGCAGCAGGCAGCACAGCGTGTGAAAGGAGCCTTAGGCGTCATGCATGCAGCACGTTCATTTTGGTCCTTTTTTTTTTCCTCTTAAGTTGACTTCACACCTTGCATGTTTCCTTCACTGTCAATGCATATTTTTTTGCTCTGCCAGTGTTATCAATAGCCTTCTCAAATGTGTTAACACAATAAAAAAGAGAAAAAAAAAATGGATGTGAACTTTGCATGTCTCATATGCACCAATCAGCCATAACATTATGACCACCCACCTTATATTGAGTAAGCACTTACGCCACTAAAACAGCCCCGACCCATCGAGGTATGGACTCCACTAGACCTCTGAAGGTATGCTGTAGTAACTGGCACCAAGCTGTCAGTGGCAGATTGCTGGCTTGCCTCCTTTCTATGGTGCATCTGGTGCCATCTCTTCCCCAGGTGAGGGATGCACAAGAAAGTGATTATTCATCAGACAAGACCCCCTTTCTCCTTTGCTCTGTGTGGTCCAGTTCTGATGCTCATGTGCCCATTGTAGGAGGTTTTGGCTGTGGACACGAGTCAGCATTAACACCCTTAGGGCTCTTTCACACGGGCGTTCCGTATGTCCGTTTTTCATCCCATCCGTTTGCGGATGAAAAACGGACATAATGTATCTCTATGTAAATACGGATGTCATCGGATGATCATCCTCTGACATCCGTTTTTTGTCAGTTCAGTTCAGTTTTTTTGAACGGAGGAGAACCCTATTTTTTCTTCCTTTCAAAAAACGGAACTGAAGCAAAAACGGATGTCAGTGGTGTCATCCGCAGACATCCGTATTTACATAGACATGCATTATGTCAGTTTTTCATCCGCAAACGGATGGGATGAAAAACGGACATACGGACCGGATGACACAAGTGTCATCCGTGTCCGTTACAAAAAAAAAAAAAAAGGACCTGATCGGGCAAAAAAAAAAGGAACGCCCGTGTGAAAGAGCCCTTACAGATCTTCAGTTTGTTGCCTGACACTTTTTTTATCTGAACCAGCCTGAACTTTTTCATTAATCTGAGCTACAGTAGCTCTTCTATAAGATTAGACTACACGGTTCAGCCTTCACTCCCCAGGTAGTTCAATGAGCCTTGGCCGCCCATGACCCTGTCACTGATTCATCAGTTTTCATTCCTTGGACCACTGTTGGTAGATCCTGACCAATGCAGACCAGGAACCTCCTACAAGAGCTGCAGGTTTGGAATTGCCCTGACTCAGTTGTCTAGCCATTACAATTTCTCTCTTAACAAAGTTTTTCAAATCCTTACAATTGCTGATATAAATGTGTTTTTTTCTGCTTTTCAACACATCAACTTCAGGGACAACGTGTTCACCTGCTGCCTAATATCACACCTACTTTCAGATGCCATTGTAACAAGATAATCAATGTTCTTCACTTTTACCTGTCAGTGGTCCTAATGTTTTGGCTGATCTATGTACGTGAAGTAGCGCCCTTTAAAACCATGGTTAACCTGGGTTCATGCAGTATACTGTGTTAGAACTTTTAAGTGTAAATGGATCTAAAGGTTTTATTTTACAGATCATATAAAGTTTCCAGATGGAAGGATAAGCGGGAAAAAAAAGTTTTATTAGAAGATTATGTACCGCAACCCTAATGTTATCTGCTAAAAAATCTGATCACATCGGCAGTTTCTTCTGTGAAATTTATCTAATCCATCACTTTATCCTGTTTAAAATCCTCAGCAATGGTCGACCGCCATCAAATATCTGTAGATATCTTCAAAAAGAGTGCCGTTGTCCGGGCTTATTGGATACAGGTGTTTAGATTCTGAAGAAGCTGTTGAGTGAAATTGACATACGTCTTCATTGGTTTTATCAGATGTGGCTTGACAGAAATCCCTGTGCTTAGATGGATATATTTTTAAAGTAGAAAAGTGACCATAAATACCATTCTAATGAGAACATAAACATTGCTAATTCTCCTTTATCTTTTTCAAGACCACTTTTATTTGAACAGGCATGTGTTGTCTTTGATCTCAGTGACATAACCCGGATTGTAATGCAGTTCCTTTTTATGTTTTTTTTTTTCCCCCAGAAGTTGCTCTCTACATGCTCTTTTTCTGTATGTTCGGTTGCATATGATTTTCATTATTGAAATGTAAATTTGTTAATATCTGTGTATTAAAGCTTGCACCGATGCCTGATCTCTCTACAGTACAAATGCCTTGCTACTAAACTCACTGGCTGGGAGAACGCAGCACCAAGTGCTTCAGATCCCACTAGAAATATTGAAATCCTAAAATCTGTGCCCCTGGAGCCCTCTTCCAAAATCTATATGAGCATAAATTAATTTCTTTATGACATGAAATAAGGTGTTTATGTGTAATTTATAATATACTGTGTTTTCTCAGATGTTAGATTATTTTAGGTTTACAGTAATCCAATGTGGGCGTGCTTAATGTGAACCTGAAACCATTTTTTTTTTTTTTTTAACTTTTAAAGTCCAGCCCCCAATAAGTTTTTAGTTTTACCTTCACAGCAGAAAAGCTACTTTTGTGCTGCCTCCTTTAGGGCTCTTTCACACGGGCTTTCCGTGTGAGAGCTCCGCTGCGGTCCTTTTTTTTTTTTTTTCACGGAGCGGATGACATTTCTGTCATCCGCTCCGTAGGTCCGCATATCATCCCATCCGTTTGCGGATGATATGCGGACCTAATGTAAGTCTATGGGGATTGCGGATGTCAGCGGATGACATCCGATTTTCCTTCCTTTCCGTTTTTTGAACGGAGAGAAAATAGGGTTCTGTTCAGTTCGAAAAAACGGAACAGAACTGAAAGGAAGGAAATCGGATGTCAGCGGATGGTATTCCGCTGACATCCGCAATGCCATAGACTTACATTATGTCTGCAAATCATCCGCAAAAAAATAGGATGATTTGCGGATATACGGAAAGCCCGTGTGAAAGAGCCCTTAGTTTCATTTCGAGTCAATTTTTTTTTTAATTCATTACCTTTTTTAAACTGTCACTAAACCCACATCATAAAAAAAAAAAAAAAAAAAAAAGAAATCCATAAATGCTGTCTCACTATGAGATTTGTTTTCTGTATTCTGCAAAAAAACCTGGTTGATCCTGCTGTTCTCTATCTCTCTCCCTTCTGTCCAAGTCCCCAACTTAGTTGTAGATTTGCAGAGCAGTGTTGGCAGCTCTGCGCATGCTCAGTTTCCATTGACTTTCTATTCTGAGCATTTCCTCCCGATCACATCTGAGCAGCCCATATGACTATAGTCAGGCATGTGGATGTATACATAGTGTTAAATAATAGCCCACTCCCTCCCTCCTTCATGCCCACTAACCAGCTAAACACAATGGAGGTGGGGATATTGCATGTAGATTGATTGGGGCTTCACCTCCCTCGTATTTGAAGACACAGGCAACTGGCAGAAATCTTCCAATACCATATTATTGCTAAAATTAGGATTCAATTTAAAATGTTTGTATGCCAATTTAAAACTTTTGATATTCATAATTTTTACTCTGTGTATTCCAAAGGCTATTTTTTTCTTTTAAATGTGACCAGCAGCAGAGGGCTAGAAGCTCGTTCTGCTTAGGCCTCCCTGCAGACAGGCTGGTAAGGAGCTGGATAATGTGACGGCTATATGTCGTTTTTAAATTAAAAAAAAGATGATTATACTGCCGTCATCCACATACAGAAATAGAAGGGATAATGTAAATTAAACAGTGTCTGTTTAGTATCTCTTTAAAGAAATAGTGTGCAGAGTCATCTTTCCAGGTAGATAGTAAGATATACTCAGCATTACATTTTCCTTGCACATTTCTATAGCAACTTGACCTCAGTGTTACCATTCCTGTTGTAAAGAGCCA
The DNA here is from genome assembly GCF_965119305.1 of Pelophylax lessonae. Lineage (NCBI taxonomy): Eukaryota > Metazoa > Chordata > Amphibia > Anura > Ranidae > Pelophylax > Pelophylax lessonae. Next base: position 141,672,428 of record NC_138780.1, on the reverse strand, counting down.
CCTAGCAAGGCCCATTTCTCTTTCGTTCATTGACGAACACAGCTCCTGATTCTTCTTAATCATCGGGTTATACTGCCCCCTACAGGAGTAGGACACTAGGTAGGAAAAAGCTTGACTTTGCTTATGGGCAGTACTGCTGGCGGCTCTTGCTGGTGTACTGAAGAAAAGAAAGACACTGCTCCAGGTGTATATTGTGTGGTGATTGCCAGGAGATAGGATATCCTAGTAGAGTGCTGGCCCCGGCCCGCCTCCGTGGGAACACTTGTAGGAAAAGTAATAGCCGCACATCCAGGGATTCCAATAGGTTTCAAATACCTTTATTTCCAAAAAGTTGCAAGTGATGACACCAAAGACACCAGCATAAAGTCTCGTAGACGCGTTTCACACATACATCTTGTGCTTAATCATTACAATGACTGTAGCTGACTATAGATCTTAAATAGACCGCCCCAATGAAAACAGGTGTACCGGGGGCGGTGACAATCAGCAGTTGTGCACAACTCAATTAATCACCTGGCCTCAGCCCCAAAGGGCATCTCAGTGGTGATTTAAATATAAAAATCAAGCTGAAGTTCCAGCCCATCGTGTGTACCGTGAACTCACCCATACACACAAAGACCTGGACCGACAATCACATAGAAAAACGTTTAAAAAAACGTGTAAAAAGTACCAATGAAAATCATTGGAAAAAATGTAAATACATACAACGTAACAAACAGAGAAAAATAATGACTATAACAAATGTAAGAACCTTTGTATAGTATGTGTATGTACCTGGCTCTTGCTGGTGGGTTCTGCTGGCGGGTATTGCTGGCTGGTTCCCAACCCACCATTCCTGAGCATCAGTGTGACAGGAGTCAGTGCTAGAGGAAGCATGCGGCTGCAGTAGGGAGCGCAGAGCCAATGCATCCTGTATCGCTCCTGTCACAGGCGGAAGCGGAGTACGTTTGGTATCACTCTGCCTGTGACAGGAGCCGGCGCTATTTAGAAAACATCGGCTCTGCTTCCGCTAGTGACGGCTCCATTTTAAACACTGACCTGATTACCTCATCCACCCTGAATTGTCAATCCTCGGTGTAGTATCTTGACAGTAGGGAGATTTTCTGCCGTTAGAATAATCAGATTCGCTATAGCACTGATCAAGCTGCTAAAATCCAACAATAGATTGACTTCTGATCAACCACAGTGGCCATACGTGGATCAAAATTCAGCCGGTCCCTGCTAAAACAGCCACATTTTGATCCATTTATGGCCGGGTTTAAGGTGTCTGTAGACTTCCCAAGGGTTGGCAGAATATAAATACCCCAAAACATCCTCTGACATTGCTATCACTCGGTGCTGTCAGACTGAACATTCAGCTCAATAATTGTATTCTTGTGAAATTCCGGCTCAGCATATCTCAAGAGTAATTACTAGAGATAAGGCAGTTTTTTTAATTTTGTGTATTTCTAATCTGTTATCTTATTCTGGTACGCAGAGTTTTTTTTTTTTTTTTTTCGTCCAACCCATCAGCTCTGGTCAGAGTTGCGGTACTCACTATGCAAAGTAAGTACAACGATCTCCCTCGTTGAGTTGTGTTCGGACATGGGGATGGCCCACCGCCAGAATACTCTGATCATCGCTCACTGCCATTGGCTGCGAGCGCTAATCAGGACTTGGACATTCAGCCCATGTGTACCCGACTTTAACAACTAGCAGTACGTTTTTAGAAAATGTAATGTCAGTCATTCCAGAATGCTGAAACCAATATAAGTAAACCTATGATAAACTTTTAACTGCTTTTCAAAAAAAAAAAGGGATTAATCAGCTGACAAAGTAAGATTTCAGATAGCGTGTTTCCTTTAGCAAACTGCCCTGCCAAAGTTAGACCAGCTGAAGTGTCTATACAAACAGCAGCTTTCTTCATCACAGTATGCTTGCCCATTGACCTACTCTTCAGCTGGAAATCCCTGGGCCTACTGATGGTTCAACTGGGCCCAAGGGAAAAGGGGCTGCTTAGGGCAGCACTACAGGAATATAGCTTGTGGCCAACTATCAGATTCAACACATAGTTTGCCCCAGTTATAATTTATTTTTTGTTTAGGTGAATTAACATTGGTGATGGGCTCAGGCGTGTTGGGGATCGTAGTCCCAACCTACCTGAGAAATCCAGCCAGGAAGCTGACACTGCACAATCATAGGCAGTGAGGCATTTCCAGGAACTGTGCAGCTGCTGAACGGGTAATGCCTCTCTGCCTATGATTGGCGGTGGGTTGGGACTACGCACCTGAACACATTACTAATGAACACATAAATGCCTTTCACACTTGTTTTATAAGAAGGAAGAATTTATAGAAGTTTGTTCTCCGATAGTAATACGGATCACCCTAAAGTTATTTCATTGTGCACACACCGCATTTCATATTAAAGGGATTGCAAACAGGAAAACGATGTAAGCAAGGACCTTGTCTGTTAATTAACATTGAATACATAATCTCCATAGAGCCAACTTGATATCTAGCATGTGCTTAAGCCACTTATCCTGAAACATGCTGAAAAGATTTTGGCTTCTGTTGCTTTGACAATCCAGGATGTTTATGGCAGCGTTAGCAAAAAGTATTGCCAGGCATTCCGGCTGAGTCAGTAATAGGTAGGTATGCCAGGTTATTGAAAACACCAGCATGAAATATATCCTCTATAGTGGCATGTTGGGGCTTGTGATCTCCCAGCTATGGAAAAAGTGTTGTCTTTACCACCTAGAAACGGCTGTACATAACACCTTCCACAGAATATCTGCACTTTAAGCAAACTATACCCCTGTCCTTTGTGTGATTGTAAATGCCAAGACTGAGGTTTTGTGGCAGACAGGTGGTTTTAGGTTGCTCCATAGAAGTGTTGGTCTTTCTTTTAGTTTCCCCCCCCCCCCCCCATCTGTTGTAGGCAAGGAGTAGGCCAGTTGAGGTACCTTGGGAATTTTATATGGTTGTTCTTATCAGAGGTTTCCCCTGGTTTGCTGTACCCTGACCGGAAGGAAACCCAGTGACAAAACAGATGAATTTTAGGTCTTCTGGTCCTAAGTCCACTTTTGCAAAAAAAGTTTAATTTTATTTGATAAATGAACTTTCAGAGTAATGCATCTGTGATTTATTGGATTAGAGGTTTGAGGGAAAAGTCTGCAGGAACATGTGCAAAAAAGTATCGGTACTCGGTATTGCCGGGTATTTGACCAAAATAATCGGTACTCGCCATTCAAAAAAATGGTATCCGTGAATTCCTAGTAACTGCCACAAGCACTAAGGGCACAAATGGTCCAATATATAACGAATATAGAAACTTACATTGCCATAGAGACGTACACCTTCATGCAGCCAATACTTCTTTAGCAACCTCCTCGCATAGCATAAACCAAATTGTATTTTGGTCTTTTTGATTCAATGACCATATTCTTGTAAGGAGATGTTAAAATGAAACCTGACGCTCATATGGTGTGCGCGCTTTTTTTAATTTTTTTTTTTTTTTTTTTTTTTTTTTTTTTAAATATACACTTAACAGACATCTGAAGTGACCACAGCAGGATGGTTCTGAATTGATTTAAAGTCTCTCCTTTTTACAGGCATTGCTACCTGTTCAGTGAATTGTATAGTATAGGATAGTTGCTGGTCACAGTGGTGGCATTTCCTTGTATAAAGATCTCAATGAACAAAGAATGCAACGATTTGCACTTGAATGTCTAACGGTTAGATAAATCATTGTACTTTGTTCTGTATGTAAATGTTTTAGCTAGGGAAACATACAAAACTGTTGGAGAATTTTAGACCTAAACCTCTGATCTGTCATCTTGCTGGAAAAACATTATTTTACTTTCTAGTATTTGCTATTTTTACACTTTTATTGATTTCGGAGAGCTGGTCCAATGTGTTTTGCACGTAAACTTTAGAAGCTGGTCCTTGCTATTAGGAGTGCTATTCTGGCTTAAGGGATGGGCATTGGCGGCTCGAAATTCACCCTGCTAAAGACACAAAATTGCCTGATATTACTTTTTTTTTTTTTTTTTTTTTTTTTGTTTTCTTCTCTCCATCCACGCTAAAGCTGGTCACCCATGTGCAGCCAATGCGGTTGAACAGAAATCGATCTACCAATATGTTGGTATTTTCTTGCTTTATCAGCGCTGCTGGCTATAGACTGCAGTGTTGATATGTGTATTATGATGGCGGGGAAGTCTACCTCCGTAAGAATAAAATTTACATAGGTTTCCTCCATCCATCTTGAGTGTGTAGCAGTGTTAATTTTGGCAGCAAATTTCAATTTTAGTTTTAGTCTTAGTCTTAGGACTAAAATGGCATTTTAGTTTTAGTCCCATTTTAGTCTTCTGCAAGTGTTTTAGTTTGTCGTATTTAGTCGACTAAAACTCCAGTACATTTTAGTCGACTAAAACATCTTACATTTTAGTCGACTAAAACTCATTTTAGTCATCTATAATCGAATGGGTGTAGTTCAATTGTAATTTGTAATGCATTATTTAAGCATTTCTCTACAATTTCCAAACTCATTATATACTACTGCTGGTCCTGGAGTGAAAAATCGAATATGTTATTATTTATGGTATTAGGCTTTGAGCATGCACTAGCACAGCACTACACCAGTGTTAATTTTGGCAGCAAATTTCAATTTAGTTTTAGTCTTAAGGCTAAAATGCCATTTTAGTTTTAGTCGTATTTTAGTCATCTGAATTGTTTTAGTCTTATTTTAGTCGACTAAAATTTTGTTCATTTAGTCGACGAAAACGTTTTAGTCGACGAAATTAACACTGGTGTGTAGATGGGGGGGGGGGGGGGGAATCCGGCAAATCTATGGACAGCTTCAGGCCTTGTTAACACACATTTTATCATGCAGGGCTGGACACCGACAACACCTAAATGCCAGGTTTTCATGCATTGTGGCTGAATGCCTAGTGTGCATGAGGCATTCTACAGGAATTAGTTGCTGCTGCCACAGCTGGTCAGATCAGTGGCCTTGGTCTCAGATCTTCACTACTCAAGTGTGAAAGAAAGGTAGACAAGCATGCACTAAAAATGGAAATGTCAGTTTTGGAAGGGATCACTCTTTAAGGAAATCTGTCAGTAAAAATAGGGTGAGAACAGAGCCCTTCTCTCATCAGGCACCATGAATGACTTTGGTTCATTGTAGAACATCAGGGAGTGGCTCAGTACTGGTATATTTGTGGGCAAACGGGTAAAGGTTAATTGGTTTCCTCTATATTGCAGCTGTTCATTTGAATGCAGTTTGTAAGGAAGTCTTCCCAGCGACATGCTCATGTGCTGCCTTTTATGTGTGTGATCAGCCTAAAGATGTGACTCAAGGATGAAGCATTCACAATATCAATGACTTCCTTTGTACTTGTGCTTCAGGTCTTCCTTTGTCAGAACACGCTTTGGTTTATTGTAGTGGTTAGACTGTGTGTGGCAGAGGAATTCCCAAAATGTGTGTTTAGACTAAATTCTTCCACATGGAAATAGAAAACAGTTGACAATTATTCTCATCCTCTTTTTCCATCGATGTCATGGATCATTAACTGTAAAGCACCGCACTGCTATGCATTGTGTCTTTACTCTTCAAATTAAACAAGTCTTATCAGCTCTCACCTGAAGAACAGACGTGGGAGCTTGTTCTGCTGGGCTGATATTCTTCATGGAGAACTGGCTTCAGGTACACCACGTGCCACAGGAATGTTGGGCAATGGGGGGGGGGGGCAGTGAACACAAAGCAGATGGGGCGATAGAGGACAGAACACTTTGAAAGGCAGGCACCGATTTTTTTGATTTAATGGACGCATTGGCTGTCTGATTACGGGGAGTTTTCCAGCTCTTGTTGTCCCCTCTATTGAATAAAAGGGTTTTGAGATGGTTTAGAAATTTTCAGCTGGTAGCTAGTTGATCTCCCAATATAATGAAATGAGAATATGGGATGTGTGAAAAGAATACCATATTGCTCCGATGTATGGCATGCCTGATTGAAGAAAACGTTTATTTCCTTTTGGCTACTAGTCGGAGTCTCTCTTATGGCCTCAAGCACACTGGATGTTTTGACCATCTCTTAGCCGCCTTTCCTCCTGGCAGTGGCATTTTGGTTGAAAAAACGATTGGCACGTGTAAACCCATGCAATGCTTTTAGGCATGTCCAGCTTGGGCATTCATTTTATTGGCCATCATAATTTATTCTGACCATTGAAATGAATTGTGCTCAAGTGGTAAACGTGCTGTTTTTTTTTTTTTTTTTCCCTTCCTCTGAAATAACTTAAACTCCTATATCTGCATGGACACATGGGCCAACATTGGGGGGGGGGGGGTGCAGGAACAGGTGCGTTACCTGCAGGTGCTTACAAAACTGTGAACCAGGCCTTATAGTGTACAGTCTGACAGTATCCTTGTGCAAGAGAGCTTTTCAACATTTTCTTGCATGCTCAGAAGAAAAATCTGAAAGTACGTATTGCCTAGCTGATGAAAGCGTTTCCAGTACCAACTACACATGTATGAAAATGAGTGCTGTCCACATAAACCAATGATATCCTAATGTATTCTCGTTCTGTATTCTCGTTATAGGTACAATGGCTGCCTTCCTAATGGAGACAGAGGGAGAAGGAAAAGCAGATTTGCACTCTATAAGCGGCCTAAATCAAATGGTGTCAGAGCCAGCTCAGTCCACGTGGTTTCTACCCCCCAGGCTACTAAGGTAAGAGGCTGTATAAGTAATGAATGAAAGATCTGATGTAGTTGTTTGAACTGTGTAACTCTATAACTCAATTAATCTCCACTGGATTACCCGAATCAAATTGCTAACCAGCTGTATTGGGTTGATTGTAAATGTTATTTTTTTTGCTACCGCAACTGTCTGATTGAAGGTGCTTGTAGCTGAGAAGAGGAGCTGCAGCACTAGGTTTGGTTAAATTGTGGTGGACCTTTTTGTGGCCATCCCTGGGGAAAAGATACAGAAGATGAAAGCTTTTAGAAGGTGTTTCCAGTCACTCTGTATTATAACCACTTGACAACCAGCGATATACCGGTACATTGCTGAACTTTGAGTGGTTAGAACATGATGATGCAGCTGCAGGCATCATTCCAGTATTTTTTTTTTTTTTTTTTTTTTATCAGCCGGCAGTCAGCTTTCTTGTAAAAGCAATCCTAGCAGCTAATTTGTTGGTGGATTACTTTTACAAGCAACGGCTCTCTGGCTTTCCCATCCTGCCAGGGAACCCAAGAGTGCAGATGGCCGTTTTGCTGGCTGACCATTGAGCTCATCGGAGACCGCAGGGGCTCTGATCATTTCTGTGGTTTTAAAAAACCAGAAGTGATGAGCATTTCATTTCACCCTTAGTGGTTTGAAAAAAACATTGGATCATACCAATCCTGGTATGATCCGACACTTTTAAGGGCAGAGGAGAGTAAAGAGTACCTGGTGCTGCCTATTGCTATTACGCATTTATTTTCCCTGTGATAGCAATAAAAGTGATAAACAAAAACTGGTTTTAAAGTGACAGTGTAAAGATAAAAAAAAAAACACAATTTTAAAGCGCAAAGGCGAGCGCACATTTTTATTTTTTTTTTGTCCTGCACGTGTGCAAACGGCGATCACGCCACAGATGTGAGGTATCACTGCAAACGTCAGATTGAGAGCAGTAATTCTAGCAGCAGCCTGCAAAGGCTTTTAAAGCATCGCCTATGGATGATAAGTTACGTGGTTTGTTGCTTTTGCATGGGTGCGCGCAATTGTAAAACGTGATATTTGGTATCTATTTACTCACCATAACCGCTTTTATATTTTACCAAGCATTTGGGTATTCTATTGTTTTTTGCATTAAAATTCAATAAAGCGTATTTTTTTTCCAAATGTACATTTGAAAAACCACTGTGCAAATACCTTGTGACGTAAAAAATTGCAATACCCACCATTTTATTCTCTAGTGCCTCTGCTTTAAGCACATATATATTGTTTTTGGGGGTTTGAAGTAATTTTCTAGCAAACAGAAGCAAAAAGGGGAGTATTTACTAAAACCTGGAGCGTGCAAAATCTGGTGCAGCTTTGCATAGAAACCAATCGACTTCCAGGTTTTATTGCCAAAGCTTAATTGAGCAAGCTGAAGTTCGAAGCTGTGTGGCTACCATGCACAGCTGCACCAGATTCTGAGTGCATCAGTTTTAGTAAATCTCCCCCAAAGGGTCAGAAAAGGCCTGGTCTTCAAGTGGTTTAGGTAACTTATGCCTCGTTTCCACTGAGCGGAACGGTTCGGGTCGGTACAGTTTGGAAGGGTTAGAATGGTCCGGTCTATTCAGGTGAGCGTTTCCACTGCAAGTCGGGCCACCAGGGACCATGCGGGGTTTACACCAAATGAGGTGTTTGTTTTGCTCTTTCATTTGACGTGAGCATTGATGGTTTCCTGTCCGCCAATCAGAGGACTCTATCGTGTGACGCCAGTAGCTCCGCCCTAACCGTACCGTACCATTTCCTATGGCCCTACATCTGAAGCAGGACCAGGAATGGTGCGGTTTGGTTCGGTTGTATGGGCCACTTTCATAATGGAAACACTCAAATTAGCGTACCGTACCGAACCGAACCGATCCGCTCAGTGGAAACGAGGCATTACTCATTACTGTGTTGCTTGCATGCTGATTGGTTTACTGTGTGGCTCATTGGTAGCTGTAAACACAAAGCAGACCGGACATCTACAGTTATTCATACTGACTTTTAATTTTTGCAAAAATAATTGTTTAGTTTGCTAATTCACAGGCTATTAATTGCTGTTTGCATGCAGAACTTGTTGCATGCAAATGAGAAGAGTTCAAAGGTTTACACGGGAATAAAATTTGACCCCATATTTAGGTATTCACGTTGCTTGCTCTTAAAGGCATTCTTTCAGATGTTCTCACTGTTTTAAACTGGTGTTAGTGTAGCTACACTGCTCAAAGTGTTCCTATAATTTTTTTGAACACACGTCAGATCTCAATGGGGAAAAATATGCTGGATATCTATACTGATATGGACTGGGTATTGTGTTGAGAATGAAAGGATGCCACATCGTTTAATGGAATTGAAAATTATCAACCTACAGAGGGCTGAATACCAAGACACCCCCAAAATCTAAGTGAAAAAATTATGCAACAGGCTAGTCCATTTTGCTGAAATTTCATTGTAGCAACTCAAAATGGTACTCTGTGATTTGTATGGTGCAACCTGGTGGCATCAGATGGACCAAAACATAATGTCCCCGAGGTGTTCTATTGGATTTAGGTCAGGTGAGCGTGGGGACTGTTCAATGGCATTTCTTTATCCTCCAGGAATTGGCTACGTACTCTCTACATGAGGCCGGGCATTGTCATGCACCAGGAGAGGAACCCAGGACCCACTGGACCAGTGTAGGGTCTGACAGTGGGTCCCCCAGACCATCCCTGACCCACCACCAAACCGGTCAAGCTGAACCATGTTACAGGCAGCATAATGTTCTCCATGGCTTCTCCAGACCCTTTCATGTCTGTCACTTGTGCTTAGGGTGAACCTGCTCTCATCTGTGAAAAGCACAGTGCGCCAGTGGCAGACCTATTAATTCTGGTGTTCAAAGGCAAATGCCAATTGTGCTCAACGGTGCTGGGCAGTGAGCACAGGGCCCGCTAGAGAATGTCAGGCCACTCTCATGAAGTCTGTTTCTGATTGGTCAGAGTCCTTCACACCAGTGGCCTGCTGGAGGTCATTTTGTAGGGCTCTGGCAGTGCTCACCCTGTTCCTCCTTGCACAAAGGAGCATATACTGCACCTGCTGATGGGTTAAGGACCTTCTACGGCCCTGTCCAGCTCTCCTAGAGTAACTGCCTGTCTCCTGGAATCTCCTCCATGCTCTTGGGACTGTGGCGAGAGACACCGCAAACCTTCTGGCAATGGCATGTATTGATGTGCCATCCTGGAGGAGGTGGACTGCCTGGGCAACCTCTAATAGGGTTCAGGTATCTCCTCATGCTACCAGTAGTGCCACTGACCCTAGCCAAATGCAAAACTAGTGAAAAACAGTCTGAAAAGATGAATAGGGGGAGAAATGTCAGTGGCCTTTACCTGTAAAATCATTCTGTTTCAGATGTCGTCTCATTGTTGCCCATCTAGTGCACCTGTTAAATGAATTTATACCAAAGCAGCTAAAACTAACAACCCACTCTGCTACTTAAATTACCAGATCAATATCCCAAGAGTTTATTTGACTTGGTGCTATACTCTGATTAAAAAGTGTTCCTTACATTTTTTTTTTTTGAGCAGTGTATATTTTTTGTACTTTTTTTTTTTTTTTTTTTTTTGCCTTCCCTTGTAATGATGGGTTCACATTTTGTGGCTGCAGTGTGTAGTGTCTTCGCTCATTGATTCTCATATGTCCATTTATTGCTTGTACTGATGTGCCAAACCGCATTATTTTCCAGGTCACTCTGCATCCATTGGCTGTACCGTCTGTATTGTGGGAGTGCTAATGCAGTGCTGTATCTTGGCCTAGGCTGACAAGGCGCAGGCCTACTGCAGCACTTTGCAGGGGGGCAGCAAAAAAGCTGCACCCTGCACGAAAACAGCCTCCTCCCGCACGAAAAGGCTCCCCGCCGGCTAGCTCTACACTTTTAGTATAGTGCCAGTCTTATGGGGTGAATTGGGCCGGAGGGCAGGGTCTAGGAGGCAAATCAGTCTGGCACAACCATAAAGCAGTCACACTGCTACCTGCCAGTATGATAATACCAGCTGGTGAGGACATTTGGACAGCCGCCAATGCTACGAAGTGTGCCGCCTACCCTCCTCTGCCCCAAGGAATGGCAGGCATCCTGTCAATAATATATTTTTATTTCTTTAAAAATCCTTTTCCCTGAGCGAGCCTATTGAATTGCATCATATGCAATTAAGACTTTTAATTGTGTATGATTACAGTAATATTTTGGACCTGCTAACCTCCTATGTGCTATTGCAGTATGTCACTGGGTTAGTAGGAATCCAATCTTATAAGATATTTGGACTTGTTTTGCTGCCACTGATTATTTCACTAATTTGTATAATGTCTATGGACTTCCTAGTCATTATACAAATAGGTGAAATAATCCTATGATTACAATCAGTGGCAGCAAACAGAAGTTCTAATATCTTAAAAGAAAGGAGTAATCTTACTAATGCAGTGACATAAGGCTGCACTGATGAGGCGGCCACTGATGGGCACAAGGCGGCACTGATAAGCTTCACTTATGGGCTGTACCGATAGTCACGAGGCGGCACTGATAAGCTGCACTGATGGGCTGCGCTGGTGGTCTGTGATTTACAGATGACAGGGTGGGTCATAAACATGAAGGGGTGGGTCATATTTAAATTAGGGGGTGCACAAGTTTAGTCAGGCCTAGGGCAGCACAAAACCTAAATACACCACTGTGCTAATGTAATATTCCAAAAAAAGGCAAAAAAAATCTTGCTGCATTTTTGTGTGACTCAAGTTCCCGCTGCTTATGTCCTAGCAGACCAGTTGGTCGATGGGCTGCAGTTTATTTGTGATGCAGCTTTGGGTACAGCTCCTGTGTTGTCCAAGCTTTCAGTTTTAGCGGTGGTGATTAGGCACATGCTGTGGCTTAAGAATTGGTCTGAAGACCAAACCTCCAAGAAGGCTCTTATTTATCTGCCCTTTCAAGGCAATCACCTGTTTGGGGCTACTCTGGATGACCTCATTAAGGGTTTCGGGGGGGGGGGGGGGAGTGAATATCTTCCTACCACAGTCTAGGAAAGTAAAGGAGCCTCGTCGCAGACGGGGGCACTCCTTCTCAGCCCATAGAAAATTATGTTGTTCTCTTGGAACTGAGAATAAGAGAAATGGATCCTTCATGTCTTCCCCGAGGGGGTTCCAAGCAACCTTGGTCTGGTGAGCATAGAGCTGGCTTCTCTGGACCAGCAGACAAGACCCCTTCAGCATGAAGGTCTGCCCTCGCCCATTACTGGGGTGGGGGGACATCTTCGTTGGTTTCCAGCCTCGTGGACCTTCTTCGTGAGCTTCAATGGGATCCACTAAATGATTCTTTTGGGGCTACCAAAAAAGGGGGGCAGACTTTGTCCATTTTGGGGTATTTAGGCCCCGAGTCTCCTTGTCCGGTGATAATTCGTGCAAGGGTTCAGGTGATGTTCGAACTACCTAAGGTCCCCCCTATCCCTGTCAAGGGAATTTAATTTCCTAGGTCTGATTTTTAATTCTGACCAGGGTGGTCCTTCCTCTGGACAAACTTCAGGAACCACTTTCTTTGATTCACCGGCTGCTGTCACACAGGCTGTTTTCTCTCCCATCTTGCATACAGGTTCTGAATCTGGTGGTATCCACCTTTAAAGACCGTTCTGTTTGCACGGTCCTACATGCAGCTTCTTTTGCAGGTTTGGCTCCACAAAAGGTTTGTGGCGAGTTCACGGGTTCCTCTGGTAGATGCTGCAGACTTCCTGGGGGGCACTATAAGGCCAGTATCCTCCTCGGCTCCAGCTTCTTCCATGGTTCCTGCGAGGAATCAAGGGCGAGGGTCCTCCAATAATTCTGGTGGCTGTAAACATCCCTTGAGCTACCTCTCAGAGAAGACCAGTTGTCCCAAGTGCTGATCTACCATCCTGCTTTACAGTCACTGGTTTTAATGGCTTAGCTATTGAAAAGCAGGCACTAAGGGATAGAGGGTTTGCCTGGATCAAGGATCCCTACTATGGTGAAGGTAAGCAAGTCGTCTTCCAGCAAGGCATTTACCATTGTACGCGGGGAGCTTACATTTCTTGGTGTGAGTCGATTGGCGCTCATCCTCGATCCTTTTCTGTGGCTGGGATGTTAAGCAGAAGCTGGTCTTGAGTACCATCAAGGGCCAGGTGTCTGCCTTGGCAATCTTCTTTCAGGGACCCCTAGCCCCGCACTCTTTAGTTCGTACCTTCATTCAGGGGGTTCGACATTTGGCTCCACCTGTACAAACTCCTTAGCTGCCATTTGATTTAAACTTGGTGCTCTCAGTTCTCCAGAAACCTGCATTTGAGAATATTCGGGGAGATTCCCTTGCCTACGTTGTCCCAGAAGGTGGTATTCTTGGTGGCTATTAATCGGCCCGCAGGGTAACTGAGTGGCATTATACTGTCGTAGTCCCTATTTAGTGGTTCAAAGAGATAAAGTGGTCCTTTGTCCCTGTCTGTCATTCCCACCTAAAGTGGTCTCTGACTTCCATTTGAATGAGCACATTGTGTTGCCTTACTTGTGTCCCAAGCTGGCTCATCCCAAGGAATTTACTTTGCATACCTTGGATGTGACGCGGGCGATTCGGGTGTATCTGGCAACTTTCGTTGTAACCACAAAGAGCGAGTGAACAAGGACCAAGGAAAGGGCAGGCCGCTTCTTCGGCTACCATCTCCAAATGAATCAGACAGACGGTGGCTCAGACCTATTTTGTTAACGGTCAGGTTCCTCCATTCCCTGTCACAGCACATTCTACTCGGGCGCGGAGTACTTCTTGGGGCTTCCATCAAGTGTCAGTTTCTCAAGTTTGCAAGGCGGCCACTTGGTCATCCGTGCATATCTTCACAAGATTCTACAAAGTAGATACTTTGGCATCTGCGGATGCTTCTTTTGGCCACAAGGTTTTGCAGGCTGCTGTTTGAAAGGGGCTGTTTCCTTTTGAGGGGTGTTTTTCTTTACATTTTTATGTCAGACGGTGCTTCCCACCCCTCATTTTCCTCTTGGCACTGCTTTTGGATATCCCTGTAGTTATTTTTGGGGCGCTGTGTCCATAGATGAATGTAAGAGAAAATGGGATTTTTACACTCCCCGTAAAATCCATTGCTCGGAGTTAATTGACTGACACAGCACCCACCCCTGTAAAGAGTTTTGATACAATAATTCTTGCTACTAAACTGATCTCCTAGAGCAGAGAGGGAAGTTAAATACCAGCTGAGGACGGCCAATGGGCTTAAGATTTTTTTTTTTTTCTGCCTAGTCCTACTCCTGGAGGAGGCAATATAACCCTGTAACTATGATTTATAGAGCGCTGTGTCTGTCGATCTCAGAGAAATGGCTTTTACAGTGAGAACAAAAATCACTTTTTTTTTTTTTTCTTCTTCTTGGCTGACGGGTCGGCACTGATATATAGTGTAAATGTGCCTGTCAGAATTGCTGGTTTCTGACTCTCCTTTCCTCACGTTGTGACAGCGCATGAGGAAAAGACTGCCAATAACTGGCAAGTCTGTTTACAATGTGATCAGCGGTGATTGGACACCGCTGATCACATGGTAAAGGTCTGCTTTGATTGGCCCTTTACCTCGATCACCAAGGACGGGGTTTTGGGAGGGTGTTTATAGACGCCCTCCAAGAAATAGCCGACCACGCGGTCGGCAACCAGCTTCCCAGCGCCTAGAACTGCATGTTTGGGGTGTTGGGCATAAAGGAATTGCTCGTCTGGGAATTGGGCTGACAGCTCAGGCGCCAGGATGCAATTTCTAGTCGCCATGGCGTCCTCGCGCCTGGGATGTGTCAAGCCCTGCCCTTTTCAGATGCAAATACTTACCGTTCTATGCTCCATTGTTGCTCCTTTTGTCTTTCAGGAGAAATACAAGGTACATTTAGTTTTGCGAAGCATGAAACTTCCAAATGACAGCACTGGTATTTGCCTGCTAAAAGGAAAGAGAGTGCACACAACTCTGGGAGGACCAGTTAAGCAAGCCTTTTGCTTTACTTTACCCAGACAAAGCACAGGTTCACGTTTTTTAAAACTTGATTTTTCAGCTCTCTAACATGTAAACACTCGTAGCTCCATCTGCTGTTTCCAATGCGCTTCTTTCAGCGTAATCCGTCAGCACTGCTACTGATGCACAAGCTTTAAGTTTGTCAAAACTCAACCCTCATCTCCATCTTCATCTCTAACCACATTCCTGACTGCTGATGTGTGTAGAGAGCAGTGACTCGTGACTGCCACAGGAAGGGCACAGTGTCTTTAGTGAGCTTTGACAGCCTAGCTTCACCATATATTTTTTTGGTTTTATTTTAATTTTGCCTAGAATGCACTGAGGAGTTGTTTGAACAAGCTGCAAATTATGATCTATTCAGCTGATAAACCTTGAGGGAGGTAAGGGTTACTTTAAAAGTGGATGCTGCCCTCTCCCAGTTTAGGGAATGCGTAAGTGTAATGCTTACCTTCTATCTCTCTTTTTTTTTTTTTTTTGATTTTATTTTTCCCCCTTCCTGCCTGTGCCAATTTCTGAGGCCTAGGGATCTCTCCTGGGAGCCTCGTGAGGTGGATGCTCTGATTGTATCTGTGCATGAAACCTAAAAATGGAGGACGCAGCTGAAGCTGTGACGGAGGCATTAGTTTCCTTTGGCACTCACAAGCCATCCAGAGCAGCAAAGGTGTTTTCTTTCCCATCCTATTTTGAGAGAATGGTCACTAAAGAGTGGGAACGACCAAAACGTCCCTTTTGTGGTCCCTAAGCGATTTGCTATGTGGTACCCCTATGAGGAGTCCCTTCCTAAAAAATGGACTGTTCCACTGGTGGTGGACCCTCCGGTCTCCAGCTTATACAAGACAACCATGATTCTGGTTGAAGACTCTCTCCGGCCTTTAAGGATCCGGCTGACAGGAAGGCGGATGCCGTGGCCCGCAATATATATACCGTGGCTGGTTCGGCACTGAGGCCAGTATTTACCATTGCACTGGTGTCGCAAACTGACCGAGTGGGCTAAGTGTTTACGCTTGCTTTTGAGGGGGGAGTAGCTCCCCCCTGCCTTTGCTGAGCTGGCGGACCAGTTGTTCCAGGGGCTGCAGTTTATCTGTGATGCCTCTTTTGGATGCTGCTCCCCTAGTTGCTAGGCTCTTTGTTTCGGCAGTGGTCTTTCAGTATATTTTTTGGTTCAAATGCTGGTCTGCAGACCAGACTTCTAAAAGTCTTAACTGATCTTCCTTTTCAAGGAGATCTCCTGTTTGGAGCTAACCTGGATGACATCATTAAGGATCTCATGGGGGAAGAGTACCTTTCTTCCGCAGGCTAGTAGGGGCAGGGACCCTTGTAGACGTGGGCCATCCTCGGCTCATACAAATTTTTTTTTTTTTTTTTTTTTTCTTCTCGGGGGCGACTGGCAAGGGATCAAAGCCTTTCAGGGCCTCCTGTGGTGGATCCAAGCGAACTTGGTCTGGCAAGTCGAGAGCAGGCTTCTCCAGACCTGTGGACAAGGCTCCTTCAGCATGAAGATGTGCCCTCACCTGTATTGTGGTTGGGGGGACGTCTTCCCTGGTTTCTGGACCCGTGGACTTCCCTGGTACAAGACAAGTGGGTCCACGAAGTCATACGGTCCAGCTACAAGATAGTTTCGTTCTTACCCTCCGGAAAGGTTCTTTCCTTCCAACTTGCGCGTGTCCCTGGGCCGCTATTTATAGGGTCTTTTTGAGGCGGTGCAAGACCTGTTACTTCAAGGGGTGTTTGTCTTGGTTCCGACATTGGAACGTTTTCAGGGGTTTTACTCCAACCTGTTTACAGTTCCTCGGAAGGAAGGCAAAGTGCGTCCAATTCTGGACCTCAAGGCGCTGAACTGCTTTGTACGAGTGCAGGAGTTCTAATAATGGAGTCCATTCACACGGTGGTGGCATACCTTCATCAGGGGGATTTTATTGCCTCTGTTGACCTCAAGGACGCTTACCTCCACATTCCAATATGTGCCGGTCCCCAGTGCTTCCTCCGCTTTGCTGTGGGAGAGGAGCATTATCAGTTTGTGGTGTTACCCTTTGGTCTCGCCTTTACTCCTCGGGTCTTCACAAGTGTTAGCCCTGGTGCTAGCATTAATACGCCAACTGGGGGATCGTGGTACTGGGCTGATTCTGAATTATTCAGAAGTCAGCTCTGGTTCTGTCCACAAAGCTGGACTATCTCTGGGTCTGACTCTGGACTCCGCTATAGCCAGAGTGCTCCTTCCTCTGGACAAACTCCAGAAACTGCAGGCTGCAATTCATCTCCTGCTGTCCAGCAGATTGATCATCCCTCTGGACTTGCATAAGCTTTCTGCGCCTGATGGTGTCTACCTTCAAGGTGGTTCCATTTGGGCAGTTCCATATGAGGGCCCTGTAAAGGAAGCTTCGGGACAAATGGGACAAGAATCCAAAGTCTCTGGACAATCCGGTCCGGCTGAGCCGGGGAATGAAAGAGTCCCTGATATGGTGGCTTCGTTCTCCGGCGCTTTCGTTGGGCAAATCCTTCCTCCCCTTGTATTGGACAGTGGTCACCACGGATGCCAGCCTGTCCGGCGGGGGAGGCGTCCTTGGTAAAACCTCTGCTCAGGGGGTATGGACACTGGAAGAGTCAAGACTACCGATCAATGTCCTGGAACTCCAAGCCCGAGCGATGAGACTGTGCCTGGAACATTGGACGGATCGTCTTCAGGGATATCCAGTGCGCATTAATCGAACAATGACACACCAGTAGCTTATGTCAATCACCAAGGGAACACAAGAAGTGTCCTGGCCGCTTTGGAGGTAGCCCTCATTTTAAGGTGGGCAGAACATTTTTTGTTCCAGATCTCTCTACCGTACACCTTCCCGGGGTGAAAAACTGGCAGGCGGATTATCTCAGTCAGCAGGCGTTGGACCAAGGGGAGTGATCCCTTCATCTGGAGGTGTTTCATCAATCGTCTCCAGTGGGGCAATCCTTGAGGGGGAATCTCTTTGCGTTTCGCCTCAACAGAAAGGTGCAAAGGTTGGTGGCTTAGTCGTGGGATCCTCTGGCAGAAGCCTCAGACATGTTGGTGGCCCCATGGGGTCAGTATCGTCTGATTTACACCTTCCCTCCTTTCAAGCTTCTGCCAAGACTCTATGCAGAATTGAGGCAGAAGGGATTCCGGTCATCTTCGTGTCCCCGTACTGGCCTCGTCGGGCTTGGTACACTGTTCTGGTGCAGCTGGTCGCCACGTTCCTTGGAAACTTCCTCTCAGGGAGGGTCTACTGTCCCAAGGGCCAATCTGCCATCCTGCTTTACACAGTCGCTGGCTTTGACGGGTTGGCTGTTGAATACCAGGTGCTGAAGGATAGAGGTTTGAGTCGGTGTTTCCAACACTGTTGAAAGCTAGGAAATCTACTTATCGAAGATCTACCTTCGTACATCGCATGGTCTGAGTCTCTTGGGGTTCATCCTCCTTTTTCGGTGGCTCGAATCTTGACCGACCTTCAACGTGGGGTTGAACAGAAACTGGCCTTGAGTACTATCAAGGGCCAGGTGTCTGCCTTGGCGGTCTTTTCAATGGCCCTTGGCCATACACTCCTAGGTGCTTACTTTTCTTCAGGGGGTTCGGTACTTGGCTCCTCCAGTGCGGTCCCTGTTACCGCCCTGAGACCTCAATTTGATGCTCTGTCCTCCAGAAGCCTCTGTTGGAGAACCTTCCGGAGATTCCCTTGCTTACGTTGTCCCAGAAGGTGGACTCTGCGCGCAGGATGTTGGATGTTGGAATTGGCAGCGTTATCCTGTTCACCTTATTTGGTGGTTCAGAGATGAGGTGGTTCTTTGCCCCTGTTTGATATTCCTTCCAAAGGTTGTCTCTGATTTTCATTCGAATGAAGACATTGTGTTGCCTTCCCTGTGTCCCAGGCCAAAACATCCAAAGGAAATTGCTTTGCATGCCCTGGATGTGGTCCGGGAAATTCAGAAATCAGACTTTGTGCTCATGAATGGGCCTCGGAAAGGGTTACCGCTTCCTCTGCGACCATTTCCAGATGGATCAGACAGACAGTGATTCAGGCCTATTCCATCAAGGGTCAGGTTCCTCCTTTCTCTGCCAAGGCACATTCTACTAGGGTGCTTGGTGCCTCCTGGGCCTTCCCTCATCAGGCATCAGTGAAGCAGGTTTGCAAGGCGGCCACCTGGTCGTCGGTGCACACTTTGACAAAGTTATTTAAAGTGGATTTGTTTGCATCTGCGGGTGCTTGTTTTGGCTGCAAGGTTTTGCAGGCTGCTATTTAGAGGACCTGGTCCCCTTTGAGGGTGTATTTTTTTTTTTTTTTTTTCAGGTGGGCTCCAGTTGTTTTGGTTGAGCTCCTGTATACCTGGTTGGCTATAGTTTAGCCTTGGGGGATTTATTTTTTTACTGTTCCACCTTTCATGTTTATCACTGCTTTGGGACATCCCAATGGTTAAGATCCGGAGCTGTCTATCAATGAACGAAAGAGAAAATGGGATTTTTGACTTACCGTAAAATCCATTTCTCTGATCATTGATGGACACAGCACCCACCCCTCTGGAGTTTTGTAATTCCTCTGACACTGCTATAGGTACTCCGTTTTGTTACAAGCAAAGAGGTGTAGCCAGACTTTTTTCTGCCTTGTGTCCCACTCCTGTAGGAGCGGTATAACCCAGTGGTTAAGAAGCTCATGAGCTGTGTCAATCAATGAATATCAGAGAAAAGGATTTTAAGGCAAGTCAAAAATCCAAATTTTTTTTTTTTTTCTCCTCTACCTATACTTATGGAGCATTTTCTCCTGCAATGTGGGAAATGGGGAAGTATGTATGTGTACTCTTCTAAGCTTTCTGAGCACCTGAAAGTTGAACCCAAGTCTCTGAATTACACACATTCTGACTTCAGCAGGGCTCCCTGCTGCACCTAATTGCTGACATCAGTTTGATAAGCTGCAATACTGAACAGCAGTGAGGCACTGAGGAGAAGGCATACATCTGACTTTTGGAACGAAGTCGCCTTTTGCCTAATTGAGCACCTTGGGGTTTGAGGCTTTTGGTGCTCTTTGTAAGTTTTTGTTAGAGGCATCACGAGGGCATCAGCTCATTTCCAGTTTTCTTAAAAGAAAAACTCCCCCCCCCCCCCCCCCCATTTCCTCCTCTCTCCTTGGATTTATTTATGCTGGGTGAAGCTTTAGGTATTTACTCTTTCTGCCCCGTGGATAGTCCTATGGAGGATGTGGATGCTATTGGATATTTTTATAATTTTTTTCTGGATGTTCCCTGCTAACGCACATGGGGGATACATGCCATTTGGTTGGACTGGTGTGCCAGATCCCTGCCTAGTGAGGATTGATGTTGGGGTTATTCCAAGTGAAAACGAACTTTGTTTTACTGCATAGCCACTGGTCTTTCTAATCTGTAGCCTCTGGATAAAGTGTGTACTAAGGAAAAAGTGTGTACTAACTCCTGCGAGATGCATAGAGGAAGAATTTTGAAGAATGATGATCTTGTATAATGATGATGGATAAACTATATGAACGTTAAATGTTTACTTAGGAGACACTTTTAGTGACTTTCATCTTTTTGTGTGGCCATGGAGAATTTATAGCATGCGTCTACAGGTGGTGAGTGCATCTTTGTGTTTTCTTCTATACACCCCAGGAGCCCCAAGTTAATGCTTTTGCCAGCCTGCTTCCAAACCTTGCTATTGACAATGGATACCTATGTAAGAATAAAATGGTGAGCCAATCCTTGAACATCCATATAATAGCAGTTCTAAGGAATATAAACGGCTACACATATTTTATTGATATTGTGGTGTTGTAATGCTCTTTTGGGAACACCAATGGTGTCCATATCTCCAGAGTTTCTAGATCCCAAACTCTGGCCCAAACCTTCAGTGAATTGGCTCACTCAGACATATCATCCACTCGCACAACTATCATGTCCCCCCCCCACTTCTTTTCTGGGCCCTGGATGTGAAGACTCCGGATCCCAGAGGAGATGTCTGGAATAAATTGTTACTGCAGAAAGAGACCAATTGGATATATAGACTCAAGGCCTGTGAACCTCCTGGCCTCAATAAATGTATTGCCACAAGGTGATCTGAACACCTTATGTGAATTCACTTATCAGAAAATCACTTTTTTTTTTTTTTTTGTCAACTATACCCCTTTCTTTTATTTTATTTTTTTTTTATTATTATGTTTGTTTTTATTTTTTTTTCCCAACAAAAACATTTCTGTGATTGGATATCTTTTGGCACATTTTTAGTTCTGGCCTTCCATATTGCATTCCCATTCCGTCCATGAGTAACTGGTACGTGCAGCCCCCTTTATTTTCTAAAGTGGGGCTTTGATGGAGCTGAATATTCCCATCTCTAACAAGTGGGTTCTTCTACCTCCCTCACCCAGGGATCAGTCTTATGGTCTCCTCAATTCCTGACTCCCTGGCCCTTTTTTGTGCATCGGTGCCTTTCCTTCCTTTACGCTTCCACCTTCCTCCATCATGGCAGCTTTGTCTGCACCCGGTAGTGATGTCACGGCGCATGTCCACTGCACACAAGATGTGACATCACACGCGGTCACTTCAGCGCTTTGAAGCTATCGGCAGGGGATACAAGAGATATTGTCTCCAATAATCATCCTGGGGCAACACCTTTTTACACCTGTGCCCCTCTTTGCTTGGTGCCATCACCGGCCCACATAATTAGGCCCTTTTGCACATGACCGGGTCCACTTCCTCATTTTATACTGCTCCAGTTTCAGGCCTCTCCTGCTCTTCTTGGTTTTGGGGAGGAAGGCTCCCTCAGGCTGGTCACCAGCAGTTCTGTGCTGCTCCATCTGCACGAGGATACATTTCTGCATGGGTAAGGCTAGGTTTAGCTGGACTATATCTAGTCCATGTTTTGTATACATTCTGTTACTTACTCATCTATAGTATCCATATATATTTTTTTATCATCAGATTCTTGAGCCTATTGACTCCTATCTTTCAAAAGGAAGTGAACCAGCTACCTTGGCGTCCCCATCAGACTTGATGGTCTGGGAGACCAGATACACGCCCAAGGTATTTTATACTTTTTATTCCTTCGCTATTCATTTGTCTAATGTTTTTTATTTATTTATATGTATGTATGTATATATATATATATATATATGTGTGTGTGTGTGTGTGTGTGTGTGTGTGTGTGTGTGTGTGTGTAATATACACACACTGCTTAAAAAAACAATTAAAGGAACACTCTTTAATCAGAGTATTGCATCATGTCAAATAAACTCCTAGGATATTGATCTGGTGAGTTTAGTAGAGGGGGTTGTTAATCCGCTTCAGCTGTTTTTGTGTTAATGAATTTAACAGGTGCACTAGATGGGCAACAAGGAGATGACCTCTAAAACGGGAATAGTTTTACAGGTGGAGGCCACTGCTTTTTTTTTTTTTTTTTTTTTTTTTTTAAACTACTCTTTTTTTTTTTTTCCTGACTGTTTTTCACTAGTTTTGCATTTGGCTAGGGTCAGTGTCACTACTGGTAGCATGAGGTGAGAAACCTGGACCCTATAGAGGTTGCACAGGCAGTCCAACTCCTCCCGGATGACACATCATTACGTGCCATTGCCAGAAGATTTGCTGCATCTCCCATCAGTCTCCGGACATGGGGGAGATTCCAGGAGACATGCGGGACAGGGCTGTAGAAGCTCCTTCACCCATCAGCAGGACCGGTATCTGCTCCTTTGTGCAAGGAGGAACAGGATGAGCACTACCAGAACCCTACAAAATGACCTCCAGCAGGCCATTGGTGTGCATATCTCTAACCAAACAATCAGAAACAGACTTTAAAAGGGTGGTTTGACATCCTCTAGTGGGCCCTGTGCTCACTGCCTGGCACTGTGGAGCTTGATTGGCATTTGCCATTGGTCAGCAGAATTGGCAGGTCTGACACTGGTGCCCTGTGCTTTTCACAGATGAGAGCAGAGAGCAGTTTCACCCCGAGCACAGGTGACAGGCGTGAAAGGGTCTGGAGAGGCCACGGAGAACGTTATGCTGCCTGTAACATCGTTCAGCATGACCAGTTTGGTGCTGGGTCAGTGATGGTAAGGGGAGGTATGTCCATGGAGGGACGCAAAGACCTCTACAGGCTGGACAATGGCACCCTGACTACCATTAGGTATTGGAATGAAATCCTTGGACCCATTGTCAGACCCTATGCTGGTGGAGTTCCTCCAGGTGCACAAGAATGCCCAGCCTCATGTGGTGAGAGTATGCAGCCAGTTCATGGAGGATGAAGGATTTGCTTGCCTGACCTAAATCCTATAGAACACCTCTAGGACATTGTTTCAGTCCATCTGCCGCTGCCAGGTTGCACCTTAGTCTGTTCAGGAGCTCAGTGATGCCCTGGACCAGATCTGGGAGGAAATAGCTCAGGACACCATCCGTCTCATTAGGAGCATACCCGATGTAGTCAGGCATGCATGCAAGCACGTTGAGGGTCATACAAACTACTGAGTACCATTTTGAGTTGTTGCAATGAAATTTCAGCAAAATTGTGACTAGCCTGCTGCATCATTTTTTCACTTAGATTTTTGGGATGTTTTTGAATTTAGCCCTCTGTAGGTTGATGATTTTCATTCCCATCAAATAAGGTGTCATTCCTAATACATTACCCTGTCCATATCCGTATAGATACCCAGCATGATATTTTTCCCCATCGAGATCTGATGTGTTTTCAAAGTGTTCCTTTAATTTGGTGTGTGTGTGTGTGTATGTATGTATGTGTGTGTATGTATATATATATATCTCTATCTCTATCGTGTGTGTGTGTGTATGTATGTATATGTATATATGTATATATATATGTATATATGTATATATATATATATATATATATATATATATATATATATATATATATATATATATATATATATAATATGTATATGTATGTGTGTATGTACCTAATAAAGTGGCCAGTGAGTGTATATATGTATTGCAGAGATCCTTTGGGATGATTCAACGGATACCACCCCGCTGAGGAAGACTTAAATAGTCGAAACACGTCGGTTCTCTGTTTCACTGTGCATCATAAATTATCATTAATACGTATGAATAGCTTGAGCTTTTTACCTTTGCATTTATTAATTTTTTGCTGCACTATATCGTCCCTTTTTTTTTTTTTTTTTTTTTTTCGGGGATTATTTTAATGTTCTAATAAAATGTAATTTTATTGTCCGACTAAAGTGACCTCAAACATGCAATGTTGTTGCATGTTATTGTGTGTGATTTCGGTATCGTAAAGTTCCAATTTCCCCCTTTCCCTCTCCCCTGTGTGGAGTCTGTGGACTCCTTTTTACAGTATTGGAGGGATTGGTACCGAATTTTAAATTGGTGTACAGGAATGTTACTTTAGCGGTGTGATACATCTTGTGTGTGAGGCCAGGCGGTAGACAGAGCTGTGACTCTGACTTTTTTAAAACAAACTCTAGGCGGAAAGACATGAATCAGATAATGAAGGTAAATATGGGGGCACATGGAAGCGTTTTGTAACTAAACTTTCACAGTTATAACTTTTTTTCTTTTAAATTCTTGCACTAACTGGACATGACTATATAGGCAAATGTATAAAGCACCTCTTAGACTGATTTCCTTATTGATTATAACATCAGTAAATGCGCTTTAATGAAACACTGGCAGTATCTATCTTACCATAGTCCCCTGCACAGCAGAATTCAGTGATAGTTCTGTCCTGTGATTAAGTCAAATCTCTATTACAATGCGCAGGGTGGTAAATGCAAACCACTAGGCTATAAATATGGTGGCTAGATTTGCCATCTTCTTCTTTTTTGAAGGTGGATGCTCTGGGGCTGTCATTATTATTCTCATTTTCACTATTTGGTGGTCCATTGGCCTTGAACACGTATAGGTTGTTAGGATGACTCGTATGCCCATTGCTTGTTCCTAATGAGTAAGTAGCAAAGCCAGACCATGATGACACCCCAGAGTAATACACTTTCAGATACATGTCTGTTATCAAGCTGCCATAATTTTGTTGAGACAGCTTCCCTTCATATTGGCTCTTGCCTAAAAAGAAAAATAAAGCTGCTAGCATTTATGAAAGAGGAAGTAAAGCTGCCTCTTTAACTTGTGCCTATGATAAGTCTTGCCTATACGTACTGTAAATATCTCCTAAACGTGCACAGTTTAGAAGATTTCACTGGCTGCATGCAATGTAATCCCTGGCGCATGCGCTCTGAGGGAAAGGCTGCCTGTGCCATTCCTTCAGAGCTCTGCGCTGTGAATGGCAGCTCCCCCCGTACATGCATCACAGCGCCAGAGCACGCGAAACCGTTAGAAACACCGGGAAAGATGTTGGCCGTGTCAGCGGTGTGCGGGCACCTCTGCGGGACCTTCGTTCTAAGGTATGCATTTCATAATGAGCGATGCGTACTAGCTCATTATGCCTTTCTCTTACAGGTTATTTCTTTTTTTTCTTTTAAACGGGTTTACAATCTCTTGAAGTGTAGACATCTAAAAGCACCTTGACCTCCCTTTTAGCCACTTCCAGACCAGGCCTTTTCTGACTTTTTTTGTTTACATACATGTAACAATCCAGTATTTTTTTTTCTAGAAAATTACTTGGAACCCCCAAACATTTATTTAACGCAGAGGCCCCAAAGAATAAATTGGTGGGTTTTGCAATTTTTAAAAATATAAAAAAAAGTTGCGCAAAGTAAATACCAAACATGTCATGCTTTAAAATTGCGTACGTTTGTGCAACGGCAACAAATTGGATACATTTTACTATCCATAGGCTACGCTTTAAAAAAAAAAAAAAAAAAAATCTATAAAGGTTAGATAATGTGATGAGTATGGCGCCAACAATTAGAAAAATACAAAATGTGTGTATAAGTGCAGCTACCCCTTTAAGTGGATAAGCCCACCTTCAATGCAAAGCCTTAAAGGAAGGCACTACTAGAACACTCCAATACTTCATATAAAAGAAAATAAATATAACATTATCAACCATCAATCCATAATAAAATATCTCCATTCATATGCATTTGAAAAAAGTCCCAAATATAGGTGTCAATTCACTAAGCTTTACCGCATGCGATAAGGGTATCCCTTTACTCATTTGCATAA
Source organism: Pelophylax lessonae (assembly GCF_965119305.1). NCBI lineage: Eukaryota > Metazoa > Chordata > Amphibia > Anura > Ranidae > Pelophylax > Pelophylax lessonae. The sequence continues at coordinate 141,646,611 of NC_138780.1, read as the reverse complement.
ATTATCGCCGATGGTAAAATAAGTCCAATTCACCAAAAAAAAAAAAAAACCGGTTCTGCGGTATTTAACGAACAGTGTCAGTAAATATTGCATGAAAAGCTCTTAGTACTGGTTCACATATGTGCGGTTTGCGAGATCGCATGTAATTCGGAGCGCACTACTCCTTCATTACATGCGACCTCCTGTGCGGATGCGAATTCAGCCATACACTTTGTATGGCTGAATTCGCACTGTATGCGCACCAAAGACGCAAAGGACCCTTTTTTTCAGCCGCATCAGGATCGGGTCGCACAGTGGTTCACACTTGTGCGATCCGATCCTGTGCGAACTGTCAGATCGCACTGCGATATGCGATCAAACTGGGGGTGTCGTTAACATTTAATTGACACCCCCTGCGTATCGCATATGGCAGTGTGAACTGCCAGAGGTGCGGTTGCGATGCGGGAACAGGCTGCGAATTCGCAGCCTTCCCGCATTGCACAAGTGTGAACCGACACTTAAGTCCAATTCACAAAAGGACAACACAGTAAAAAAGCATGCATTAATTACCACCAGGGTTTTGCTGGCAGTATGGATTTTTTTTTTCCAAATAGCTGGTTGCCAAGCAGCAGGCCAGGAAGCCGGCCGCAGGTGACTTCTCCGCTGTCAGTGGGCTTCCCCGCTAACAGCTGGTTGTACGGAAAAAAATGCATTAAACAATGCGGTAATTACCGCTAAATCAAACAAATACCTAATTCGGTATTTAACTGTAAATTTTTTGGGAATTTTACTTTCACAACTGATTTACCGCATTTTATTTGCCGTTATTTAGCTCTTAGTGAATTGACCCCCATAGTCCTTTTAAGATTCCCCAGCCACTGTGTTTAAGGATGCGAAGTTCTTAAACCTCCTTAACTTAGTGCTCCACCACAGTGTGTATAAAATGCACACTCCCCAACCATCAATATTTAACACGCTCCAAATAATTTGGGATGAAAACCGATGTCACTCCTCAGCTTATAATTCAGATACTCTATATGTGATACTGTATAAGGTTCACTGACACCAGGCTCCTTAGATCTTTCTCTCATTCCATGGCAAAGAAATCCAAAAAGTATAATCGATTGTGATGGTGTAGTATTTATTAAAAATATAAAGCAGATGTGCACTTACATTTAATGGTGCTGCAGTTGGCATCAACGCACAGCCTCATTATAAATGCAAGCCGCTCGTATAGAGCCGGCGCGCGTTCCAACAACTGGAAGTGATGCCTGAGACCCAACAGGAAGTGATGTCAACGATGGTGGAAGCGCAGCCTCAATGCATTTTGCAAAATCTGCGTCACCAGGAAGTTGATGCTTTAAAAATCTTCACAGGTTACCACTTTAGATGCACAGAGGAGGTCTAGTGCTTGAGTTACTGCCCATGATCTGACTTTCGCAGTGATACCGCATATTGTGCAGACGATTGCTGATGCGCAGGTTCGCCTTTTCGTTGAACAGGGACGCCCCCACCATTTATTTATATTTTTATACTGTTGCTTTAATTTTCACTTTATTGCTGTCACAAGTAATGTAAACATCCTTTTGACAGCAATTGGCTTGTGAAAGATATTCTTTACGGAGATCCTGGCTTTGTTTAGCTTTGCAACCAGCTGGTGGACACCCTCTGGTATGCCAGTGGGACAGGAGAGCCTGAGCAAGCCATGGAAGGTGGGGGGGGGGGGGGGGGGTGGCAATGACGTCCCCTCCTACTTGTAAAAGCAATCCAGCTTAGGGAACAGGAGACAACCAAAAAGAGTCAACCGCCGGCTCCAAAAAAAAATACTGGGGTGATGCCGGTAGCTGCAGGCATCATCCTGCTATACTCACCCAAACTCTAGTGACGTTACGGGTCAGTTTTCCGGAAGTGGTTTAATCAGCTTTGATTAGCCTCTGTAGGCTCAAATGCCAAGGTATACTGATTGGGCAAAGCCCTTGGATCAACAGAGAGCCTATTTCCTTCCCACCTCTCACGTCCAGTGATACAGCTCATAGCAATTTATAGTATAGCAGAAATTTCTAGAGGCAGTGAGCGGTCTCGAACACTATATTTGGCTCGCCATTTAGGTGCGAAACGCCAGGAGAGCACTCCCCCCCCCCCCCCCCCCCCCCCACTTCAGTGAAGAGGCACTGGCCACGTCGAGTGGATATACAGGCGGCGGCCACAAGGTGCACGATATCAGCTGTCTCCTCCTGCAGGGGAGCCCGTGTCGGCGCCCGGAAATGACGTCACCGAACGGGCAAGGCACTGACAAGTGTATACGGAGTAAGGGCAGAGGGCGGCCAGCTGCTGCGGAAGAACAAAACGCCAGATGGATAGACAGACTACATGTTTTGGGGTAAACCTCTTCAGGTCTAAAAGCTTTTAGACTTATGTCTTTTATGCTTATGTCATTTGTCTTTTATGCTTTGTCATTTATCTCATTGGTTGTGAGTATGGGACAGCAGCACCATTTACTAATTGTCTTCACTGAAGGATAGTCACTCAGCGCCTGGTTCTCTTGTGTGTTTTGATACTTCTAGATGCCTATACTTTTATACCTGCTAGCAGCTTTATATATTTTAAAGTGGTTCTAAAGGCTGAAAGTTTAATTCACTTTATGAAAAAACCTTCAGTAAGCTGCTCTCCCTGTAGCTAACTTAATGCTTGAGCCCAATCGCGATCCAGCAATGTGCATGAGAGTGGCTGCTCTCCTGGGTCTCTGCCTCCTCATTGGCTGAGAGACTGCATCAGTGTTAGGGTCACCATTGGCTCCAGCTGCTGTCAATCAGTCAGAGAAGAAATGGAGGCAAGAACTCAAGTGGTGGACCCTAGAAGAGGATCTGGGCTGCTTTTGTGCAAAGCCATTGCACAGAGCAGGTATATGTATATTTTACAGGACATCAAGGTTTGGTCCTGTATGGGAGCTTTGTGGCACCTGTGTTCGGGTTATGGTCTCTTTAGAAGTGTGTGGGTACTCGGGGGAGGGGGGGGGGGATCACCTGTGATGACGGGTGAGAAATTCTGGGGTAGCCATGTAAAGGAGAGGACTGACTTGCAATCCTCTGTGTTACTGGAGAGGTATTTGGGACCTGGAATTTCAGAGGCCCTTAAGTGACATTCAGGTGGAAAAAAGGGCCTCCACTCCTGACTACAGGGACTCCAGTCCACACAGGGTTAGGAGTCTCTAGAAAGCAGCACCTAAAGAAACAGTACTAGGTATGATGGTATGGGAGTAGGAGTTGGAGAGAGATGCCTGTTTAGAGTGCTGCACGTTTGCTGGAAGCTGACAGATAGCCAGACTGGGACTGTGCTAACCCTGGGGTAAAGTCCCATCTATGGACTGTAGGTTTCATTCTATTTGCTGAAGACAAGCAGCCTTTTTTGTTTTGCTGCTGGAAGCATTTCTTTGTGTCTGCCCCAAAGAAAATAAACAACTCTTTGTTCAAAGATAAACAGCAATATATATTTATTTAATCTACCTTTTTAATATCGCTTTAAGTTAACTTGCAGCAGGATGGGATCTCAGAGGAGAGCAGAGATGATGCTCATTCATTGTCCAGCAAGCTGAAAATGACAGCTGCAACAGGAAATAATGGTGGCACCTCCCTGGCTTTATAGTGTCGTAGGGAAGTGTAAATTGCAGAAAACTGCAACATTCTGTCTATTTAGTTAGTTGACTGGAGCCCTTCCTCAAATATGATGGGTATATGTTTCTATGAACCTTGTTAGGCTTTAGGATGTGACTCTGATGAACATTGCAGCAGAGGGGAGAGGATTGAGGTCCACAGCAGGTGGTCAGGTGTTGGCTGTCATACCCTTATGAAGCCTTATATCTGGTACCTATGAGCACTTCTGCTCTTTCCCCAATCTGACTGACCTCACTGGTTCTGTGCAGGTAATAACAATTTAAACAACGCTGTTGAATGCTCATGTGGTTTGAGACTAGACGCAGACTGCATTTGTCCCAGAAAGTACATGAACATTGTGTTCCAGCTGTGTGTTGCTGTTTATGGAATGTGATGTGAGCACTCGCACATGTGAATTCCACCCAGACATCTGTGGATACCGCTTCCCCCCATTGAAATGATATTTGAGAGTACTGGAACCTGCCTTACATTTTCAGTAATAGGCGTCCATAAAGTGTAACTCTGACTTATTTGTTTTGAATATATATTGAGGGAAGTGTGTGAACGATCACTGCTAGGTGGGGATGGGTGCTGTATGTGCACAGTAATGTGTGTTTGAACTCGGCACATGGCCTGCATTTAACATTTTCCACAGAAGCTGCAAAAATTTGCCGAAATGTTGCAAATGGCAACATTTTACTTTCTGCTGAAGCAGGCATGCCACACATGAAAAAAATCATGCAGGTGAATGGCTTACCCTCCAGTCTGCCCAGGTTTCTCATACCAGAACTGTGCAGCAGGTACAGTGATTGCCCCAGTGTGTGGGCAGGCTGTTAAGAAGTTGAGACAGCAGAATCCTTTTGCTGGCAAATCAATGTATGCAGGGGGGTTGGGCAGAAAAGGGTGGGGAGAGTTGGAAACACGTACATTTTTATGGTTTGATGGGTTATATAAAGATATATTGTGGTGTTTTTTTTTTCTTTCTTTCTTTTATGCTAAGACGTCCTGGTGCAGGTTTTTACTCTCCTCATTGGATTTTGAACCATTAGTACTAATGTGAGTCCGGGCATAGATATCTTAATCTCTCCAGTCTATCCTTATGGGATTTTGGGGAGAGTGTGGCTCTTTGCTTGCCTATATATGGCCCTCGCCACTCTTCCTTCCACTGACACCAGCAGTGGGGCACTCTTCCTTCCACTGACACCAGCAATGGGGCACTCTTTCTCCCACTGACACCAGCGATGGGGCACTATTCCTACTGAACAGAGGTGCTAGGTTGCCGTCAACCCCCCTGAACACCAAGTCAGCAGTATTGTTTACTCCCACTGAAACTGGGGCATTTTCTACTCCCAGGGGACCACAGTCAGGCCCTCCTAATGCCTCAAGGACAATAAATTGGTCCTTTTTTATTTAGAAAGTTTGGCTCTAGACTATAGTTGGAGTTCTGTGGTTAAGCAGGTAGGGCTGGGAATACTGCTTGGAATTTCGGTGCAAAAGAAGGCCCCGTGTTAGCCCAAACCAGAAGTTATGAGCTCACTAGATTTATGCCAGATAAACATAGGAATATATTTTATTATATTATGCCGGCATCATCCCAGTATCATTGTTTGTAGGTGGCGCTTCTCTTTTTTGCAGAAGTGATCCGGGTGGCAGAAAGGGGACCCATCCCCCTCCCGCTGCCTCTCCCAGGCTCTCCGGTCCCATTGCGGAGGCTTGGAACGATGGCTGCCCTGTACAGAGAGAGAGGAACGTTGTTAACAGAGTGAGAGAGGATTAATTTCTCTTTCGTTAATTGACGGGACACCGCTCTCCATTATTCAGAACCATAGGGTTGTTTTGCCCCCTACAAGAATAGGACACTAGGCAGAAAAAAAGCTATACCTATGAGCAGTCCTAGGTGGTATACGTCCCTCTCTGCTTATAGGCCTTCAGTTTTTTTTCTGCCTAGTTAGGAGTAAGGACCTAGTTCCCTGCCAGGATCTCTGGTCCTGGAATTTTTTTCCTTTTTGACATGGCATTTTTTTCTTCTGGTATTTTTCCTGTGAGATCTACAATCAACTGCCGAACTGGGGCTGGATATCTAGATCCAGTGGCCCTCCCAGTGTGGCCAGCGAGCACGCGCAGACCAGAGCTCCACTTTAGTTCAGCTTTGACATAGCCCTGCTGAACAGGGGGCTGGCCTGCAAGTTAAAACACCTTGTGAGGTCGCATATATATGACCAGGTCCTGGCCCGAGTCACAGCATTCCTCCTGGCTGACAGCCCCCCCCATCATTTTGATGGTGAGGAGGATCCGTCTGGAGTGGTGCCCGCCTGGTTCCAGGTATGGTATATAGTTGTCTCTCCCCCCCCCCCCCCCCCCCCCGGATGGATTTGGTGTGGACGCGGGCCCCCTCCTTGGGACAGTCGGGCCTGTGGGTGCCCCTCAGACACCCCTATTTGTTTGGTGGTCCCTGTTGGTCATCTTGGTACCCCCCCCCCCCCCCCAAATATGGGCAAGCGTGGTGGGTCAGTAAATGGCAGGGGATGGTGTGCTGCACTGATCCGGTGGATGGGCTTCACAGCTGGGGCGAGTGCTGGCTGCTGATGGTGGTCCCGGTTCCCAGGTCCACCCTCTCCACGGTGGATGGTGTCAGGGCTCCAGGACATGTTTGTGTATGCCAGCAGCCATGTTTGGGCAAGGCGGCCACTTGGTTGTCGGTTCACACTTTCACTAAATTCTACAAAGTGGATGTGTTGGCATCTGCGGATGCTTCCTTTTGGCCGCTAAGTTTTGCAGGCTTTTGTTTAAAGGGTCTGTTCCCTCTTTGGGGGGTGTAGTGTTCATGTTGGATTCTAGTTGTTTTTTGTTGAGCTCCTGTTTATCTGATTGGATATTGTGTTTAGCCTTGGTATTTTTTGGGCTCCCACCCCTTATGTTTGGCACTGCTTGGGGACGTCCCTATGGTTCTGAATAATGAAGAGCTGTGTCAGTCAATAAATGAAAGCGAAAATTAGATTTTTGTACTTACCGTAAATCCATTTCTCTGAGTTCATTGATGGACACAGCACCCATCTCTCTATGGAGTTTTAATACTTCAGTAACTGCTTGTTACTAAAATGAAGGCCTATAGCAAAGAGGGGGAGTATACCACCTAGGACCGGCCATAGGCATAGCAAAGTATTTTTTTTTTCTTCTTCTTCAGCCTAGTGTCCTGCTCCTGAAGGGAGCAATATAACCCTATGGTTCTGAAGAATGGAGAGCTGTGTCCATCAATGAACTCCAGAGAAATTTATTTAACAGTTAGTACAAAATCCAATTTTTCCTGCTATTTGAGTGTGGATATGTAAGCTTTGTTAGCTGGGACATGAATTGGTGTCTTCTCGGCCACTCGCCAAGGTGAGCTGCCTGCCTAAGCAGTCACCTTAGAATATATCTAGGCTGGTAGACCCTGGCAATACAGTGTTCGTTAATTTTGGCCAACAAAATCTTCTGTGGTAAGCTACTATTTTGCAATTTCTAATGCAAAATGTTAATTGAATGCTCAATCCCCATGAAAAAGCAGCAAAAAAAATGCTCATAGCTCATATTGCACAAGAGTTTAGGCAGGCCACAGACGACCACCCGAGTTTAAGGCCCCTTTCACACAGGAAGGCCGTCAGGCGGACTCCGTTTTTCTCAGCGGAGTCCCCGCTGAGCAGGCGGATGGCAGCTGTGTCTGCGCTGTGTGCGGAGACACAGCTGTCAGGTCCCAGCTGTTCTCTATGGAGGAATCGGATGGGAATGGACCGTCTGTGTGAAAGGGGCCTAAGCAGGCTCCTTTTCCATCCTCTAAGCTGCAGTGGGCAGCTGCGAAGCAGTTTACTAATCATGTAGCAATCAGCGGGCAGCAGGCTCGCCGAGCGCTACACACTCAAGCAAATGGGAAAGTACTGCAAACGCCCTGCAACAGTGTGCAATGCATGTGGTTGCACGCATTTGTCAGCAAAAATGTGGTTAAAACGGGCAATAAGGAGGCATCGCAACACTTTCTCACTGTCGGTAGCCCCTGAAGTGTGATCCGAGCAAGGATCGGGCTTCAGGGGGAGCATGTCTAAATCTACCCTAAGGGTGCCATCATATTTTGCCTATACATGCTCTTACAATAAAAAATTATGTTCTATTACCTTTTGGTCTTGATATTGTTTGGAAAATTGAAGACATTTTGGACAGCGTTATGCTGCATGTGTGATTAATTCAATTTAATTGTTTCTTGATTTTTATTTTCCAGACGAGATGACTACATTATTAGGCAGTAGAGTTAGCTTGAGATTGACATTTGTGCTTTCCTTGCTAAAAAAAAAAAAGAAAATCTTGAGCGGTTTCCTTGCAGGTGCTAAATGTAATGCTGTAGCGAAGATCTTGTGTTGGGTTCGTGGCCCTGTGTTTGCTGCAGGCTTTGCTGTTTGCGTAGTGATGCATGATAAACGGAGAAGCTGGAGGGATTCGACACTCCCAAATGTGTTAAATTTCCTGGCGACAATCTGGCTAAATTTTAGGGAGTGTTCCTTTGTTTTATATAAAACAGATTTTGTTTTGTGATTTGATCTGGTCTTGTTTTCAGCGTACAATGTTTAGAGCTGTTTGTCTCTTCTAAACAAACTTGTATTGTTACATGATTCTCAGCCAAGGTATGGAACATGAGTCGGAGTTCTCCCAAATGCCTGCATAATTTTCCACCCTAGCAAAGCTCTGCACACAGTCATCCGTGTTCCCAGGAGAACACACGCCCTGTTCTTAACCTTTCTTAGAACCCAAGACTTTAAAAGCCTCGGCAGCTTTACATAATACCCTCTGAAAGGTGTGTTCTACCATAGGTATTATGATCAAAGCAGATTAGAACTGATCCCTGCTATGTAAGGTATCCTTCTCCATTGCTCACATGGAACTGTAAATGCCTCCGTTTTTATGCAGCTGGCTGAATGAGCGCTTTTTTAGTTGTTGGTGGTCTGCTTTCCTAAAGCCGGCCATAGACGGAGCATTTTTCTTTCCTACAACCATGGGTTGCAGGAAAGAAGATTGCCTAATTCCCCATCAACACAATCAGTGTTGATGTGGGAATCCCTCCTGGGGAGCCATTGTGTTCCCCTAGCAGTGCCCGCCCTCCCCCACTGGGGTAACACAATGGCAGGGGGAAGCTGTCCCTACCGGGAGAACACAATAGCCGCTAGCCATAATCGCACGTAAAATCTGATAGGCTGGTTGTACACAAGTTGATTAATCGATCAACTTGGGTACATTCAGCCTGTCCATAGATGGTTCCAATCTTGGCTGGTCCCTGCTGAACTGACTGAGATTCGAACCCTCTATGGCCGACTAAATTGGCTCGTCTTTGAAAGAACAGGAAAATAGGTAGTTATGGGGACTGTAGCTTGGGTCTACCCAGCTACAAATTTTTGGTGGGCACTGCTAGGTTTTCAATGATTACATGGCTTCTTATATTTCAGGGATGCTTTCGGTGAGACTCCATGCTCGTCTTTCTCTCTTTAGTGTTCCAATTATTTGCTTGTTCTCCCTCATGCAGCACCCACCAGGGCAGTGTGGCACCATATTTTGGTTTTGTAATAGCTGTTGTAGCTAACTGGACCTGGGCATTTTGATGGAGAACCCTTGTCACTGAAGCTCAATGCTAGTGATTTGATAATTGATTATAATATGACTTAACACCTACAGTATTGTTAAACAAATATCCACTATCTAATGGTGCCTCAAAACCTAATCATTCAACTACGCTATATATCATTTTGTGGTTTGCGTAATCATTGTATCCATTAAATTTTCATTTTGATACCACCTTTAGAGCAGTAATAAAGGGGGCCACACATGGACCGAAATCCTGCTCGTTCAACAGTGGTTGGACAAACATTGAACGACTTCTGTATAACGGCCATTTTTTTTTTCCCCTGCTTGATATCTTCCCGCTGTCAGAATACAAAGGCTAAGCTAGAAGGATTCCCCCATCCACATCGCATAAAGACCTTTATACCAGTGTTTGGCCATTTTAAGGGCGAGTGTAGATATGTGCAATCAGATTTTTAATGGGTGTGGCCAGCTTTGAAATAGGCACTTAAAGGTGTAGGCTGTTGTTTAGTAGCTAGAAATCCCCACCCCTAAGGGCATTTGCTTTATTCAAAGGGGCTGGCCTAACTTCAGGGCTAAACCCTGCCCACCTAACAGCCCATTGTTTAGTGACCGCAGACTAGCTAGGCTCTGAGGCTGGATAGGGGAATATCAGGTTGACAGTTTAGTCCCAGTGGGGTGGATTTACTAAAACTGGAGAGTGCAAAATCTGCTGCAACTCTGCATGGTAACCAATCGGCTTCAGCTAGGCCAATAGTGTTACTAAATCCACAACGGTAAAATCAGTCTGTAGATGCAGTAAAGAATGCTGGTTATACTCACTGTGGAACCTAAGGGGTTAATCCTCTTCATTGTGCAGAAAAAGCGGTTTGATCCTGTCTTCTTTGATCCTCCCCTTCTTCTGTCCTCCCCAATCTGTCTCCTGGTAGTAAAGAGCCTTTGGAGTCACTCTGCACATTCTGTTTGATGTGTATTGCTAGTTTTTTTTTTTTTTTTCTTTTCTTGGAATGGTGCATGTGATTGGCACAGGGCCAATCGGCACTGTACAGACAGAGGGTCAGGGGCCCTGCAGCCTTATAGGACAGTCAGAGGAGAATAAAAACTCCTCCTACAAGCTTTAGACAAACACCGATAAAAGTCACAAGACTGCTATATACTACTAATGAGAAATAGGATTTAGCAGTTTATATTTACTAAAATAATTGCATTTCTATGTTTTGTATACTGTGGGAGACCAGATATAGTGAATGCAGTAACACTAAGTTTTGACAAAACAACCTGGAAGCTGATTGGCTTCTATGCAAAGCTGCACCAGGTTTTGCACTCTCCAGTTTTAGTAAATAAACCCCAATGTCTGAAAGATAAACTTACAGCAACAAGTGAAATCTGTTTTTATTTGGCGTGCAACCCAGGATCCATGTTGGTATCTACTTGGTTATTTTAACACCTGGGAATACCCGTGTGGTGGAGTGAAATGCTCAATTGACTCCTGCATGATCCAGATGTTCTCAGATGTCACTTCAAATTGGTTGCAGCTGTTGTACTTTAACCTTTCTGCCTGTAATTTGTATAAGGCTCATGCACACAGCCAGTGAGAGGCATAACAAAATTGCTGGGCATAAAATTTCAGGCATTTTCCTGTGGGTAAACACCATTGCAGACATGCATTAGCATTGACAAGAGTACTGCCATTCACAGGTATGGTAGGCTGTAGGTGGCACCTGCAGCTGCCTGAGGTGGGAAAATGCCTAGATTTTAGATGCCCAACATTTTCTTTTGCCTCCTGCGGTCTGTGTGCAAAAGGGTCGAAATATTAAAAAAAAAAAAAAAGTCTGACACTTCATGTGGTTGTCAGACTATTGGGAACCAATCAGAGAGGTTCCCGATAATGTGATTAAATATGCAGGCTGTAACCTACTGATCGCATAGATGTTGCAATCTTCCTTCAGAAAATAAAAGCTTTCAGCCTTCCCTGCCAGCTCTAGCGGTGGCATTTTTAGTGCAATTTTTTCAATGTATTTGTCAGATACAATTGCAGTATTAAAATAAATTATACAGAAGAAGAAATAAAAAATATATATATATTTGTTTGTTGTTGTGCATTTGTCTAAGGGCTCTTTCACACGGGCGATCCGATCAGATCCGTCTGTCAGTTTTTTAGGCAGATCTGATCGGATCCTCCATGCAGTTCTATGGGGCAGCGGGTGTCAGCGGAAACACCTCCGCTGACACCCGCTGCCATCTGCATCCGATCCTGTGCTTGAAATCTGGACGGATGGAAACCCTATTTTTCCATCCGTTCAGTAATCGGAGCGGATCGGATCTGATGAGAGCGGACAAGCGGTCCGCTCTCCTCCGATCCCCCATAGAGGGCAGCGGTGGCTGAGACACCTCCCTCTCCGCTCTGCAAGCGGAGACGGAGCTGTCATCCGCCCGGGGGAGCGGACCGTGTGAAAGAGCCCTAATAGTTTTTTTACGGTATTCAAAATAAAAGCCTTGTATTTACTTACAAAGGTAAATGTATTTTGTTTTGCAAAGGTATCAAGTTAACCAATGCATGCTGGTGCTAAATTTTGTTAGGGCATTCATGACCCCTGGTAATGGGTGAGGCTTAAATAACTCCAAAGATGCAAAAATCGGGATGTTTTTACACATACCACAATCCTTGCATACTAAAACAGAGGTGTGACTGCATCCTGAGCTTCAGCCATGGGCAATATTAGGCTCTGTACCCTTAGGTATAAAAAAAAAAAGGGAATTGCAGCAAGACGAATTACTCAATATGTACAAGTAACCAGTTTTGTTTTGTCTTTTGGACAGTATGTGCCCTTTGTAGTAATTCAGCTGCGTTTTTAAGTTGCCATATTCTGGGAACAGTGTGCTTAATTTATTTACCTCTATTTCTCATGTAATATTTTAATACAAAATGAAAATACAAACAGAAGTGCTGTAGTGTTAATTCTCCCCATATGTCTGTAATGTAAATTAAATCTGTCAGTTTTTTGTATCACTCCCAAACAATATGATGTAAATATTTATATTTCACGGCTGTTTGAATGCACATCGAGTAAGTTTTTTTTTTTTTTTAAGTTTGTTTGCTTTTTAGAGCATTTCTTAGCTTGTAAGGTGAATTGTTTATTTTTCTTCCCAGCATCAAATGCCCCAAGAACTACTGCACAGCGATTCACGATTCTGACACTAATGTAACATGCTAACCCTTGGGTTCTGACTTGTGAGACCACAAGTCGCATGCCATGTGAAATCCCATGTTAGTCAATGAGAGCTTTTTAATTCGCACCACTGAAGTCACTCTGCCTTTAGAAAAGGTTCCTGTACTACTTTAAGGCGACTTCTACCAGACTTGTGCCCATAGACTTTAGTGAAAGTCGCCTCCAAGTTGGATCCTCATCTACATTGATATGATTTGGATCTGACATTACAGGAAGATTACCCAGGCATTCCCTGAAAGTCGCTTCAAAGTCGTACTTGAGTCGATAGCAATTTACCAGGAAATCGTCTGGCAAAGTCACACCGTAAGTCACGTGACTTTCAGGTCATGCCTAAGTGTAGTTAAAAATAAAGAATCAGCACAAAGGGACATTACCTACCTTCACTAGGATATATGTCCCTTGTGCTGCTGTGTACTCCTTTTAGATAAAATTCTCCTTCAGATGACTCCACCACACCGATGTAATCTTCTGCGTGGTGAGGGTTAAAAAAAGGTAAGGACGTCACAGGCTCTCATCAAGAGAGCCCAACTTTGTCTGTCCTTTCCACCCAGCTCCTTCATTCGTAGAAGCCAGTACTTCTATCAGTGGAACAGGATTTACGAATATAGGATGGGCAGATGATTGATAGTTCAGCCGCCTCCATTCATACATCCGGTTTCATTGGTAACGGGTGTAGTACGACCTCTATATACAGAGCAGATAGACGGAAAGTGCGTTCATAGTTGGGCGCTCTTGATGTGAGTGCATGCGACAGACCCTTAGCTGTATTAAAGTATAACTAAGGCCACTTTTACACAGGCCGGTCTTTTTTCACGGACCCTGCTTGCTCAGCAGGAATCGCTCCGTTGATCCCCGCTGAGCAGGTGCAGGATGGTCTGTCTCTGCTCACTGCAGAGATGGACCTGTCAGAGTCCAGCTCTCCTTTATGGGGAGGTACGACCCACTGGACGGATGGTGAACGTATACGCATTCAACTGTTTTCAGGGGATCCTGTTGGTTCATTTGCCAGGCGGCCTCCCCATAGAGTAGAATGGGTGGGGCCCGATCAGGTCCGCCTGAAAAACAGACAGGCGGACCTGATTGGTCTGACCGTGTGAAAGGGACCTAAAGAAGTGGAGAGGGATTAGAACCCCTGTCCGTTTTTATTGCGGTCTGTGTCCCTGGTAGGGAGATACACCCTCTTTATTTGCTATTATCATTGAAAATTTTAAATAAAGAAAATCCCATTTTGGGTTGTCCAGAAAAGTAAGGGTGATAAACCTCCAAAGGGAGCACTAGTTCCGGTGACCTAGGGGGCTCCCGACAAATTTTCATTAATTTTCAGGTTCTTGGTTTGGCTATGGGACAGGAAGGGAAATCTCCACAATGGGTTACAGATGGCAAAAAAAACCCCCAAAAAACTGACAGCGGTTACTACCCTCTTCTATCCACACAAAAAAAGGTATCGGTATTTGCCTACAGTTCTACTTTACCCCTGCCACAGCGGAAGATAATGCCTACTGTGGTGGGGGGGCTGTGGACACCAGAGGAGGAAGTTTTCTTGTACAAGTCTGTTTATTGACATTTTTTTTGTTTCAAGGTATTTGTTTTGTGACACAACATAAATTTAAAAGCAAGCATAGTTTGCTGACAATTTCTCAATACAAAGATCGTGGGGATAATAATACCATAATGGCTTTCATATAACCGAATATAGAAGTAAAGTTGTAGCTGCCACAACCCAGCAAAGGCATTGTTAAAATCCATCAGATAAGATCAGTGTACCCTGCAATATGTAACCCAGAACTGGTAAATGCCTTGCTGGCAGGTCACATGCAATATCTGTGCAATGCAAATTCAGCCATACTGATTGTATGATTAAATTCACATCGCATCTGGACCAAAATGGCAGGACCCATTTTTTTTTTTTGTTTTTTTTGGTCCGCACTGGAATCGGGATTGCATGGGTGTTCACACTTATGCGATCCGATTCCTGCACCATTTTACAGTTGGCATGCCATCTGCGAACCGATCTGGGGGTGTCAGTAACTTTGTATTAACACCCGCAGCGGTTCGCATAGGGCATTGTGAACTGCCTGCGAGAGACATGCGATGTGGGAATCCGCACAGGAATTGTGCTGGTTCCTGCATCGCATGTGTGAGCCCAGCCTAAAGGAAAGACAAAAAAGGGCAGAGGAGGAAGATTTCATCAAGGACACAAGGTTCACTTCTTGCTGCTGAAGGTAAAAAGAACCCCTTGTGCTGTTTTTTTTTTATTTTAATCTACATGTTGGACTTTAACAATTGTTAGCTCTCACTTCTAGCAATAGAGGCTTCTGTTACCTTACTCCTAAAGCTAGTACTGCAGATCTGTGCAGCACACAGACCTCTCTTGATGTCCAAATATAACCTATTAATAACGTTGTCTTGGTTTCTCAAATGGGTGTCATAATGGTAATTTAAAATTGGCGTGTCTAGATATACACTACTTTTACTAATGGGAGTCAGGAGGACCATGTGGTGTCTGTGCTCTCTTGTGACTGCTTCATGACTGACCGAGTAAATTTAAGGCTGAAGAGAACAGCTACATTCAAGTTTTGTCTCTTCCAGCGTGTGCATGACTGTTGGGGGCAGAGGGTCCCTAATAAGAGTATTTCTTTGTTAAAAGGGTTGTTGTGGTATTACATTATTATACAGGATGTATATAGCGCCAAACATTTGTGACATGCTTTACGATAAAAGGGAGACTGTACAGTTACAATAGAATGACTGGAGGTTTAGTAGTAGGGATGCACCGATCGGATATCGGCGCCGATATGGCCATTTTAGATGGATCGGTAACATTAACCGATCCACTGACCGATCCGATTTTTGCTTG